>NC_080029.1:18632500-19257500 GCF_030020395.1 Manis pentadactyla
AGTTGATATTTATACATCCCACTATGAGGTATATAATAACATGTGTTTGGGAGATATTGGAAGTTTTAATCACTTTTTTTTTTTACACACTTAAGAACTAATGTGAATGTATAGCCTGAGGCTAACAGGGGAACAATGGTATTTGAAGATGGATCTAATTATTAATAAAAAGGAATGTTCAAGGAAAATTATTATTACTTGATCTGTGGTTTGTATTAAAATTAAATTAATTAGTAAAGGTTTCTTGTTTAATTTTAGAAAGAGTATTATAACTACTTGAGTCTAGAGGCTATATTCTGACACTTCTAAAAGTATGTATGGATTGCATAGATATAGACCACATAATATTGTTAGCTGTTTTATTTACTGGAATTTCCTGAAGTCATTTAACATAGCATTTTTGAAAGAAAAATACAGTCATACCTCAGAGGTATTGTGGTTGCAGACCAGTATAGTAGAGCAAGTATCTGAATAAAACACATCAAATGAAATTTTTCTTTTCTCAATGCATATACAAGTTATGTTTACACTATGCTGTAGTTATTAAGTGTTTAATAACAGTATGTCTAAAAAGCAATGTACATACCTTAGTTTAAAATAGTGTATTGCTAAAAAATGCTCAGCATCATATGAGCATTTAGTGAGTCATAATCTTTTTACTGCGGGAAGATCTTGTGTTAACACTGATGCCTTCTGACTGATCAGGGTGGGGGCTGCAGGAGGGCTGGGGTGGCTGCAGAAATTTCTTCAGAAAGTCACCAGTGAAGTTGGGGCATTCGCTGATTCTTTCCTTCATGAAAAATTTCTCTGTAGCATGCAGTGCTGTTTGATAGGATTTCACCCACAGTAGAGTTTCTTTCAAAATTATAGTCAGTCCTCTCAAACCTGCTGTTGCTCTATCAGCTAAGTTTATGTCATATTCTAAATCCTTCTTTGTCATTGCAGCAATCTCCATAGCATCTTCTCCAGGAGTAGATTCTTTTTCAAGATATCATGAGGTTTCAGCTAATTTTGTTTTTCAACATGCCTTCCTCATGAAACTTCATCATTTCTAGCTTTTGATTTAAAGGGAGAAGCAAGCAACTCTTATTTTCAGTTGAACACTGAACAGGCCATTGTAGGGGCTAATTTCAATATTGCTGTATTTTAGGGAATAAGGAGCCCAAGGACGGAGACAGAGACTGGGGAATGGCCAGTTGGAAGAGTAGTCACAACATACAATCATGGTCAAGTTTGAAGTCTTATATGGACACAGTTTGTAGCATCCAAAACAGTTACAATAGTAGCATCAATAACCAGTCACAGGTCACTCTAACATATTATAATAATAATGAAAACACTTGAAATAGTGTGAGAATTACTGAAATGTGACACAGAGACATGAAGTGAGCACATGCTGTTGGAAAAATATCACCGAAAGATTTTCTGACACAGGATTGCCACAAACCTTCAATTTGTAAAAAAAACGCAGAATCTGTGAAGCATGGCAGAAAAAAGTCCAGCAAAATGAAGTATGTCTGTAATGCCACTTAGTATCGCACCTCGGTAAAATTTTGGTAACTTTTCTTCGCTTAGAAGACAAGAATGCCTGTCCTGCGGTTATCCAGAGAAGTTATTAATCTAATCATATTGGCAGCAATAAAACTTAAGTCGGCACTGCTTTGAAGAGCTCAAAAACAGGAGTAAGTGGAGGTTAGCAGGGTATTTTTTTACAATATTGAAGCACAGATCAAACCACTGTTTAATGGTTTTTGTGGTGTTTTTTGGTTTTTGACATGCCTTCCCCAGGAAAATGACCTTGTCTTTGCACAAAATGAACTGAATTGCTAGTTGTGTTACGTGGTTAAAAGTTACTACATAAATAAATATTTATATTATATTGATACTAATTATAGAAATGTAAATATGTTTAGAAAAAAATGTCTGGGAAATACCACAAAGTAATGGCAGTTACTTGTGGGTGATGGCCTTTTTTGAAGCCTTTCCCCAGTGTTTCATATTACTCTCAGGTTCTATAATGATTGTATGTTACACTTATGATAGCCTTCATTTGAGATTTAAGGTGAATTAGAATAGAAGGCAATCTGTCATTTTGTTATTGTACTATAAAAAGAGATTCTTGGCCAACTTGAATATGTAAACATTTAAGAATGCAGAGGAAATAGTGCACATCTACTTGTAGTATTTATTCTTCAGTAACATACACATAATCACATTTTACATGATATAATTCGGATCATTTTTTCTGTCATTTCGGATCATGGAACAATTTTTCAGCCTCTCAATGTGAATCCTGGACATCAGTATCTTCATCAACACTAGGGCCATGTTCTGACTTCATTATCGCAGTAACTCCAAGAACACTCATTTAATTCTAGCTTTTTTGAGAGACAGCACTTCTAAAACTGTATTGTTGCTACTGAGAATGTTTGTCCAAGAATACAAATTCTCACTTGCAGGATATTCTGACATTTCCTGCAATTCACCCTGCAGGTATGTATTTGTGATCTGCATAATGTAAGCCCTTGTTGTATTTTTTTCTAAAGCCTGTAAACATGGCATGATTAAATTATTATCTCATATGGAAGTCATTCCCACAAGAATTGTTACCAAATATGGAATCAGCTCTACATCCTTCTCCACATTAATACATATCTGTGTGTGTAAATATCCATATTTATGTATGAATCGTACAGATGAACTGTATGAACTAACCAAACTCATGATAATTTGTGTATTGTCTGGCATTATTTTTTTCCAAAGCATACTTAGTTGTCTAATAGAAAGTAGTTAAAAAAGAATTGGGCTTTAGAGACTACAATGACTTCCTTCTGTTTTAAGGGCGTTTTTAAGAAGAAGAAGACACCTTGTCTTATATTTTTGGCATAGAACAATACGAATATTACTTGTCGTCTGTGATGTGTGGACGTTGTACTCATTGAGAATGTGCAAGTCGCTTTTGAGGGCAGAAGACAGATGGGTCTGACGAAACAAGTAAGATGAATTAGAATAGGTGAGTCACTGAGCAGCCCGTGTGCGTAGGAAGGGATGAAAGATTGAAATGACACCCGATACGCATGAAACACTAAAAACACTCCATATACATGAGATTTGAAAAGACACTAATGTTCATCAGGCATGAAATATACATGAAGTGCCTAAGGCATTGAATATGTATGAGACACTACATATATATAAGACGCGTGAGACACACAATAATCAGGAAGTCTTAATTAAGTGTCCTATTGGTGACACCCTTTGTTTTGCCAAGTGTCCTGTCTCCAGGAAGCACATAAAATCCAGAGCGGCTCAGCCAGCTCAGTGAGCTGTGGCTGCGCCCAGGCTAACCCTCAGAGAGAACACGTGTGTGTCATCAAGCGCCCTCCACACTGTGAGAGAGGAAGGACCGCTGAGGAGTGTATATCAGGATCTGTGTGGTCCTTCTGCTCTGTTCTGTATCCTATGTGAGCTAACTTACCCCATCTCTTTGTTCTTAGATTCTCGTCATTTGTGTTTCAAATGGATTGAATAATCATTCAGTGCGAGCACTATTAATTCAGCCTGTTGATTGTTTCTGTCCCGGTTCCCTAGGACAGCTCGCCTGATAGTATACCTGGACACTGTGGTATCAAGGTAATTTTCTCCATGACAGAATTAATAGGCACTCCGGCTAAGGCTTTTGTGTCATACATAAAAAGCACTTACTGTAGATGAGAAATATAAAGATGGGGTTTCACTGCAATAGTTTTTATATGTTTGCAAATAAGAGGAGAGTTTGCTCTGCAATATTCATATTTTTTCCATTGAAATAGAGAAGTTAGAGTTAAGAACATTTAGCTGTCTCGGATACATACAATGTGTGTGTGTTTCTGACTGGAGATAAGTAAGATTCTTTGGTAATTACTTTATAAAAACATCCAGTTAAAAATAACTAACTCCAAGGGACAACTGTGCAATTTTGAGATGGGGACTTGAAGACAGAGAGATTGTGATGGTCTTAAAACACTAGGAAACCCGGCCTCCCCAATCTGAAGGGCCTGTCAGTGGGATTTACATCTACAATTAGGGAATTCTTCTTTGACTTTTATTAGGGCTTTCTGAGAAGACTAATTGAGATCCCCTTGAGGAAATTTTATTCAGTGAGCATCTGCCCCTCAGTGACACCAATACTTCAAAGTATTAGAATTTGCAGTCTGGTTGGACTGAACAAGAGCCTCTATTGTCTGCGAGCTGAGGTAGTGAACTCAGAATAGTAACCTTTCAGGTAACGCAGGAATGTAAAATTCTACTCCCAGTTCTTTCTAAAATGTAAATAACATATTCACCCAGGCTGAGCTAACATGTCAAGCACAGAATTTTTTTTAAAACCTCTGTAGACTGATGTCTTCCTATAGGATTCCAATAAATTTCCTGAAAGTCTTAGGAAAAACTTCAAAACCTTCTGCTACAAGAAATTGTCTATAGGCAGATTTCCAAATCTAGATACTCCTGTAAGTTCAGAAGAGAATATTTTATAAGAAGCTCTCCCACCCACATCCTTTTTTCCATTTGAACTGATACTGTCCTAATTCCATACACAATTCTCTCTTATGTAAATAAGGAAAACAATTTAAATATTTTGATCGCTTTATCCTTTTCTTCGGGCTGTCCATTTTTAGTTTTCATAATTTAAAACATACATGAATTAAATATGCATTTGGAAAATGCAGAAGAACATAAAATGGAAACAAATCTACTATTCGTATGTTTTTAAAAGTTATTTGTGTCTGAAGACTTTTGTACTGGAAGTGTGTGTTCACTTTATTTATGTATATTTGTCTTTATTCTTATTCTTGAATAATGTACATATTATCTTCTAAGATGCTTTTTTCATTTAAAATATAAGCATATTTTCAGATAACATTTTCATCAATTTTAGTGTATAAATATAATTCCTTTGTGTGTGTGTGTGTATAAATATAACTCAACAATTTATATAAATAGTATCATGAATCAGAATCACCACTTTGCAAAATTCTAGGACTATCTGTTTGTATTACAGTTTTTGTGAATTGCTGTTCTCTGTAATCAAGTGTCTATTGCAATTTATGTCCATGCCTCAAATCTATTTTCAATAATTCTGTTTTCATTATTAAATTACAATATAATGCACATCTTTAAGGATAGGATCCTTGAGCACACTCATAATTATTGCTTAGAACAAAGTCCTGTATTGCTTGGATGAGGAGGAAATATTAAGTCATTTGGTAAATTTTGATAAATTATTTTTTCATAAAGGACAAATTTGTCTCACCTACCAAATATGTGTGACATTGCCTTTTCCTTGTAGCTTAACTGGTATATATAACATAATTAAAATAAATATTTATCAGCTTAAAAGGTAAAATAAATATATACTGTTTCAATTTCATTTGTTTACTGTTTGAAATTTTTCATGTGGTTATTTGAGATTTTTGTCTTATTTGATGACCTTTTATTTATAAACTTTGTATATAGTCTTTTGTTCACTTGTCTTTCATAGTATTAAAAAAAAAACGATCATTCTTATTGATTCCTAAAGGTTACTTATTCTGAAATGTGTCTATATATATGTTAAAATATTTTTTTCAAATCTCTATTTGCTTTTTAGTTTTCAAAAATTTTATACAGTTCTATTTACCTAATTTTTAATTTGTGAGTATCCATCCCTTTCTGCACATCAGTATATACACTTACTGTCTTTTTTTTTTTAAATCAAAGAATATCTTAAATCACTATTTATAAACTTCTATTAACCTTTACCTTGATAGGTCTCCCATGATACAATCTGAATCAAGCTTGTTATCTTGTTCTTGTCTATTAAAAAATAGTATTAAACATACTAAAGAATTTTGTAACTCCAGAATTAATTTCTCTTCATAATTGTCTCTCTAACTTTTAATAACACTTCAACTACAGCTGTATAAATTCTACTCTGCCTTCAAGATCCTCAACAATATCCCTTAAGCGATCATCCCTTGTTAAAAATCTGATTCATAATTAATTCATCAATAACATCTACTTTTTGTTTTGTGATTCCCTTAAAAATAAGATATATTCCACTAAGTCTTCTATCATGTCTAATTGTGTTTAACTTTATATTTCCTATTTTTAAAAATGTTGTTACTATTATATAAAACTATTATTTAGTTTTTTGTTATTAGTTTGTGAGCTGTGAAGCTTAGAGCGCTTTTCATACTTTCATGCTCTATGGTTCAAAACAGACCACTTTTTGCTAAGTATACGCACAATAATTTTTAGAAGAATGAATTCATTAAGTAGGTTTAACCCAGAAAATGATTATCAGAGAATCCAAATCAGGGAAACAGTTCCTGAATAATGTTTGAGTTTTTGATGAACTCTTTAAAAACAAATAAAATTACTTAGTTCATCTGTTATTATTTTGTTTTTTTATCTCATGTTAGTTATTTTCCCCTGTTTACATTTATGTCTCTATGATAATTTTGTCATAAACCATACAAAACTATGGTCATATTTCCACCAGGTACTTGCACCAAATCATTTTAAAATGGAGGAAATATGAATAACAGTGACATTAGCTGACTTTTATGGCATGTTTACATACCACATACCAAGCACATTTTTGTAGGTATTTTCTTTGCCATCAAAATGAACATTTAAGATAAATGTTATTATCCCTGTTTTTCAGGTTAGAAAGTTGAAGCTTAGAGAAATGTAAATGACTTGATTTGCAGAGCCAGGAATCTAATTCCAGTGGCATTATTTTTCATGTACAAGGCTGCCTTCCTTGGTTTACCCTCATTTAAGGTCTTCTGGAAGGGTCTATTTGCATAAAATATTGTAACCAAAACTTTCCATTCATGTGAATGTATCTTGAGGGCCCTTACTGAGACCCTTACTCTAGAAATAATCTCAAACAACTAAAGTGAACTAGAGCTGTGTAAAGAACTCTATCTACAAGGACAATTTAGAAGCATCACAGAAAAATATCATGATAATGAACTCTGACTAGCAGCCCTTATTTTCTTCTCTGATGGGGTTTCAGCTCAATTTCAGTTTGCCCAGAATAGACACAGGCTTAGAGTAACTGAAAGTATGACTCACTTGGGCTTGAAGTCACTCTCATTGACATTCAATGATTAGCGGATGATAAGTGAAATCTGCCGGCAGCCAAACCCCTGAAAAGACCTGTATTTGATAGGTGGGGTATTATTGTACTTTCCCAATTGGAAATCCATTAAACTGAGACAGAGGTTAGGCACATGATGAGTGAAAATGATATGAACGCTAACAAGATAATAAAGAAAATCAGATGAGTCCTGAGGCCAGCTGGATGCCATCTGAAACTGCTGAATTTGTTTTTTGCATTAGAAGTCATCAGATATACTAGAAAGCATCGCATTCATTATTGACCATTTTTTAGTTTTCAATTACTATATTAGTGGCAACAATCCAGATCTTCCAGATACAATTTGTTATTGCTTCTCTATTTCCTATTATTAAGCATTTTTCAAAACTGATCAATGATATACTTGTGCTGATTCATCAGAATAATTCAGATTTCCAACCCTGCTCACTAAACCCTGACACAAGATAAAGTAGGGCTTCAGTATCCACATTAAAAGTGTACATATATGCCTAGTTAATTTTAAGCATTATCTTCTGCCCCTTATGAGTAATTAAGCTTGGGGAGGAAAAAGACTATGAAAATATTTTTTTTATATATGGCTTTTCAGCTTCATTCAATAATTTCTGAGTATATTCCAAAAGAAAGCTACTTCAGTTATTAAAATATCAAGTAGCTTACAGACTAGTAAGAGAGATGAACGGATCTTGCACTTAACAAAAACACATGGGGAGTTGAGTTCTATAATCAAGACATGGTATGAGTCCAATGCTGAGCATCAGACCAGAGGTGAGGGGTTCTCTATTTTAGATCGATGTAGATTGAATAGTTCTCCTATATCACAGACATAGTTTTCTGAGAGAACAACCTCCACGCATGGTAGGGAAAGTTCCCCTTCATTATGCTTCATAAACATTTAAGTTTTTCACAGAGAGCTTTTCTACATAGACACTGAATATCTTAATTTTTGATCAATCTCTAAAGATTTGTCTTTGTGTCAACAATGATATGTTTGGTTTCAGTAAAAACAAAACAGTGCAAAACAACCCCCAAAAAACTACATAACAGAATATGCAAAGTACTAGCTTCCTTGGATTAGCTAATTCACCAGGTACATGATGTCAAGGCCAACTTTTCTGCATTTAGCATGACTTTGATTCATGGTTGGAAGATGGCTGCAACAGCTTTGAAACTTCCAGCAGAACAGCCAAGGAGGAAGATGTGAGAGGAAAAAGGAAGGAGGGGAAGCAGGTAGAGACAGTTACTTCTTCCCATATTTCTCTCTCTGTCTTCTCATAATGCAGGGAAATCTTCTCAGAAGCCTCCAGCAGGCTTCCCGTTTTATTTGCACCATGGATCTTCTGCTCACAATTGCTGGAAATGAAGAATTGGATAGATGCACTCATCAAGGTAGACCTTCCACGGTCAGGGAGGGGCAAGAAGGAGAAGGTGAGTAGCTATCTTCCTTGAATATATTGCTAAGTTTAATTTGAGCAAGATCCAATTGCTCTTACGGAAGATGGGCGGAATTGCATTTGGATAGGCAAGCAAGGGTTTGGATTAATGAACACCAAGGTTTTGGCTTTTAACTGATCTTCCTAAAACAAATGAAAAGGGAATTGGCAAATCAAAATACCAGATTTAAGAATAAAGGCATTATTTACAGCTAGGTACATCTATGGTATCTTTATATTTGTAATTCTAGGTTGACAAAACTTCTTTCCATAAGAGTATGTTAAGAGTTAGCAAAGAGATATGGCTTAAAAACCTGCTAAGCAAGAAAGAGGGCAAGAAAGATTTGTGTAGATTACTAGCACATCTAATCCTTGGCAGCTCTAAAGAAGTCATCTGCATTACAGTTGAAGTTTGTAGACGTAATTCTATTAAAAAAAAAAAAACTCAGGAAATAGATACTCTCCTTTCCACATTAATATAAAATGAAATTTTAATGAGAAGACAGCTTCAGAATGAAATAACTCTGCTTTAAAATTTACAGATATGTGAAAGAGATAACTCCAAGAAATAAACAATTTTTTTTTCTGAATTTGTTTATTGTTTAATTCTCTTCATGCAACATCTGCTCAAATTTGATTAATTTAACAGTCTGGGCTAATGCTTCAGAATCCATTGACTAATTCTATGTAAGCCTGAACCTGTACATTTAAATTAATGGGAGAGTTCTTAAAGTGGATCAGGCCAGAGCAAGACCTATTAAATCCTGAGCATCATGACAGCCAGGTTTAAAGAAGATTACAGGAGACTACTGAAAAGAGAATAGACAGAGGGAGCGGGTGGCCCAACTGTGATTTATTATTAATAATAAACCTGGCCAAGAGGCCAGCAAGCCCTAGAATTAATCTTACCCAAGAGATCACAGTGACAGTTCTCTCAGAGCTGTTTTCAGCAAAGCCAAAAACTTCCTGCAAGAGCCAATGAGAGGTATGTTCTATATGGCTACAGAAAAGTAGGTCAGTAGATCCCATGCTGGATGTTTATGGGTGAGACAATGCTAGGAAAGGAGAGCTGCAGCTTGGGAATGAGGAGCTGTTTCTGTGTATTGTGAATAATTAATAGTGATATGGTTTAATATTTTTATGACAAGTATCGTATGAAAATATGTATCAGTGCTATGTCATCAAATGCAAAGAGCATTTGCAAGTGTTTGCAGAGCACTTGCTCTGTGCCCTGCCACTGTGTTGGAAATAACAGAATCCGTTTTGTCATACTTAACAGTGAATTATCTTATTTTCAGCCTCAGGTTTAAAACCAACATAACAAAGATAAGAAGAAACTTATTTTTACATAAAATAAACATTGATGCATCTTGGTTCCTAAAATGACCATTTGTACCCTGTCAACACTTCACTGGCAACTTAAAGTTCCTTTATGTTGATCTTGGCAAGGACTGAGCCAACAAAAACTAAAACAATAGATTAGAAGGAGTAATCCTTCATTGTGTTACTATATTTGCTTTTCCCTTGAAGTAGCCAAGGGCTGCTGGAAAGCCAGGGATGGTTGGGCACTTGTTAAGCCATTGCATGACACCCAAACAGTTGACGAAAAGTTAAAAAAAATTATGTATTCAACTAGTTTCTGCCTAAAGACAAATATTTAGATTATCTTTACTATCATGTTATTCCCTAAGTAGAAACAAATCAATTATAAACAGTTGTAAGTATAATACACACATACTCCCAAACTTATTTAAAACAAAAATTATAATTGATTTGGAACTGTGCAGACATTAGTTTCATTCTGTACATTAAGCAAAGCTTCCCTAAAAAATATAAGAAGCAATTCAGAAATAAATTCTTTACCAGGTTGAAAAGCCCCCGATAGAATCATTTTTATTTTGAACATCATTAGTCAGATGCATGCTTAGTATATAAGTGATTTCACAAATATATTAAATATCTTAAATCCTTTCAAAAGAAAATTACTGAATGAATAAAACATTTAATATTTAAAATGTAACCATGTGTTTTTCTGTCTAAAAATGATCATTTTTGACATATTTTCTTTGGCATACAATTTATAAAAATTAAATTTATATTGCACTAAGTTCTTTATATTGTGAATGGATTTTAAAACAAAGAATGATTATATAAATGCAGAAGCCCTGAACATTCCTTTTATTTGAAAAAAATATTTGAAGTTAATCACAAATTGAGTCTTTAGGTACTCTCAGCGTTAAAAGTTCTCATTGATTTCAATGAGGGATGAATTTATCCAGACTGTCAGCTATGTTAATAGCAAAATGTTAAAAAAATAATGTTGAATCAAAGTTAGGACTTAATAGTTATAGAAATCAGGAAAATGAAAAATGTATAAAAGCAAGATTTTCTAGCTTGGAGTGACTTACAAGAAACACTAAGTTCAAAATTTTCTTTTTTTTTACTTTCTGGAAGTTATCATAATTAACTAAAAAGTCACAAGAAGTATTTTTGGCAGTGGTTTAAGCCTATTTTCACATATTTATCACACATAATGAGCTAGGGGATTTTTCTCAAATGTTGCGATTAACATTCACCTTTTCATGAACCTTATGCTTAGACAAATAGCAAAAAAGAAAAATTTCAGGGAATGACAAGAACACAACAATAGATATTTAAAGTCCCTAGTTGTGGGGATCTTAACTGCATCAACAATGTGATCATCAGTGAGCATTACTCCTCAAGGGGCTCTAATGCTGCCTAATGGACTATAAGAGGGCTTTCAAGGAGCCAGACCAACTTATCAGCTTGGAGAAAACTCTTGCTGGGAATAATTACTTAATAGACAGAGCTTTCTCCTTGCCAGGAACTCGATTTTCCAACACATCTTTCTAAAAGATCATGCCTTCAGAAATATGCATGTGGGTCCCGTTGTGGAAGGTCAGGAATAGTAACTTCAGAAGCCACTCTCGAGTGCCATTCTGCCTGAAATCTACCATTCGTGAAATGTTACTGACTTTCAGCTAAGCCTGCTCCTTTCTAGGCATACTTGGAAGAGAAATAAATATTAATTCACATACTGTATAGTGTGAATTTATTCAGAACCAGGGAAGAAGAGCAGATGTTTGGAAAAAGGGAGTTTAAAATGGAGAAATAGAAAGGAGTGGATCTGCAAGTGCACTTCCCGTGTTTCACAGTTTTGCAAACAGCTAAGTCAGAGTGGAAAGACAGAACAGTGCACACCTGCACCATGACCCCATGTGAGAGGCAATGCCCAGCCGGGTATTCATGCGGATCATGTTGCTGAGCTTATGGAATAACAAGGTGACATAATACGAAAATAGCTAAATGTTGACTCTTGTTGGCTCTTTTTTGGTCTGCAATCTGGCCATACTTTAAAAAATTAAAAGTATATGTGACCAATAATTATTAGTATATTGCATGATGTTGTTTTCAAAAATATTCTCTTTCTGTAGTTTTCCCTTTCTCTGGTCCTGTTTAAGTAGGTAAAGAACTTTTGCTTCTGGTCTTTAAGAGAGGTGGGTGGTTTAATAGCAAGCACGAGTGTGTGTGCTAAAACAGTTTCACCTTGGCAACCTGTGTGATTTCTAATGCTTAAACCCATTCAGAAGATCATGCAAAGTTTCTTAGAACTAGAATACAGAAATATAAAGAGAGGGAAAGGGACTAAGAGAGACCCATCTGAGCTAGAGGAAGACAGCTTTGAAGATCTCATATATGGTGGAGACCCATCCCCCATTCCTGGGCATTTCTTCAGAAAATTGACAAGCTCACAAGCAAGGATAATGCATGAACAGCTAATTTCTACTCCCTGTGTGTCTCACTGCTGCCAACTTTTTGACAGCCCCAAGTTGCTCTGACTTGGTTGTTGACTACAGAAAAAATATTAACTGGGTCCGATGCACAGGTAGTACTGTGTGGCATCCTGACACTAAGTGCAGGCGACCGCTGAAGTATTCAGCTCTCTTTAAACTTGTTCCTAAGAGTGGAAAGACAGACTCTTCCAGTTGACAGAACATCAAGTAGATTCTTTCATTTTCCATTTGTTCCACATGGAGGTGTAAACTGAGGTAGGAATTTATGTACATACATTAGCACCAGCTGATTGGCTGGATATGGAGGTCAAGACAGAATATATTAGAAAACTTGAGGAGAATGGGCTCAGAATATAAGTTTCAGAACTGTGTTTCATTTGAATGCTAAGTGCATTCACATATGTACATAGACCCTTACTGAAGACAGTACTTCCCATAAACCCATAGACAAGGTGAACCTCTATGGATTTTAACTAATTTCCTTCAGCTACTCAACTGCTTGTTCAAAGGACTAATGAACACAATATCTCTTATGGCAGCAATGGCAGTTAATTATTGGTTCAAAATCATGGATTCACTATGACTGACTTGTGAGGTCCCACTGCCCGGTGCTCAAAGTGCCATTAGCAATAGCCAACTCTGAGACCCCAAGGTAATGTGCTATTTAGAAATGATCAACAATCCACCAGGTGGCAAACTGATTTCAATGGATTATGGGGAGTAATTTTCCTCACCAGGTTTTCTTTCCCCCCTTCTGTCTTGCTTCCACCAGCACCACTGTTTACAGAGTTGTGGAATATCTTATGCCATTGCCGAAATGTCACACACAGTATTACCAGAGATCAAGGAACTCGGGTTAGCAAATCCTGTTTTGCAGAGGACCAAGGCCAGTGACATTCATGGGTTTTATCATGTACCCATTTATCAGAAGCAGTTGACCTTATAGAATGGAATTGTTCCTTAGAAGATTTAGTTATAGCGTCACCTCTAAAATAACACTGTGTTTAGCGTTGAAGTGCCTTCCCATCAGGAAGTGATAACGTTACATTTGAACTAGTTCTTGCTGTAACCAGAATGTGAGTCTAGAACCCAGGAGATGAAGTCAGAATTGAGCTACACTGATACACACAACAGTGAACATGTAAAATAACTGGTGTCTACCTCCATAATTATGGTGGCTACAGTATTTAAGGTTTAATAATCTAAGAAGGAATGTTTCCATGAAAAGAATAAGATCATGCTCCACTAATTTAAAATGCCATCAGGCCACTCTTTACACTGAGTGCACAGAGACGCTTCCAGGGTAACTAAGGCAATTCCAGATGCTAAGGGGAAGTAAAGTCAAACAGTATTTTTCAGGTTCAATCATATAACATACAGGATGATTTTGCTAATTTCATTTTTTGTCCATATCTCTTAATCTATTTATTTTCTTTTTTAATTTTTAAATTTTCACTTATTTTTTAATGAAGTGGTTTGTATTGTGTTGTGGGACAAATTTGTGGTCTTTGAATATTCTAATAGTGAGAGCAGGAAAAAAAAGAAAGAAATGGCTGGAACAGGAGGGTTATCATAAATGCACTGTATTTTTATATCATGTATAAATTTCACAGGACATTGTAAAACTTTCAGCTTTATCAACAAATAATTGGCAAATAAAGTTGTAAGATATTTAAAGGGGTACATCATGCTGATTTGATATGCATGTATACTGTACCGCAGCTATCAGACCCAGAAGAGTGTTAAACTTTAGCACTGGCAGTATTCATCCTGCGAATATATCCTTGTCTACTCTACAGGGGGTGGTTTTTGCCCTATGATGTCAGTAGGACCCCCACAGTATATCAGAATAATAGATAATAATTGCATTGAACATATAATCGTCCATCTTTAAAAAAAATTTCAAAGACTTTTCATTCTATGAAGGCTATCAATGGCATATCAGTCATATATGTTGCACATATTTTCTGACTTTATCTTTTAATTTGTGGAATACTCTTGTCCTCAGTTCATCAAATCTACCGATTTTTTTTCTCCATTTTGCCTTCTAACATGGAAGCTCTGTTTATAAGGTCTTTCACTACCATGAAATTGTTAAAGGATTTGCTTATATTTTCTCCTAGTTCCTTTTTAAACCATCACATTTTAATTTGTTTATTACTGGATAATGCATAAAGCAGACATCTTCATTCCACTACCATGTCCCCTTCAGCTTCACTGAATGAAATAAACCTGAGAAACATGAGAGGGTAAGAATTAATGGGAGACTATTTTGATTTAGGCTTGTAAAATGGAGGCATAAATAAAACCCCCATCAGAAAAACCCTCTAAGTAAAAATGCTGGATATCCACCTGGTTGTATGAAAACACCCTATTTTCTCAGTTTCTACCACATGAAACATAAAGATTTACATTTTCTGCCCTATTGGAGGTATGACATACAGAGTTCTTTCTACTTTGGTGAATTCAAATTGTAGGTGAAGCAGCACACAGGTGCAGTTACTGTGGACAAAGGTGCAATGTGCAAAAATAAAGAAATGGACAAAGAAATAACTGTAATGAAGATGCAAACACAAGACAGCGCAAGTGTGTGTCTATGTGTGTGTGTCTGTGTGCCTGTTAACTGCAATGCATTGTCATTACTCAGCTTGAAAGTGAAACCCTTAACCAGTAACATACCTTTTGTCCATCTTCCCAGATCATACCTCGGGATAAATGATGGAGCAACATCATGTATACTTTTGTTGTTTAGGTTGCTGGCTTTTCTTTTTCTTTTTTTTCTTGTGTTTAAGAAACAAGAAAATACATGATTTTAAAACTTTCCCTAAATCCCCAAAAGGCCTTTTAGTCTGAATACAAGTTATTTTTATTTCACAAAGAAAGAAAAATAAGTAGTTCTGCTCCTACCTATAACCTCCATCAATAAACACGGTAATACAAACTTCTTTACATCTTCATACTTGCCAGGCTAGATTAACAAGCTGCAAATGTTTTGATTTACAAATTGGAGGCCCATTTGGTTTACCCAGGCTTCAAGAAGATTGAGCTGTCTTCCTCTGCTCCCTGAAAGGAAGTAAATGACTGTTTATTCATTCCCTTGATTAGAAGGCTGCCCTCCAGCCAGATAAAAGAGGTTCCATAATAAATGTGAGACTCCCAAGTTTTGTTTTGCTTTCTGGATTTAGTACTAAACATTAAAAGGAATTGGAGATTGATTTTTTTTTGTGCAGGGACCAGTGCCAGATAAAACAAGGAGGGAGCAAGCGGACTAGTTTGTAGACATGAGCTCCTTTATAAGGAGGAGAGGGGCTGGGTTTTAGTGTTGCAGCAACTGAGTTATTCCAGGTGTGTGTGATGGTGTGTGTGTGTGTGTGTGTGTGTTTTCCTGCCTCAGCCAGATTTCCTCATTCATTTTGATATTCTGTTGGTAGCCATTGTTGACAAAGATCAAAACTAAATGCATCTCAGTATAGCACTGAGAAGACAAGTAGTGATTCTGTAGCATCTTACTACACTGATGGTTGACAGTGACTGTAATGGGGTATGTGGTGGGGACTTGATAATGCAGGGAATCTAGTAACCACAGTGTTGTTCATGTAAGTGTATATTAATGATACCAAAAACAGTAAAAAATTAAAAAAATAATTTAAAAAACCCTAAATGCATCTCACCTACTTCTTTAGTCATTGAATCAGAAAAAGTTCTGTTGAATTTTCTTTTATTGAGACCAGTTCTACAACAATACTGTGGGAATTAAAATATACACACACATGCACACACACAATGAAAGAAAAGAGGCTTCCGTATATGCATTATTTATGGACATGCACACACTTTTCTTTCCTTCCCCCCCCGCCCCTTTTGGAGAGCCGTAAGGCTCCCTTTGCTCCAGGACTGTGTCATACGGCTTTGTGTCACAAATCAATTTCTTCAGTTCATCTCCTCTCTTCTTGCCTTGGGAACAGTCCTGTGTCTCTGACTTGCAATGGAGCTGCTCTGCTTTCTGGGTTGCTGACAAATTGGCCAATAATGGGAGTAATGGATGCAGCAGGCTCTTGCCTCCCTTTGAGCAATTTACATGTCAGGTTTAAAGTGTCTGCTTTAGAATTCTGGGCTCAGAGGAGTACCCAGTTGCAGCTACTAATGGAGCAGCTAGTCCAAGAGCCTCAAGTCAATGGATCAATAAATAAAATTATCTCAGTTGCTAAGTATATGCGCTGCACTTTGATCCATAGAGACAAGAGAGGAATGGATAGGCTAGGAAGGGGAAAAGGGAGGAGGAATAATGTTAATTGAGAATTGGTATTTGGGTTCACATTCTCCTCTCTCAAACCCATAGTCTGCCACCTGGGTGCACTGTTTACGAGTCGTGACATTAATAGCCAATGTAAACTTTCTGATATCATCAACATGAAAACAAAGAGCAAAGGGGGTGCTCAGTGTTGTGATGTTGATTTGCTGGTATCTGTTTTCTTGTTAAATCAGCTAATCTTCCAAAAAGCTCTGTTCATTATTAGCACAAGGGAGATTAATGTCTACATTTTCTCTCCTTTCTTGCAGGAATCCATCTCCAAGCCTCCAAAACCAGGTGCTTTTATCATGTTTTCTCTTGACTCATATGAAAGCCATCTTTGTTGCACTCAGTTTCCCAGAGACATCGCAGTCACGATGTAGCTCTGGTGTAAAGTATCTGCAGAGAGGAAAACGCTCAAATAAGGAATTCACTCTTTGCTTTACTCATTCACGTGTTCACAGCATAAGAGAGAACAGTGGTAGAGTGCTGGGCCACAGGGAAGGCTGATGGGACCGGTTCCCTTTGTCTCTCATTTCCATGTTTTTAAAATCAGCAGTGTCCACATTGCTGTGGAACAGCACCATCATGCATGCATCTCAAGTTATTCAGTAAATTTTATGAGCCTTCATGTTTCATGTCTTATTAGTTTATTGCAGACATTTATGACCCTGTCCCCTGAAGGCCAGGATCTATTCACATCTTTACTCATTCCATAAATATTTATGGAATGTCTACTGTGTTGTTAATGCAATGAAGAGGACTAAGGTTACAGTGAGTAACAAAAGGCAGACATCCTTGTTCAAAAAGAATAAATTGGAACCAGTATGATAATAAGTGGGAACATTTCTAATGATTTAGAACATTTCCAAGAATCAGAAATCCTAAGAGGAAGAAAATTCATATCCTGCTTACAGTGGTTAACTAGAGATACACAGTTCTGTGGAGGAGTAATTACTTAAAAATAAATGCCATGAGCCAGTCATAAGATATATTAAGAACATTTAACTCAGATTATCCCATTTTTCACGTAAGCCTAAATCCAACTTTTATATTTATCTTCCCTAAATTTTCCTTCCCCTTTCCTTTCCAATTTCCTTGTCTTATGGAAACACACAGATCAACCCAAATGATCCTATTTTACTAGTTCTTTGCAAATTGTGACTTTAATCCTTTTGCATAAATTTACCATTGTTAAACTTGTAATTCAAGTTTCTTAATAAATTACAAGGACAGGTTTATTAGTAAATTATTCTTGAACGTTAATAAGGTTCTTCTTTATATGATGGATATAAGTTTTTTTCCTAACGTTGCTATATTGTTTGAATCTTCTGTCCCTGCTCATTCCAGCAGTGGGTGGTCTACTGGGGGATGATTATACAGATTATTTTCTAACAACCTGTAAGTTTCCTTAGAGCTAGAACTACTACAACTCTCATGAAGTCATCCTTTTTAAAAAATATTAGCTAAAATGCCTTCTCCTGGAAATCTCTACCTCGGTTTCCGTGTTACATTCTTTTCAATATTTTTCTTATACAAATTAAAAATATATATAAACAATTTTACTGAATCAATTTTTTTTTTATTTTTTGGGACTGGATGTTATATCTTTTGGTAAGCAGTGCTATATTAGAAAGTTTTGGCAGAATGAGATTTACATACCTTTTCTCATACTCTGTCCCCATAAGGAAAATTGTCACTCTGTTAAATCTCCTCTACGAGATGGTAAATCAAATTCTCTGGGGAAAAACATATACATGTGAGTTGCCATCAATAAATAAGGCATAATTCACATTCTCTAATGGAAATTGTCTAAGGCCAGTAAAGATCTTTTGTTAACAAATGTATCACAGAAACTTTAAAAAAGGTCTACTTCTCAGTAGTCTCAAGTGATACAAAATTTTGAAAGAAAGAAAAGAGAAATGGCCGAAGAGGAAGAAAGGAGAGCAGATGCTGGAATAACCAGGTGTTTCAGCCAAGTTTAAATGGTGACACAGTGTTTACAGAATGACAGGGTGGTGGCCCTTCTGTGTCATTCCTTGATGGTTTCTGTAAAAATAACACTTTCAACTTTCAGCTAAAGAAAAGCAGACATGTCTGGTGCCCTGGCCCCCAGGAAGACACACTGGAGTTTTTCCCTATGGCAGAAAGAGTTAGCGTCAACCCTTAGTGTGGTTCTGCTGGTGTGTCAGCACTGCTCTGTAACAACAGCAGAGGCAGCCAGCAGGGGTCTTGTCAAAGACAGGAGACAACACGAGCAGATTCGTATCTCATCCCTGAGAAACGTAAGAGATGTCTCTCATGGCAAAGCCGGGGCATGCGTGCCAGGGTGCTGAGATCAACTGATGTCACAGTTAGTGACTAAAAGACATTCTGATCTGACTACTGATTTGATCTGAACCATTTGTTCTCACAGGTTGCAAGTCTCAGGAATATACGTATGTATGAGGAAATAGGAAGACTGTGTACTGCCAAGTGCTGCATCCAAATGAGACAAGTGGAGAAAAAATGGAGAGGACAGTCCAACCCCACATACCCAAGTCCTGACAAAATGCCTCGTGACTCAGACCGCTGGCTGTGCGAGGCTCCAGTACAGCTTGTTTTTCATGTCAACCTGTTGTGTTTTAACAAGTTTCATAGCCACCATGTCCTAGGTTTAGAGAACCCGTTGGTCAGAAAATCAGTGGACTGAGATATAAACAACCTGTGACAGGAGCATAAGGCAGATTTGGTGTCTGATAGTTGCCTTTTCCTCATTATAATACTACATTAACCACCCCCGGTGAAGATTTTATATGCTAAGGAAACATGAGATAACACTGCCACATATGAGTCTGTATGTAATCCAGGTGTGCTTGTCCCCGTAGAAACCCTCCCTACTCAGGTTAGTGACCTGATAACTACTGAATAAACATTTTTGCTCCCATAATAGAAGCTACTCTGATTGTTCTCCGTGCTGACTCTCTCTTGAGCAGCTCACCCTGGTCTGTCAAGGTGTTTCTGTTTGCTCGCTTCTCTAATAAAGTGCATGGCATTGTTTGTGTACTCCTAAGTCCCAGTGTTAAATTCTTTTAATATGTGAAAACAAAGACTGAGGACCCTGTCCTAGTGTCCACCGGTGACACAATGCTTCAGATATAATTACTGGTTTAATGAGATGACCAGCTGGCATTTTGACATTGTACTTCCTGGGTGGACGCCACATCAACTTGCCACTCTCTCTTCCCTTTGTCTCTTAGCCATCTCTCCAAAGACTTGAAGTTTCCTTCTCAGATAAAGGACAAGAGCCATGGTGTGAATCCTTGTCTATGTTATTCTTGGAATAATAGACTAACAACACTTAATGTTAAAGGTAACATTGTAGAAAATATTTTGATACATTGTATATCCACACAGTTAGGATCTGTGGGTAATTGTTTACTGTTGATATTGCTGCTGTTTTCTAAAGGGACATAAACTTTCAGTCATTAACATTAGGAAAACTGCGTAATATATTCTTTTCTCAGTTAAAAATCAAGGTATAGTTTTTGAAATAATAATGGACCTGCAATTCTCATGTAACATTAAATTATAAGACTTAGTCCACAAGGAGAAAATGCCCTCATTCTTACTGACACCTCTGGTCACTTAGTCCTTTACTACCCTTGATAATCAGGAGAGTGGGACCATTTGTGGAGACACCATGTAAGACCTTCATTTGGGACAAAGAACAGAACTGCAGTGTTTCAATGCCCATGCATAGACTGTGCTAAAATACTTCCTACTTTGTAGTTTCGCTTTTCCAAAGGCAAACCACATTTGGAAAGCTGGTGACCCATTTACTTTTATATATTGGTATATAAGTCCCCAAAGAACTGTTATGTTTAACTGTTATTGCAGATTGTATTTTACAGTTGCCCAAGGTTGTGTTAAAAAATGGTGTTTTTGCTCTTTGACTTGAGCATGTTATCTGAAATATGTTATTTTACTGATTCACAAATGCCTCGCAAGCTGAGAGTTTTACTATCCATGTCACCAATAAACCATATTCTTTATCAGACTTTATTATAGGTTCAAGTCCTGGACTAGAAACCTGGCTAAAACTGAGGCAGGAGAAATATCTATTAAGTGACTTTGTTTTTGTAACCTTGGGTTATGTGCTCTGTGGATATCAACTCCCTTTCACTGGATAGGCTCCTGTAGATTATCCAACCAACAAACTCAGTTTTGGGGAAGTTAAAAATACAGAGATTTAACTCTTTCCCATAAAGGGTGGATCAGGAGGGCTAAACTGTGAAATAAAACTACTAACCTTATACATGTTTCTCATACCAAACTGATCTGAGAAAGAAGAGATGACCATGGCATGTATTATCTAATAGATATTTACTCTATGTTTGTAAAGTTCTTGATAAATTACAGATGGCTTTGCAATATACTGTCACAGTTGGTCAATATAATAATTCTGTGAGAGATAAACAGGGCCTAAATCTTTATCTTCATTTTACCCTTGAAAGGAAAAAAGATTCAGAAAGAAAAAATAACCACCTTGTAGATATAAGATTAGTAAATTATGGGGTTCAAGTCAAATACTGGTCTTCTGACTCTTCATCAGGAATTTTTTCACATTCGTAAGCTGTGGATTCAGGAATCTTTGCAAAACATGTGGTCTCTGTACTTCGTTAGGCCACATAGTATATACTTAAGATGCTTGGAGATAAACTTGCCAAAGTCTCAAGGTAAACTTTTTACTTCCAGGAGTTTATTTTATGAAATTTCCTTGAGAGCTGAAATTCTTTGGAAGAAGTATTTTCAGTCACGCTTAGTGCATATTACAAATGAAATGCAAAATTGTAAATAAAAATGATACAGTGAGGGGTCACATTGTGTCTATTGCAACGTAGAGATGAGTAAACTTAAAAGGCTAAATTATGAGGATATATTACAGAACATTTACCACATGTGATGTGTCATACTCTATCATTACTTGAAATTCCCTCTCACCAAAAATACCAGCACAGTTTTGGTGTACAAATTTGAGTCAAATGATATGATAAATAGAATTTGAACATAAAAAGGAAGATATTTAGAAGTAGTGCCAGGACAGAATTGTTCATATTTATGATTGTGAGTATAGTAATGAGATATCCACAACCCAGTCTTAAAACCTTAGAGAATTTTAGTCTCGCACAGTCTCTCTTTTTCCAAGTCTTAAGGATCTTACACATACTCTCTTTTGTTCCTACAAGCCTCCCCCAAGCTTCAGAACTTCTCTGTATCTTATCATTGACAGTTTTCAGCACAATTTAAGTTCCATTCAATTAATCCAATCTGTATACAGTGACATATTTCTCAGGTAAATATCTGTATCATCCCCTAGCAGATGACCCTCTGTACTAGAATGAATTGCTTCCCTAATTTTTTCATGTCATGGTTCCAATAGGAAATGATCCTTAAACGACATGATGGGATACATGGAGGACATTGGCTGTGTCTATATGCTTGTCGAAGGAATGCATTCTTTTTATCTTACAGTCTGCAAAATGACAGCCACAATTATTACACGTGTATATATTTAAAAATTTTTTTAGTTCATAAACTTTCAACAGAACTTTTTGTACAGTGGAAGCACTTCATATAAAACAAAAGAGAGTGATACTCTCATTCTATACTTTGCACCAAGCTGAAGAAATGCAGAGACTTGGGGCTTGGTGAAGAAATGCATTTTTTAAATTTTATGTAAGTGAAAGAAACACAAATAAAAATAATATAAAAAATATAAATATAAAAATAAAAAATAAACATATTTTAAAAATTGGAATTTTAATAAAATTTCTAAGAGGATATTTTCAAACTTTTAAATAAGAAACTTGAGCTGATTGCACTAAATTCACTATATTTTAATATTGTTTCATACAGATCTGGATAGACACCATGATACGTAAGGCTTTCTCTGTGAGCTAAACAGTGTAGTATTGAAATTCCAGACTTCTCAGAATACTGTTAATTAATGCAACAGTATACTTTATCTTCTAAGGCAAGACATTTTTGTAAGTAAATAGGTGTTTTTAACTCCAGACTATGGCAAGGAGTACAAACAAGAAATATCCTGAATCAGTTTAATATTAATTTACTAATATGATGAATATTTATTAATATGACTTATACACTAATATTAACTTATTCAACTCACATAGTGTCTCATGATGTAAGATATACCATCCTCTCCATTTTAAAAATTAGGATGCTAAGACAGTGGGTTTAAGTAGTTTGTTGTAGATCAAACAACAAATAAATGGCAGAGTCAAGGTCCGTCCCAGGCAATGCTGAGATCTGGGTACATTAATATAGGTCTCAATGACACTTGACTTTGTCTTCCTGCTTGTGGACATACAACTGTAAGATCTATTCATATAGTCCTATTTTCATAACTATTTGTTTCCACTTGAATATTTGTTCTAAGTTGTTGTTAGATATTTCCACGAGAAAAAATAACGTTCTTCCAAGTATCTCTCTTCATCATCTTTAACCAGTGCAATTACTTTTTTTCGTCTTCTGAATTAGTATGGTCTTTATGTCACTCAACACATCATCAATGCATTATTCAAAATAGTATCTTCCATTTCTTCATTTCATTGGTCCCAGACATAATTTGGTGTAACTCTGGGGGAAAATATTCTCCCAGCCTTGGGCAAAATACCTTTGAACCAAAATCAGTCAAAGGAAGAAATCAAGTGGGAGAAATTCATTTAATGCTTACAAGCAATAGTGCATTTCTGCTCGCCTGTGTGTCTCATGACCTGGCTGCAGAAAAAGGGGATCCACCCAATTTCTCAGGTCCAGATTTGCCCTCCCTGCCCTGGGTAATTACCTATTGATATGGAGATGGACTACTTCTCTCCACCCCTTGGAAACACCTATATATGGAGATGCACTAAGGCCAGGTGAGAGATTCTGGAAATTTTGCAATTTTACCCACACTTGGGGCATTAGTTTATGCAAGGTAGTAAAATAAGCCACTCTGTAACATGTGAAGAATTTTGGATTTCTTCATTACTTGTGTGATCTTGTGACATGCTACTTTTTAGTGTGATCTCATACTGCTGCAACTAATCTCAGGAGAGAAACCTGTTTCTTATTTTGTACTTGCAGACACTTTTAAAAGAGTGAAAAACTCTTTTCTGCCCCAATAGATATTTTCTTTAGCAAGGTGTAGTGCAGTTAATGTAGTAATATTGTTTGTTCAAAAAATATAACTAAAAAGTAAAAGGTTTAGGCTGAGGTAGAGAAGTACAGGGTAACAAATGCAAATGTAAGGTAAGATAATCTTCATTGTTTTATCTAATTAATGATGAACTTTTTGACACTTTTCTATCTTATACATTAAATAACTTTACAACTTCACCCAAATAGTTTCCTGTCTTGGTACTGAAATAAGGATTTATGATAATATTTAAAACATATATGGCAACTATTTAGGGGAGTTATTGGCCTTTATGGCTTCAAATCATCGATTTTCCAACATATGATGTGGCAGGTGTCTTTGGTATCTCACGTCATATCCCTGTGGCCCAATTTTGAGACAATTCCATGTGGAATTCAGATGTACCTTACTCAGGTGGGGCACTTGTCATGCACACAATGTTATATTGTTGCTTTCTGTCCTAGGGAACTCCCTAAAATAAAGAAAACCATCTAAATCAGACCTAACTACAGCTGGAAAGTGCAGGAGAATTAATACCCTCCAAGAGTCACCTGCAACCATTGGGGGCTGGGGTAGATGGAGATGTCCCAGCCACTCTTTCCAGACAGGCAAGTCAATGAGGCCTCTTGTGGATTGGAGGGAGATCCTGGGGGTGCCACATCCTTGCAGCCCACATCTTTGCCACCCACAGAGACAGTCACAATGTGACTTCATACTGCCATGTCTCTTTCCCTCTTCCTCTCTCCACTCCCTCATTCGTGCCTCCTCCAATCACCTCTCTAATGAATCACATGCACTATGGTCCTTTTTTCCAACACTGCTTTTTGAGGTACCAAGAGAAGGCCATATGCAGTGGGTCATTTTAAGAATAACGTAACTTAATTTGCATCAACAATTTTAATGCACTGAGTAAGCAACATGGGAAACTGAAATACTATTTCCAATTAAATGTCTGGAAAATGCACAAAACAAAAATACGATTTTTTAGATACATATATGATCAAAATGTTTCAGTCAATTTCTGGATTCTGAACTATACCATTTGTCTTCACTGAAATTATTGGTTGCATTTTTAAGTCACAATTTCTTTTAAAATATAAAATTATTGTTTTTTTCCTAAAAACAATGGCTCATTATGAAATTTCACCAAGAATCAGCATTTGGTTAATTTTTCACATCAAATGCCAAAGAAGGAAGGAAACAAAAACCATTCTGAAAATAATGACTATCTTATAGCACACTCACTTACAGATTTCAGCTGTGCTACACATTTTGGGACATTCTCATCAAAAGCAAAGAACTATGTCCCAACCCCCACATCCTCTCTACTCCTATGAAGGCACAATTTCTCAGCCTGGTCTCAAACGTCTTGGTTCATTATGTGTTAGGCCTTCTTTTGCAATCGAACTTGTAATTTTGAAATTCTCTATGTGTCTGCCAATCTATCTTCTTTCTTCCATTTCTACCCTCCCCTTCCTTTCTGTATGTCATTTGAATCTTCTAATACATTTACATTCTCATGATAAAGTTGTCCTCTTTATCCTGCCTGCCAATCAAACTTACGTCTTTCAAATCCCAACTTTAAAATGATCTTCAAAACACTTTTTATCACCGAAGTTGCAAACTAATTTGAAATCGTTTTGTATAATGTATCACCATAATATTTAAAAATTAGATACTTGAAGTGGAGCATTTACTATCAAAGCACTGTGGTATACCCATTATATAAAAGTTACTTATTTCTTTCTTACAAAACACTAGAGGAAAGGAATATATTATCCTTAAAAGACTTTTTATCTCTTTTAGTCTATACAGCTAGTAAGTGCCAGATTAGCATGTTTCCAGGTTTATATAACATTAATACCATCTGTCCACATTTTGTGGGTGGGACGGGGGAGGGTCAATGCTAACTGAAATTTATATTAGTATAATTTGAATCATAGAACAGATTTTGTATGATACATATGTGAATTTTGATACAAAAAATTGAAAGTGAAAATTATAAAACTAACTTTTAGTTGTAAAGCTAGTATTATTAATTATAAAACTAATAGTTCCAATTCTATAGTAGCTGTGTGTTCATACCTCCCTGATCCCTCTATTTAAACTAACCCCACCATATTGTTTAGTTCTGCTTGAACTGAACTTTACCCAAATGGAATCAGTTTGTCGTTTGTATTCTATAATGTTCTTTTTCTATTCAATGCTATATTTTAAAGATCTATATATGTTTTACATGTAACTCATTTATTTTTACTACTTTAAAAAATATTCTTTTGAGTGACTGTACTCTTATTTATTAATCAACATTATGTTTTTCTCCAGGTTTTTTCCCGTGTGTCCTCATATTTATGGATAATTTTCTCTATAGCAAAGCATAATTGCTGAGCATATACATGTTCAAATTCACTAACCAATTCTTATTTTTCTGTACTATCTTCAGAAGTTAATGAATGTGCATTGTGCTATATTGTCAAAACATCTGGTATTTTCAGACTTCAAATTTTGCTAATCTGAAGTGTTTGAAATGGGATCACGTAAAGTGACATCTAATAAATTGCAAGCTTTTTATATGCTAATTGGCACTTGATATTTCCTCTCTGAAACATCTCTATTTTTGCCCATTTTTCTACTGAGTTGTTTGTAGTTGTTTTTACTGATATATAGAAAATGTTATATATGCCGAATACTAATTCCTGGTTAGTTATATTTTTCATGAAAGTATTCTAAATACATGATTTGTTTTTTCATTTACTTGATAGAGTCTGTTTGATAAACTCAAGGTCCTAATTATAATTAGTAAAATTAGTATTTTCTCTAAGTTTAATTCATCTGTGCTCCCAAATCACACATTTCCTTTTTCTTTTCTAAATTTTTAAACTTTGTTTTTCACACACAAGTCTGGAAGTTTTGTGTATGATATGAGCTATGGATCTGTTTACATTTTTTCATGTAGTTATTTGATTTGCACTTCAAATTTAAGTCATTCATTCTTTCTCTACAATCTACAATGCTGCAGTGCCACTTGTTTGAAACCTTAAGTTTCAGTATGTGTATATATGGGTTCTGTATCTAGGCTTTCTATTGATCAACTTGTTAATGTTAGCCAGTACCACATATTATAAAATACTATAGCTTTATAACGCACTTTAGTTATACTAAGGCCAAGTTTTTAACATTTTTCTCATTATTGTATAAGTATTGCCTATTCTTGGTATTCTACTCTTTTATATACAGTTTAGAACTGACCTTTTCAACTTGCTGGTTCCTACTTGGAATTACATTGAATCTGTAGACCAGCAATCAAGGGTTGCCATCTTTGACCATATTGCATTTTTTATTCATAACAATGGCATAACAATGGCTCTATTAATTGAGGCTTCTTTAACATATTTAAATATCTTTTTTTGATTTTAAAATACTCTTTAATATTTTAAAATTAAAATATAAAATTTATTTTATTAAAATAAAAATAAAAATATAAAATATAAAATATATAAAAATTATTTTTTTATATAGCACTGCATTATTAAGTTCAATCTATTCTTAAAATACATTATGGTGCTCTGGCAAATGAATACATGTTTAATCATGTCTTTTTAAAATTACAAGATATAATTTTTAATTATATCAATATTTTTGTTCAAATGGAAATGTAATTGATGCTTTTGTGTTTGTATTATGATTTGCTATCCAACTACCTTGCTGAACTCTTTCATTATTTCTAGTAATTTGTAGATATGGGTAATTTTTCTATGTGGAAAGATCATATTATTGGCAAATACAATGTCTGTATTTTGGAATAGAACAGTGTCCCGTTTCCTCATTTCATAAAAAAATGTATACAATTTCTGGTTTGCTTTAGTACTAAGTATTTTATGTATTTTTCTTAATGTCTTAGCTAGATATGCCATGTCTTCAATAATTCTTGTATCATTTTCGCATACAGGATGTTTATACATTAGGAAAAAGTGTTGTAATCATGATTTTCTATTAACAACAGAGTAAAATCTGATATCTTAGAATTCAAAGCTCCTGATTATTCAAGCCAACCTACTTTTCTATATTAGTTAATGTATATTTGGATAAACTTAATTATGCACAATTACATAATTATGCCTTTAAAGTTTGTTAGCTGTATGTCCTTTTTCAGGTAGTTAAGGTCTGTCCAAAAAATCAAACTAAAGAAGAGGATGAAGGTGTTGGAACATATTAAAACATATCTGGTGATCTCTCTATTCTTGCTGATATGCCAAGTCAATTATATTCATATATGTTTAAACAATCTTTAATTTCTTGCTTGTGCAAATAATTAAACTAGTGTAGAAGAGGGAAATGACAAGGAAATCTGCAGTCTAGCTATCCACATTAAAGCTAGTGCTAATGTCCTCAGTCACATTTTACATTTATCTATTTATTTATTTGAATGGGAAGTAGGCAAAGTAAATGAAAATATTGTTGGTGACCATCAGCTCAAAGATATTCATGGTCTTAAGAGAATAGTTTCATGTAGAAAAAAAATCTATAAAAGGAACATAGATGCTACATAATATAACTATTCCAGACTAGTTGCTTTAATCTTTTTGCTTATTTATAGGAAAAGAAGAAAGAGAAAATAAAATAAAAACTTATTTCAACAATATTGCATTTGAATATTTTTCATTATTTGATATACTACCATTGATCCTTCTATTATTATAATATTTAATTTCATATAAGATCACGATGGGGGGGTTAACATTTCAACACTCCTGATTTCAAGATTTAATATTTTACTTTAATCACTTTGCTCCTTATTAAATGACTTCCCTGGAAATCAGATAAAAATTGTATTTCTAATCATCAAAACAATCCAAGACTATTTAAAGTTACTGGCACTAATATTGCAACTGGGGTTCATATTGATGATTGGTATATATAGCTACAATTAGCATCTGAAGATTTTTTTAAATTAATACAGTTAAGTAGTTGTAATAATTACCTAAATTGTAGTAAGCTAAAGATCTATGGCAATTTGCATAACAACATTAACAGTATCCCCAGGTTTTTTGTGATGCTTTAAATTTAGCAAACTTGGTTAACATTTTTCATGTACCATAGCTTCTGACAATTTGTAGATCTTTGTTTGTCTCAGTTTATAAATGTGGCTTCTTAATTTACTTAAAGGATACTTACCTAACATGCTAGTTTTATGATCACGAAAACATAGTTAAATGTTTTATACTTTTGAAAATAAATGATTTTGGCTATGTTATAAATCATGATTGAATTTGAGGGACTAATTAAAGGTTAATCCTTCAATAACAACATAATCCCCCACCCCCAAAAAAAACCCAAGAAGTCTCATTGAGTGTGAAATGTGATATTATTATTGATTCATTATAATAGAAGTTTCCAACATTCCTGAGAACACATTACTTTCTTAAAAAAAAGTCTTCCTCACTGTAATACTTAATTATTCTTCAATTTTTAATTTGAGAACAGTATTAAGAATACATTCAGAAAGGAAGTACGGAAGTATCTCAATTAAGGTCATTGGAAACTTAATAAGAACAAACCTCTTAAAGAGACTTTGATCACAATTAAAAATGTAGTTTGTATGTTGGAAGCCAAGGTTCTCATTACTTCCCACCCTGCCAAATGACTAAAACATTGCAGGTATAAACCAGGCCAAAAACAAAATAAAGCTTCAAAATGTTTTGGAGGAAGCTGGGAACTTAAATTACCTTAAAAGTAAAGAAAAACCGCATAAAAACTAGCACCTAAAGGTCCAAATGACCATGATAACTAAAAATTAAGAAACACAAGAAGAAATGTCTATGACCTTCCTCATTACAAATATACAAATTTCATACAACAAATTGCACACCTTGTAATTTCAAACTACAAACATTCAAACTTTAATCCTATTTCTTTCTTAAGAGGAATAATTAAATCGTTCTATTTGTATGCGTATCATAAAGGATGACAAGGAGTATAAAGATGGGAGGGAGAAAAAAATGCTCATTTAGGCATGGGGTTTGCATAATACAACTTGGGTAAAAAGTATGGAGATATCCTGTCATTAAATGGTGAAGAAATGAAGACTCATCAGATTCATAATCTGATCAAACAACAACCTAGTACATGAACTAAGATGGGGCAGTGACATGTAGTCCTTTGTCAAATGTTCCATGAAAACAGCTACGTAGATGCTAGACATGTGTATGAGCATTTCTACCTTTATATAATGATAAGGAAAAAAATATGAGATGTCCTAAAATTAAGCAACAAGGGTGGGAGAATGGGGCAGAAACACAATCAAACAATAGCCACTGGTTCTAGTTAACCAGAGCCTCCACATTCCTGAAGAAAGTTATTTTAACAATTATCTAGAAGGCCATCAGGACCACTGCATCCCTGGTACACATGAACAGTGCCTATCACCCAACCACTAATCCACGAGCCTTCTTTATGGACTAACCACCTGAGGGTAAAATTGTAGTTTTTCCAGAATCTCTCACCTGGCTTTAGTGCATCTCCACACAATAGGTGTTTCCAAAGGGTGGAGAGAAGTAGTACATCCCCACATCAGTAAGTAATTACAACGGTGAGTGAAGGCTTATCTGGACCAGAGAGGGTGGGTGGGGCCTCTTCTTCAGCAGCCAGGTCGCGAGAGACACAGGAGAGCAGAAGTGAACGACTGCTTGTAAGAAAGAAATGGGTTCTTCCCACTTTATTTCTCCCTTTGATTTCGATTTCAAAGGTATTTTGCCCCAGTATTTTCCCCTGGAATTACACTGCCTATCCCCAAACTTTCCCACTTTGCTTAAGCCCTCCTTCCTTATCTGCAGTCAGTGTGAGTTTAAACAACTTTCTTTCCTTGAAATCCTTCTAAATGTTCTCTATTTCTCAAGAATGGTGGACAAGTTTCTGTTAACTGGACTTGCTGCTGGTGAAGCAGAAACTTCCTGTCCCAGGACTCAGTCTTTTTTCAGGCTGGTATCTATTACAGTTCCATAAGCACTTTTATTTCAGAGATCTCTGGGTCTCTAGAGTTCTTGATTTGTCAGTAGGCATATCAAGTACCTTCTTGTCTGGTGCTAGAAAGATTAGAGGCCAATGCCAAGTGTAAAGCAGTAGTGATGCATCCTGTGTAAGAAAGGAAGATTGAATTACTAGGAAACTACCCTGTGAGAGAGGAAGAAAGGAGACGAAAAAGATAAATCTAAACTTTAAATTTTAGTGACATATATATTTTTGTTTCCTTAGCAGAGCTTCAGCCTATCCAATTCATTGCCTAAAAATGAACACAAAGACAGATACACTCACATACTGTTTGAAGATAATCCTCAAAGGAATTAGTGGTCACTAACAGATAGATCAACATCGTGAGAAAGAGGGCTAAAAAAAACAAAACAGTGTTAGAAGGGTAAAAAGTTCAAGCTCCTAGAGAATTCCAAGTACCTGGTTCCTATTATATATTTTATTATTATTTTTTTCTTTGCATGACTGTATTCGGGTCCCTCATAACCTCAGCAGTTTGAAAGAAAAAGAAAAAGATGTCAGCTGTGGTCAGAAGAGAACATCTCCCCCCACCTCATACACACACCCCAGATCATAAAAATATTAGCCTTCAGATTAAAACAGAAAAACTTTAAAATTCAAACATAATAAATCTACTTCAGCATATCTGCTATCAAAAATAATTTTAACTCACTTGAGAAAAACCATGGAAACATTCCAATCCTTCTTACTATCTTTGTGGCCTTCTTCTCACTCTTTGATCTAGAATGAAAACTTGGAAAAGTGCCTCCTGAAGATACTGACACCAAGAAAAACAAACTAGTTGTCACAAATGCTGCCTGTTTGCAAGAAGAAGTGTTTTCTTTACAGATGATATCATGAGGTCTATATTTATATTTATCTTTTGTAGTGACATTTAAATTTCTCAACTTTCAGCAGCTTATAGTTTATTGGTAAGTTATAAGAATGGAAAGCACAGCATAGGGGATATAGTCAATAAGATTGTAATAACTTTGTATGGTGAGAGATGGTAACTACTTTCATAGTGGTCAGCATTTTGTAATGTATATACTGTAGAATCACCGTTGTACACCTGAAACCAATATAATATTGTATACAACTATACTTCAATAAAATAAATTTTCAACTTTTAGGAGCTTATCATTTATTATTAATTTTTCCTTCTTTTAACTGGGCAATTGGGATTCCTGAATACCATAACTGGACTCTATTGTTTAAAGTAGGAATCTGGATTAAAACTACCATAGTTCACTGGCCCAAGGATTTGAAATGCCTTTGTTGGTGAACAAAAGGCTACTTATAAATTCATAGGAGTATATTAAGTACTTGTGTTAGTACGGAGAGTAAGGCACATTCTTCTGTTGCTAGAAACTGTCCCATAAAAATGTTCCCACATTTATCACAGAAGGAACTCTCTAGGGTCAGATGAAAAAGTGAGGAAGTTTTAAGGGTGGATTTTATCATGTAAATTCTAGCATTCACAATTGGAGCTGATATTCCACAGTGAATTCTTCCATCCAAATTTCTGCTTTCTTAAAAAGAAATTTAAGATGAGAAACACATACATATACATGCAAATGAAAAGTGACTATGCAAAGAGATTGTTTGAGTGTCCTCAAAATTTGAGGAGAATTCTTGGTGAAAATCAAGAAGTTTATTACTGTATCTAAATAGTCACTTGCCACCAAATATGTTACATTTCAAGGAAACAAGTATATTTAGATGAGCAACTATTCTCTAATAAGAAAGAACGAAATGTTAAATAAAAGGAAAAATGTACTGAAAAGTAGTCAGAGACAAGTAACAGGCAACATCTACTTACAAGTAAATGGCATGTTATAATGATTTTAGGAAAGAGTCATGAGAAAAATAACAAAATCACAAAGCTGTTTAAGAAGTGTTGTTTATATGATTATAGCACCATAGGAAGTTATTCATATAACTAAAGTACTAAGTTAAAGAAAAGTAAGATGGTGTTAAAAGCAACATTGTGAAGCTATTGACTCAGGACAAAATAGAAACAAAACACATGACTGCAGATTATCACGTGAGTTTTGGTTTGATTGAAGACTGAAGTTTTGCCACAAAAGTGGGTAATGAAGTACTGCACTAGCAGTGAACCTTAGGATAATTAGGTATAGGGCTGCTTAAAAAAGGGAATCGAAAGCTCTTCGAGATAAAATGATCAGAAAGGTGGCCAGGAAGGCTATGTGTGAGAAGCCTCACCCCTGCTCATTGCCATTTAGTGTTTTTTACTAAAGTGTATGTAACAAGATGACAACTAGGGAAAAAGGAGAAACTAGTGAAATAAAGCAAATATGAAATAGAGTAAGTCAACGGAACCAAAAGTGGGTTCTTTTGTTGTGGGTCAAGCTTGTTCTTCTTGGTTCTCGTGCCCATCAGAAACAACTAATTGAAAGGCAGAGACACAATAACAAAGCAAAGGAAAGTTTCATTTGAATACATTCCAAGGGAGGAGCGGGACAGAGTCAAGGTAGACAAAGGCACCCAACTTTTAGGGGAGGGTCTATTTAGCATGCCTTAGCTGGGAGGAGCCTCTTTGATTGACAGGGTGAGGTCATTTGATTGACAGTCATTCTAGTTATACACCCAGTTCTCTTGGTGTGCATGTCTTTTCCCAAAAGGCACAGAGAAAAACCCATGAAAGGGAGCAAAACTGCAATTTTATTTTAAAGAGATTATTATGAAGCATGGTTTGGGTGGTTCTTAGTTCTGTTCCATTGCCCCTGCATTGCGATGTGGTTGGGACCAGTTTGGCCTGGTCCCCTAGACAAAGAGGTTACCTCCCTGCAAGCCTTGTTGTCTTCAGTGGGTCCCCCTAACTGGGTGGCTTTTTCATTAAACCTTATCTTCTCCTTCCTTGCTGCTCATGTCTTGCTACCTAACACTAACATTAAAAGACTTCTGCTAATAATTATCAAGAAAAAAAGTGAAAAGGAGTAAAATAATCATTTGAATTAAGTAGATATAACTATAGGAGATGGAGTCACTAAAAAGATAAGAGGATATTAGAAACAACTATTTCTTTTAATTTTTAAAAATTAGGTAAGACAACTTTTTTTAATTTTTAAAAATTAGGTAAGGTGAACAATCTTATCAAGGTCACCAAAAATATTTCAAGAAAAATCAGGCAATCTGAACAGTTTTGTATTGACTTAAAAAATAGATAAATATTTTCCCACCAGCAAAACAAACAAACAAAATAGAGAAAAAAATGGATCTATGCATTTTTGGGAGGGTCTACAAAATTTTAATGATGATGTCTGTCAAACGTTTATGAAATAGATATTTTTGCTTACAAAAAACCTACTCCACAACGAGGTAAAAAGAAAGATAACTATACATTTTGACTATTTAATTTATTTCACTGAAATTAGGATGATATAGTTATATAAACTCAATAGAGACAGGAGAAAGAAAAAATAAAAGCTAAACTCTCATGCTACTGATTAAGAAATCCTGAAAAATAGTAAAATAGTAGCTACCTTAATTAAGGAATGCTTAAAAATTATAATCTACCATGACAAAGCTGAGTTTATCTAAGAAGTAAAAATTTAACAGAGGACAATTTATTGACTAAATTCACTAAAAAATGACCTTATACGATTATCTAAATAGAAAAATCTGATAAAATTCAATTTCCCTTCATGCTAAAATCTAAGGATATTATAAACATAGGTGAATCTCCATAATCCAAAAAATGGGTATCTTCTGGGCAGTAGTGAAGGATATGGTAATGATCAATCTCTGATGGAATGAATTTTTAAGATTGAGAATAATGGAAGTGTGTACATTTGAACCACTATTCTTCCAATTTTACTGCAAAGCCTGGTCACTGCAACAAAATAAGAAACATAATTAAAGCTTATAAGAATTGAAAATAAAAGTTATAACATGGTTCCTATGTATAAATGATACAACTAAGTAGAAATACAAATGACTTATTAGCATTTATCAAGTTTTCTCAAAAAGTATATAAAAAAATTCCATTTCATATGCAAGTGTTATTAAAATAGTACAAAAGTAAAAAGTGTTAGGAGTAAGCTAAAAAAACTATAGAATATTTTTTGTAGTGATATTATAATATTTTACTGAGAGACATTATAGAAGACCTAAGTTAGCTCATCTATTAGAAAATAATTATTTATCACAAATATTTCAAGAATCATCAAGTTTATCTATTGACAAAGCTCAATTCCAAGCAAAATCCAAAAATTCTCATTTATTTTGAAATGGAATTTGACACACATCTAAATTTAATATGGAAATGCAGTGGCCAGAAACAGCCAAGAAACTCCTAAAGGACAGGTGGATGAAATAGTAAGCTGTAATAAATTTATTAAAATTAGTATTGTGGTTATGGATCAGACAAAAATTGACTAACAGAACAAACTAGAGAACCACAAACTGATCCAAAAAAATGTGGAAATTTGACATGATAGGGAGTTGATGTTTACTATCACTTGTTTTACCCCCTCTGTATAGGTGATATACTATAAGAGATGGTATATCTTTCAGCATTTCCTCAGTACATGATTTATTGTCTGTAGGACTTAGATGAAACGTCCATTTTAACATCTGAATTTAATAATAAACATTATGATGTCATGAGGCATGTACAATAAATGTCTTTGTACATGCTGTTAGAATATTTCATATGTAATATTTACTGTATTTAATGATACATGTCAACATCATTCTAAGTCCCATATTGTATTAACTTTTAAAACTCAAAGCAATGACTTCTATGATCGGCATTACAGTCACCACTTTAAACATGAAGAGACTGAAAATCAAAGTACTTAAATATTTTGGTAAAGTTTAAGAACCATAACAAAAATAAGACTTAGAACTGGGATTTGGATGCTGGCATTCAGGGATCAAGGCCCCATTGTCAGAAAGAACTTTGACCATCAATAGCTTTTAAAACACTTATTTTCATAACTGGAAAATTATACCTCTAGAAAACTCTAAGCAACTAACATTAAATTCACTCAATACTATATGAACCAAGGTATTCATTTATCATACTCATTTCAAAAAGTTTACATATCCAAATACGAAATAGTGTAATAGATGTTAACATACGCAGTTGCTATTGTTAAGTCACTATTAAAATGAAATTCACTGAGTTTTTATTATCATTATAATTATAGGGAAATAATCAGAATACAAATAGACAAAAGCAAAACATACAAAAATACAAAAATGAAAAGACAGGATTATATCAGGATTATATTGTACAGGTGAGAGATTGGAAAGAAAATGTATTTTTATTTTGGTAGATGCATGAAGATGACCATACTTTTTATTCCTCTGTATTCTCTATGTATTTGGCAACAGTCATGTATTACTTATGTTTTCTGATAACAAAAAACTAAATATGCTATTTGTAAGTATTGTTTTAGAAAATCATAAAGCATTTTCTGTTTCCATGTTCTAACAAAGGATGCAACATAGAGGGAAGGCCCTTTCTAGACTGGTGAACTTGCTCAGCGGTTGACTGGTTTCAGGCTTGGGTAACCTACACATCCTTATTTTAGGACAGAGAAAACCGAGGTTCAGAGAAACTGCCTGGCATAAAGGGTTGTTCTGCAGATCAAATTAGATAACGAAGAAAGGACTTTAAAAACCCTCTAGGCCCAGAGAGATAAGGTGCCCCCCCATTCTGGTAAAGTGTGAAACATGCAGTTGAATGAAATACTTGTGATCTAATGTCCCAGAAAAATCAATAGTATGTTATTTTAAGCTCTATCATTGACTTATTTTCTCCTCAAAGAACAACTTTAGGAAGGAAAGTTAAGCTTCCTGTCCTTGATTTTCTCCTGTTGAATAACATGCATCATGCTCTTTATTTCTTTGAAAAATAATTTGAGATCAATGCATTAAAATGGTTCAGTTCAGAATATTATTACTATCCTAAAGTGATATGTTGCAGCCCACAAGATATCAGAAAATGGCATATCCAAATTCTATAAAGGTCAAAACTCTAGCATTAAACAGGCATACTTTTTCTTTTTCTTCATTTAGGCCTAATTTCTTCATGGCAGTATTTAATATTCTATTACACATCGAGAAGATATTGGATTGGATGTTGAAAGTACAACTGAACACTTTTATTCAGCTTAAGCTGATAAGTGCTACTAGTTTGAAGGTTAAACACATACAGAAAAGTACTTCGTATAAGTAAAGTAAATCCAGGCAAAGGCACAGATAAGAGGGAAAGGTACGAGACCTGTCTTGACCTGCATTAAGGCAGGTGTTTTACTAGCAAAAAGAAATGTCAGTGGTCATGGATGACTGAATCTTTTGATTCTTTTTTTATCAATGAATTTCTATTGTGACCAGACCTTAAAGCCAGGAAATTAGGAGCATTTCTTTGAAAGACCCAATTCCTATTCATTTAAATGTCTTTTTTTTTTTTTCTAAATATAAACTGGCCATGAAGGCAAGGTTAGCCCTAGTGCCTATGTCATCTGTTATGATTCTTTCTATATTAAAACTACAACCAGCATTTGTATTCTCAGTGGCAATTTTGCTTACATTACTTGGGGTTTGTTTTGTTTATGGTTTTAGCCAGTTTTTCTCTGTGACCATGAACATAAAATATGAACAATTTGCTATAGATATATTAGAAATCAGTTGCTAAAACAGTATTCTGAAAGATCAAGATATATGCTACAAGAGAAAGGAATTTTAATGTCCCTTGAATGTCATAAAACTCTGTTCTTTTCTTCTTTAGTGAATGTGTACATTTTATTGCTTTTACTGGTAAAGAATAAAGGACAGATGGCACAGAAATGGAACCTAGGAAAATTGCTTACAGTGAAACCAATTTTAATACCCTTGCTAATAAAGTCCTCTCTATACATATGGGCTTGATCTTTCCAGGAAAAAGGGAGTAATTCTTCATTTTGTTCAGGGACTTTAACTCTTTCAATACCCTGGGGAACTATATGGTGCATTAAATTATACTAAATAGCCCCAAAGAATTAACACACTATCCAAGTCAAGTCTTTTATTTCTTTTTGCTGCGTAGCATCAGGCCATCGATTATATTAGGTCTAACCAACTCCCATAGGACACTTTCCTTATGTCAGAGCTAGCCAGGTGTGATGGTTTCCTTTCTTGAACTCCAGTAAACTTTATAGGACCTATTCAACATCACTCAGCTAAATCACATAATGGCAAATTTATAACCCAATGGTACCGAATGATCTAGTTGGTTGTCTCTACTGCTTGCTAACCAAATATTGAAAACAAAGCCAGCTAACCCACCAGTCATCTAAATTATGTTGCTTGAATTTATCATCCCCAAACAAGGAAAAACTTCATGCTATACCATATTTCCCTTAATTATGTCTTTCCCCAATTGTAAAACGGGGAAGCCAGTCAAGCTTTTTCTCTCACCTCAGGGGGTCGAGAGAATAGGAAACCTGTCACTAATTCCTTTCACCTTACAGCAAAACTCTTTCACCCAATTAACTAAGACCAGGTGCACCCTCCAGTGAGTCTCAGGAATGCAGAGAACTCACAAACCCTGCTTCCAGCCTCGTAGAACACCAGCCCAGCCTGCCTGCACCTGATTAACAAGCTTTGCTGGGGCTGCAAAAAGTTGGTAAATGGCTATAATTTTCCCCATGAAAGCTGGGAGAGACATTGGATGCTTGGGTGTGAATAATGACGGCCCTGGCCAGGTAATGCCTAGAGCACTTTGTGCATTAGCAGACCTATCCTTTACAGGAACCACTTAATCAAGACAGACGAGTGGTAGCCACTTACGCAAATCTGCAGTTATCAACGTGCTAAGCTAGTCTTTGGACCTAACCAGTCTTTAACATATTCTATTAATATATTTAGGGTGTGTTACTAATTGTTTTGAATTGTTAAGAGTAAACATTGACATACTCAGGTAAAATTAATGATGGGAAAACAGCAGCATGAGTGCAACGAACAAAAATCCTGATTTGGAAATTAGAAATGACCATCCCGAGAATCAAGGATGACACCAGTGGCAAGACCAGACGGGGGCCCTGTAGGAAGATGGTGGAGTCCCAAAGACCTGGGGTCTGGACCCTGACTGAGTCATGAACTCACTAGTTATATGCATTTTGCAAAGGTGTTTTAATCTCTCTCAGCCTCAGTTCCTCAACTGGAAAACTAGAAAATTAATAATAATAATAATTTCTACTTTACAGGGTCATAGTGGAGATTAAATGGGGTCATGTAATCAGGTTACAAACTAGTGGGCACACAGTAGGCAGTCAGTAGTTGTGTGTCCTTATGATTATTAAAGACATTTAATTAGTAAAAGCAGCAAAATAACTCAATGAAAAATATGTGTCCCCTCCCCCAATCCACCCGAAGGTAAATCTACTGAATGAGAAGTTAGGACTTTGCCTAATAATTTGGCAGCAACTGGCTGGGATCCAGGAAACTAAAAGGGTCTGGTCTGGGGCTGTGATTTTTGAAAATGCACTTCGCTAAGTCCAAAGCAGTTTTTGGAATTGCCTTAGGGTACATGCTGCCGAAGAGAAAGAAGCAGAGGGGGCGGTTGGCCGGCAAAGTTTCCCACTCCCACTTCAATCAGGGAGCAGGTTTGCTTTGATTCATTTTATATATTAGACTTTATCATACAAGATATTTTGAAAATTGTAAAGTGAAAACATTTAAAAAGCACACGCTTAATGTAACGAAGCCGTCAGTGCTGAGGAGCTGGTAATAACAATTATATGTGCCTTCTCCGGGTTACCTCCCCGATACACTTTGGGTAAAGATAGAAAATGCACTGCCTCCCCACCCCAGTAGTGCTAAAATTCAGTCTTAATAATTAGCACTCACTTGCTGACTCGTTATGAGGTGATCATATGATTTGGGTCCACTGGATTTCTCTAGTTTCTATTAGGAATTACAACCTACCCTGGCTTGCAAAACCCTAACAGATCACAAGTTCCACAAGAAACAGGAGTGAAGGGTGTCAGCTCTTTGCCTGTGAGGTCAAATCCTAACAAGTCAGCCATCGACCATTCCTCTCCATTGAAAGAGCCTGCAATTCTTCAGTGTGTCTAAGAAGTTGCTTCATTTACAATGTACAGTTTCATAAGAGGGCTTTAAAATTTCATCAGTGAAGTAGACCCACATGATATCATATAAGCCTCCTTTCTCTACAAAAAATCTCCTTTCTATTTCCGTGCCATCTGCATGTCATCTTTGTGAACTGGACATCTCTTTCTGAGAACTATAGTAGATCCTGTCTCACTGATGCCTGCCTGGTTACCTGAGAAGCTTAATGGCCAGACAGCTGAAGTGAAGTATGGGCTTGGCTCAGGTTTTCAGTAAAGATTTTAAGTTGGATCTGGATGCAATAGGTTTGAAACCATGAACAATAACCTCCAGAATGTCACTTGAGCAAATATAAATGATGGCCCCCATATGGCTTTGGCTCAGCCTGAATTACTCAAGTAGTACAATCCAGCAACCGAAGGTACTTTAAAAAGAACTCCTGTCTTCACTTACAGCTCAAAGAACTTTCAAAGGGATGTAAGCCATAACGCACAATAACATCACTGAAAACATCTTTTTTATCTTTCCTTCATTTTTGTTTACCTCCTTCTTTGGGTACCTCATTTGATAGTCTCTCCTCCTGTTCCCCACCCCTGAAAAATTCGACTCTGGACTCCAGTCTTGAAGATTTAGGCCACATTTCTTTCCAGAGGCCCCATGGTTTGAGCACCTTTTCTTTCTTCACATAGGTACAAATCAGAAAGGAGAGTCCTGCAATAGCCTAAAATATATCTGTATTACTAGGTCATCCAGTGCTTTCATGGGCAGGTATTTCTTACTGATATGTTTAGATTTTGTGTATAAATAGGTGAAATTTATAATCAAATATTAGGAGGAAAGTTAAATTATTGGAAGGAAATTAATAAAATTTGATTGGAAGTATTTGCCATCTGTATATTTCTTACATTGTTTCCTAAAACAGCCCCATCCTGAGTCTCTGACTTAATTTTCCATGGTAATTTTCCACACTCCACCTATTTTTTATTCCAAAAAATAATAATACACAATTTTATGCCATTTTACTGCCTGGGACCTATAATCCAATAAATTCCTGAAATTTTAGAGACTATTAAACAATTTTTTGCCAATTCAGGTGTATAAAAAAGTATTCTTTTCCTAGACTAGATTTTTCCCCACAAGAAGTTGTTTTAAAATGTCTTTTATTAGTACGTAAGTATTTTAAAGCATAATATTTCCAGTGACTTTTTCCCTTAATAAATCAAGGGAAAAATGAAATTAATAAAAAGTACTTTTTGAAATGGTCTAAGTTGCATATGTAAGTCTCTTCAACAAAATTTTAAAATGTTTTCTTTAGTGTCTACTGCTGCAATCACCACCTAGTAAAACAAAGCAAACTCTTGATGAGTTCTTGTGGATATGGAACTGGATATCTGTGGATATAATAATAAGTGGGGATGGAGGATATGTGGAGTCTTGGTCTTGTTTTTCCTCTTACCTGAGTGATTTTATAAAGACATATGGACAGACATTTGTGGTAACTTTATTCTCTGGATTTTGAGTATTTACTTTATAAAATGGGCTAAGAGTTGCCATTCCTATTAAATAGGATTACTGTCAGATGCAATAGAAATTATTTAAAATATGGGAATAAAAGCTACCACTTGAACACTGCTGTATGTCAGATACTCAGAGTATTTGTACCTGTGTTTGTTTGGACGCACATGTAGACACTTAACAGTTAATACACATTTAAAAACCAAAACTATATATTTGAATATAAGCTTCCATAGGAAAAGGTGATGAAATTATGCTCAGTTATTTCTCTATACCTGTGCTATTTAAAATGGCAGCCACTAGGCATATGCTTTTAGTATAAACATTTGAAATGTGTTCAACATGACTAAAGATATGACTTTTAATTTTAATTAAGTTATATTTTAAAACAATAACTCAGTTACTGGAAAACTTTATACATATTTGGAACAACTTAAATACATAATTACTCTTTGAAATGCAAACTTTATGAACTATAAGTTTGGGTGGATATTTCAGATGAAAATTTGGCATCCAGATTGAGAACTTCTGTGAATATAAAATGATCACTGGGCTTTTAAGACTCGATATGAAAATTAGAATATAAAATACCTTCTTAATAATTTTATATTGTTATATGCTGAAATAATAATGTTTTATACATGTTGAGTTACATAAGATATTTCAATAAAATTAATTTCCCTTTTAAAGAAAGCCTTTCTTAATGTGGCTGCTAGAAAATTTTGAATTACCAGTGTGGCTGGTATTATATTTATTTTGGACAGAACAGCTATGTATCAACAGATGAAATCAAGTTGCAAATATAAAATGAAGGCTATAAGTCCTGGAAAAGACAGCATGGAGCCTTAGGGTATGTATAAAACAAGAAGGGCACATTATTTTTTTTGTATTTCTTATTAGAAAGCCTATCCAGACCTGGAGTGATTTCTTGCTATCACACACATTAATAATACAATTTAGGTGTTATAGGAGTCTTTTTATTGTATTGATCTTAGATTCATAACTAAATTGAAAAATGAAATAGATTATAATTCTTCCAAACTCCACAAAATAACATTTAGGCAGCAATTCATAATAGTGAAAGTGATTTTTTTTAAACTCTAATGATTTATATTGTTTCCTCTTTGAAATATATGCATCCTAAACATCATCCTTGAATTAAAATTGACAATTTGAATGGCATTCTCCAATTTAACTATTTCATTTATTTATTTAACAAATATTTACTTATAGTCACAGCCCTTTGCTTTGGGATATAATAGTAAACAAGAAAGATCTATACTTCATGTCCTAAAAGAACTTATATACACCAAAAATAATTAAAACTAACTACACATGGTATAATAAATATAAACAAATACAGTAAGTCTTTTAAAGCAAATAAGTAATGAAATTCAGGAATAGTTTTCATGGGATCCTGTAAGTTGGAAACCTCATTGAATTGCACCAAAGAGAAAATAAGTGGTGAGATTTAGAGTCATTGAATCTGGACAATTCTTCCTGAAAGTCTGACTACAAAGGAGTTCTGTGAGTAGGTGAAATATCTGAGGGAAGATTGGTGGATCAATGTAGGATTTTTAAAGATGAGACTTTGCTAGGAAAGGTCTTTAAAGGAAAGGGGAATCACCAGTAGGAAGTAAGGAAACAGTGAAAGTAAGAGATCACCAAAGCAGTGGAGTTTCTTAGAAACTAGAGGGCATGGCATCGGAGTACAGAGACATGAATTTTTACAATAGGAGGGACACTTCATACATGATAACAGAAAGGAAGAAGAGAAATCATACTTCAGTGTGAGCAGCAAGAAGAGAAAGGAGTTCCTATCCCATGAATATGATTTATGAGTATAAAACACGATCATTTGCTTAGGGCTTGAGTGGATATGAAATTGTGACCTGAAAGCATAAGAAAATGAGCTCACTAGAGAGACACAGTGGGTCTCCTGGGCATTAGTTGGCACAAATTTGATGTTTATTTTCGAGACATTATGTAAAATAAGTCTGTTTGGTTGTACGGATTATTTATTTTATGCGAAGCATGGTTGCTCTGGTTCTGGTGTGGAAAAAGTAGGTAAAGGATTCACTCAGAACTAGGCTTTGCCAATGGAGGAAGCAATGGACATGGGACCACTTTCCAGGATTCTGGGTTAAAAGAGTGCACTTTTTGCTATCACACAAAACCACCTCCTTGCAGACTTTATTTTGAAACCTGCTTATTCACTTTTTTTCTCTTTAATATGTTGTTCAAGGTTAATGGCTTATTCTAAGAAACGTGACTTCAAAAGGGTCATATGTGAGACATCTGTATTTGGCATATTGTCCACAGTATAAATTCAATAGGTTTAAACTTTGAAAGTCTACAGGCAAGAAAAAAAATAATGCTAAGATGAACGAATAACTTAAAATGAGAAAGTTGTCCAGTGCAAATCACCATGATTCTGGCGAGGTTATGAAGAAACAATGGGTGCCATGTCGAACCACAGCAAAGTGAATGGATCTTGTGCCAACTTGAGATGTTCATACATTCCCTTTAAAAAGTTGTGGTTAACTTCTCCAAGGAATGTGAAAGTTGATTTAAATAAATATCTAGAAACTGAACTGTTTATTCCAACCCTCTCCAGAAAGCTTTGATGTGCAAATCAGTTTAGAAACAAAGGTATTTTTGTCTCTTAATATTTCTGTCCTCTATATGTGCTAAGTGGCAAACTTAATAGTTTGTCTTGATCTAAGGAATAGACCTTATATAGATTTTGTGAAGGTCAGTTTGAGATGAAGAGATTTAATTCAATTTGTATTTTGCCCAGCATATGAAATAGCAGGATCTGGGAGCAGATAGTCATTAGTTTAACTGACACTGTGGCCCAAGTTAAGTCAGTGCACCTTATGCAGCCTCTGTTTCATGGGGATGATCTCAATTACCTTCTAGGTGTTGAAACAATTGGAGGTTATGTGCATGAAGCATGTAATCCAATTCTGACTTAGAGTGGGTACCCAACCAAAGGCAGGTACTCACGTGGTTACTTCTGCATTTCTGAACATTATAATTGATCCTTGGACAACGTGGGTTTAAACTATGTGAGTCTGCCTATATGCAGACTTTTTTCAATAAACATATTGGAAATTTGTGACAATTTGAAAAAAACTCACAATGAACTATAAACTTCACAGCAACTGAAAAAATTAAGAAAATCTTAGGTACATCATGAATGCATAAATTATGTATAGATACTCATCTATTTTATCATTTACTAAGCCAAAAATATACACAAATCTATAACAGTTTAAAATTATCAAAAGCTACACACACACATTTACAGACTACATAGAGCTATTGGTAGTTGAGAGAAATGTAAACAAATTGTGGCAAATCTGCAAACAATTTTCTGATATATTTAATGAAAAATCTCTGCATATGAGTAGGCCTACACTGTTGAAACCCATGTTGTGTAAGGGTCAACAGTACACTATTACAAGTTAAATTTTTGGAGAGTCAAAAGTACTATACAGATTTCCTGCTGAATGGGGGTTAGTGGTCCTAACCTCTGCATTATTCGAGGACCAACTGCATTGCATAGGTTAAGATAGTACTTCCTGCTGGATATACTAAGAAGAATAAGACATTATCCCTGAAAAAGCCAAAAAAAAAACCAATAACTTAGAATGCAGTAAAATAATAAATGATTTTTAATAGCTGTGGTTGTTCTCATGTGTGTGTTTGAAGTCTGGCACCTAATAAGCTAGTAATACTTTTCCCTTCCCTTTCTTCCCTGAGGATGTCATCAGCCACATACACCTTCAAGCCATATTATGGGTGTATTAAGACTAAAGATAAAAAGATCTTCTGACAGAATGTTGATGGTTTCCCTGTTCTGAGTACATTTTTATTGCTTTGAACAAAGTCTTATTAACATCTCTTGATAGGCAAATAAACTATGTATATTCTTAGAATCTGACCTATAAAATAGGGATGGATAAATTGTATTGTATCTTTACCCATCAAAGAAGAATGTTTTCCTCTAACCTGGAAGAGAAGTCATCATGATCGTGTTGAACTTAACCTGAGCAGATTTCCCTCATTCTGCCTTGTGAAACACCATATGACCAACAGCTGTGTTATTTTTTAAACAAACAGGCTTTCACTAAAAAGTCAGTGTTGGCATTTTAAAACAAACAAATTAAAAGTTTGACAAACCAGGAGAGAAATACTATGGATTTTTGGAAACAACATCTTTCACCAGTTCTAGTCAGATTCTAATTTTCATAGATGTCATAGATGTTGGTTTTTGTGCTAATTACTTACTGTTCATCAACAAAATAGAAACTATTATGATTACTGATACTTTTCATTCCTAATTCCACATAGAATCTGTCCTTGTCGACTAATGATCATCAGCTCTTTTAGGAAAAATGTCTCTAAGACACCTAAACAACACCGTGGATATCATTTATTCAAGAAGCGGTATACAGCCACTAATGTTATGTGCATATTCCTAAAAGTCACAGTGCTGTGCAAAATTGCACAATGAAATTCATAACACCTGTGAGAGAAATGGAGGTGGGCAAAATGCTCAAACATGTTATTAGTGACACATTAAAAAATTAGGAACTTGATAAAAATGAGAGCTAACGCACAAAATTAGTATAATAAATATGGCACCTTGCTTTGCAACAGACCTGAAGTTATCTTGTGGAAGTGCATGTTGAGTCTCATGAGTTACTGCAAAGTGGAAGAAGGAACTTACAGGGAAGTTACCTGAAATCAGATGGAAAGTCCTAACGTCAGATGTGGATGGGTGTGGCTTGTAACACGTGGTGAACTGAGGTAGCATACAGATGTTTGAGGAGTGTGCAATTTGTGTATTCTCTCCTGCTGGGCTGAGCTGGGTGTGGTTTTTCTGAGTTCATATAGTGATTCCCATGGATGAAATTGTACATAAGCAAAAGTGAAATTTCTGTTATGCTCAAATTGTTCCCTAGCATATCAATTGCATTAGGATAAAATCTGTTTTCAAAGCAAGCATTATAGCAGAACTGCTGTATAATAATTTCATGAATCAGATTTCCAAAGATTGAACAGTTTATACATTTCTACATTAAACATTTCTGATGTCCTGAGAAAGCCCCACACTGGCCCTATAGAACATTCATTAGTACCCAGGCTTTGACTCAGATGGATTTGAATTTAATCCTAGCTTTATCCATCTGATTTTGAACAAGCATCCTTAACCTCTTTAAGCTCAGTTACCTAAACTGAAATAAAAATGAAAAATTCTACCTCATAGCGTCACAGTGATGATTAAACGAAAAAATGTATGCAAACTCCTTAGAGAATGGCTGACATAAAAAACACTCTAAATTTTGCTCTAAATGGGTTTAGTCATGGGCTATATTATTATATTACATATATGCTGAGCTTATTGCTACTTATATTGTTATTATCGGAATGAAAATCTTGGTGATTATTTTATAATGAATTTTTATAAGGTTCATATTTGTATATATTTCTTGCTCCTTTAGAATTAAGCATTATCAAGATATATATTCCTCTCATATTTAGACCCACCACACATTAGCAGTATAAATTCTTTTTTCAATGATGGAAAATTGCAGTTGATGTTGAGTGAGCTTAAATTGTGGTTATTATATCATGAGATCCCTAATCCTTATTACTGTGGCATTATAGATGACATGAGGGAAGGTTTCTCCTTAGAAGTGGTTGTAAAATGAATTCTGAGTGGCAACTTGAAGAATATTGAAATTATTTCTGGTGTCCTGCTCTATGATCTGCTGACGATCTTAGAAAAAGAGGAACGTCACACCAGTGGAATTTGAAATTAATGGGAAGCTAGCAGGTGGATAAAAGAAGGTACAAAAGGGCTTTTGGTTTTTCCCAAGCGGGGGTCAACTTTCCTCTGGCTGTTGCTCTGGTATGAGAGAAAATATGGTATCTGCTACGTGAAGATAGATGAAACTCTGATAAGTTTGGTAGGTCTTAAATTACTGGCATCGTTATTTTCTTCTTCTTTTTTTCCTTCTTTCTTATTTTAAATTCATTTTTAATGATTTTATGTCCCTTTTCAGCAACCTGCTAGGAGATGGCAATGCTAATGTGAGAACTAGTGGTCCCTGAGTTCTTTGCTTCCTATGGGAAATAAATATATGTTAAGAAGTCATTATAATCATTACAATATGCATGAAATGTGCAGTAATTGGAGTATGTTCATTGCATTAATGTGGCACTGAAGAAGGAGTAACTCTGATGGGAAAGGAAAACAGTTCCCCAAAACTATATTATTATTAAATATGTTTTTGAAGGATATACAGAAACAGGAAAAGGGAAAAATAATGAGAAACAGAAGGATCAGAACTTTAAAGCATGTGTGCCAGGGGAAGGCTTGATCTTCCCTCCTGGGGAGAGCAGCAGGGTGAGGTGGGTGGGGGCAGCAGGGTGAAGTGGGTGGGGCTCAGCAGGGTGAGGCTGGGTGGGGCTCAGCAGGGTGAGGCTGGGTAGGGGGAGGGCCAGGTGCTGCAGCCCCCAATCCCAGTGGTTGGTGGAAGAGCACCAGGCTTTTCATGTCAGTTTATTTTCTGGTGGTTAGAATCCCTCACTTTGGAAATTATGCTTTATGCTTGCAAGATTATGTGGGAAAGGACTGTGAGGAAAGGGTTTGTTTATTTCTTCTCAAAGAAAACAGTGAAAACCTTGAAATGAGAGGAACCCTGAGTCCCACAGTGGTTTGGAGAATAAAGGGAAGGTCATCATCCCTGCAGAAAGTAAGGCATATAGGTAATACGATAAAACATGGAAAAATTTCTAAAAAATCTTTAGGAGGAAGTTAAATTCAACATGGGGTTAAGGCCCACTTGCATTAGCCACCGTGTCTCCGTGGGCAGCCCAAAGTTTTCTAAACCCCAGCCTCGGAGTCAGTTTATTTATTGGTCTTTTTGTTAACTTTAGCATTCTTATTTTTATCTGTTATCCAAACACTTGATTCTTTCCAGCCATGACCACTATTAGATTGTACTGATCCCTTAATTCCTTTTGGGTCCGCACTTGCCTATCTCTTCTTTTTTCTTTCCTTCTAAGCCTCTTCTCTCTATATATTTAAATACTTACAGGCTTCATCAATATTACAAAGCAATGAAAGAAAATCTTTACTCGACCCTGCTCCCCATTTCATGTCATGTAGTTGCTCCCCTTCATTTCGCTGCCCTCATTTTTTTTTCATGATAATATATACTGTTTCTATTTCTATCCAGTCCTGCCCCTTTGAAATCCCTGCTATCTAGATTCCAGGCCTATCATTCTTCTACACAGATCCTGCAGAGACCTCAAATGGCTTTCTTCTAGCTAATTCCAATGACCTTTCTCCCCCTTCATATTCTTAATCTCTGGTGTATTTCACATCACTTAACCATGCTTCTTCCTTGACGTCTCTGACACTGTCGTATATTGGATTTCATTCTTTCACTCTCGCCCTTGCCTTGGTTTTAAACACTACCTCTTCTTGATGAACGCTGCTCTATATATCAAAATCCATCCACTTCATAGGTCAAATGTTTCTGATAGAGTGATACATCCTACAACCGTGTTCATTAGATGAAATTTTGGTACTTTAGCAATGTCCAATAATTTGTTTTCTGATAAAATGTGTTACAGTGGCAAGGTTTTAGTGCAGTACTTATGAAATGGCTTATCTTCTCACACACATGAATGCTAAATACCAGATACTACCTTAGAAGCATTATGTGAGTTACTGATCACAAAGTCCTTAAAGTAGTAATTGACATGTAGTTGGTACATATGATTTCAAGTGTTAATAACTGATTTTTGTTAATAATGTTTGTATGAGAGTTGGAATGACACAAAAGCTAATCTGTCTTCATTTTTAAGTAAATATTTTTTGTTAACTCATACTGATTAGGAGTTAGAAAAACTCCCACATTATTTTTCTCTGTAATATTATGTACAATAATATTTCTGTATCTGGTTGCATTTCTTAGTATGCATATTTTCCCATGAACAAATACAAAACTGACTCCTTCCTAGTCTAAATAAAAAGCAGGCCTGAAGGAAATTACCTAATCATGGATTTAAACATGCATGGTCAATTTTTTCTGTGACAAACTAGTTTTCCATATTTTGAATGTTTGAAAAATATTGCTTTATCCTGAATGGTTAAAATAGTTGTTTTCATCTGGTCTATCGGACTTTGCAAATGGTTTGTATCTGCAATATGTATTATTAGCAGCAATTAAAAAATATTGATTTGATTTTGTAGGGTAGGCTTTAGATTTTTGATATATTGACTGAAGCTTATTAAACACAGAAATTTTTATCATTATTTTTAAGATATTATGATAAGTGGGACCAGGGATCTTTATGTACCAAGTGATAAATTGTGGAGATAATTTTTGTTTACTTGCTTTTCATAAAAAGTATTTTAAATCTTTATTTTTCATCAAAACTTTACCTGTAGATCTCATCACTTTGGGTTGTTTTTACGTGGCATGTTTCAAACATGACATCTTTCCATCTCTACCCTGATCCAACCATCCTGTAATGTTTTGGTCAACTCTGAGCATCATTCTAGTGATGTGGAAGAACCGAAAAACTAGCTGATCTGGTAAAGGACAACTCCAGATGGCAAGGATGTTAACCAAAACATTCCTCAAATAAGAAATGAGGAAAAAAGAAACACTTTTTGCTCTGGAAAACAAAAGAAGGGAAACATGTAATAGCCATTTCCTCATATTTGAACAACTGCTATTTTTTGGGGAAAAAAAGATACAGATTTATGTTGTGTTGTTCCAGAGGATGGAGATATAAATAGTGGGAAGCAAGGTCTCTTTAACACCCAACAGAAAGACGGGAGCTCACTGCCTAGAGAAGTAATAAGTTCAATTGGAGTTAGAATAACAATATCTCAGTGAAATTGTGCAAAGGATTTATGGAGTTTCACCAAATATTTTCTAAGTAATTTTCAAAAGTCTAACACATGATTATTCTTGGAGCATTGCTTTAAATGGGTCATTACTCTTCTCATAGAACCACCAACTTGAGAATGTAATGGCTAAGATAGCTGGCCCCTGAATGACTTAAATTCTCTGAAATATGCTCCTTCACTGGTACCCAAGTGTAAGATGTAAATAGCCTCTGCAATGTTTAATCTTTTAATATCACATCTTTCATATATACTTGTCCCTGTTGTCTGAAAATATTTGTATGTGGAAATCAGTATCGTTCATTGGTTTTCTTTAAAATACCACCACACAATTTCTGTGAGTAGCAGACTTACTTAACAAATGAGTGAGAAGGTTGCCGTCATTTATATGATGTCACATGAAATAATTGTACCATTTCTTTCCAGTTGCATAGAGTGTGGGAGAGAAAGAAATTGGAAAGAATGAAAGTTGAAAGGCTATAGTTGGGAAAAGGTTAGACCCGTGTCTCTAGGTACCATATACTACTGAAATTTTAGTGTTGTCAGGAGTAAATAGAGAGATAAATCACCTTGCATAATTTAATGAAGTTACTAGATTCAATAAAAGCTCTGTAAGAGAAAAAAGGAGGTGAGTGACATAGCAGGAGGTCTGTGATTGAAGAGAAAGGCAGCCATTGGAGATTCATGATGTTCTTAACTTTTTTAGAAAACAGATGCCAATATACAGCTTTCATAATGTGAAATCACTCTAAGGCTCCTAGAAAATAGGTCTATATGATATTTCTTAAAATACTTTGTAAATTTGCTTTTATATAACAGTGTCCCCCTTTTGTCTGGAATGAATCAATATTGCATCTATCCAAACTCTATGAAACTTTCAAGCTTGACTAAGTTCCATGTACTCCATGAAATAATCTAAATCACTCCCACCCATATCGATTTTTCATGTTTTATTTTTCTGAAAATTTACAGCCTTATTCTCTTATTTTTTGAAAAGTTATTCCCTACATATTGATACTATATCCTCAACTAAATTGTAAGGTCTTTGAGGACTGATTCTAGGTACTGCTTTCATGTATGTGTCTGTGTATGTGAATACTCCCAAACACTAATGACATTGTTAATTAAAAATATTTATTTCTGGAACTGCCTGGCTTGATCAGAGCTAAGTGTCTCCTTACCATTTACTTTAATTAGGCTTAATTTTCAAAAGTCATTGGCAAGAGATATTTAAAAACTTTTAATTAAAATTGCAGTCCAGTCTTAACTCTTAAAACAGAGGCCATAGATCCTAAAAGACATAATACTTTGATTTCAGTTACCTAAAACTGGAAATATTTGCCATTTTGCATTCCCACTTAATAGGCATGCTACATGAACAAATTTTAACAATACACTTCCATCTTTGTCTTGTACATACAAAAATAAGCATGATTCATAAGAATGAATTATAGGACTGAATACCACCATAAATGCTTTCCTTTCTTATTCCTATGTAGTTTAGAACATTTTGATTCAATGAACTCTGCATGCCCAAGATTCAGATAATTTTTTCTGTGCCTGAATCATATCTTAATAATTCCATTGTCACCACCCCTATGAAATGTTGGACATATAAGTCCTGCTGTAGTGAGTCCTAGGAAAGTAACAGAATTTGGGTGACATTCTGGCTTTGACCTGAATTAGATTACAATTTTCTTGAGAAAGAAGATGTCTTTAGATAAGTTAAAAGCATAAATAAAGCAAGGAAAAATAAAGTTATTGTGTAAAACTGAATAAGGAAAGTATTCCACTTTTATAAATTATTAGACAGATAGTCCTGAATAAATCACTTCATCTACTAGGGCTAAATTGTCTTCTTTAATAAAGTAGGTAAAAACATGATATACCTTGCAGAGTGTGAGTTTGAAATTAGTACTACCTGTAAAGATACTGTTATAATAACTGCCACAAGAAAAATTCTCCCATGTTTTAATTATTCTCCCATGCTTTTAGCTATTATAGTTTTATTTCTGTTACTATTTAAAATCACTTAGAATTTAGAATATACCTAGAATGGTGGTAAACTGAGTTTTAAAACAAGCTTTATTAGGTTGATAAAGCAATTACTTTGTCTTCTCTATGATGCTGTTTCATACACACGTGTGAAACTATACCCAAAACTGAGTCTGGATCATAGAATTAGAAGACTAGTCAAAGAGGACTTCCCAGGGCAGCTGAGCTTTTAAGCACTATTACTTGGAAACTGTAAAATTCAGTGTTATTTAAGATCTTCTTAATGATGCTTTGTTTCTTGCTGTGTTGTCTCAGGTGAATGTGAATGGTAAGAATATGATATTATAAATGTAAGCGCTCTCCTGGGAAAATGAGACAAGTTAACTATTGATGCTAATTCTTTCTTGCATATATCCATTTAGACATGGGTCAAACTTCAGCTGCAAGATGCAGTTTTGGTGTTAAAGAACCTCAGCTTATTTTAAAAAAAGCATTTTGAAACCATCTTCTGTTCTCTTGATTGAGACAATCAGGTTAAATATTCATGATAGCACTATTAAGTCTGCAAAATTGAGTGAATTTTACTCTGATACTTTTCAAACTGTAGTGAGGAAGAAGAAAAAGACTAGAGAGTAACTCCTCAGCACAATTAATTATTCTCTGGATAACATCTATGGTGTTGCCTTTAGGCATTTGAATTAGAGAACATTTCAGAATTACCAGCATTGGTGAAATAGAGTACATTGTGAAATATAGCATTGGTTCAAATTTAATGACCTCAAAATGTGAAATTCTCCTAGATATTGAAAATTCTCCATGTATTTTAAAGAAATGTCATTCTATAATTTCTTCTAATTGTTGTTCTTCCAGTCCACCAAATCTACACATTTGTTACCTGTAGGTAAATGTACTCAAAAGTTATAAAAGTTATTCTTTTGAAACTCTGAAAAAAATTGGCAAGCTATTTCATTTCATCCTTCCAATCAACCATCTGCTATTCTAAGCAGAAGATTACAAAAAACAGTAACAACAAAATGAAATTTTGTTGGAAGTATATATGGAATCAGTATATAGAGTCATTGAAAGTCTCTTTATGACTCAAGTGTTGACTGATGGTAGATCACTCAATCATGTATGTATTTATTAAGCATTTTAGTGCTTTAAGCAATCTCAACTCTAAGATTGAGGATTTTTCTTAGGAAATATACAGAAATAAAAGATGCCTGTGACACATTTTCTGCCCTTGAGAAATTTACATTCTACTGGGGAAGAAAGGCATGTCACAAACTAAATTGCAGTATAATAAGGTAAGTGATGGCTTACTTAACAAAGATCCATGAGCATGAGAATATGGAGCTGTGGTACCACCTGACGGGGAAACGATTTGCTGATGGATTCGCAGTTGAGTGCCCCGGAAGTCCCCTGGAGAGGAACTTATGCTTATTAACATTTCAGAGACTTAGAGAACATGTTTTTCTTAGTATGGGTTGGAGTAATTATTGAAGTGGTATCTTCTAGTAAAATTTTGAGTTGGCTTTTTCTAGATAAACAACTCATAGACTAGGGAATTAGAGTACATTATGGAATTATGTAGTTTGAAATTGAGCAAGGCAATATTAAAAGTGACAAGCTGTGTTTGAGAAGCCATAAGAAAGGAATTAGGTTTGCAAAGAAAAACTGAGCACTGGTGAAAATTTTGGTAAAGCATTTAGGTCTTTAAACCTAGTCCCTGAGATATTCCTTAAATGTACTTAAAAGTGAAAAAGTAATTGATCAAAGTAATACAATAAAGAATAATTGCAAAAAATATTTTTAAAAAATTTCATAAATTATGCTTAATTAATATATCCAAAGGATGAACTAAATTTTGGAGTATAAATAAAACAAAATGCTTTTAGTCCAAAGTTTAAATGTAGGCAAACAAATACATTAGAAATAATTTTATTAATTAGTTTAAATTATTGACACAAATTTATATGATACAATTTATTTTTAAGTTTATTCTAATTTTTAATTATCTCTTTTATCAGGTCAAGTATATTAGTCTGAATGAAGGAATAAGTATATGTTTACATATACATATAACAATTTAAAGAAAATTAAAGACCTAAACATGGTAACATGTTATTTATGTTATAATGTACGCAGATATAATTTCAGATATATTATGTATTGACAGTTTAAGTAGAAATGTGTCTAGGTTTATAAAATAGCTCCCATGTATATGAGGATATATATAGAGAATCTATTTATACACACACATGTATATACAATAATTGGAAATGTTTTATATGTTTTATAAGCATCTGAAGTATGTATGTGTATATATATATATATATTATGGACACTCATCTTTTATGTAATATTCATATTCTCACAAAAATATTCACTATATATGTGTTCATACATATGAAATATGTATATACCATAGGTTTATGTACGCATACATATTTCTACACACACATGCACACTTCCTCATAATTGTGGTTGTATATTTTATTTGTAGCCTTAGCTACCAAAACACCAAACATTCAGTGCCAATGGAATATTATAGAAAACACAAATCATTTTAAACTGGGTTAAAAGTACACTTACAAAAGTGTCCAATTGTTAGCTCATACAAGATTTCTTCAATTGGCAGTATGATTATTTGTAGAACTTTAAGGCAGAGGGGTTAATTGATAGACTTGGACAGTTATTAGTTAAAAGGTTGTTGAAAAATAAGTATGCTATAAACCTAGATATTTATATAATGGATATATTCAGGTTGCAGAAAAATATCTGTATACACTTTCTAAAAGGGTGTTTACTATATAGCATAATTTATGAGAATAGAAAAATTAAAAACAACTTAAATATCCAAACATAAGGCATTAATAGAATCTATGATCTTGCATACACTTGTCAAAATACCCTTATTGTTAAATATTCTCACTTCTGAGGACATTGAATGTTAAAGGAAATATTAACAATATGATAAGCAAAATAACATGTGAACATTATATTCAAAATACTTAAAATATTAATCTTTATTTCCAATATTTTTTCAAGAGTTCATATGAAGGTTATTATTGGGTTAAGGGTGATTTGGATTTTCTTAATGTTTTCTGTATTTCATAATGTTCAGTAATAAACATATATTCCTTATCTAAGATTTTAAAGATAATTTATTGCTTTAAATTAGTTTTTTAATGTATCCCATGAATATTTTCATGGAGATATCTAATAAAAAACTCATAACTTAAGAAAATAATGTGGAAATATGGTGATGGTTAATATATCAACTTGTAAATATACTTGTTGAATGTCTCTGAAAAAATCTGTTTTAAATTAACACTGATGTAATATTTAGGAGATTCTCTTAAGTGCTTCTGAACAATTTGTTTTAAATTTTTAAACAAACACAATTCTGAATAGATTTACATTTTGTGAAATTCCATAGATACATAATAATGTAAATTAACCTGGTATAGATTCTATATTCTATTTACAGGTAACAGAGTCAAGAGCATTTTGGGATAGAAATAACACCTTGAGTCCTGATGGCTTCTTGAAAAGTGTTGATAATCATATAGCTTTTTAGTATCAAATATTAGCCAAAAAAATTTTTCAGGTAAAATACAAATACCTCAACAATGAAACTTTACCTTTTGAGGCTGTGATGTTTGACCACAGCTCATATTTCTAGTGAGGGAACAATTGATGCAAATGTTGAATTTTAGATGAAATTGTGAGAGAACTCGGAAAAACTATGAAATTCATTACCAAGGACCAATGTATAATTACATATTTACTAACAAAGACTTGCTTGTTGTTCACCAAACTATTTCTCTCTTTTCCTAACTTCAGAGTTGTGCTACTTCATTCACTCACTTTCCATTTAGTTGAGGTCATGTGAATGAGTTCTTGGCAATTGAATATGACTGAATGTGATACACACAACTTTCAGACTTGAATGATAGAAACTTCCATGCAGCATTCCATTTTCTCCTGCCTGTAGGCTAGTTGCAGAGAACTCCCAAAGACCTAAAGGTCAAACAGACACTGGGAAAAGCCATTGTCTCTGAGTTGTCATATTTAAGGATGTTCCATAAGGAACCAAAATAAACTGATCATTCAATGAAAATGAAATAACTTCTCATGTCAAGTCATAGTAAATTTGGGATTATTTCTTACAGGATTTAGCCTATTCTGACTAATGCAGAAATTAGTATTTTCAGTTGGGATACCCTATAACAAAACCCTAAAATATGCGGTAGTAGTTTAGCTAGTGGGCAACAATCAGCAAAGAAACAGACGACTCCCTGTAAAAGGTGTCTTGTAGACAATATGGTTATTGGGCCTATAGCTCTAGGGTAAGTCATTGTAAGGAATCAGATTGATGCCATGTTTACATGATTACTGGCTTTCCAGTTAAGGCATAATAATAAAGAGATGCTCTCAAGTAAGAATTATCTGACCTCTACAAAAAACTGAACAAAAAATGGGGGATGTCTAGAGATAAAGAGCCTTGATTCTAAAAGCTTTTGAAAAGACAATTCCTTCTGTAGGACAAATAGTAAAATGTTAGACTAAAATAGATTTTAAGTTTCAAAGACTCAGAAAGAATTCTCAATTTTTTAACAAAAGGTCAAATATCAAGTATTTGATTATCAGGTTAGTTTCACACCAAGGCTTAATTTTTCAAATAGCATCAAGATAGTCAACATTAGCTTGATTAAATAAATTGGGTTTAAGAATTATACCTAGAAAAGAAGTTGGGTAAGGTTATTGGAACAAGCAGTGATTAGATCAGAAGTACCCTATCTTTGTAAAGGAATTCTATTTCAAAGAAACCATGAACCCAGACCCTCTACTTTGTACCATTTGACTGTCCAAAAATTAAAAAAAAATCTCTAAGTTCTAAAACTAACAGAGTTATTAAGTGGACTTGGTAAGCACTATAGATCTGAAAGGGGTTCTAGTTCCCAAAATTCATTTTATATATGGCCCTGATAGTCTAACCATATATTTATTACCCAAATCAAATACTTGGAAGAATGGAAGGGAGTGCTATTGTTAATTATACAGATATAATAGACATAAATAGGATGCTCTGAGCAATCCCTGACCATAGAGAATAGTGGAATATGAAGAAAACACATGCAGAAGAGCCAGGAGCCTTCTTTGGGTTCTTTTGAAGACAAGAGATATGGGAATGTTTCTCAGAGAGCAGAATTTGGTCTAACCAATGTACTCCACACCTCCTGGGGAGAGAACTTTCATAATGATAATCCAGCAAGATTTTAGAATTGATAAGGACCAATGTCTGCTGTTTTCTCCCAATTTTCCCTTTTTCTGAATGAGGAAGCCCACTGAGTTACCCACCCCTTCCCCATTCTAATATTGCATATTGGATGTGAGTGAGTAATGGACAATATATTATTTTAGTTCATATATCATGACACTGTGTAGAGGACTACATATTTTCTGTAGATCTCAGACTTTTAATTAGTAAAACAACTAAAGAGGTCTATAAGTTGGCTCCCTGGGGGAGAAGATGCATATATTTTAAGGTGTAATGATGGGTACAATGGGTATTTTGTTCCTTAGGTGTGGACCATGGCAGAGAGAAGTTGGCTAGTTGTTCGTCAGTATGTTTCACTTTTCCACTTGGCTCAGGGAGCTTCTAGGTTCCTTCCTCCCCTTTGTTATACATGGCAGGTGGACTGAGTATTGGCTGATGGAGTAGAAATGGGGGTGACATTCACCACCTCCAGGCCTGATCCATAAATGCCCTTGCCTGATTCTCCTCTTTCTCTTTTCCTCCCATTTCCAGCTGGATGCAAAGATCTCAGAGAAAATAACCAGGCTCTAGGGTATGATAAAGTCACATATGGCAGGAGCCAGGGTCCTCAAATCTCCATCAAACACCTGCACTGATGTGTTACATGAGCAAGAAATGAGCCTCTATTGTGTGAAGCCTCTCAATTTGGCGGACTGCTTCTAAGAGCATGTAGCTGAGCCAAGCAACTATATGGGCTCAGTGACTGGCACACAGTTTCAAGTTAGTCACCCATAAGACAAAGGCAAATGATAACTACCTTTAAATGACTTAACTCATTTGAGAAGAATGTGTCACACTGTTAAAGGAAAAACACAAAAAGCACAAAAAGCAAGCAATAAAAAGAGAGTGGGAAGAGCATTCCTGGTGGACATGGTGGGAAATGCAAAAGTTATAAAAAACAGGACTCATAATCAGTCATTGGAGATGGGTCCAGCTCTTGTCTGAAAGGCAGGCAAATAATTGACAACTAAGCCTAATAATTGATCTCCTTGGCTCAGTAGTGAATTATTTTTCTAACAACACTGAGTGGTTTTATTTAATTTCTGTGATGTGGTGGGTTGTTTGTGGTTTCCCACAACTTTCCTACTGAATTAAGGAAGACTAAGGTTGAATAAAAGGGAAAGTCTTATGCTTGGCTACGTGAAAGGTACTACATGAGAATAAGAGTTGGATTAGAGGAAATGAGAGAGAGGACTGGGAGAAATGAGCCTGACAAATGAACACCGTCTACACAGATTAGCATAGGAAATCTTGCAGAGGAAAGGCTGTGTGTACAGCTCCTTAGACTAGTGAATGGAGCTCTCTGCAATTTGCTGTTTCAATAACTATGAAAGTTTGTCTATTGTAGTTCCTGATACATCGGAGGAAAATGGTAGGGACTCAATAAACCAGAAAAGTGAGAAAAACATAAAATTTGTTATTCCTAGTTTGTGGTTAGATGATTATGTTCCAATCTTCTATTTTACACTTAAAAAAAGACAGTACTAATATTTGTGTCCCCATGTAGATTATAGCTACATTTTGGTAGGTAAGATTTTAGTCTTCAGAATTTGTTTCTATACCATTAAGAATGGCAAATTCTAAATAAATAAGTGTTAGTTGATTATTATTTCTAAAAAGGCACCTCTAATAGATTGGAAGGTGCCCAGTAGTCTGTAAAATTTGAAAAAATGATCACCTTTAGGATATTGTTTTCATAGCCTAAATTTTAGGCAAAACATGACAGGTGGTGAAGGCAACAACATGCTGCATTACAGGATATGCAAGGATATGCAGTAAAGGATATGCAATTAAGGCTTAACTTTAAGCCTCTCCATTCTTTTCCTATTTCTTCCTTGGGTGTCCCTCCTACCACATGTCCGACAATTGTTTACAGCAGTTAGTCTTAATGTTTCTCATGTGTTTAGATCATTTTTTCCCAGAGCTTCATTTGCATAATTAGTATATCTAATCATTTCTCATTCAGACATTTATTCATTCATTCTTTCATTTATTTATCATTAATGTGAATATTAATCAATATTAATGAATAATGAATATTCATTAATATGTTCTGGATCCTCTGCTGTCTGCTACAGCTCTGACAAATTCTGGATCATTTCAGACTAAATTGATGTATTTGGCTAATTTTTTTCCCCCTGACCTTCTTTTCAGAAACTAAGGAGTAGTTTACCTAGTCCCTCCCATGCAGTCTGTTAATGCGTAAGAATTGATGTCACACATGTTATTTTCAAGGAAAATACTTCCTTGTATTGTGATCACTGGTTTTATTGAAGAAGTAGAGAAAGACCTTTCCTTAGCAACTGAAGTCATGAATGACTAAATGGAGATAAGATTCTGTTTCTTTACACAGTGTGCAACAGAAGCACAAAGACTTTGTTCTCAAAGAATAACATATTATAACCATCAATAACTGAACACTCATTCTACTATGGCATTGTATAAATACTTTCTAAGAATTTCATTCATTCTTCATAATAACCCAAGAAAGAAGGCTCTATTATCCCATTTTACAGTTGAGAAACCCTGAGGCAGAGAGAAGTCAAGCAGCTAATAAGTGGTGGAAATGCCCAGGTCTATCTGACCCCAATGTCTCATGCTATGCTGGTTTTCCCACCATAAAACAGCTAATATGTTTACATTGCTTTACAGTTTGCTAGGTATTTTTCTACCTATTCTTTAATTTAATCCATATTGCAATTCTGTGATGAAAGCACTATTGTTCTTCCTATTTATCTTGGAGGGAATTGAGAGTCTATTGTGTAATTTTCCCCAGGCATCATTGCCCTGGATTACAGGCAGGGATTTACTAGTATGTCTTCATTTCCCAGCCTCTCAGTCATAACTACACAGAGAATTTCTAATCAAATTGTGTACACATGCACATGCAGATATTCCCAGTGGTCTTATTCAAATAAAAAATTCTTCATCATTACATAAGGAGTGAATGCAAACACCAAGCTAATGAGATTTGAACTGAGAACAAACATCAGGGCAGCTATATATTCTGGCTAAATAAAAGCCACACAGGGAATTACAAGAGGTCTTGCCCAGGAACTTCAAAAGAAATAGGCTATCCTTATTAGGAGCCTTTAATGCAAACTTATCTGAAATAGAATGCCTGCCCATGGGTATTTCCTGTGCCATGCTCATGCACCTCATTGCCCACTAGTCAATCTGAGATATTAAAAAAAAGGAAATATCAGGTGTTAAATTAGCCACCCTGGGGAACCTCTACATAGTCCCTTGAATGCAGTAAAGGAGATGTATGGAATGTGACAAAGAAAATTAATTAAAATGGGTAATAAAGACTGAGTTCAAACAAATTGCGGTCCCTAGGACATACCAATTCTATACCTACAGGCCAGACTTCTTGAAATCTGGACAAGCTAAAGCATGTTTTTATACTTTAATGAGCAAAGGAGGCTGTCATGTTTCTTAGCTTTTCAGAAATCTAGACTTACCACTTTGCATTTGAGAATTCTAAGAAGGAAATTTTATTGACGTCTGTAGAAAAAATAGAAATTTTATGGCTAGGATTCTCATCTCCCCTGATTCTAATATTGCCCATCATATACATACTTAGCCTGCTTCCATGCCCATTGGCAGTGAGCTGTTTACTCACTGAGTGAACATCTGGAGTGAACAGTCAGTCACAGAAGTATCAGCTGGAGGAAGGACAGAGGGGAGCAGGAAAAAGAAGTAGTGGAGCCGTGGTGCCAGAAAGGCAGGGAGCCCTGTGCTGGAAGGTGGAAACAGAAGGCACAGAGCCCTGCTAGGAGGTGGGCAGAAGGAAGCTGTAGAGCTCCAGGGTTAGGAAGGAAGCCACAGAGTCCCATGCTGAGGAGCAGGAGGGAACGAGACAGAACCACCGTCAGAGACACCCTGCATGCTGGGGAGCAGAGGCTGAAGCCTGGAGCCAGAGAAGGAAACGGGCTTGTTGCTTGTACATAGGCAGGTGACTGCCAGAGCCCTTTTCTACCCTTAAGGCTCCTTTGCTGTTATCAGGTCTTTTCAAATTCAGAGTGAACTTGCCGGAGTGGGGAACTCCCTCCTGCCAGAGCAACAAAGTCAGAGCATCCTTTCTTCAGCAAAAGCAGCAGAGTGTTCAGTAGGAGATTAAGTTATTAAAAACAACATTTACTGATTGTCCAAGGAAAATTAATGTAATCTTTGGGGTTAGTTGTAAGAGAGTTAATTTTTTTAGAGATATTAATATTAGTCTGGGTTTCTATTTTTTTCAGTTGCCTTCATTAATGCTAGTTTTATCCTTTTTCTCTTCCATAATATTTGCATAATCTTCCCTCAAAAAGGGCCAGGGGATCTTTCTTTGATTTTCTTTTGGCAACAACTCAAATACCTTTTCTGTGGGATTTATCCCTTTAGGTAAAAATCTACTACCCCTTTATCGCTTCTCTGTATTTTTTCTTTTTGATATGCAGTGGCAATATCGAAAGCAGAATTTCATGACTATTCTGTTTCCCATATATATATATCTTTTTATCCTACTTTAAACTCAAGTTTCCCTTACCGGCTTGGAAGCCTGCCTGCCCTCTGTTTCTAAACTTTCTATTTACATTCAACTGACTATCCCCCACCTATGTTACTTTTTTGATTTTCTGGGGAAGGAAAAATACCATTGAGCTGTCACTTTCAACACTATTTCTGTACATGAGTGAAGTCAAATTTATATCGATCAAAGTGACATGTTTGCAGACCCAAATAAACTGAAACATCCATATAATTTATGGCTTGTTATGTTTGGTGATAAACAGACATTTTAATTAAGTTTGAAGTTGAAGAGTTTAAAAACTTCTGCCTGAATTTTATCACCCACAACAAGTAGAGCCTTGGATGAAGGAAAAGATAAATAGCAGAATGAATCCTCTGTATACACATGGATAAAGGATGCAGGTGTTCACACCATCTATGTGAGAAGGGGTCATGAAATAAAATACCAAGTAGGTACCATCAACTCATAAAAGACATCTGTAGAAATCCAGTCTGTAAGGAAAGCATAATTTTTCTTCCCTGAGCCAAAACTCTTAGACTCTGAAAGTCACAGGTATATTAGTAATGGGAAATGAGGAGTAATTCCCACAAATATAGAGCTTTACTATAGCACCTGCTCATGGAATAATTTGTCTAATTCTATACCTTTGGAATGACCTCATCTGATGTATTGCTACAGCATAGAATCATGGGCTGGGGCAGAACACTGGAACAAACCTAGAGCCCGTGCTTCTCAAGAGCTCTTTTGGCTTCTGACTGCAGAGTGAACTACATTAGAGGCTAGGGCAGCAGATGGCCCTTATGATTATTTTGTTAGCACCTTACATCTTGATGTGTTACACAGAAAGCCTGAAGTTTAGTGTGACTTTTAAAATTTAAATGTAGAACCTTCTGCAGAAATGTAAACATTATGCTGTTTGGAGAGGCAAATGTGGGCATAAAAATGTTTATGGTTCATAGATTCATTGCAGATATTAATACAACAAGCACAACCTTTTCACCAAATATTGGTGTGGTAGTTTGCTAGCTATAACAAAGTACCAGAGATTGGGTGACTTAAAGAACAGATCTTATTTCTCGTGGTTCTGAAGGCTAGAAATCCTATATCAAGGTGTCAGCAGTTTGGTTTCTTTTGTAGATGGTTGCCTTGCATTGTACTATATTTGCATGTTGACAGCCGGTAACTACACTCATTGCAGTGGGTATTTAATGTATATAACCATCAAATCACGATGTTACACACCTGAAGCCAAAATAATTTTGCATATGAACTACATTTCAGAAACAAAAATTCCCTTCTTAGAAGGACATGGGTCCAATTGGATTAGGGTCCACCCTAAAGGCTCTGTTTTAATTTAATCACCTCTTTAGAGGACTTGTCTCCAAATATAGTCATATTCTGAGACACGGGAGCTTCAGGCTTCAGCACATGAATTTTCATGGACACAGTTCAGTCCATGAAACCTGGACTCTAGAAATGAAAGCTCACAAGAAGGTAAATTATGGATAAATAAAATAAACATCAGTTTTCTGCAGAAAGTTTGACATCTTGGAAATTGTTACCAAAGAGAATGTTTACTACATGTTCAAAACGTGGTTGATGAGTTATTTGAAGAAAAGGACAGGCTAATGCAGAGATGTGTTTATTTTTTAGCTATCTGGAAAGTTTGGAAGCCCATCTACAAGTTGGATGTCAGAGGAAACAATCATATTCTCATTATTGTTTAGTGTCACTATAATGATGTTTCATGCTTACATACAATATTTTCCTGTTTCAAAGTACATTCACAGTCATAGTTTAATTTCAGCACTGAAATAGCCAAGTGAGTTCTAGCGTTGATACATGATTTTTTTGTGTTGGGAGAACCAGACTGTTAGAGAAATAGAGTAAAGAGATTTCCCCTTAGAAGACATTCTAGCTCTTATTCTGGCTGGCATTCTTCTGGTTGGACTCTTTTCATTGGCATCAGTGACTCTTATCCTCTGTGGCAATTTTTGTAATGTGGGCACAAACTTATTCCATAAATTAGAAAAATTATATTGATGCTATGCTTAAGAGACAACAGTGTGTGTTATGAAAGTAGTTCTCTAAATTATTGGGTGTGAGTTATAAACTTAGTTTCTGAAAGTATCCACGGGATTACTCTTATAACATCATCTGGGAATTCCATTATATTCTTGATACTAGTTTGATGCCAAGATTTCTAATTCTGCCTGCTACTTTTATTCTAAGTTATACAAAAAGGGACCTGCAGAGAAGTACACTGTACTGGATTTCCCCACCCACTAGACTGTATAGGGGCCAAGAACAGGCTGCCCCAAAATGTGCCATTGCGACATGCAGATCATTTCAGAGTTGAAAACAAGCAAGGCCCAAGAGACCCAGAAAGAAACTTTGATTTCTCCCACCCTCCAACTGCATAAAAAGAATTTACATGGAGGAATGGCTCCAGGAGGAGAGCTATCGCCATAGATAAATATATCACAATATAACCAAGGGGTGGTAGATGTGGAGGGTGTGGCAAAGTCCGTTAAAATTCTGCTCTGTGCCCATTATTTCTATGTAGCCCAGCAAACATTTGTTTACCAAACATTTACTCTTCCATATTCCTGTGAATTGCTTCTCTTTTCCTTTGAAGCCCCAGACCCCTACCCCCTTTCCTTGCTTCAGGATTACATGAACACCTCATTTTCCCTATCTTTGGAACCCATGTCTATGGATTCCCTGTGTATATGTAATTACGTTTATTTGTTTTGTCCTGTTCATCTGTCTCTTGTTAATTGGATCTTTAGATCACCTAGAGGAACCTCGAGGGATAGAGAAAATTTCCTCCTCCTCATCAGCAGGAAAAAGGTATCTTTGACTTCTTTTCTTCAAGCACATGAAGGAGCTAGAAGGGAGATAAGATGTAAATTTCTATTAAGTCACACATAATCTATCTGCAAAAATGACTAATTTGTTTTTTATGGAGGAACAGTTAAAAAACTCCACAATAGTCAGTTTGTGCTGGTTTTTCTGCGGTGAGGAATGTGCTGCCTCTCTTAATTTTTTTATGATCAGTGTAGAAGGTATTGATGCAGCATTTGAGTTTCTGTGTGAGTTTCAACGAGAGCATTGTTATCTGGCAGTATTGGTATTTGAGAATTCCCCAAAATAAAGAAGGAGTACCCAAAGTATCTACAGCAAGTTTTGTTTTTTCTTTTTACATTGAGAGCTTCTAAGGACTGATTACAAGCTTGAGCATTTTTTTGACAGCACACAAAGGTAATGGTAGAAAACGCTGAAAAGTTTTGAAGAATTATATGGTGAATCATGATAACAATGGAAACCAACTCCTCAAGAAGGATTAGAAATAACTGGGTCAAAAAGACCATCTTACCAAATGCCTTTTTCTGGATGGGGGAATAGATCTAAGTGAGAGGTTCCTGTGGATCTGGATAGTGTAAACAATCCTAGGGTATTCTGCAATAAAATAGTCTAAAATTGTACTTTTCACTAATACTATTCTTGTACCTTAGGTAGTTATACTCAAAGTGATAATTGTCTTTTTATGGAATGATAATTACCAATCAGAGAAACAAAATATCAATGTTGTAAGGGCCATACACATAGAAAATTTATTTATTTTCAGATGGAAAAAGTTCTGTGCTTCCTTAACATATTCATTATACGCCCTTGCAGAGAGCAAAAACAGAAATCTACCATCATCTCTCCTCATTCTTTCTCATGTGAACTAACCATGTTAAAAGTTTGGAAAAGTTCATGTCAATATATGTAATCTGAATAATATCTCATTGTTGTCCTGTCTTTATATGACCAAGTTATAATCAAAGATTAATCAACTTATCATGCAATAAAAATTGAAAATAACTTAACAATTTATTTTAGTCTTTCATGAAAATAGCAAGTGCCATTTATAAAATAAATCAAAATATCTTAACAGTTTCTCATCCTAATGAGTGTTTCCCAAAAGCAGACCTAAGCTGGGTTGCTTGCAACTCTCATGTTCCCTCTTTAACTCGGCTGTTTGCTGGTGTGTCAACAGTTTTTCTGTTTTCATTCAGTTTTTTCTGTTGTTTTGTTACTGGAGTTCTGTGAGTCAGAGGAAACTCAGGAAGCTGACCAAGCATGCATGAATCTTTCTTCATGGTGGGGGTGGAGAGGTATAAGTACCCCAAATTTGATGTAATCTTTCAAGTTTGCCTCTTTGTCTTGTGTGTACACATATAGATGCACATGATATATATCATGTCTACCTTTAAATTATAGCTTTAACTTTGGACATTCACATTTTATTTACATCAAAAGCATACCGTGGAAATGAGGTTCTTGGTTTAAGAAATAAGTAATAACTTACTTACTGAGGGAAAACTGCCTGCCTTATATTCTACATGACTTTTTTCTAAAAGAAAAAAGAACAACTTTAATTTTCAGTAATCCCTGAATCAGAAATGAAAGCATTTACATACACAGCAAGATATTTAAATGAAAAAAATCTTTGGTTATATTGTTCAGCTGATAAAACAAGTTTCTGATGAATAAACAGAAAACAGAAGTTGGAAGTGAGCCAGATGTGGGATTTGTGGGGCATAAAAGTCAAAGCCGTTTTGTTAGTAATAGAAGGTTGGGAAAAGCAAAACAAAACAAGTTCTTTGTAGTTCAAGTGCTCGGTTGTCTGCTTTGTTTAATTTTTGAAGTTGACACATCACACATTGTTGAGCTGACATATTGAATGAACATGAGTGTAGGGTAGAAACTACTAACAAGCCAAGGGCTCTGCCCTCTCTCATGAGTCATCAGCAGCAACAAAGAAATGTGGATAAGCTTGGAAGAATTTCTAAACTTGTCTGGATGTTGTGGATATGTTATGAACAGTGCCATGTCATCTGAGAAACTTGAAACAATGTTATTTTAAAGCAATATGACAAGACTTGTGATAATGCAGACCTATATTCATATTTGGACAAAGTGACATCTTAATGAGACTAAAGGTGTATGTTTCAGACTATTGAAAAGTTTGAGGTCTCATCACACATCACAGTCATTAAAAGCAGTTTAACTTCTACCCCAGGATGAGATCACAGAGTCTAAAGTCTTGTAACACTTCTGGTAGAGAATCATGGGAAGAACCCAAGTTGTACCCCTCAGTGTAACATTTGAGGTCTCTGGAATAAAATTTAGATGAACTGTAGTTTAGTTAAGCCTGTGTTCATAGGTAGAATGAAGGAAAGAGGATGGGAAGGCAAAGAAAGAAAAAGGAAGGGAAAAGAGAGAAGTTTCCAAAGAAACTTTAACTGAGCCTAATGAAATGGATTGCTTAACGTTATAGTCGGAAACAGAAAGTGCTCTTCACCAGGAGGTGAATGGAGACCCAGACTAACTGAGTGAATTAGCATGAAATTTTCTTTGTATGTTTGCAATAATTTAAGGAAGAAACTTAATATTTTGTCTCATCTGCAATTGTCTTTGCTTTAGAGTTCCTTCTGCTGCTGGATCATATTGTTCATTTTTGGTATGTGACTTTTATAAAAACACGGAAGGTGTGTCTTAGAAGAGCTCTTCAAGATCATCAAGTTTAATTGTTGAATGAAGACATAGTAGTCACTGAATTGAATCCTGGTAGGAACTACTATACACAGTGTCTGAATAGAGGTAGCCAAGAAGCCAACTCCAAAGAGGCTTATGTAACTGTTTTTATAGAGGGTTAAAGCAATGTAAAAGATAATTTACTAAACAATAGGATAGACTGCCCTAACATGATTAACCAGTCTTGGAGCTCAGATTTTAATACTTGCCTTGAAATCTCTGTTAACCCTTTTTTTTTTAATACACTGGTTTCATGTTTGGAAACTTTTAAGTATACAGTAGGATACATTATGATTAGAATTGCAGACCTCTTAGCATCATATGGATTGTGGTTTCCACCAGTAGAATTTTATTTTATTTTTACACAATTTTCTCATGTTGTAGAAAGCTTGTCCTAGCTCTACTTCAAACTGGATTTGTTAAGAGAACTTCTGTACATTTTTCTACAAAGTGTAATTTATCTAGTCCTAAGGATCTCCACTAATAAACAACATAGGAAACCAGTAGGTTACCAACTCAACAATGACATTAATTTTAAATGTTCAAACCTTGGCTATTAACAAATGAAGGAACTCAATTGCAAATCACATATATTTTAGACCTCTTTCTTAGAGAATTTAACTTTGGGGTCATATTTTTCCACTGAAACTTCTTTTTCTGCCCGTGACCTCAGTGATTAGTCTTTGTCAACTCTTCCACACCAGCTTTCCACTTCTCAAGAGCCACAGAGATTCCTTCTGGGAGTGATGGGATTGTGGGGAATCTAGTACCATCGGTGTCTTGTTAAGGGGTGTGAAAGTCATCAGCTAAGCCAGCAGTCCTCCCATGCTGCCTGTCACCAATGGTAAGGTCAGGTGCAGGCATGAGATCTAAACCAGACAATTGCATTCAGGATCGTCTCTACTGGGCATGAACAAGGAAGCAGTATCTCTAGAAAACCCTGCACCTATCATAAATTTGGGTTAAGATTCAACCTTTGGATGATATGACATGGCAGAATGCAAAAAAAAGTGAAAGAACTGGATTATTTGACACTATCATTGCTTTGAATCTTTCACTTTCTGCTGTCAAGGATTTCTATGAATCAGGTCATCTCATTTATACTGACAGCTAATGTCCATCCATGCTAAGCATAATATATTACTATTTGTGTTCTAGTCTAGTTCTCAACTCATGATAAAGGGTTTCTAGTACCCATCCAAAAGGTTTTTAATACAAAATGAGGGCTAGTGGAGATGGACTCAATGGCATAAATATAAGGACAATTTATCACCACGGAAGTCTAAACAGTAAGGTTGAGGTTGATATGACCTAAGCTGAGAGTTTGCCTTGAGGGTTAGTAAGACCAGTTTGAACATATAGAAATGAGTCTCTGTGTCCATGGTGATTTCCTGCTTATTCATTTTAACTTCAGCTTGTTTCTTTCTTCTTGTTTTTTTCCTGATAGAAGACCAATTGTATAAAGGCAACAAAATGTACATTGTACGTGTCTTTGTTTCCACTTTCAGCTAAAGTGTAAGGCTCAGAAGGACATAAATTTGTTTAAGCATTTGCCTAATGTAGTTCTAGAAGCTAGTTTCATACCTGAAATTTACTAAATATCTAATTGGTCTGAATAATGAAGTAAGTTTTCATTTAGTGCCATGGTACACAGGAGAAGAAATTTTGATGAATTGTATGTCATGGTTATTTTTTAGTAATGTGATGGCTAGGGATCAGTTTCTTCCTTTCTATTCTAAGTGATGTTTACTCATCATTATCCTTTCCCAGCGAAGTGCTCATTTTATGAGGACTGTGCATCTCAGTAACTAGCCACACACACACACAGATGGCTAACTTTATGTGTCAACCTGACTAGCCCATTGGGTGCCTGAAGTTTGGTTAATATATAATGTTAATAATAAAACATTATTCTAGGTGTATCTGTGAGGGCATTTCTGCAGGGGATTAAATTTGAATTGGTAGACTGAGTAAAGCCCATTGCTCTTCCTAATGTGAGAGGGTCTCATCTAATCCATTGAAGACCTGGATAGAACAAAAGGGCTGAATAAGAGAGAATTCTCTCTTTCTGTCTTCAACTGGCACATTGGTCTTCTATCTTTGGATTTAGACTCAGACTAGAACTTACACCATTAGCTTTCTTAATTCTCAAACCTTTGGGTCAGCACCAGAACTATACCATCAGTTCTCCTAGGTCTCCAACTTGCTGACTGCGGATCTTGGGTCTTCTCAGCCTCCATGTGAGCCAATATAATAAACTTATCTGAAGAACCTAGACTAATATAGATATCAGGTAAATAGATAGATAATTAATAGAAATTATGGAAAAGATGTATTATAAGAAAATGTTAATAGTGAAGTAGTGAAAGAATGAGAAGATTTAATAAGGAAAACATAAATATATATCACAGGTGTAAGCACAACTTTATTTTTTAAATAATGAAATATTCTATTTTATTTTTAAAGTCTGCCTTTTCTTCTATTTTGTCAGTATACATTTGATTAATATATTCATGGATTTACCCACTCATTTATGCAATAATCACTCATCTTTGAGTCTCCAATGTTAACCAGGTTAAAGGCACACAATTAATGATATCATTACCTGCAGTCAAAGAAAACACAAACCCACCCAGCGAAAGGCTCCATGCTAGGGTTAGGCTCAGTGTGCATGTGATAAAGGAAGGGGTGGTTAAATCAGACTGGTGAGCCCTGCTAAACTTTGGAGGAGGAGGAATCTTTAATAACACTCTTGAGTGTTCTGTTGTTGTACACAATATCTTCTTTGGCCTTTCCAATGGTCTGTGGGGAGAGACATAGTGTATAGCATCTCTTTTGATATTATAGTGATTTTGCTTCTATTTCTAACCCTCAAGCTACTCCCAAGCCTGAGTTTGCTGCACCTTTCTTGTCGTAAACAGGCAAATGGAAGGAGTACACCACCATGTTAAAAAGTGTTTTATTCCTGCAATTCAGAAGACACTAACCTCTGGCTTGAAATATGCACAGCATAATGATCTTTGCACACAAGCTATTGAATCCTACCTCCTTGAGGTGGAAATGTCTGCACAATTTACTGAGGCTTTAGGCAGGGTTATGTTGGACTAGCAGTTAAATAGTTATGTTAGAAATAAAAAAGTATTTAACGGTTTATTGGAAACTCAATGGCATAATGTGTGAGGTGCCTCTCTAAAGGTATACTAAAAGTGTCAAAATTCCATGTAATTTTCCACACATAAAAATGGCATAATATCCTACAGGTGTCAGCCATTTATTTCTACTTGATTTGCTCATTAGTAAAATATTTCAATAGTCTTCTATGTTAATCTGGCATGTCCTAATAAATACACAACTTAAGCAAGCAGCTAGGTAGGTTCTGAAAAATATATTAAACACTAAGCATTTATTTCCATTTATCTGAAGTCTTTCTATTTGCTGTGGTCACTCCCTATAACATTAATTCATGGTGTTGATTCTTGTACTGTTCATTGTCAAATATACATTCTTTGTGTAATATTCTGATGCCCCTGGTAAATACAATTTCTTTGCCTTAAGCTCTCTTAAATAAATAATAAAGATTGCCTAAGTGCAACCACAACCCCTTAAAAATAAGACCATTTATTCTATTTTGAAATGGTACTCAATTTTCAGTGGACATGTACTTTTGGGGAATACATGTTACTATGACAGTGAACATATTCTATGCACTTTCCCAGATACACTTTGACCATAAAACAGCAATAGCAGGTACTCTGACTTGTAAATTCTTTCCGCAATGAAAAAAAAAAAAAAACCTCTGTTTTTCAAACAAATGAACTTATAGTTGTAAAGTTAGTGTGTATCTTTGACATTTTCCGTATTTACACTGTGTATATTTTGCCTTGGGTTGATATATTTACCCATAAGTTTTGAGTTGCTATTGATAAATACACATTGTATATATAGTGTGTGTGTGTGCATAGATATATCTGATTCCAGACGTACAATATATTTTTATTTTGTACATGGGGTTATGTTAGTCTATTCTTATGTATCAGTGTAAGGGTGATCACACAGTGTGAATCACAAGTCATCAAGTCATTAATGTAATTCTTTTGTGTAGCAGAAATATGTGTGTGTGTGTGTGTAATTATAAATATAATTTCTACACAGCTCACAAGAAAACAGAAAAAAAGAGAAGCAAATCTATGCATTTATTTGTGGTATGCATGTCACCTGTTCTTTACACTTAGTGTCACATAGCTCCCGTAATGATAAATATTATCATTTAGTAGATATGCCAGCAATTAGTAGATTGCCAGCAATGCCTCTAGTGAACTACCATTTATCAACTCCATGATGAATTTATTTAGAACAGTGAACAATAGCTGTGTTATTAAGAGATCATTGCTCTAAGGTTTCAAGGGTATTACTCTGCTTTAAAGGGCACAAAATCACTCAATAGTAATAACAAGGCCAAATGATAAGTAAATGTTTTATTAGGGTTCATGTCATCGATTTATCTGATTAACTTTTTTGAATTATTGTCAGACACTTAGATGGAAATTAAGCATTTCTTTCTCTCTTGCTTGTTTGCAACTGCAGTCAAAGGAATTTTAAGAAGATGCATGAATAACTGTGTCCTATTCACTGATTCACTCTGGGAAATTATAAACCTATAAATATTATCAACTTATTTGGGAGGGAATAACAACTTGCTAATTTAATTCCTACTGATCTGCTCATATTTAATATATAAAATTATTCACATAGTAATTTTTAGAAAAACTTTCAGAATTACTTATTATTAATCCCTTCAGTCAGGCTTACCTGTTATCTCATTAGCTATTTCAAGAATTTATTGAGTGGTGAAAATTTCCATCTACTTCCATCACACAGAAACCCAACTCAGATTATGGTGCAACTTCTGTCTGTAAATTTCTAAGACTACCACGTTTCCCATCTATCTTTATTAAATGTTTGTAGATCTTGTTTTATACTCTTTTCCTAGGCATTTCAAGGTAACACTGCTAAAATGCTTCCCGTTTTTCTGAGAAATTTGAAGCAACCAAGGAGAGATCCACAGGCTTGGACCACCTCTTCTACCAAGTTCCTTGTTTCTCTGCAAACATGTTGCCGTTGCTCACAGAGAACTGCCTGTCCTTCCGGCTGAGGCCACCCCTCCCTATGAACCCCAGATCCCATTCATTCTTGATAGTTGAGGAAATCATTCCAACACTTCTTTCTTTTCTGTTATTAATGTTCCTTTGAATACCACATCTTTTCTATCAGTGTAGAAAAATGTTGCTAGTTCTCCAGTACTTATAAAAAAGAACAAAACAAAACTAAAGAGAGCAAAAAACCTCATGTGATCACCCTGATATTCTAGGTTCCATGTCATTTCTTCTTTTCTTTCACCTCACATTGTCTTCTCATTTTCTCTAATTTCTTCTGTCCCTTTTTGTTGAACCCAAACCAATTCATATGTTTTTCCCTCCGTTGCACTACTCCACTCCACTCCACCTTTCCTTTTAAGCTTCCCAGTAAATCCCATGTAGCTAAATCCAATAGTTAATTTTTTTAATCCTTATATTGGGTTGAATGTTGCCCTCCCAAAACTCATGTCAACCTGGAACCTCAGAATGTGATCTTAATTTAGGAATAGAGTTTTTGAAGATGTAATTAGTTAAGAAGAGCTCATACTGGATTAGAGTGGGCCCGATCCAGTAACAAGGGTCCTTCTAAAAAGAAAACAGACACACAAAAGACACATGGGGAAAAGGCTGTATTGCTACAGAGGCAGAGATTGGAGTTAAGCTGCCATAAACTGAGGAATGGCACAGATTATCAGCAGCCACCAGAAGCTGGTAGAAGTAAGAAAGGACCCTTCTCCACAGCCTTCTTGCTGACACCTTGATTTCCAGCTCTAGAATCCAGAGCTATGAGAGAACAACTTTCTCCTGTTTGAAACCACCCAGTTTGTCGTTAAGTGTTGAGGCAGCCCCAGGAAGCTTATCTAGTACTCATTTTACTGAACAGTAAGTAACAGTTAACTTGGTAGCTCATTTTCTCCTACTGTAAACATTTAATTTACTTGGCTACCAAGACACCACACTCATCTGGTTTTTCTATTTCACTGGCTGATTCTTATCAGTCTACTGGACCTTCTTCATCTCCCAGACCAGCATATTTTATGGATTAACCCTTGCACTTTTTTCCCCTTTTTTATTGATGATGTACTTTGTTGGTGATCCCATTCAGCCTCATGGCCTTAATTGTAATCTATGTGTGGGTATGTGAATAATTCCTAAATTTATATTTCCAGTCCATACTTTCCACCTGAACTCTCTATGCAGCTTTCTTCTTAACATTCCACCTTTATTCTAATAGAGAAATCATTACAATATGCACCAAATTGATAAAACAATAAGTAAGAATGTGCCATTTTGTGTACTAATTAATAGGGAATATTTGCCCTGTGTCTCCAACCAGTAAGTAATAAAAATTTATAATCTGACTATAGCTTTGATTAAATGTCTTGTTGTTGTGTTTTCTTAACTGGAGTTCTGGTTTTTGAAATGTGCAATGTGGACCATAAAAATGATGGTATATATTTGTTAAAAATTGACTTTGTCCCTTGAGTCAACAGATCAATAATATTATCTCTTGAGAAATCCTCTAACAAAGAAGATGGTTTTATTAATTTATTAGGGGCAATTTGAAATGTAACTCATATACTATCCTAATGAACTCATGTACTTCCTTTTGTATATATATATATATATATATATATATATATATATATATATGGTATATTTATCTGAGCAAATGTTTTTATAGAAGGACATATGCCAATGTCGAGGCAAATCAGAAACTCTAGAATATCCTATAGATTAAACTTCAGGATTTATTGATAATACATAAACACAAACAATATTATTCAGGTATACTTTAAAGAAAGTTAAGGGAAAAAATAAAACATTTTGAAACTAGTTATTTGAAAAACTTCACATTTTTAGACAAACTCTTATTTATTTATTTATTATTTTTTCCATAATTTCTTAAACTATTTATTTTGAGTTAATACATTTTAGAAATGGAGAGTACATTAGTAGTTGCTAGACAAACTTTTGAGAATGGTAAGAGCCCTGTCTTTGCCCTCCCAAGTAATACCAGATCTCGGGTGATTTTTGATGGAGAAAGGAACTGCACAAAGGGACAAACTAATAAATAATATCATTAATTGCCAAACAAGACACTGAGAGACATGAGGACACACACACATGTCAGTAAAAAGTGGTGGAATACAATGTTCCACATGCATTATTCACTTGTTTAATGGAGTGGGGACTCCAGGAAATGCAATGCCAATAGAATTTCTTTCTGAAACTGTAACATATTGTCACAGAAAGACTGGGGACATGGGTAGACATTACAATTAACCTGGAGATGAGCATAGTCATAAGGGGTACTAGACAGTTTGGTAGCTGTTAGGAAACGTCTGCTATGTATATACACACAAATGGGTTCTGATGGTTCTAGAGGAAGGGAAGTCCAAGATCAAGATACTGGCAGATTTGATGCCAGCCTGCTTGAGGACCAAAGCTTTGGGGATGGCCTGCTTTCTGGTTCACAGATGATCCTCTTCTCACATGCCCTCTTATGGTGAAGGAGCTCTGCTCTGTGGGGTCTCATTTACAACACCACTAATCCCATGTATAAGGGCCCTACCCTCACTACCTCATCCAAATACCACCACTGTGGGGTTTATGCTTCATCACATGAATTTTGAGGAGATACAAGCACTAAGTCTGCAGCAGACCCTATCCAATCATCAGCAAAATCATGTTAGCTTTATATTTTATTCAAAATCCAATTATTACTTTTCACTTTCTCTTTCACTGTGCTGTTTTAAGCCATCATCATCTCTTTGTTGGCATATAGCATTAGACTCTAACTGAGCTCCCCCTTTCAAATATTATTTCTCTACAGTTCATAGGAGCAAGAATATTCCTTTATAAATATAAATCCTATATTATCCCTGCCTTGTAGCCACCAATGCCCTGGGAGGCATTTATTGCAGGACACATATTCTATCCTGGGCCCATGGGATGTAGCCTTCCTGGCGTTTCTCTCTCACTCCTTCCATATCATCCAAAATGCTCCCTCTTCTCATGCTCTCTTACCCTTCTTCTGCTCAAACAAGCCAAGCTTCTTCCTACTGTCGAGTTTTTGCCTTAATTGTCATTCATTTAGATCTTACTGTAAATCTTTTGTGACTGTTTCTTGCAATTAAGATTTTGGTTTTACTACGGTTCCACAGAGGTCTTCCATAACTATCTGATTTCAGTTATTCTAGAATTTACCCTCATGAATAGACTGTGTGTTATGATATGAATAATGTACTTTCATTAAAGGTGTCAGGTTATACCATCTTATAATACATATCAATTATCTTGAGTGTTAATTATAAGGGTACCTTATCAAGATACCTGATGAAGAATATACACTCTTGAGGTGCTTCAACTTTACTTTATGGCAGGAAGCATATACTCCAGGGAGGACTACTGTAAGTCTTTCAGCCATCACATTGAGAAATTAGATTTAATTGGTAAAATTTGCATCCTTTTAAGTAGAATCATGAATGTTTAGCCTGGGCTCTCATTAATAATGTTAAAGGATTTAATGATGTGGGGTTGGCTTAAATGTCTTGCAAACAGTCAACACTCTGAATAAAGTATCAATATCCAGAGCAATCTGAAAAATGTACCTTTGGGGATGGGACACTTAAGTCAATCACTAACAACCCATTCAACCTCTGAATTTGGAAGCTTTCTGTCTGATTTTGGTTCTTAGGGGAACAGCTCTGTAGTGGAACTTCATCCAAATTATAAAATTTTGAAATGAGTTTCATGAACCGTTGTGTGTCTGCTTTGCTAATTAATGTTTAACTGATACATGTCGGAATAGTGGCCACAATTGGTCTGACGTGTGCTATCAAGTTATGGGCAGAACAATCATTGCCTTTTCAAACAGGACACTATTCTTTTAAAAAAATTTAAAAGTTGTGCTTGACCACCATAGTTTTTTCTCCAAGCCTCCCACCCAGTGGTAATCAGGGGAACAAATTATTTAAAAACCCAAACTGGTTTAAACTGAATCCATTCCCTGATCACTTCAACTGTTCCTTCGGGAAGTGTTTAGCTAGCCTTGGGGACAAATATATGTCCTACAGATAGCCACTATTTTTCCTGTTTCTATTCCTAAGATGACATACTGTGTGAAGAGAAATCATTACGCATTCCTGTGTCAGACATGAGCAACTTTTCCTCAGAATATCCTCTGGCCTGTCTGTCATGCTCTTTTTCCACCTGGGGCTTCTTGTGTTGCTGACAGTTGTAGCTGAGTTTTGCTCCAAGGGTAACTGACGCCTGCTGGGGTCCACTCACCCTCCCTGGCTGTCCGAACTCCTTGCCGACTGCGGATCCTGGAATGATAGCCAGTTTTTCCATCCAGCTGCTGGTGTGGCTTTGACCCTGCTTTCCATGCTTCCAACTCTTGTTTCAAAATCACCTTGTCCTGACACATAAAGCTCTATGAGAGGTATCTGCTGTTTAACTCAACACTTCAAAAACCAGGAGGAATAGGGGTTGTTGAAGAAGTGAAACCCACTGGCTCTGATCATGCTCCAGGTCAGGAGAGGAGGCTCTGCCTTGCATTCAAACACACAGGCTTCAAGCTACACACTCAGTCCTTGCCATTTTCGACCTATTTGAATTCATTGCTCCTTTCTCTCATCCCTCCTTCTTTGTATTATCATCTCCCAAATTGTATCCTCCTCAATTAGGGTGTTAGAATTTTGACTTGTAGAGTTTTTCTTCCCCATGCAATATAGTGCTCTCTTAGATGACAAAAGGGACTTACAGATATAATAGATATCACTAATTAGCTCACCTTAGCATAAGGAAATTGTTAGGATTAGTGCAGTGAGCCAAATGTAACCATGACCCCTTAAAAACAGGAAAAGAAGGCAGAAGAAAAAGAGAGAGAGCAGAAAAGGAAGTCAGAGACATTAGGAATATAAAATGGCTTGACCCACTTTTCTGGCTTGGAAGATGGGAAGGGAGCACTGACTATGGAATGTGAGCGGCCTCTAGAGGCTGAGATGATTGACAGCCAACAAGAAGCAAGGAAATGGGGATCTCACGCCTACAGTCACAAACGCTGAATTCTGTTAACAAATTGAATGATGCCAGATATAAATTCACCTGCAGGGTCTCCAGTGGGGAGTGCAATTCTGCATCACCTTGATTTAGGCCTTGGGAAACCCTAAGCAGAGCACCCAACCAAGCCTGCCTAGACCACTGACCTATAGAAACTGTGAGATGATAGATTTATGCTGTATGTGCCCCAGATTCTGTGATCATTTGTCACATCAGCAGTGTAAAATTAATAAAACTAGTTAAAATTTAATGATGATTAGGGTTAAATCCTCTACACACTAAGAGAAGTCTAATAGCTGAATTCTAAGCTTTATTGTTGACATTCTTAAGATTACATGGAAATATTTGGAATACTCTAATAGATGAGCATGGAGAGGGGTTGTCTTGCTATGAGTTCTAGCACCTTCTGTCTACTGTTCATGTATGCTTACCAAGCTTCATGACTAACCCACAAAGATTCTATCCAGAGAAATGATTCAACAGAAGATAGTAAAAGGCATTAGGTTAATAATTGCAGGGGAAAAATCACACAATTGCTGGTAAAGCATTTTTTCAACTAAAATTAATTTTATCCTATACTAGGAGCTCCTGGCTTCATAAAATCCATAGACCAAGAGGGCTCTTGAAGGTAACTTCCTTTTCCCTCTCTTCTTTTCCATGCTAAATATTCCCAATGTGTAATTTTTTCCTCTAAATTTATAGAATAGCTTCAAGAGAACCTGCCTTTCTCATTTTAGTTTAGAGATTTAGTAGGTACTGACTATACACAGGGCCCTATAAATTGCAATTAGCTCACTCCCTCTTCCACCAATGGAGGACCTATTTCTGAAATTATAAAACAAATGTAGGTATTTTTAATTAAAATATCTTAATATAGCATATTCTGAGAATCTGTCTTTCCATCTCTAGGCACATATATGCACATATGTACTAATGTACATATGTGTCTATTGATCATCTTTTTAGCTTTCTCAGCTTTACCTTATATCTTAGTTTGTTCACAACAAAATACCTTAATTTGATGATTCTGCAACTATTTGTACAATATTAAGATTTTGTGATCTCTACAAGAGAGAAAGGCAAGGAATGTGGTTGCATACTACCAATGAAGTTCTGAACGAGTAATATGGAAGTGAGAATGCAGGGAGGAGACAAGTGAAAGAGTAAAGAAAGTATGCTTCACATTTTATAGGGTTACTTTATCCATATTCTTGAATCCTCAAGCATCATATAGTTACTGTATCCATATCTGTACCTACAATCTTGATTTAGGATGCCAGTTCAAGAACAAAAAAGTAACGATTCCTATGTGTCAAACAGTGTATAAGAATTTTCTATGTATTACAATATTTGATCCTCAAAGTTATACTATCAGTTAGGCATATTGTAGTTATTTTGGATAGATAAAATTGTGGTATAGTGGTTCACTAAGGAAAAGCAACCAAAATTAATTCAACTAGTGTTAAAGGACACAGAATTGAACCCAGGCCTTTGGAAATGTGGTAATATACAAGCTACCTGTATTTTCTGCTATACCACAGCAAGATATCTATTAAACACCCTACTTTTTAGGTTCCTGTTACATTCACTAGTTCAAGTTCTTTTTAATCAGATATTTTACCGTCATTATCTTGTCATGGTTACTGATTCTTTAATTAGGTTAATAATCCAGAAATACTGATTTCATTCATTCATTCTCTTCTGAAAAAAGAAATTCTGGCTCAGAGTAAAGTCCAGATTTTCAAGATCAAATCTGTATGAATATTTAAGGATCCACCATCAGTGTAAAATGAAGAAAAATGCTATGAAAAAATAGAGGCACCAAAATGAGGCCTCTTGCTTTAAACAGTGGACCTTTTATTTGGACAGATAGTGAGATATGCAAGCACAAAGTCCAAACATGATGGGATAGTCTAGTAGTGTCAACTCCTGGGTATAAACATTTGCAATATTACAATGTGTTATATAATTAACCAAGGCAATAATCATTAACTCAGTCAATAAACATGGTTTTAGGTGCTGGGGATATAGCAGAAAATAAAACAATTTGGGGAGTTTGGAATGGTTGAAAGGCTATATTATGACATGGTTCAAAAGATTATAATGAACATAATTTGGCTTAAGCCAGGTTCTATAATATTTAGAGGGGTTAAATGGGAAAAAGTGAGGGATATTTGAGGCAGAACAAAACACACAGATGAGAATGGTCATGAGATTTTGGCCCCTCATGGGTAGCCCCCAAAGTCACCTACAATTCGATGGATAATTTTGAGCTAAATTAGGGAGTTTTGATGTTTGACATCAGAACTTAACATTTTAATAGTTGTGGAGAACCACTAAATCTGTGGGCAAGGGAGCATCATGAAAATTCAGGGTTTGGGAGAAATAAATCTGACATTAAGGTATAGATGAATTGTTTAGGAAAACATTGGAAGTGAAAATAGTTAAGAAGCCTGGAAGAAGGAATAGAGGGAGAAAGCTGATGGAATATAATAAAATATGAACATTAAAAAATTATTTTACATGTGAATTATAGTTACCCTTAGCAGTGCTTGGGAGTCTGAGGATATCACTTACTCCTTCTCTGGCTCAGTATTTAATACACATCACAGAACTGAGGTGGCAGGACAGGGTAGAGATAGCAGGGTAGAGTGAGCCCAGCATTTAATTTCAAATACTGCCCTAGGTATCTGGGTGAAGGGAATAGAGATAGCAATTTATCTTGGCCTCACTGCATTCAGTAGAATGTTTTATATGAAACCAACACCCTGCGAAAATGTGCCATTCCCACTACCAACTTACACTTAAACCCTTTGCATTTCTGACACTTATTTCTGATGAGATAGTACATTTCTATTGAATCCTTTCTCTTACACATGCTAATTAGATAAAGGAAATTAAATAATGATTATGGATGAGTATTATCAAATATTTAAAGTACCAAAGGAAAGCTTAATGGATAATGATTTCCTTGATGTAAACTTAGATTTACCTAAATGGTCTGTTATCTTATGTTACATAATTAACCAAGGCAATAATTATTAATTAAACCAATTGACATGGTTTTAGGTGCTGGGGCCATAGCAGTAAATAAAATAAGATACACATAGTATTAAGACATTTCACTGTTTCACATGCAAAAAAAGTTATGAAAGCATCAGAGGCTGATCTGTGAGAAGCATCTTCCTTACTAAGTGAGAAAGTCCTGGGCTTCTTATCAGAGTAGAACATATCCAAAGAACCATGCTTCTACTTTAGTTCTAAAACCTTTTCTTTCCATTCCAATTTAAGAGCTGACATCATCAAGGAAACCCATCCTGGACCATCCTGCCTGGCTTCCTCATCCCATTTCTGGTATAGAAAGCCCTATGGTTGCAGAGAAAAACACATTAGGCAATATTTCTAGTTCTTAGTTTTCCACTCACCAGCTTTGTGATTTTGAACTAGTCACATAAATTTAGAAACTTTCATTATCTAATCTGGGAGGAAAAAACATGGGAATTAAATTAGGAACACCTAATGAAGACACTGGAATATATAAAACCACCTCGCATCATTTCAGCAGTCTAAATTTTGCTAGAACATTTTTACAAATATTAAGTTTAGTACCTAGTAAGGGAGAGAAAAATCTGTGAAAAAAATGACATGTTATATAGAATAGAAAAGAGTGTAGAACTAACCTTTAAAGAAGTTGGAAATAAAGAATTCAAATTTCAGCCTGAAGCTTGTATTTCCCAAAGTGATGGAGCCTGTCCCACCCATGTGATTGATTAGGAACAAAATTACCCTCCTCTGTCTCTATTAATGCACAGGAAGAAGAAACTTTTAGAAGCACTCAAAGAATAGCTAAAATAGAGCTATGGGCATAGTGAGTTCCCAATTATAGTTATTATAATTGCCAACATTGTTCATACTACAATGGGAGGAGAGTATATTCCTTTAACTGAAGGAAGTGTATTTACCATATGTTTCCAATGGTGGAAAACACACAGGCTGGCGTATCGTGGGTATTTAGCATACATATTTGTGATTGTGTTTGACTCCATTCATCCCAGAAATGCTTAGGAATCTTCTTGAATGTCTTGCCTGCTAAGATGTGTTATAAATGCTTGAAACACATTGTTTCCTCTCTATCTTCCACACCCAAATCCAAAATAGTCTAGAGTTTCCTTGCTTTGAATTATCAGCCAAAATGACTTCACTGGGTAAAAACCTCGGAGAAAGCTCAGTCAAAAATTCAGATACAGTTATATCCTTACACACACATGTAACCAAGAGCTTAGAAAGGCTTCACTTTGGCTGTGTGTGTGTGTATCACTGTTATGTAACAGGAAGTGTTGCTACAGGAAGTCAAAAACTTATCTAAAAGTTTGTTGATTTATCAACTTGAATACATTTTTGGAGGAAACAAAGAACTTGTGTTTCTGTCACTGTGTAGAATAGGTTTAGTAATATTTATCTCGGGTGCTATTTTATTTTGAATTGTATCAAAGAAGGATAGATAAGGAAGAGATTTTTTTCCCTAGATCTTGTTTATATGCTTTTACCTCAGTGTTGCATGGGAGTTGAAACTGGCTAACATTCTCCTCTAGCAAGGCTAATGGACTCCTAAAGGAGTTTTACTGCCTAGCTTTTCTGGGTTCAATGTACAGAATTAAAGAGCATGACTAGTGGGTGACCTGCACTGAGATTTTGACACTGTTATATATACAGAGAGTCAATGACACTTCTTGCCTCCTCCCCCCAACATCAGGTTGCCACCACAGGTCTAGGGCCACTGACGGTGTGTCCCTCAATCTTAAGAACCATTGCATATGTATCTCTGCTAAGCAGCTAGCAGAGAGAAGCAGACATGAGGGTGGAATTAGAATTGTTACAAAAACTCCCAAACCTAGGTAACAGGACAATTATTGGCTGAGAGTTGGTGTTATGTGGCACATGAAAATGTCCTTGTGAAAAAGCTGTTTATTAACTGGTGCTCATTTTATGGAAAGAGCTAATATTTAAACATCAATCTCTGGTAGTAAAGCTGAGACTACAGTAAATAATTCACTTAAAATACTTGCCAAATCCAAGATTTCTAAAATACTAAGCACATGGGATGGTACTATTTGCATTTTGCAATTTACATCCTCAATTCATGCTCTCGGGACGACAGTGAGTGTTATTTTCTGTCTTTTCATATACTCTGCCTTATCTGTTCTGATCATGAACATAATGTTTATCTTCCTCTTGTTATTCTTAGACTCTATGTTCAACCTCTTTCTGGAACGAATATATGTAAAATTGCAGGGGCCATCATTAAAAACAGTTTAAAATCAATGAGCTTTACATGAAAACAAGTTACTTTATCCTGTAAAAGTTTAATTCCCCAGCCATCTGTCATATTCACACTCCTTATTTTTACTGTGACTATGGTTGCATCATTTAAATAAATAGTCCTTGTTTTCTCAGCCCCTTGCATTAATATTGAGGAATTTAAGACCAAGGGAAATAAACTTATGCTTCCTCTGGAAATACAAAGCTGGGGTTTGATCCCACACTGATTTGATTAACTCCTCTTACACTGACTGTCCCCTACATAGAGTGTCTCCATTTGGATATCACCCAAGCCCTTAATAGTTGAAAGACATTTTTCTTCCTTCTTTCCCCTTCACTCCAAAACCTGTTGTGCCATCTTCATCCCCAAATCACAGGGTAAAGTACCACCATTCTGTGCCCACAGAACATCTGGCAGCCCTCGCTGTTTCCTCCATCATTTCTTACTCACCTCACAGTTGTCGTCATAAGTTTTGAGCAATTCATGCTTACCAGCCAATCCTATTAGAAGACCAGCCATAGCCAAACAGGTGGTTCAGCTACTGACAACAACCTAAGAGGTCACCTCATGTGACCAGTGGGGTGTCTCCAGAAGAGAGTTAGGGTTGGCTTGCTCTAGGACTTGGGCATGTGTTAGGTGATTTGCAGAAGGCTGCGAGGAAGCAAGAGTTTGTTCCAGACTGAGTGAGGTCAGAAAGTGGCAGTAGGCGGTGATGTACTATTTTAATAATTTTTATAGGAAATGGAAGGAAAAAGGAACTGTGGGTAAAAGTGCAATATTTCCAGACTCTATCACCTGGCTTTAGTGCATCTGCATATCAATAGGTGTTTCCAAGGGGTGGAGAGATTTAGTCTATCTACATATCGATAGGTAATTACAAGGGTGTGCAAAGGGTTTATCTGGACGGGAGAGGTTGGGTGGAGCTCTCTTCTGCTGCAGCCGGGTCAAGAGAGAGACGGGGAAGACTGCTAGTAAGAATTAAATGGGTTTCTTAACTTTATTTCTCCCTATGACTGATTTCGGTTTCAAAGGTACTTTTGCCCGGGGATTTCTCCTCGGACTTACAGGAACTAAGCATGCAATTGGTTTTTTAAAAAAAGCAGCATTCACTCAGCTTAACTATGCAAATGACACCGGGGCATTTTCATGGTTTGCATAGTCTGCTTGTTTTTGTCTGTGCTCAGGCATGCTAACGGAGGTGTCTTGTTTTGGTCCTAGTCTGTCACAGTCACAAATGTGACACTCTGCAATGACAATGGCCTAGGTATCAGGACCAGGTTGTCTGCCGTAGCTTCCCACCAGCTCTGGTCAGCAGTGTGTCCTGATGGCTCTCCCTCCCAGACAGCCTATTGCTCCAGGTGTACACCACTCTCTACAGTTGCCTGAGCTCCTGGTGCTTTACATCTTCCTGTCTGTTACAAGAAACCCCCTTCTCACAGAACACCTGCTTTTTGTATTTTTAGTTCCCTTCAACCTTATCTTTATAATCTCAGTTTAGTATATCCCTCTGAAAACCATCTGCTAATTGTCTTCCTTCTAAGTGATACTAATGATGGACTTCAGTATTGTAAAGTGTTTCTTTTGTTGTTGTTGTTTGTTTGTTTGTGGGGAGGGTGGAAAGAATGGGTTAAGAAGATCATGTGAACCCAAATTGTTACAGTGGAATTCTTGGTTGTTGGCACAAAGACGCTTTCTATTGTTTTTTTTTCAAATTCTAATAATGGAAAGGAAGAAGTTTGTTAGTTTTTCTCTGCTTCTGCAAAAATGAAGTTTTTATTCAAGCAGTATTTGATTGACCATCACTGCCGTTTTGCTTCTTAAGAGTCAAGAAAATTGCTATTGTGGGGAGAAGTGTACATGTTAAGTTCAGGGCTACATGGATAGAATCATTTGCTTTATAATTTAAGGTGTAGGGAAAGTCTCTGTAGCTCGTAACATACTTAGAAAGGAAATAAATGGCAATGAATATATAACCAGATTAGACAGGGGTCCCTCGACAGAACAGCAACGTAGAGAAACTTGACAGCTGCACTTTCACATGTTAGTGGAGGCAAATGTGGCTAGTCTATCCCTTATGTGAACAGTTATAAAGCCTCACAAATGCAGGGGCAACTTCCAGTTTCAAATAATCAGCATTGTTAACAGATCTTAGTTGTTCCTTTTCTCAGGATGCATGAGGTAAATTCAGTGCCCTTAGCTGAGAATTTTAAAAGAAAAAGAGCTGCACAAATAGTACAACTACGTATAAATATTTAAATGTAATTTGATGTTATTAGCACATTTTAATTAATTTTCTTCTTAGAATACCAGTGTCATCTGCACTGAGAGATGGGAAAACACACAGCTAATCTGTCAGATACCCATGAAGACATTACTAATAGATCACAGAAGTCTTTTCTTCAGAATTGATACAATGCTATATCACCCTTCTCTACAAAGTGCTCCAAGAAGCTGTTCAGGGTTGTCATCAAGGATGGATTTATATGCTCAAAAAGATTTGCCCAGAATTGAGTGTACAGCCTCTAAAGCCTCCAAGGTCATATAGTTCTAAAATACTAGGACAAGTTTAAAAGTGACCAAGTATAAACTCTTCTTGGGCCCCATTCTACTTGTGACAGTATTTTCTGATATGTATTATATTCTACCTTACCAAATATCCCTTGTCTTTTTTTAATAAAATTATTAAGAAACAGAAGGAGCTGAGAGACAAAGTGATATAGATACATAGATAGATAGATAGATAGATAGACAGATAGATAGATGATAGATAGATCTGACATGTTTGAACACTACATTATGTGAGATACTTTGTATTCATCTAATATTAACAATGAAAAATAATTTTAATTCATGGTGCTGATTAGGTAGTTTTATCTTAAAATGGTTCCACTTAGTTTAAATTTTAGACAACATTTCCTAAGCAAATACTTCAGATTGTTACCAAAGCTTTTAAGGTCATTGACCACTGGTCATCCATTGAAGACTGACCATAGAGGGAAAATGTGTTATTTTTACTATCAAATCATCTCTCTGTTTGCATTGTTGTATACAGATGCACATTAATAAATATCAATTGAATATATAAATAGATCTACATCAGTATGTAAAATACAAAAAGTTTTGATATGTAAGTCTTTAAGTTAAAAATTACAATTATTTGGATTATTTACCAGTATTTTATATAACAAACACATTTATATTGCTTACTATGTTCTAAGCACAGTTTTTTTGTCTATTTTGCAGATATGTCTTTTCTTCAGAATTGATACAATGCTATATCACCCTTCTCTACAAAGTGCTCCAAGAAGCTGTTCAGGTTTGTCATCAAGGATGGATTTATATGCTCAAAAAGATTTGCCCAGAATTGAGTGTACAGCCTCTAAAGCCTCCAAGGTCATATAGTTCTAAAATACTAGGACAAGTTTAAAAGTGACCAAGTATAAACTCTATACTATAGAGTATCTATAGTTGGTAATATCCACTCTACTTTCATAGACCCATCATGTATGAAAATAAATTGGCCATATGTCTTGTCAAATGTAGAACTCAGAGGCAATAAAGAGCACATTTTTTATTTTGGGGTATCATTACTTTTGTCTCATATAGATAGATATTCTTTATAGTACGTGTTCATTCTATTCAGCACTTTTAGCTTTAAGTCACCTTAATTCTTCTCCATATTATAGAAATAATAAATGTTCTAAAAACAACAAATGTACAATTGTGTATGTATCATAATTATAGCAGTTATGATTGCAGCTCATCTGTGCTCTGTATTTCCAGAACAGCTGTCAAGTTAGTGACTTCAAGTGAAGCTCAGTAAAAATGTGCCAATAGCCCTTTGTGATTTAATTATCCAGACTTGTCCTAAATACCAGGACAAAATTTCAACTTTTAAATTATACCAGCAACATGGAACATTACAAATTAGTTATGCCTGAAGTAAGATTCAGAACAATGCTACCAAACTGAGGGTAATAGGTCCAGGGGCTAAGCATTCTCCTTTATAACTATTTAATTTTAATTTAGCTTTCCCATTTCAGTGATAATTTTATACTATAATGATTATATTTTGGATCATCTAGATGACTACATTATAACCTAATACTGTCCCTCAATTTGAGCACCATTTTGCAATTTTGTGTTGTGGGTTATATTTGTAGTTATTATATTGGCATTAATCTATACTGATAACAAATTTTTTTAGCTTGATTTCATATCTGGCTGCCAGAAAGTTTGCATATTCTGATGTTAAAATGACAAAGAAATATCCATCTCCTCTATGGAAAGCAGTATGGAGTTTTCTCAAAAAAATAAAAATAGAAATAACATATGACCCAGTAATTACACTTCTGGGAATTTACCTAAAGAAAACAAAACCACTAATTAAAAAAGATATATGCCCTTCTATGTTTATTGCAGCATTCTATACAATAGCCAATAAATGGAAGCGACCTAAAGATCCATCCATAGACGACAAAAGATGCTATATATATATATATTATATTATATATACACACACAACATGCACACACACACTAGAATATTACTCAGCCATAAAAAGGAATGAAATCTAGCCATTTGTGATAAAACAGATGGACCAAATGGTATTATGCTAAGGGAAATCTGTCAAAGACAAATACAAGGTGATTTCCCCTACATGTGGAATCTAAAAAACAAAACAAATGAGAAATCAAATTGAAATAGACTCAAACACAGAGAATAGACTGGTGGTTACTATAAGGGAGGTGAGTAGGGAAATGGGTAAAATAGTTGAAGAGACAAAATCAGTGAGAATATTGGATATCTTGATCTGGAAAATAGTTGATTGAGTGTATATACATGTCAAAATTCATCAAGTTATATGCTAAGATTTATGCACTTTATTGCATGTACCTCAATAAAAATATCCATCTTCTCCAGAACAATTTGAATTCTTTTATAAAGGCAAATAAATATATTTTTAGTAGAAATTTGAAATTGAAATTCTTTTTTTTCATTGAATATGATTTTAGTCATTTAGTAAATTGAAACTTTGATTTGGCTTCATGAAAACATCTTTGTATGGTAGATTCAGGACATATTTACAAGGGAGCTGATATTTAAGCTGAAGTTTCAGGGTCCCTAAACTGCAAGGATCACTTCCAAGATCCTACCACTGGATATACGATGTCATGTCCTGCAATAAAATTTATATATATAAGGTGTGTTAACTCATTTCTTAATACCACTGTCTTTTCCTAGTGCTACTTTCTTCCTGTAACACCTCATTTCATGTTAGGTAGCAAACTGAGTGGCAGTGGGCCTTGTTAGGGTATGAGTGTTGTGTGTTAGCTTGCTAAGGCTGCAATAACATGCGATAACAAACAGCACAGATGGGGTGGCTTAAGCAAAGGAATTAATTTCTGCACAGTTCTGGGGGCTAGATTCAAGATCAAGATGTGGGTAGGTCTGAGTTCTTCTGAAGCCTCATTCTTTGTCCACCTTGTGGCATTCTCAAACAGTCCTTCCTCTATGTGTGTACATGTCCCATGTTTCCATGTGTCATAAGCTCTGTTCTTAGAATACCAGTCAGATTGGACTAGAACCCATCTGAAGGACCCATTTTAACTTACTGTCCTCCTTAAAGACCCTATCTCCAAATATAGTCAATTTCTGAGATACTGAAAGTTAAGGCTTAAGCATACGAATTTTGGGGGGATGGAATCAAACCAATCAATACATATATATATATACACACACATGTTTATAAGTATGACCAGTATAATCGAGTTATTGCTAGGCATCTTGTTGAAAGATTAGGACCATTGTATCACCTCTCTCTACCTCTATTTGTAAGGCTTTATCTTAATACAAATATCTATACTGCTGAACATCAGAAGGATATTAATAGTCAAAAAAACACAAGGTTTAAAACATACAGAGCAAGAATCTAGTCTATAGTAAATCCTGTCAATTTTCAGTTAATGAAAGTTACAAACTCAGTCCTTATTAACATCCTGTCAAAAGAAAAAATCTCTGCCAACAGGAATAATAATGCAATGTCTATAATTATCAATGTAAAAATACAAATTTTTCTTTTTTATGGCAATCAGGTAAAATTCATTATCATTATAGCTCCTTTTTAATTGGGCACCTACCTGACACACTGCTAAAAACAGAATCTGTGTGAAATCACATATGTCATGCATTTCAACATTTCCGATCCCATCGCCAACAACCAACTCATTGCACTGCTACTATCTGGTGTGGCATTTTAAGCACATTTGAATTTCTATTTTGCATGCTTTGATTTTAAATTAATTTTATATATTCTTTAATCATCAAGAACTTAATGGTAAACATGTTGCATTATTTTCTCAACTTTTATATTAGAGGTATTTGTCAGCATTTTTTGAATATCTTGATATTTTGAACCGTTGTGACTTGTAATTCTAAGAGTAAATCCCTTTGTATGTAATTTTGTATTTAAACTTTCCAATCTTTTAATTTGCTTCAATTGTGTAATCTTCGGGCCCCACAAAATGTGATCCTGTGCCAAATTTTGTGGAGTAAAACACCACTTAATTATTGCAGGCAAATGAAAATGAATTTAGGGACACTGAATATATAAATGATTTCCTTGTACCAACTGAAGCCCATGTTTGCCAATGCAAGTTTCATGAATAAAGCTTTTAATGTAGTTTGTATAGACCAAAGTAGAAATAGAATTGAGTTAACCTGGTACATCACATTAAAGAAAAGCAAAATGCCAATTGAATGTAGTAGTATCAACTGATCTGTCAGAAAAAAAAAATTATGGTAAACTAATATTCTTATCTAAAGTTGCAGTATTGTTTGTATTTAATTAATACATGTGGCTTTTATAATCATATTAGAACCATAAAATAAGGGTTAAGCCTAATTTTATCAAATATATGATTAAGCATTATTATTATAAACCTTATTATAAATGCAATTTTAGGCCTAATTTGGGGTATTTGCTAGGATTTTGTTCTTTATGCAAGTGGAAGTATGGAAACAAAATCTATGCACTCAGATTATAGGGGTTAAACTGAAGGAGTTGGAAGGCTTGTGTGGTTTTGGTCCTGCAAGTAGCTAACACTGAGACATTAGATAATTTTGTTGTGACATAATTGCCTCATCATTTGTGAAGTTAAAATTAGATATTCTCTAAAGATCTTTCTTTTAGTTATGAACTTCTTTGTGTCAATAATCAATACATTGCAGATCTAATGATGTGAACTGGTCTGTCAGGAGCAGAGATTCTGTGGCTTGGCTTCTTTTCCTATATCCATCTTGATGAATATTTAAGGGGTGTAAGTTCTGTGATGTGCTTTATAAATCCAGGAAGAAAATACAGAAAATGCAAAAACATCTATTTTCAAAGCATATTGTGTTCTGATATTCCTTCATAGGTCACAGAAAAATTCATGTAAATGTAAGTCCCATTAAAGATGTTCTGTTTAAAGTTGAACATGTATTTTGCATAAGTCTGTTCACTCTCTTCTTAACAATTAAAGAACTAAACATATGTCTGATTTTGTCTCATTCAATCTAATGATGTAGAATTACCCCTGTATTTTAGGCAGTTTATATTAGCTTTATATTGTGTTATTTAGCTTTATATAACAAATGATTAGAAATAATTTCCACTTTCTTATTTAATATAAATAAATTATATAAGTATCTATCAGAATTCTCTAGTTTAACTAAATATACATTAGTACATTATTTTGTAATAGTTAATAAATAATATATGTATATATATATATATACACACACACACACACACATATATATATATATATGTTAATGTAGTCTTTTGCTGTCCAGTCTGCTAAATTCCATGAATTATCAAACTAGGTAACACAGAGAGAGTCTAAAATCTGAATATGACTACATACAACACAGTAAAACTTTCTTCAGGGACTGTCCTCCAATGTCATTTCCAAGGAAAATCTCCTAAATACATCAACCTCTGAAATAAATTCAGAGAAGGAAGTCCTGAAAATCTTTTATTTCTATCTTCATTAAAAGACAAGACTGATTTTTAAAAAATCTGAATCCAACTTTAAACTGTTCTGTGATTTGTTCATTGCAGTCTGATATTTGAATATTGGAGAAGACAGACTGATTATCTAAGGATTATTTCAAGTGATGGCAATGTAAAATCTTGTGTGTTTTTAAACTGGCATCACAAAATGAAACATAATATTAAGGGAGAGGAAGGGGTATGACCTATCGTGATGCTACTATCCTCATTAAAATCAACAATATTTAAAATAACGTAACACACAAAATGAAAACACACATCAATGGAAAGCCATCAATAGATCCAATGACATATAAAAGCTCAATATGTATGAAAAGTATGCTTTAAAAGCAAAGGAATAAGAAAAGATTGTGTGATAAGTGATGTTAACATAACTGAATAGCAATTTTCACTAAAAAATTATAAAGGACGAAATTTAATCCAGTCACTGCACCATGTTTCTAAGTAAATTTCAAATGGATTAAAGAGCTTTACGTTATAAACAAAGTATTCGGGAGAACAAAACTCGCTAAAACAGAGTAGGATATGTTCAAATTGGGGAGAAATGAAATGTTCTCTGCTCTGTAGTAATGAAGATATCGCCAAAGAAAATGTGGAGAGATTTAATATATGCAAATTAAAATTTCTTATTCTTAAAACTTTAAAATTCTAAACAGTTTGTATCTATTCAGCATAAGGACTTTACTCAATCTATAACATCAATCTACTAAAAACACATGGGTACAGTACATGAAGGGACAAGTCACACCTGATTTTAAAACTCGTAAGATAGAAGCAACCAAAAAAACCCTTTAGATTTATTAAGTAAACATATTACTGAAAATTAAAAGGCTTTGCTGTGAGAAGGTGAAGCTGATATGTTCCATTCTTCTTGGCATAGTGACTTTAAGGAAAACTTAAAATAATAATATGCAGGGCAAAACGAGAGTCCTAATGATGTTCATATCTTATGATTAAGGAATTCTACTCCTGGACTTTATCCTGAGCAGACAAAATGTAAAATATTAAGATGTTTATTGCAGGATTATATAATATGGCTTCAAATTGGATGCAGCAGTTTCAATAGGATATATAAATCAAGTTACATGAATGCAATAAAAACTGATTCAGTAACTAAAAAAAAAAAAAAAAAAGCCAGAAAAAAAGGTATAACAATTAAAATAATTATTATATGCTGAATGTTCTATTATGTAAACAAGCATTCATGTTTTAGATAATATGCAATAATAAAAATAGCTTTGTTATTATGGTGATTAGATCATGGATAATTACGGTTATATTTTTAAATTAATGCTACTGCTTTGAAAAGACTCCCTTTACAATTAGTGTTTTCATTTCCATGCCCCACTGACTGCAGATCAAATTGAAATGAATTCAGATATTATTACCTTGTTAAGGTAGAAAGTTTAAACTTGTTTTTAGTCTTATTGCAGAGGACTTTCAATCTCTTTTTCTCTGTCTTTGCTCACTGTGTGTGTGTGTGTGTGTGTGTGTGTGTGTGTATGTGTGTTTGTGTGTGTGTGTGCATTTCTTTTCCATTCAGCCCACTAATCTTCAGAGAAACGTGCATTGTTTCTGGCCATGGGAGAGCTTCAAGGAAGCAATGTGAACTGTGCACTTTCAACCCTTCTGCTTCCTGCTGCTTCGTTCTCACTGTAAATGATGTAAGTGGCATTATCTTCTTCCTATCTGGACAGATACCAGGTTGAAAGAGCACTATTTGGCCGCTAGGCAATAGATCATACCCTTTGTTCTATTTCACCTACATCACCAAATGACAGCCTCAAGTGGCTGGAATGGGCTCAGCTCAGAGCCTCCCTGGGGAAACTGCCTCTGCCAAAATTCACATACCAAGCATTTAGTCATGATTGTTGGTGATGTATTTTTGTTTTATTGTGCTTGGTTTATGCCTTTAATGACACAACACTATGTTTTAGCTTTTTAAAAGAGGTATTTAAAGAACTTACCAGAATGTGTTTGAATCTAATATTTAGCTGGCAACACTTCCCACCCCCACTCCAAATGTATACATTCTAGAAACACTGAAATTCCATCAAAGGAGGCTGACAAGGAGACCCCATGGGCTCGAGTGTCAAGGATCCTTCATTTCATTTCATTTCACTTCATTTATTTCCCTTTCCCAATATGTGTTCTGCCAAACTCTGAGACAGGCTTTGGTGGTGCTTCCATGATCAGAGAGAAAATCCTGCTCTCACGTTGCTCACTGCCTGGGTGCCACAAAACAATGGAGTGAGTGTTCCCTGTTTGGTGCCTGCAGGGTCCTGGAGCAAGGCGAGAAGCCATCCTAACGGGTTCTGAGGCCTTCAGGGGCTGCAGACTGGGTGAGGAAGCACTCAGAAAAGAGTTGTGAAGGCCATTTGACTTCTTTGGGAAATACAAAGAAAAAGAAGCAACATCAGGAATGTCTAAAGCTTAGCATGGTTGGTAGCTGCAAATCATCTTGAAAGCACAGCCAGGGTACAGGGTGGCCAGAGGTGGGGGCTGTTGTCTGAACTTGACTGTGAGACTCTTGGGTCCAGTTGCTGGTATTTTCAGGATCAAACATAAGGCCTGGCAGGCAGGCACTCTTAGCACACCCTGGATGATTGGCTGATTGAAGAAATGAATGAAAGCCCCTTCCTAAATACACACATTTATAAAAATAAAATATCCACAAATTATAATTATGCTGAAAGGAATTTAATTTCTTAAAGTAGGAATATTTTTCCTAAAGAGTCAAGCTTCATAACAGTCATAGTCATAGTCTAGCCATAATTTAAATTAGGAAATGATAAAAAATCAGTATGCTTGATTTCTGGTATCTAGAGTATGTGTTGTATAAGGAGATTAACACACACACGCACATATATATAAAATAAATATTTTTAATAAAATATTACATAAAAAGTGTAAAATTACCTAAACTTCAGGGCTACAATGATTATATACACTTTAGGAAAAATGGTTTGTCTTCATACAAATAGTTGAAATTAATCTTAGAAAATATAACCTGCATATATCTCTTAAATATCATGTCAAACCAATATCTTTTATAACCTTTTTTATAAAATCAATATACTAGAATCATAATGTACACAGTCATTATAACTAATAGCACTTCTATATTTTAACTTTGCTAATCAGACACTATAAAATAATATAATTTAATAGAGTTACCAACACTTCACAGATGATTATTTGGGTGATTGATTTGCATTAAGGAACTCAAACAAGTATTAAAAAATCACCTATTTTACTAATGTAAATTACAATAGTTTAGTCCAGGGTTTTGGGAACTTTGGTATCAAGGAGTAAAAATGGACTTAAACTAACATTTTCCCTTTTCTATTATTAGCCTCCATTGTACAAATTCAGCTGTCTGGACCACTATCACGCTTTAAGAAGTAATCTAATCATTGTGCTTTTTGTCGCTTTACAACAAAGTCTTGGAGAGGGAGATAAAACAGAATGGGAGAATAACTTTTTTCTTTTTTGTCAAGTTTGAAGCTCAGAGAATCTCACAGAAACAGAAATCCCAAGCTTCTTTAAGTTTATAAGTAGGAAATAAACCATTAGCCAAGACCAATTCTAAAACTTGGCATTTTTGTGTAAATGTTCACATATGTATTAAATTTCATCAAAGGCAACTGGACTTTCAGAATCTTAATTTATTCACAATTCAGGAAGAAGTGGTATGTTGAAATAAATATCTCTCCTGCTTCACCAAATATTATCTGTTAGACTGTGTGGCTATTCCTTACTTCTGGTGTGTAAAGATGTGACTATATCTAATTTGCTTAATATCTGTGAAGGTGAGAAAAGAAATTCCAAGAAACCATGAATATTTACAATTACTAAGAAATAAAAAGATTTACTCTATTTAAAATTTATTTCTGAATCTGTATTTATTTTAGGAACATTAAGTGCATTAATGATAAGCCAGAGGGACAAGGGGAATCAACATACATTCAGAGACTCACTCGTGTTGAGCAAGGGGAGGAGATATAAAATGGGGCTACTCTTTATTTGCACAGCTATCCTTACAGGACCCAAATGGCAGTGTGTTTGTTAAAACCACTGTTTCGTTTGTGGTAAAACCAATTCAGTGCGGGAACCAGATGTTTATCTTGAAAGAATCATGAATCACAGTGATATCATTGATCTTGACCATTTTGCTAGAGTGAGAACTTCATTTCACATTTCAAATAAGAATTCTTCCAGTGTGATTAAAAAAAATATGCCAGAAAACTGGACAGCTTTGCATTTGAAAGCAAAGAAAATAAGCAAGCAAAGGCTACTTTTATTGGACATCTCACAATAAAAGCACTCAAGTAGAAATTAGTCTCTCTTTTCTTCCCAAATGTGAATGGATTGCTCAGAAGAGGAGTGCTCAGGGTAACCAGATTTCTGCTACAATCAACAGCCCACTGAAATCTGACAAGGAAAAATTCACACCATAATTATCATGTGTCACGTTCATAGTTGTGGTAAGCCATCTTGGGAAAGAACGTGTTTTCTTAACGTCAGAGAGAGGCAGGAAAAGGATGAGTCGATCTAAGGGATTTGGCACTTTTTACACTAAGTATATTATATGCTTTGTTTTTCCTCTTAGTTTCACATTGTTTGAGACAAGCTAATTATGGCTGGTTTAGGAGACTCGAGATTCTGAAAGATGGAAAGATTTTACTGAAAAGGTTAAGAGAAATCAGATATGAAGGGATTCACATCTTTGGAATCACTTTTAGAAAAGCTATAAATTCCTGTTAGATCATCTATCCAGGTGGAACAAAACCTTCCTTTAATCATCCCAGTGAAACGTTCTGTTCACCTGTTGAAAGGGTCATTATTGGGTCTTATATTTTAAGCTTTGGCAAGATGCCAACAGAGAAAAGAAAGAAAGACAAACAAAAAGTTGACATCTACTCTCTTTTTGCTATCTAAAACAAGTAACCACGTGCTCCAATATTGTATCTATCTACTATCACTCCAATACAAATTTATAAGTCTTTTCTCTTCAGAGCTTAATCATTGAACTTCTGCCCAGAATGCTTTCCAGTATACATGTATGCATATTATTAAAAATACACAATAGAACTAAATGGAATTCACAAAACTAATCTTTGACTGAAAACAAAATGATTTCTAATTTACTAGTTTTATTCCGTTGAGAGTAACTGAGATCGTTTTGCATTTCCTTTCCTTTCCTAGGGAGACTACCCCACAGTTGGTATTAAGTTCTCTTGGTTTATAATTTCCGATCTTCAGTCTAACTGTTCTTTTTTTTAGGCTTCTTTGTAGTGCAGTGTTAAACTTTCTTAACAAATGTATCAATTTCTCTTTCTCTGTGATGTAATTCACTATCTAGCACATAGTGGCAACAGTTATCTTTCATAACAGTTTCCCTTTAGGATTATAATTTCTTTATCCCTAAAATATGTGCTCTATAATTGTGTTAATCTGACCTCATAAATCAAGTCTGTCAGGCCTTTACACATTTTTTGCTCTTTTCAAATTGCCTTAAATTCCCCTTAAATCTGTATCTGAGAGTCCCAAAAAGGGACTGAATGATTTCAGGCTAATTTGATTTCACAAATAGTCCAATATTCAGTGGCCTATTAGAAGTGAAAATAACCTAATTCACTTACTATTTGCTTTCATAAAAGAATTGAGAGTCAAAATGTATACATAAAATTGATGAAACATGTAACAACAACAATAACAGTAATAATAAAAAAAGCATTCTGGGCAGAAGTTCAATGATTATTAAGGTGTGAAGAGAAAAGGTATTTAAATTTGTATTTGAGTGATAGTAGATAGATTCAATATTGGAGCATGTGGTTCAGTCTTCTAGATAGCATAGAGACAGTAGATGCCAACTTTTTGTTTTTTCTTTTCCCTGTTGGCATCTTGCCAAAGCTTAAAATATAAGACCCAATAATGATCCTTTCAGCAGGTGAACAGAACGTTTCACTGGGGTGATGAAAGGAAGGTTTTGCTTGACCTGGATAGATGATCTAACAGGAATTTATAGCTTTTCTGAAAGTGATTCTAAAGATGTGAATAATAAAAAATAAATAAATACATAAATAAATAAAAATAAATGATAATAAAAAAATTAATACTGTCCATAACAGTAATAATAATAGTAAAAATAAAAAATAGGAGGATCAAGCAAATGATGGCTTTAAACTTTATGAGACCTGATTTTTGTCTCATAGGTTAAATGACATTTTGTCATTCCAAAAATTAAATTCAACAAACATCTCTGAAGGCCCTACTATGTATAAGTTCTTTCCTCAAGGAGGAATGGTGAGTTAAGAGAGAGGAAGTGAGGATTAATAATCATGAATTACATATTATAAACCACATAGTGTTCTGTGTTAGGAGTTTTATCTGAATCTGCATACAGTCCTGGAAGGCAGCTATCTTTGATGATGACAAGTTGGGTAAACTGGCTTCAGGAATAGTGCATCGTTTCTCATCTAAGTTACTACCAGAGAGAAGATTTTGTTTGAAGATAAACTGATGCACATTTAAACATTTAAGTTTATTGAGCAAAATTTGGTTTGAATTAGACAGCATTCAATCGAGTTTACAAGAGCTCTGAAGAGCTGTACAGAATGAAAGACTTTTTAGGCATTGGGAAGTGGAAACAAAGAGGTTGGTCTGCCAGGAAAGCCATTTGGTTACTAAAAGATCACTTTCCTTTAAGGGATGACAGGTGTCTGTCAGGCAGATTACCTAACTGAGTGCTGAGCAGATGATTCCTGATTGGTTTGAGATTCCATCTCTGGGAGAGCCAAAATGTATTTAAGTCTCAGTCTGGTAAGGTAGAGTTTAAGATAAGTGAACTCCATTTTAGGCCTTTTGTCTTTTTGAACACAAAGAAATTTCAATAAGAGAGATGCACATATTTTTAACAATTCTGTAACAAGTAACATGTACCATTGTACATTTTTTGAAGAGAAAAATTATATTTGCTAGAAAGTTAATTCCTCTAATGTCCAAAGTAATACACAATTATCATTTTTCTAATAATGATTTTTATTTAAATTTGTTTAGAACCAAAATAAACTGGCATAAATAACAAAAACATTGTGACTTCTACTAAACACTGTTCATATTCATTCCTTTCAAATTTCCAATCAATTATCATTGCACATTTGAAAGCCAATGAAGCAACATTGACCATGATATACAATTACCTGTATGCAAACAAAAGTTCCATATGATTGTCCATTGAGTCATGACTTGAGCATGGATACTTGATGAGGCTATTGAAGCACTATAATCTCTCAAACTAAGAGTCATTCTGTAGGGTAAGGCTAAGCAAAAGATTTTTAAGAAAATACAGAACTGTTGAGGTAGTACTTCTGGCTTAGAAGTGGCCTGGGTTCTGAGAGAAAGATAGACTTTTCATAAAAGAATTACCATTTCACAGCGAGAAAAGGAAAGCTGTTATTTTGGTTTTGAAAATAAATTCCAGAATAGTCTTTTCATTTATTGATCAAGACATAGTTATTAATGCAATGAGTACTTATGGAGTTATTACTCTTTGTCGAGTGGTATATATTAAGGGTGATTTAGCACATTTCTGTAGCTTTATCTGTAAGTATATTATTTTTACCTATTCCATATTTATCTATTAATTTTGAAGATTTAAAATGTCTTGCTTTTCATTTGAGCCTGTGTTTTTCTTTTTTTTTTTTTTTTTTATATTTTCTCCTTTTATTCAATTTTCCTCATTGGCATAGTATATAATGAAATAGTGGGAATAGTAATATATGGTTTATATGTGGTAATTGTTTAACAGTAAATTTTATTTAGTCTCTTTTCATCAAGTAGAATATACTTATCAACTGCTAGCTGTAGTTCACCAGGTTACAAATAAATTTGCAACATAGAAATTTAATAAGAAAGCATGGAACAGTGAGACTATATTGTTTTTGTATTTTTCCTCCGTCTCGGCCCCCTCTTGGTCCTTTTACTCTCTTATATGGACTGCTCTGGTTCATTGTGTATTATTGTAGCTTGGGGTTTGGGGCTGAAGGGGCTTCCAGGTTCACTCTGTATTTGTTAAGACAACAGAATGTTTGGGCTTAAAAGGGGCTAATACCAAGCTTTATTCTCACTGTGGTAGGTCAAGTGGTAGGACTCCATCTGCCTCACTCTCTGCCTCTGGCTCAGCCTCTGCTTAGTTTAGCCTCTGCTGCAGGCTCTGCTCTCACTTTCAACCTCTGCTTTGCTCCTCCCTTAGCACCAGACGGAGCTCTTATTATAACAACACAGGCAGTAATGGCTTATCACTAATAGGTATGCAAGCCCACGCCTGTGCAGTAGGCTAAGTATTACATCACCGCAACTACGCAGTGGGCAAGTAGATTAGGATCAGTTGAGGATCCTGGCCATGGAAATTCCATTTTCCCTACAATTATGAATTCAAAAGTGGAGGTAAATTGGTGGTTGTGAATCTTAAAGAACCCAGAGAAAACACTTAAACCTCATTTATATAGGGTATGAAGTAATACAGTGTGGCTCTGTGCTATTACTAATATTAATACAAAGTAATACATAGCAGAGTTGAAATTCCGAATGAAGTGCAAAGGCCTTTTATCAGTCTTTTGCTGATACACAAAAATCTCAGAGAATTTTTAGTGAAGTCCTTTGGTACAGGAAACAATTTATAAAATCTTTGATGGCAGAAATTATATTTTGAGATGTTAAACTATTTCTCTTCCCTACTTTCTTCCTATATTTTTTCTTGCCATTATGCCCCTTCAAACAGTAAGTAGACATAGTGTTCATTTTGAGCCTGTGTTTTAATGCTACTTTGTATATTCTGCATCTATTTCATTATTATTACATCATTATGTAAACTGTGAATGAATTAGAATAAATGAATAGAGTCCCAAAGTGATTTTTTTTTAAACATGCACCCTCATTTAGATATAAGTAATGGTATTACACAAGGTACCTGCCATCTTATTTTATAGGCCCACTAAAACACATTGCATATTTATTCATCCTCTCTCCTTATTCATCAGGCCTGCTGCTGATGTCAACCAGCTGATGCCACAGATCACCAACTTGCCCCTATTGGTGCAATTCAGGATAATATGCCTTAAAGTCAGAAATGCCACAGCTCTGAGAGGGGATTACAAAATGCTTTGAATTGTGGGAGTATTATTTGAATACCCATTGGCCCTTCCTTATAGCTACTTTACAGAGTTTCTGGTGATTTGAAAACATTAATTATCTTTCCTTTAACCTTATGCAAAGCAAAAAAATAAAATTTTAATATTTGGACCGCATGTGCCCCTTGGAATTCTATACCCATTAATGTGCAGTTTTGTTCCATTTGTGCACTGTTAGAAGATACAATGGTTACAGTTATCTCTGGGTGGTTCATGATATGTATTTTCATTTATTGGTTAATTTATTTGTACACATATCCATTCATCCCACACACATATATTGGGCACCACTATGTTTCAGGCACCACTCTAGGCACTGAGGATGTATCATGTGAATGAAATAGACTTTCTGTTGTTATGCAACTTGTTTGGAGAGGAGAAGATAAAAGACTGGCTATAAACTTACTAAATAAGTGTATGACTTAGTATGAAAGAAGGTCATAAGTATTATGAAAATAACAGAACCTGACAAAGGGAATTATCAGTGTTAGGGATGGCAATTGCAATTCAATAGAGTTATCAGGATAGGATTCATCAAGAAGGTGACATTTGAAAAAATGATTTGAAGGAAGTGAGGAATTTCATGATGCTGATATAAAAAAGGCAAGAATTCCCAGCAAAACATGTAGTGAGTTTGGAGCATGACTGGTCCAGTCAAGGAAAAAGGAGGATGCTTTAGGGGCTAGAGCAGGATAAACAGATAAGAGTTAGTGTCTTGACTTTTACTCTAAGACTGAGGTTTCTCCACCTTGGCACTTTTAACATTTTAGTCTTGGTAATTCTTTGTTTAGGGGTGTGGTTCTGCATACTGTAGGCTATTTAATAGCACCTCAGGCCCTTAGTAATCTGTAGGTGCCCACAGCAACTCAAGTTGTTAACAGCAAAAATGTCTCTCAATATTCACAAATATTCTCTAAGCAACAATATTGCCCCAATGAAGTACCACTGCTCAAAGTGGAATTGAAGTATGTATGGATTAAATAGGATCTCCCCAAAGTTCATGTCTACCTAGAACCTGTAAAGGACCACATGTGTCCTTACGTGGAAATGGGGTCTTCATAGAATAATCAAGTTAAGATGGGGTTTTCCTGGATTAGGGTGGGCCCTAAATCCAATGGTTACCGTGTTTATAAAAGAAATGAGAACTTCGGTATGCAAGGACTTGGAAGAGTCATGGGGGTGGATGAAGGCCAGTGAAGATGGAGACAGAGAATGGAGTGATACAGTTACAAGCCAGTGAGTGTTATGGATGACTAGTAACCCCCTGAAGCAAGGAGACAGGTGATGAAGGATTATTTTCTGGAGTATTCAGAGAGAATACAGCCCTGCTGATTTTAGCTTTTAGCTCCCGCAACTGGGAGACAATAAACTTCTGTCGTTTTAGGCCCCCTGCTTTGGGGTACCTTGTGTAGGCAGCCCTAGGAAGTGAATACTGAGGGCTGTCTTTGGATACTTTTAAACAGAGGGACATCACCTGATCTCAGTTTTAGCTCTATCACTCTGGATGCAGTTCAGATAACAGACAGTGTTGGAGTGGGGTCGGGGGATGCAGAAGCAGGAAACCAATGAGAAGCCCAGTGCTACCCTTAGAGAGAGAGGTGATGGCAGGTTGGACCAATGGCGATAACGAAGGAAATGGTGAGGAGTTTTAATGCAAATTAATACGATTTGTGGTGTGGATGGATTGGATATAGGGTATGAAGGAGAGCAGTTAAGAATAACTCCAACTTTAGACTGAGTATTTCAAGCCTGGAGAAGACTGTGAGTAGGATATTTGGTGCTCTGATGATCAGCAGTTTGGCTTGGGAAGTGTTTGTTCAGAGTGATATGTTTATGATTATCCAAGTGGGTTTACTGAGTAGGTAGTTTGATATGTAAGTGAGGAGTTCAGGCAGATTCATGCTGGAGATAAACTGAAGAGTCATTGGCATATAAAACCTATTTAAATTAATAAGTCTGGGTCAGAAAACTAAGGGAGTGTGTATAGATGGATAAAGAAGGTTGCCGCAAAGTAAGAGGCCAATAATAAGAGGAGTCAGCAAATGATAAAAAAAGGAACCAGTGAGAAACTAACAAAATTAAGAGAGGTGACTTTGGAAACTAGGCATTTATGCTTATTTCTATTATAAATGTATTTTAATAAAAGCTATAGAATTTTTTTTATACGTTGTACACTATGAAGATCAATAGTTATTTTTTAACTTCATATGCAGCAGGTCAAAATATATCTGGTGATTACTCATAAAATAATTAGAAGTGCAAGAAACTTGAGTATATCTTGTTGGATTAGGAGTAGAAGGCTTCCTCTCAATTCACTTAGTTTAGAAATGGGTCTTCTATCTTTGACATCCTAGAAAGGAGGTCTCTGCATGAGAAGAATAATATAGATGATGACACAGAAACTTCCTATGGCTGGATTTTCCCATCTTTACTAGTAAGCACAGACTTTTGCTATGGGATGCCCCCCAAAATTCATCAAAAAAGAAAAAAGAAAAACAGTGAACTATTTTGGTGGATATTCTGGGTCTTTGTCTCTAGATCTAGATAAGGTTTTCACTTTATGTAGAGACTGCAGAGAAAAAGCTGGTCTCCGTTTGATCCCTATGGGATCAGTCAGATCCCAACAGGAAACAGATGAACTACCAGAAATAGAATAAAACAAAAAGGTTTGATTACAAAGTATCTTATTTATAAAGATGTGCTAATAGGGAAATCAGAGGAAAAGTGCAGTAATCCAGAACTTAGTGTAACCAGTGTGTTAACACTCCCAGGGCTAAAGGGATGGAGAAGAGGGATTGGCTAGCTGCACCCAAAAGGAGATAACTATATAATCAACTCTTTTGAGGGTCATAGTCACCATTGGTAGAGGAACATGGGCATATTTGAGGCAATCTCAAAGGGAAGTGGGGATCAGGGATTAAATAGTCTGTCCTCATGTGCCTACTTCCCCGTTATGCTTTTTGGAAGGTGCTCAACCAATGTTAGAGGCCATAGGAACTTTTAACATAATCCCTGCAAGTCAGCCTTTCCAAGGAACAGAGCATGGTGGAGAAGGAAGGAAAGTGACTAGAAAGAGACAAAAAGGAGCTGACACACTCTGCTTCACTTGATTTGACCCACTTCCAGTTAGCTTCACATCTCTGCTGAAGAAATCATTCATATTAGGTGAAGAGGCATTTTTCTGCCCATGAAAGGCTGCTATTAAATAAATAAACTCTTCTTTGACCATTCAAAAATTGTCCCAATTGAGACAATTTTAAAAATTAATATCACATAAGACCTAGTTTCTCAATCAGTCTATGGCATAAATAACATGACTAGTATCTTACATGTGAATGAGAGGAAACCACCAATATTAAGTAACGAAGCAATCTTATTAATACTTACGCTAATTCAACTTCAAGGTGAAGTGCCTCTACTATTTTTCTTTTCAAGGGGCAAATGTATCTTCTTTACAAATGCAGCAAACACAAAGATGATAGAATTCTGGGAGGACACAAATAATTGTATGGAAATGGCAGCTACACAAGTGATGGGCAGAGTTGCCATTTCTAAGAAGCATTAGTTACACTGACATTCCACTGTTGCATCTCCAGCTCAAGGTCCAATATCCTAAGAGCAGCCAGTACTGGAGCTGCCATTTTTATAGGATTCTCACACTATCAACAACCTCCATCGATTTTGGTTTTACTTTTAAAAAAATGGAAAAGTCAACTTCCAAGGACCATGAAGTTTATTAATATATTCCTGTAATAAGTTTGTCATCCTTAGAGTGTTCAAAATCACTGTCATGGCTTATCAAACTAGTCCTTTTCAGTGCTTTGGATGTCCAGGACTTACCATTCAAAAATGCCTGTGTGAACAAGGATGACCATGTCAGAAACCCTTCTTTCTGAGGTTCATCTACACCAGTGTAGTAATGCATTATTCAGGCTGATGACATTCCAATAACACGCTGCATGATTTTATACTGAGTGAGCAATCCAGTATCCTGGGCTAAGGGAGAGAAAGGAATTAGATATAAAGATTAATGTTACTTTTTATAGTAGGTTGGTTCTTTTAAAGCAGATGTACAAAATGGTGGCTTCTAAGGTCTAGTATATTTATTAGGCATAGAGACATAAAAAATGCACCATGTCAAGGTGATGTCATTCCTCTCAGGAAAAGAAGTTACACAGGGTTTCCTTGGCAGCTGGCCTTTCTCACTGAAGTTGTCAGCCTGCACGATTCTAATGACTTGTACTTTAGCTGCCATTTCATCTTAGCTATGAAGTCAAATATCAAAACTGTGATCAAAATACCACAGTAAAATAAAAATATAGTTCCGTTTGTGAACAATGCACATTCCTACCCAAATAGATGGTCAGTCACCTATTTGAAAACTCCCCAAACTGGTTTTAAGGGAAAATGTGATCTTCTATTATTGTTGTAAGAACAAAAAGAATTTATCACCTCTCATTAATAACCTGGTGACATAAAACACTAATTACTGTCTTTTCACAAACTGTTCTTATATAAACCTGGAATTGATTTCTGTACTGGTCCACCAAGTTGCTGGCTTTCTTCTGATAGTAAAATATCTATACTCTAGGGTTAAAAAGGAGTTTGCCTACCTACCAAACTAGTGATGGAGCCATTAGATCTTATAAAACCCAGTGTACAAATTTGGTCCAATAAAGAGTAGAAACCCTAAGTTGTAATGTTGATTCCTCAAATTTAACGCCATTTGGGGAAAAGTCAGCATTAATATATGTAAGAGTCTGACAAAATTAGATTGCCACAAGTAGGAAAAAAATAGTTGCATGCAAAAATTTTATTGAACTGTAAGTTTAATATATTGGTTGGGTGCACCTTCCATTGATTTGTTTAAGCTTTGTATTTTTTCTGGGATAATGAATGGTTTCCATATGACATGAAAAACTCTGGGTAAAACATATTGGTTTGCCAGTGAATCTATACTTAGAAAAATATATTGGCCATGGCTATACTTCTATATTGGTTTAATACATTAGTTTGGGGAGAGGATTAAAGATGGCAGCATGAGAGTTGACACAGAGGCTTCCTCCTAAAACCACATATAATAAGAAAATATAACTAAAACAACTAATCCTTAAAGAGCAACAGGAAAGAAGACTGCACTAGACTTCATACACCTGGAGAAAAGAGCAGACCTCACAGAACAGGGCACCAGTACTGCTCCCCTGCAAACCCAGACATTGCTTCAGGGGCTGAGCAGCTCCAGAGAGTACAGCTTCCGGACACTAGAGGGCGCAATATACAAATATGAAACACCAAAGGAACCTGGTTCAGAGTAAAATTAATAAAACTCTTGAGAAAGATGACATGGACCTCATGACTTTCTGAAAGGGAGTTCAAAATAAAAATCATTAACATGCTAATAAAGGTGCGGAAAGATATTCAAGACATCAGGAATGAATTCCGGTCAGAGATCCAATCAATGAAGAGCACAATGGAGGGTTTTAAAAGCAGATTGGACATGATGGAGGAGACGATAAATGAAATAGAAACTACAGAAGAGGAATACAAAGAAGCTGAGGCACAGAGAAAAAAAGGATCTCTAAGAATGAAGGAATACTGAACTGTGTGACCAATACAAACGGAACAATATTCATATTATAGGGGTACCAGAAGAAGAAGAGAGAGAAAGGGATAAAAAGTGTTTTTGAGGAGGTAATTGCTGAGAAATTCTCCAATCTGGGGAAGGACATAGTCTCTCAGGCCATGGAGATGCACAGATCTCCCAACACAGGGACACAAAGAAGACAACACCAAGACATACAGTAATTAAAATGGCAAAGATCAAGGATAAGGACAAACTGTTAAAAGCAGCTAGAGAGAGAAATAAGATCACATACAAAGGAAAGCCCATCAGGCCAACAACAGACTTCTCAGCACAAACCTTACAGGCCAGAAGGGAGTGGTATGATGTATTTAATGCAATGAAGTAGAAGGGCCTGGAACCAAGACTACTTTATCTGGCAAGATTATCATTTAAATTTGAAGGAGGGATTAAACAATTTCCAGATAAGCAAAAACTGAGAGAATTTACCTCCCACAAACCATCTCTACAGTCTATTTTGGAGGGACTGCTATAGATGGAAGGGTTCCTGTTTTAATAGCTGTCACCAGAGATAATGAAACCACAGTAAACAAAGTAGAACAGCTAATTACTAAGCAAATGCAAAATTAAATTAACTATTCCCAAATTCAATCAAGGGATAGACAAAGAGTACAGAATATGATACCCAATATATAAAGAATGGAGGAGGAAGAAAAAGGAGGAGAAAAAGAACCTTTAACTGTGCTGGTGATAGCATATTAAGTGAGTTAAGTTAGACTCTTAGATAGTAAGGAAGTTAACCATGAACCTTTGGTAACCATGAATCTAAAGTCTGCAATGGCAATAAGTATATACCTATCGATAATCACCCTAAATGTACATGGACTGAATGCATCAATCAAAAGACATAGAGTCACTGAATAGATAAAAAAACAAGACACATCTGTATGCTGCCTAAAAGAGACTCAATTTAAACCCTAAGACATACACAGATTAAAAGTGAAGGGATGGAAAGAGATATTTCATGCAACTAATAGAAAAAAACAGGAGTTGCAGAACTTCTATGACAAAATAGACTTCAGAACAAAGAATGTCACAAGAGACAAAGAAGGACATTACATAATGATAAAGGAGTCAATCCAACAAGAAGATAACCATTATAAATATCTATGCTCCCAACACAGGAGTGCCTACATATGTGAAACAAACACTAAATGAATTAAAAGGGGAAATAGAATGCAATGCATTCATTCTAGGAGAATTTGACACTCCACTCACTCTGAAGGACAGATCAACGAGACAGAAAGTAAGTAAGGAGACAGAGACACTGAACCACACATTAGAACAGATGGACCTGACAGACATCTACAGAACTCTACACCCAAAAGCAGCAGAATACACATTCTTCTCAAGTGCATATAGAACATTTTCAAGACTAGATCATATACTAGGCCACACAGAGAGCCTCAGTAAATTCAAAAAGAAAGAAATTGTACCAACCAGTTTCTCAGACCACAAAGGTATGAAACTTGAAATAAATTCACAAAGAAAATGAAAAATCCCACAAAGATATGGAAGCTTCACAACATGCTCCTAAATAACAAATGGATCAATGACCAAATAAAAACAGAGATCAAGCAATATATGGAGACAAATGACAACAATAATTCAACACCGCAAAATCTGTGGGACACAGCCAAGGCCGTGCTGAGAGGAAAGTATACTGCAATACAGGCCTACCTAAGGAAGGAAGAACTATCCCATGTAAGCAGTCTAAACTTACAATTAATGAAATGAGAAAAAGAAGAACAAATGAGGCCCAAACTCAGTAGAAAGAGGGACATAATAAAGATTAGAACAAAAATAAATAAAATCAAGAAGAATAAAACAATAGAAAGAATCAATGAAAGCAAGAGCTGGTTCTTCAAGAAAATAAACAAAATAGATAAACCCCTAGCCAGACTTACCAAGTAAAAAGAGAGTCTACACACATAAACAGAATCAGAAATGAGAAAGGAAAAATCACTATGGACACCCCATAAATACAAAAAATTATTAGGGAATACTATGAAAAATTATATGCTAACAAACTGGATAACCTAGAAGAAATGGGCAACTTTCTAGAAAAATACAACCTTATAAGGCTGACCAAAGAAGAAGCAGAAAATCTGAACAGACCAATTACCAGCAATGGAATTGAACTGGTAATCAAAAAAACTACCTAAGAACAAAATTCCTGAACCAGATGGTTTCACCATTGAATTTTATCAAACATTTAGTGAAGACCTAATACCCATTCTCCTTAAAGTTTTCCAAAAAATAGAAGAGGGGAGAATACTTTCAAAATCATTCTATGAGGCCAGCATCACTCTAATACCAAAACCAGGCAAAGACACCAGAAAAAAAGAAAATCACAGATGAATTTCCCTGATGAACATAGATGCAAAAATACTCAACAAAATATTAGCAAACCAAATTCAAAAATACCTCAAATACATCATCCATCATGATCAAGTAGGATTTAATCCAGGGATGCAAGGATGGTACAACATTCGAAAATCCATCAACATCATCTACCACATGAACAAAAAGAAGAGCAGAAACCACATGATCATCTCCATAGATGCTGAAAAAGCATTCAACAAAATTCAACATCCATTCATGATAAAAACTCTCAACAAAATGGGTATAGAGGGCAAGTACCTCAGCATAATAAAGGCCATATTTGACAAACCCACAGACAACATTATACTTAACAGTGAGAAGCTGAAAGCTTTTCCTTTAAGATTGGGAACAAGAAAAGGATGCCCACTATCCCCACTTTGATTCAACATAGTACTGGAGGTCCTAACCATGGCAATCAGACAGCACAAAGAAATAAAAGGCATCCAGATTGGCAAGGAAGAAGTTAAACTCCCTGTTTGCAGATGACATGATATTGTACATTATTAAACCCTAAAGAAATCACTTCAAAACTACTAGATCTAATATCTGAATTTAGCAATACAGATATAAATATTCAGGATACAAAATTAATACACAGAAATATGTTGCATTCCTATATACTAACAATGAACTAGCAGAGAGAGAAATCAGGAAAACAATTCCATTCGCAATTGTATCAGAAAGATTAAAATACCTAGGAATAAACCTAACCAAGTAAATGAAAGACCTATACTCTGAAACTGAAAGACACTAACAAAAGAAATTAAAGAAGATACCAATAAATGGAAACATATCTTGTGCTCATGGATGGGAAGAATTAATATTGTCAATATTTCCATCCTGCCTAAAGCAATCTATAGATTCAATGCAATTCCTATCAAAATATGAACAGCATTCTTCAACGAACTAGAGAAAATATTCCTAATATTCATATGGAACCACAAAAGACCTCAAAGAGCCAAAGCAATCCTGAGAAGGAAGATTAAAGCAGAGGAAATTACGCTCCCCAACTTCAAGCTCTACTACAAAGCCACATTAATCAAGATAATTTGGTACTGGCACAAGAACAGAACCATAGACCAATGGAACAGACTAGAGAGCCCAGATATAAACCCAAGCATATATGGTCAATGAATATATGATAAAGGCACCATGGACATACAATGGGGAAATGACTGTCCCTTCAACAGCTGGTGTTGGCAAAACTGGACAGTTACATGCAAGACAATGAAACTGGATTATTGTTTAACCCCATAAACAAAATTAAACTTGAAATGGATTAAAGACTTGAATGTAAGTCAGGAAATCATAAAACACTTAGAAGACAACACCAGCTAACATCTCCTGAATATAGGCATGAGCAACTTCTTCCTGAATGCATCTCCTCGAGCAAGGGAAACAAAAGTAAAAATGAACTCATGGGACTACATCAAACTAAAAAGTTTCTGTATGGAAAAGGGCACCATCAACAGAACAAAAAGGCATCCTATAGTATGGGAGAATATATTTGTAAATGACATATCTGACAAGGGGTTAACATTCAAAATATATAAAGAAGTTACATGCCTCAACACCCAAAAAGCAAACAACCTGATTAACAAATGGGCAGAGGATATGAAGAGACAGTTCTCCAAAGAAGAAATTCAGATGGCCAACAGGCACATGAAAAGATGCTCCACATCACTAATCATCAGGGAAATGCAAATTAAAACCACAATGAGATATCACCTCACACCAATGAGGATGGCCAGCATCGAAAAGACTAAGAACAACAAATGCTGGCAAGGATGCGGAGAAAGGGTTACCCTCCTACACTGCTGGTAGGAATGTAAGCTAGTTCAACCATTGTGGAAAGCAATATGGAGGTTCTTCAAAAAACTAAAAATAGAAATTCCATTTGACCCGGGAACCCCACTCCTTGGAATTTATCCAAATAATACAACTTCTCAGATTTAAAAAGACATATGCCCTCCTATGTTTATTGCAGCACTTTTTACAATAGCCAAGATATGGAAACAACCTGTGTCTCCATCAGTAGATGAATGGATAAAGAAGAAGTGGTACATATACACAATGGAATACTATTCAGTCATAAGAAAGAAACAAATCCTACCATTTGCAACAACATGGATGGAGCTGGAGAACATTATACTCAGTGAAATAAGCCAGGCGGAGAAAGACAAATGCCAAATGATTTCCCTCATTTGTGGAGTATAACAATGAAACAAAACTGAAGGAACAAAATGGCAGCAGACTCAGAGACTCTAAGAATGAACTAGTGGTTACCAAAGGGGAGGGATGTAGGAGGGCGGGTGGGGAGGAAGGGAGAAGAAGATTGAGGGGGTATTATGTTTAGTACACATGGTGTGGGGGGATCACGGGGAGAACAGTGTAGCACAGAGAAGGCACATAGTGGATCTGTGGAATCTTGCTGCACTGATGGGCATCCTGATAATATGAGTAAATGTAGTCACCACATTGTTTTTCATGCGTAACCTTCATAAGAGTATATATAAATCATACCTTAATAAAAATAAAAAATACATTAGCTTGGAACATACTTTGTGTGTGCAGGCAATATGCTTATATTTTATTAACGCCATGTTTCTTAGTTGTTAGAAACCTTCTTTTTCAAAGGACTGAGACTTGAAATTGAGTTGAGTTAGGAGGTTAAATTGCTGTCATCATCAGAACATCTGTAAGTTTTATTTCAATGCTCAGAATTTACATAGATTTTAAAAGGCAAAAGAAAATTCATCATTTATTGAAACAAATGCCAGGAAGTAAGATTAATAACATATGAAGAAAAACAACTATTTAAGGTATAATCAGTACTAAATCTACTTAATAGCAGAATGATCATAGTGAGATGAAGAAATCATCTCAGACCTAGAAAACAAACACTTGGTCTTCAGTCCTATCACCAACACACGCATGAGTTCTGTTGTCTTTATTGTTACTTCCTTAAAGCTATTTCACATTATCCCTCAGTATCAAGATAGTCACTGCTATCTGGCTACCCAGGGAGTCACTGAAAGAATCAAAACATACAGAGTAAGTCTGTAAAACTAACATTCCATATGAAGAGTAAAGATTGGTTGGTGTATGCAGTTCTGAGACCAGCTTGCACGGTGTCATGGTTCAGATTTGTAACTTCCTAAGTGTTTCATTATTCTAGTTTTATGCAGCTTTATTAAGATACAATTCACATACCATCAGCGTCATCTTTTATAATGTGCAACTTAGTTTTTTCTTTTACTATATTCATAGAGTTTGCAACCATCATTATCATTCTAATTTCAGAATATTTTATAACCTAAAAAGAAACCCTGTACCCATTAGCAGTCATTCTCCATTCCTCCATGCTCTAAGACCCTGTAAAAATGAATCTGCTTTTAATGTCTGTGGATTTTGGCTATTTCATGCAAATGGAACCAGTCTTTTGCAACTGGCTTTTATCACTTAGCATGATGTTTACAAAATTCATCTATGTTGTAGCATATAGCAATAACTCATTCCTTTTTTATTTCTGAGTAATACCCTATTACATGGATATATCACATTCTGGTTATCCATTTACAGTTGATAGATATTTGAATTGTTTCCACTTGTGGCTAATTAGAATAATACTGCTATAAACATTCATGTACACATTTTTCATGCTTCATTTCTGTAAGCTATATCTGTAAGAATATATCTGTAAGAATGGAGTTCTTGGTCACATGGAAATTCTATGCATAAGATTTCAAGGGACTGCAAATTGTTCCAAGTTGTTGGGCCATTTTGAGATCTTACTATCAATGTCTGAGCATTCAAATTTCTTCAGAGCCTTTCAACACCTGTTATTGTCTTCCTTTTCAGTTTTAGCCATTCTAATGGGTATGAAGTGATTTTGATTTGCATTTCCATAGTGACTGATGGTACTGAGTGTATTTTTGTATTCTTGAAGGCCTGTGCAAAAATGGCTATTCAAACCATTTGTCCAATTTTTAATTGGGTTGTCTTTTCATTATTTAGTTGTAAGAGTACTTCACATATTTTGTAGACAAATCCCTTATCAGATATATGATTTGAAAACATTTTCTCCTATTCTCTAGGTTGAATTTTCAGTTTCTTGAGGGTGTGCTTTGAAGCACAAAATAATTTAATTTTGATAAATCCAATTTCTTTATTTTTTCTTATTTCACTCGTGCTTTTGGTATAATATTCAAGAAACTACTGCTTAATCCATAGGCATGAAAAATTATCCAATATTTTTTTCTGAGAGTTTTGTAATTTTAGCTCTTACATTAGGTCATTTTGAGCTGACATTTGTATATGGTGTGAGGTAAGGGTCCAACTTAACCTTTACACCCCCCATTTGTTGAAAAGGCTATTCATACCCCATTCTAATACCATGGTACCTTTGTCCAAAATCAATTAACTATAAGGCTATGAGTTATTTCTAGACTCTCAGTTCTATTCCATTGATCTATATATCTGTCCTTATAACTATATTAGATTATCTTATTATCTGTAGCATTGAATAAGATGAAATTGGGAAGTGTGAACACTCTCACTTTGCTCTTCTTTTTCAACGTTGTTTTGGCTAATCGGAGACCTTTCATTTCTATGCAAATTTTTGGATCAACTTACTAGAAAAGAAGGCTGGGATTTTGGAATGTTTTCTCATTTTTATATAGTCAATGCCTTTCATTGGTGTGTGGCTGATACTAAGCATTCTCAATTTAATAACTAAATTAATTAATGTACAAGTACACCAAACTCTGATATAATATAAACCCAAATGATAAGTAATATCCTTAAAAACAATATCACAGTTTTTGAGAATAAAATTCATCCTCCCTACGAATCGTTTCTTTGGTTTTATGAATTATGCCAGTTTGCCAGCACAACATGGACTTCTGTGTCCACAAAGAAAGTATGATGATATATGAAATTCCAAAAAGTATGTGATTTATTTTGATTTCAAAAAAAAAGAATTGTACTAAAATCACTTAGACAAAGGGTATTTATTGGACATGTTCACAGATCTCTTATGGAGGTGAGGAACACAGGTGCAATGGCACCCATGTTCTTACTCTCTCCATCTGTCTGAATCTATGATTTCTTTTCTCTGCTTCTCCTAAACCAAGTATCCTTTAGTTTTGTCTCTCTCTCTGAAGAACAGCTTTCTCTGTTTTGATAGGGGCATGGCCACTTGACTTTTCATGACTTTTCAGCTCAAACTCTTAAAGATTAATGAGAACCCCAGTGTCCAAATTTCAGATTTTTGTGTACAAAATAAAAGTGGCCCAACTTTGGGTAGCTACTTCAGTCAATCTCCCCTTGCCCATTCAACTGTGCCCCCAGGTCGTCTGGGGTTATGTAACATAAACCTAGTTGCAATGTTCAGAGAATGAGATCTATATGACTTGAATTGCACCCTAGAAGAAATTGCAACGTTGAGACCTGGGACTTTATCAAGGGGAAGGCAAAAGACAAACATCTAAGAAACAGTAAAAGAAGGGCTATTTTAGAAAGATGGTTTTTCGATTATTGAGTTAGTAGATTCATAAGCAGGAAAAAGAGTGTATATAGGCTAAATTGAGGGTGGGGGTCATCATTTGTTCTCCCAAACTTGCAGATAAATATTTCTACTTGATGAATTTAAGTTGAAGGTCATGGGTTTTAGAATTTTAGAATTCAATTTTGAATTCTTGTACTTATTCATTGTGTGCCATGATTGATGTTAATTTCTATGAGTATCAGTTTCCTTATTTGTAAAGTTGGCACAACACTGATATCAAGTGCTAGTTGATAAAGATGAAATGATAATATATAAATAACACCTAAATAAGTTTATGACAAATAGTAATATATCAAGGTACTGTTGAAGTAATCATAATGGTTTTAGGATTAGTGCTTCTTTGCGCTCTTGGATGTTTGGATATTCAGATAACCAGTGATGAATTGAGATAGTCTAATGTTTGGAGCCTCAGGATTTATGTTGCATTTCTTAAAATAAGTAGCTCTGTTGTTTTGACAAGTCATACCATCTTCCCTTAAGTTGACCCATCTGGCAAGAATAGCTTGATTTCAATTTCTTGAACAAGCTCCAGTTTGAGTTCATCTTTTTTGGCATCATCCCTTGAGTCCTTGATGATGGGAATGATAACAGGAAAAAGCAGTTGGTCTGACTATGACACCAGCAAATAGAAACTTTGCATCTTTAACACAGAGATGATATGGGGAATTTACAGGAGAAAAACAATCATTTAACAGAACATATACTTTAAGCAAATAAAATCATTCCTGTAGCACAAAGGCAGCTCTCAAGCAACTACAGACAGGATAACTGAACGGTGCATTTGCAAATAACATCGTGTCCACCCAGTTCCACTGTCACCTGAAGTGGTTTTCAGTGTATGCAAGCAAAGTGTGCAGCTTAATTATTATAAAGCTAAAATCCATAAAAGTCTTTCAAATGTCTCAATAAATTTATGAAAAAGTATTTCTCAAAAGGAAAGCCAGCTAGCAATTTATTTTTCTTATGGTTTAAAATATGTTTATATCACAAATTTGATGCCATGATCTTCTTAGACTCTACAGATACTGTAGGTTCTCCTTGACACTTTGATTACTTTGGGGAAATATATTCACTTGCCTGGATAAATAACTAGTGTTTGGGAGAAGTAAGTTTGATTTAAAAAAAGAATATAAATTTAGAGGTATCACCCCACTCTCCCTAAATTCAAATCAAGTTAATTTAAGGCACTTGTCTTCTGTCATGTTCAGAAGTTATATTATAATTAGTGAAAGGTGCATTCTCCTGGGAAGCCAATTTTGTTAAAGGACAGGCCTTTGGGTTTATCTAAAGTAACAGAAATGCTCAGAGTTAATTAAGTTTGTCTTATGCTAACAAGAAATTGTGTCATGTTATTGAAAGATTTTGGAATACTAAAAGGTCAATCTGTAGTAAAAAAATTTCACATAAATGTTTTATGAGAGATTGGCATAGAAAAACATATGAACAAAACCGTAATCTGTACTGAGTCTTCTAATTTGATTTTTTTTAAAGTTCTGTATTTTAATTAGGCTAATTTCAGCTGCAGGTAACCGAAAACCAGATACAAGCCTTACAAGCACAGGATAATTTAGTGATGCATATACAGGAAGCTCTGAGGCGGCTCAAGCCTGGTGTTTGCCTTAACCTAGTGGCTTTTGATCTTCTATGTAATTGCAAAAGGTCTCTGACTTATTAACTACATGCTTGGTTATTCAGAAAAAGAGAGCTTCATTTTATGGTGTTTTTGTCTTAAAGGCAAGTCAATGTCTCTCCCCATATTCCATAAAACTAATTTCTTCTCCATCCTTGCTTCAATTATGTCACATTATATTTTTAACCAATCTCTGCCATCAAGTAAAGAATAATAATAATAAAGAGGAGGTTACAGTAGCCCTTAATTCCTAAAAAAAATATCATTATTACATAAGGCTAGGTGAATGAGGTACCTAAGTATTCTGGACCCCTGCAGACATTGGGGTCAATATCCCTAAGCAAACAGTCTGTGTGTGTGTGTGTGTGTGTGTGTGTGTGTGTGTGTGTGTATGTGCGTGTGTGTAGAAAGTAAAAAGGATAACTTACGTGCCTGAATAAAATTAGGAAAAGTTTAGGAAGGGGAAAAAGTAGGAATTGTATTGGAAAGGAGACCAACAATACTGACCATACTCTGTAAACAAATGGTGCTCACATATTTGATAAGGTAAAGGAATACATTAAAGATTTTCTTTGCTTTGCATAACACCAAGAAGATAAAAATCTGTCCTGTTAAAAAGTCCCAAATACTAAATTCCATATTTTCTGTATACCACTTAATCACCATCTGCCAAGAAGAGTCCATTTCACTGCACTAAAACTACGGATCTTTTCAGAGTCAAACCAAATCTAGAACCTGCCCTATGTGACCTTATATGGACCTGTGTAGGGTCTGCCAACTAAATTTACCCTTGTAGTCAAGCCCTTGCACCCCTTCCCTTCACACATATCATGCTTATTATACTCCTACATCTTTGTTCATGTTATTCAATATTGTCCATAAATCTCTCTTCTTACGCACAGATTCTAATTGTGTGTCAAACTGATCTTTGTGGTGAAGACTCTCCTATCATTAGTGCACACTAACAGGTGTATTTTCTGATCTTCAAAGGCAATTATAGTCTAAACTCTTTTATTTTTCATTTATTAAAACATATTTTTGGTAACGTATTAACTGGTAAGACACTCTTCTAGGTGCTCAGGATAGAGTTAGAATATGAGATTCTGATAATTATGTGTATGTGTCTTTGTATGCATACATCCCTCTCCTATTTGTCAAGTAAGTTTCAATTTTCTCAAGTGTTAGAGGTATTTCATAGATTTGTTTCCATTCCCACAATCTACTATTGATTTTGTCCTAAGAGAAAAGAGATTAAATAAGAAGGTAGGAAACACTAAAAATTGTTGTGTCTTGATTTTCATGTTTCCATGTACTGGTAGGCCAAAAGAAAAGATTCTATTGAATTACTATGGCCAACGTGGAGCAGCTTCAGTTAATTCTGAGATTTTAGTATGCATTCTAGGAAGCTGGAAGCCCTGGTCTTTGGAAAATGTTGTCTTTAAATTACCGATTGTAGCTAAATTATAAAATATCTTTTGCTTGATATTCTTTTGTCATCACAATAGACTTGAGTTTAATTTCATGCTTTTATTTGTTAAAGTCGCATTTTGCCCTTGACCTAACACTGTCTAATTAACTTCCCTCTTTTCCTATTACACTGATGTTACCTGTACCAGAAAATTCTGAATGTTACATATAAATAATGACAATATGCTTACCTGCCATCCAAATATGTGCATAGGTGTGCACACACACGCAACCTCTGGACAAAATGTAGATTGCTTACCAACCTGCATGGGATATCCCAATTCTTCAGAGTCTCAAGATGTGAAACTTATGACTTTTTTCCTTAGTCCTGGAAACACATGTTTACTGACTTCAGTGGTGATCCCATATTTAATTGACATACCAATTCAAAGACAATCTGTTAAATCACAAATATGTCTATAGAAGAGAGACTTTGCCTTCTGTCCTCTAGTCCCATTGGCTTCATAAATCATGCTTTTCTACTACTTAATTACTACCCATGAAGAAATAAATATTTCCTCTCATATATACTCCCTAAGAGAGAGGCTTTCTAAATACACTCAAGATTTACATTCCTGCATATTCTATGTCAAACCTATCCTTACTTTCACCATCTATATCTTATTCCATGTGATCTCAGGCAGGAATAAAGGGGTAAGATTAGGGATATTCTCCTTTGCATGCTGGTTATATGCATGGTTTATAGGATGTGGGCCTGAGGGATGAGTTTACCATTACTTAATTTGATTGACTAAGTAATGTGGGCACCTTTTCCCTTGATTCTGACAATTATAAAATGTCGATTCTGGATGAGGGAGAAATTAAGTTTCATTCATCACTCCTATATACCTAGTGTTGAACCAGGAACACTAAGGTTTTTGTAGGATATATGGGGAGTGAAGAAAAAGTGCAGGGTAAGAAGGAGGAGATAAAGTAACTGAGTATTTTTACCTTGGTGATTTGAATATATTGGTTTTTAAGTTAATAAAATACGACTCTTTTGTGCTCAGTGCTTGTATATTATGTAATCCATCAAATATAGAAAATTAGTGGTCATTCCTTGATTGAAGCAAAGGGTTATGCCATTTTTCTTTTTCTTTTTTTTTTTTTTAATTGAAGGGTAGTTGACACACAGTATTACATTACATTAGTTTCAGGTGTACAACACAGTGATTCAACATTTATATACATGATAATTCTAGGTACCAGCTATCACCATACCAAGTTGTTACAATATTTTGACTATATTCCTTATGCTATACATTACATCATCCCGGTTACTTATTTATTTTACAATTGGAAGTCTGTTTATATATATATATATATTTTGTGAGGGCATCTCTCATATTTATTGATCAAATAGTTGTTAACAACTATAAATTTCTGTATAGGGGGGTCAATACTCAATGCACAATCATTAATCCACCCCAAGCCTAATTTTCGTCAGTCTCCAATCTTCTGATGCATAATGAACAAGTTCTTACATGGAGAACAAATTCTTACATAGTGAATAAGTTACATGGTGAACAGTGCAAGGGCAGTCATCACAGAAGCTTTCGGTTTTGTTCATGCATTATGAACTATAAACAGTCAGTTCAAATATGAATATTCATTTGATTTTTAAACTTGATTTATATGTGGATACCACATTTCTCTATTATTATTATTTTTAATAAAATGCTGAAGTGGTAGGTAGATATGAGATAAAGGTATAAAACAGAGTTTAGTGTTGTAAGAGAGCAAATGTAGATGATCAGGTGTGTGCCTGTAGACTATGTGTTAATCCAAGCTAGACGAGGGCAATAAACATCCATGTATGCAGAAGATTTCTCTCAGAACATGAGGGGGGAGATTCTAAGCCTCACCTCTGCTGCTCCCCATTTTCTCACCAGATGGCCCCCGGGTTATGCCATTTTATGTTGTTGTTCATATGTCTTTGTTCTTATCGCCTTAGTGTACAAGTAGGCTTGAGCATATTTTGTGGTTGAATAAAGGAGCTTTGGGACACTGAAATGGCACTTTGGGTACCCCAGTGATATAATATTTATATACATCTGTGCCTCTTATTGAAAAATGATTTGGAGTATTATAATTGAAACTTTTTCAGATGCAGCTTGAAGCTGAAATATTTAGGAAAAATGGTTTCACTATAAGGGAAGTTCGACATTTTTAATCATTTCCAAAACATGTGGTGAGCTGGTGTTATATTGGAAATGAATTTAATCTAAACATAGTATGGTTTATGAACACTGTCAAAGCCAAACACAATATAATGAAACTTCATTTTCATGTGCTCCCATTTAATATTTTCTAACATTTACTGTTTGTTTATTACATTTATATGGCACCTATTATCCAAAGAGCTCAAGACATTGTTCAAAGAATATTAAACCAAGGCCCTTCACATAAAATCTCCTGAAAGAATTGGTACAATGAGAAAGAACTCAAGAAACCATGTGCACAGAAATTAAATCTCAGAAATTAAACCCATGAGGCAATTTGTCCCTATAAAATGGTTTTGGGTACTATATTCCTGGACAATGATATTTCACTCTAACTAGATTATAAGCTCAAAATTTAAGTAGTTCTGATCCACTTTAGGTTTTCAGATAAATTCCATTAATCTCATGTGCATTTGTCAAAAAAATCAAGTTTGTGACATTAAAAATGAAATGTGATGTTTAAAATTCCTATTGTTTCTAAAAATAATCCTACATTAAAATCACTTTGTTTATTGCAATTATAGATGAGTTTTTATATTTGGAACCAGTTCTTAAGCTAGAATATTGTATACTAGTTGTCTTAAATTTATGTGGGAAATGTTTTAATTATTTGAAGATACAAAGCTTCCAAACAGCAGCTAGGTATTCCTAATGGCATTCAACCCAATTTCCTGTATTCTCCCCTATATTGGCATTCTCCTATTGATGTAAGATCAAGTAATTTTAGAATTGGAAAGACTTTAGAGTTTATCCACTGTAACTTCTTCATTTTGAAAATGAAGATATTTGAGATCCAGAGATAAAGGTAACTTACCCAAGATTGCTGCCTGTTTCACACAGAACTGAAGTTATAGATGGATTCCTGCTTGGTCATCTTTCTTCTGTAGAACAGTGCTTTTCATAAACTGCTCTGAGTTTTATAACATTTTCAAGCAACTGGATGTACAAATATTTCTTGGGCTCACATTGTCTATAGAGCCTTGAACATTTCGTGTTTCAGGGTTTTGCTCATTGTGATAAACTTTCCATTCAGTTTGGGGTATGATGTGACCAACCTTATTTGTCATTCTTTACTGATGTTACTAGGCAGAGGGCTGAATGAGGGATTGAAGATTTCATGTGGGTTGTAGTCTTGTCACTGAACACGAATTCACTTAACACATCTTAGAGCAAAGACAGCATATGTCAATGCCTGTTGCTCACTTGTAGAAGATATCTTTCACATTTTTGTGCTCTCTCATGGACCTTGCCAATTAAATATCCAATCCAGCCATTTCATTTTTACTTTTATTTTATAACATAGGATCAAATATGTTTTAAGTATGCTACTAAAAGTCCTTGTTGGTAAACACTTTAACTCTGTAGTGTTTGTTGCATTTTACACCTGGGCAATAATTTTGAGGTTAGATATGAAAATGGACTTGAAATCTGATTTAACACCACAGTTTATCTTTATGGCTTACTCATTGTTTGATCTTGGTCTGGTTAAGTAAGTACATTAAGGTCAGTTAACATTTGCAAAATTAAGATTATAGTAGTGCCAATCTCACTGAGTATGGTGAGGATTTATTGATAGTATTTTTATTAGGCTAACTTTTATAATTCTGCAGCAGTTACATCAATTCAAACACACACACACATACACACACACACACACACACTATTTTAATTAACACCATTATATCATTCTTCACTATCCTAGCCATGGGAATATGTTCAGGGAGTTATTGCTAAAACTTTGAGTAAATCGTTTGTAAGAATAAATTCTAGTGTTATGGACGAGTCCTGCCCAAATTTTTCTAATCCATTATCTTTAATTCTTTTTGGGTTTATGTTTTCAAATTCTTCTCATCCAGCCACATTATCACCTTAAAGACAAAATTGATCTAGGTAGGAAACACGTTGAGATACCAAGTGCAATTACTAGTTTGGCAGGATTGAAATTAAAATAGAACTGCTGTCCCTGCTTTGGTGAAAGAGTAACACATGGAGAACAGCAGGTATAATGAATCCCAAATGAAGGGTGATAGCCTCAAAGCCTCTCCTAGTCTTTATGATGCAGTACAAAATAATTCCACATGATTGAGACTATATTTTTCTTTGGTTCATTTCTCTTGGGCATACATTATAAATTGACTTTCCTTATGTTGTTTTATCTTTAGCTTGAGATGGGACATTTTGTTGTTATTTCAGCCCTCAGTTCTTAAACATTTAACTCTGAACAACTGAAGTGTTTAGGCTAATTAAGTTCCTCCCAGACCCCAATTTATTTTCAGAAAATATGTAATGACTGTTATTACAAAGTTGGTACAGGAATCCAAAGAGACTGTAGGTATTCCCCTGCACATGCTTGTTTTACACTTCATGTAGATCTTAGTGAGGTGTTGAAAAAGATCCTTCTGCCAGTCACTCTGACAGGAAGTCTATGAAGTCTATGATACCAAGCCCTACCAAGGTAGGAGTAGAGTGCCCTTAATTGATGGTGCTTTGATTTCCCTTGCTTAGCAGCTTGAATTTTGACTTACCTTTTGGTTCCCAGAATCTCATAATCATTTGCTCCTCTACTCAGACATCAGCTCTTTGGATCTGGAATAGACAGCCTCTGTATACCTGATATGATGTTATATGATGATGTGGACCAGCGTCTCCTCTGACTCTTAAGAATCAGATCTCATGATTATATTCCTCCTGGAACCTTGTCCTTTTCCCTTTACATTAAATTAATTTTTTTCCCATTTTATGTAACCAAGAGTATTTATCTCTGGGTAAAGTGACATGTTTAAACTGTCTACTCTTCATGGCAGTCTTGCCATAATTTTACTAAAGAGTAAGTAACAGAAAAGGAAATGGTTTATGCTCCACCCTGGCTGTGGGGACATTGAGCAGCTATCTTTTCTCTCTTCATCCTTCCGTTGCTCCAACTAGCACCCATGAAGTGTGTCTGCTCAGTATATCAACAGTGTTACACCATTTTTAAATGCCCACTTAAAGACTAGGGTGGCCAGCAGTAGGCATTGAAGCAAAGACAAAAGTAAGGTAATCAATCCTCAAATTACCAGTTTCATGCCAATCAAATTAAACATTCCAACATGGCATGCCCCATGACTTTACTAATGACGTATAGGCGTGTATAAGTGTGGTTTGAACTTATAACTAAAATTTTGAAGTGAAACAGACCAGCCATCTTGCAATTGTGTAAAAAGGCAACTAATTTATTTCCTATTTCCTTTTCCTTCACTCTTTGAAAGGACTGCTGTCCTTTCCTTCCTGTCTCACCCACTGACTCTCTTGCTTCCTCTGTACTTTCCTAACAAAGTATGGATGACTCCAATAGTAGTCATTTCTGACATTTGTTGGAACATTCCCAGTATTAATCATTATTAATTGGTTAACTGATGGTCATTTTGGTATTAATTATATTCAGCCCACATTTCATATTCCAGTTGAATCATTAGAACTGCCTTGGAACTGTTTTGTTATTTTTTCCTCCAAGATGGCTGCGTAGAACAATCATTAATTTATCACCAAGCTCTGCAAGAAGCTTTTGAAAGCGCTCTAGCCTCTTCCCCTATACCCTTACCCAGATCCCTTTGCTGAAACAATGAAACTAAAAGCCCCAAAGAAAGGGTTCAGTGAAGTGACAGCAACAAGGAGCATTGTAATTATGTAGGTGAAGCATGAGAGTTGGAAAATTATTATCATTATTTGCAAACTAAATACAGGGTTAATTATTATAAATGCCAGTCACATTCTACTAATCCTTAGTTACTATGCAAATGAATTGCTGTCAGAATTGTAACATATTTTAAATATGTGTGTGTGTGTGTGTAAATGTGGAGTGTCTGACAGATTGGGAAAGAGAATGAAGAGAGAGAGTTTGCTTATACTGTTAAGCTCAGGTTATGGAGAGTGGACTTTTGTAGTTTTGTTGATTTTGAGTTTTACAGAATAATTAGGAACTCACATTTTAAAAATAGAGAAAATAGTTGTATTATTTTCCTGATATGTGGACAATGTGTAAGGATTAAAAGTTTACTCAAGAGTGTTAAATAAAAGTTCTGATAAGAAAAGTCCAAAAAATATGTAGGTTTCTTAATTTACAATCATCATATTAAATACAAACATCCTGTTTTCAATAATGGTGTAGTGTGTGTTTTCAAATGTTACATAAAGAAGAAATTTAAAATAACCTCATCTTGATGGAGAATCAACAAAAATATGCCTTATAGTATCTGGAAAATAATTCACTCAGTAAATTCAGAAAGAAAATAGGTTCCCGAATTCTAATATCTAGAATGAATCTCTCAGTGTGTCCCTTTCCCTAAAAACGGAACATTATATTCATTTGTTTTAAATAAACCTTTTAAAATACATATATTTTAAAACTCTGTGAAAGAACAATTCACACTATTTGCCATAATTTCAATACTCCATTATACAATTAAGTACTACACATGACAGATTACAATATATAATTAATTGAGAGGTTAAAAATATTTTAAAGATTCAAACTCTATAGTTTTAATGATTTATTTTTGGTTTGCTTTGATCCCTTGTAAATTGCAAAATCCTCTAAGGTCCTGGGAAATAAGGATTGCATTTATGAACTACTTTCTCTATGGTGAACTTTTGGCATCTAACACAAGCCCAAATCCTACACGATTCCTTCCAATGCCGCTCTCATTACCCAAAGACGTAACTAAATTCATCATTTTTAGGCAAGCACAAATTCTCCATATTGCTGAATCAAATGCAGTACTACAGTATCCCTTGACATTAATTTTTTCCCACAGACTTTCAATGGGTACAAGGCTTGTCTTGGTGATGGCACCATATAAAACTAAGCAAAGGAGGGCCCGTGCTCCCAAATTGGCTGCTGTTCTCCTAATATATCGTCAAAATCTTTAGGGGCATACAGTCTCTTCCTCCATTTCTGAAGAAGTAGCATTTTTATGATTACACTTTGAATCACTGATAAAGGAGTATATGAATCTGATTGTTTTTTCATGGAACCACTCAGGGTAGACAATTTTCAGATGTATTATTCCTTCTATCAAATCACAGGTCATGAACCTACAGCCATGACCTGCTTTGAGTACAGAATTCAAATAACTTTATGTGCAGTGTGGAATAGTAAATATTACATTTACTTCAAAGTCCATTGTTCTGAGATCTGTGCAAGATACAGAAACCTGGTATGATTTAGAGTTTTCCAAATGCTGTCTTGTGCTATAGCATCTCAAGGTGCTGCTTCAGCAGAAGTCTGTAGGACAAGCAATGAGCACATAAGCACGATTTCAGTTTTGGTTGCCCTAGTGGTAATTATCTTGATGTTCCCTTTTGGGACTAATATTCCAAAGACTTGTCTATTCTCACTATCTTGGTATCTGGCACTCGTCAATGATTTAAAAGGTTACCTTCTATTTGAAAATAGCCAGCTATGATTAGAACAACTCAGTTCTGTTTATATCTTGGAAAGGACGATAATTCATGAACAATTATGTCAGTGTGGGATAATAAATGGCTATAAAGCTAGGGGTGTTAAGAGAAGATGAAACAAGAAGGTGAGATTCAAGACAAGACAGCACTACAGACGCCTGAGCAGGATTAAGGTATCTGGTCCACCATAGAATGTGCATGCCTCAGCTTGATACAAAGTGGCTGTAAATCAGAAACACAGAAGGGTAGTTTCTTCTAGATGACAACTGTACTGCAGGGACTAAGAGATCAGAAATTAGGAGAACTCTCAAAGAACTATGAACTAAAGAGGGAGTGCTGGGTGAGGAGGGAAACAGCTGTATTATAGCAGACCCGGGAAACCTTGAACCTTCCCAAAGGAGGAAATTCTCTCTCTTCATCAGGATGCTTCACAATGCTTAGTGCAGAATTATTTTTCAGCTGAGACTAGCCTTGAACTTGAGGAGGAAATAAGTAAACTGTAGCTTCTTACTGAGTATGAAAATAAAAGGAAATCAGAATTGAGGCATGAAACGAGGCTTGAAATATTTGTGGTTAAAACCAGTGAAGTTTTATTGGCACCTTTTTACTATATGTATAGTTTTTAACATATTTATTAACCATGTAGTTATGCATTCATTGAACAAGAAAAGCACATCATCTTTGTTTTAATGATGAATTTTTATAGAGAATTCCTGAAGATAAGCATTTCCTACAAGGAGGTATATTGCTCATTCTGATGAACGAATGTACAGAAAGTTCAAACTGTCTCCTTCTCCATGCATACCCTCTAGACCTCCAACTAGACAGTTGTTTACAGTTTCTTTTCCTGCTAATGGGTAAAATTAGTAATGCTTTTATATAATTAAGCTATAAATACTACCCCCTGTTTGTAGAAAATAAGCATGAATATATGTAATATACGTATATTTCTTTACATATATATAAAATGCAGGCTGTTCTGTCCATATTGCATGTGGTACAAGCTATATGAGGGGTGGTTTTGGGACTAGAAGGGTTGTAAATTATTTTTAATCGAATATACTTTTATAAATATACTTTTATTTATCTAGTACAGAATAAAATTGGGAAGAAAAGGGATTATCTTTCTCTTTGTCTTTTCTTTTTCATTAAAATGTCGACAAAAGATTCGATCTGAGAAACTGGAGACACTTTGGAGTTCATTGAGTTCATGCTCCCACTCTGCACAGAAATGACCGGTGTAATAGTTCTGAAAAGTATTCATCCAGCTTTGGCTTCAACTCTTAAAATGAGTATTTCTTTTGTTAGCTTATGCCATTTGACAAGGTCTGAATGGACTCCTTAAGTATAATGAGGGCAAATTCAAATTTACTGATAATTATTAAATGGTGACCACGGTTCTGTACAACCAATTACATGCAATGTTTAATTCCTCTCTTTCCATGTGGCCCTCTGATATTTGAAGAAAATTGTTGTGTCTTATCAAAACTCTACACTTTTACTCATCAAAACTCTTTCAGAAGTTGTTCAGATTCTTTCAACTGTCCCTCCTATAATAGGCTTTTCAGACATGTGTAACCTAGTCCCTTTATCTAGGTATTAACTTCTTAAAATATATCATCCAAAACTGAACAGAGTATTTCAAGTGTGTTCTAACCATGTGAAAAAATGTCATGCCAAGTTATCTTTTTATTCCAGAAAACAAATCTTTTTTCAAATTAATTCAGTTAGAGATTGTTCACCTCTTTTGATAACTATACCATACTACGTGCTCTTGGTGATTATGCAACAAATAAATTTGGGGTAGAAAATTAGTTGTCTCCATTCTGTAAGGGGGATTGATTCTCTTAAATTGATTTGTGGCCCTTTCATTTATTTCTACTACTTTGTTATTTGTTTGTTTGTTTGGAGTGATTATTCCAGTAATTTGAGATCTGATTCACATATATGTGTCATTTCAGAACATGCGCCCTACTCCAGGCTGCTGCTGCCTGGTTCCTAATCTTGATTCTGGCCCTTATTAGCTGTGTATTTGTGGGTAAGGCAACTAGCATCACTAAATTTACTCATCTGTAAAATACGAATAATAACAGTAGCTACTCATAAATTAGATGAAGTTTGTAAGCCAATTAGCTTAGTGCCTGACACAAAAATTCCGAAAAAAAAATCTTAGCTATTAACACTGTCATTATTAAAGTTAGTAGCTGTCACAGCAAGTGTGGTAACATATGCAAAAATATAGCTGTTGTATATTTTTTAAGCTCTCGTAAGAACCATGCACTGAGAGAGACTAAGCACTGAAGATTAGACATGGCCTCTAGTATTATTACTAATCTCTTTAAGGCCATTCTCCCATTTGAAAGCCCACTAAACTGACATCCAGGGCAAATTCCCCTTATGCAATAGATTTTGACATATTATAATATCCTAATATTCTTTCTGAATTGTTTAGATAAAATATATTCTTAAAATTTTATCAAGTTCCTTAAATTTTAGCCTTAGAAATCAATTTTTCCCGAGTTAAAAAAAATGAGAAATACATTTACTTGTTCCCAGTTTTCCTATAGTTCTCTTAGTTTTTAAAGGTCACTGTCACATTTTTAAAAAATTTTCATGAATTCATTCAATATACATTTTGAATTCCTTCTGTGATAATGCAAGTTTCTCTATTCTCAATGGATTAATGGTCCATGGGACAAACTAAACAAGATCTTGCATTTTAATGTTCAATTTATGTAAAAATTATAATAAAAGTATGACCAAGAAGACGATGACCTATATTGGTAAAATTTTTTCAGTTCTTTGATACCTAATTTGCATGAATCTTGTTATTTGAATTCACTAGAAGTACTGAGAGGTGTTTCATACAACTCTCTTGACCTATTGTGAATTCAGCTGTTTTTTCTTAGCATCTCTATGACCATTTTTATTAATGAAGAAGTTAGAAGCAAAATAAATTTCAATAGTTTCAAGCTTTCTTTTTCTTCTCTTATGTATGTCTGCCCAAAGACTGGGTCCATAAATGGGCTCTCTTTGAGTTATAACATACTTTATAAATATTTACTTTATTCTTGACCTGGTTAACATTGTTCAGCTTCTTGCTTATAATTTTATTTAGAAATACATCATATGCAACATTGTGTATATAATTTTATATGTGCTATTGTAAATAAGAATGAAATAAACAACCTATATGTTTACCAGCTAATTAAAGATATAGAATATTCCAGAAGCTCTCAAGCTCTCATTATGTCCTCTGATCACATTGTACTTTCCACTCAAAGGTAACCATCCTGGTTTGTGTATTAATAAATCACTTGTTTCTCTTTATAATTACACTCCATATGTGAAAATGCCAAAACAGTGTGTATACATGTATCACTATTAGGTATAATCCACAATTTTGTAACTTCAACTCACTGTAGCTAATATTCTGTGAAATGAATTTTATTCAATATTTTGTTTGAAAATTAATTCATGTTCAATTTTTAATATGAAGACTTTTTAGATTTTGAAATTCCATTCTACTGAAGAAAGGAAAGTTCATTGTATTATACAGTAAGTTCCCCTCATCCACAAGGGATACATCCCAAGACTCCCAGTGGATGCCTGAAACTGTGGGTGGTACTGAGCACTGTATATACTATATTTCTTCCTATGCATACCTACTTACGATAAAGATCAATTTATACATTAGGCACAGTAAGAGATTAATAGCAAAATAGTAAAAGAGAACAATTATAAAAATATACTGTAATAAAAGTTATATAATTGTGGTCTCTTGCTCTCTCAAAATATTTTGCACTGAATTCACTCTTTTTGTGATGCTGTGAGATGATAAAATGCCTACTTGATGAGATGAAGTAAGGTGATTGACGTAGGCCTAGCATTAGTTTACTTAGGGACCTTCTGACCATATGTTAGAAGGAGAATCATCTGCTTCAGTTCTGTGGTTGACTGCAGGTAACGAAGACCATGGAAAGTGAAACCACAGGTAAGAGGGGACCACTGCATAAGTAAACCATAGATGCTTTAACATGATGGTACTGTGAACAGTTTTTATGTCTCTCCTGGAGCACACATGTAAGAATATCTTCAGGTGTATATGTCCAGAGGATGAATTGCTGGGGCTTAGTATTTGCATCCTTACATGACTTGCTAAAGCCATATCATTCTCCATCAGGATTGAGTCAAATCATATTCCCACCAGCAGTACCTGGAACCTTACCTGGCTCCACAGTTTCAGCAGCACTTACTATTGCTGGATTCCGTATTTGCAGCTTTTATGAATATGAAGTTATATATTCTTGGGGTTTTATATTAGTGGGTGCCCCCTAAATAGATTATAGAGACTTGTAAGGAAACTGGTTATCATTAGCAAGGGAAGAGCTGCTTATTTTGCATATAGATAGGAGAGACAATCCCAGGCTGGACAGCAGGCTTGAAAACTTGACAAAGAATAACATCAAAAATAAGCAGGAGATGAGAAAGAGCAAGGATATCTCAGGAAAGGAAAGAATTTCAGAAGGCTGAGGAGTAAAGGAGGCAGGAGTCAAGATTAGAGAACTGGACAGTGCTTAGAAGCACTTGATAACCATTTAAGGGGTTTGAACTTTCTTCAGTGAGTAAATAATGAATGAAGAATTCTTGCAGGGGTGTCAGTGGGAGAGTTAGCTATAATAATTATAGACAGGTCACTTAGGCCACAGTATAGAAAGAAGATGAGACTGGAGGGAGGGAGCAGTTGCGATCAAAGGAAAAGTGACCAAACTGAAGGTAAGATTGTGGGAACCAGGAGAAATGGACAAGTTGCAGAGCTGATTTGCATTTAATTGGTGAGTGAGAGGGAAGGAAAAATCGAGGATGACAGTCAAGATTTTGGGATAAAATAGAGGATAAAGGGGGAAAATTTAACAGAACCATGAGCAATTTCAGGCATGTTGAATTTGCTAGAGGAACACCTAAATGTACATGCACAGTGGAGAAGAAAGGTGACTCTGTTGCTGAGGAAAGAAGAATACAGATTCAGAAGTCATTGGCCACATATTAACCAGAATCACTAGTCTTACAAAATTTTAAATATTACTGAGTAGTTTCCAATGAGGAAAAAATAGTATTTACTTATTTACTTTTGGATTTTCAAAAATTTAAGGTATAATACATAGTAACAACAATAATACAGTTTTTAAACTTACACACACACACATACACACACACACACACACACACACACACACACACACACACACACACACACACACACACACACCTGTCTTGCAATTTACTGTTGTCCTTGTGTGGAAGAATTGTTTTTATCTGCACCAGTATCCTAGGGCTTGTCCAAAATTAAATCTGTGAGATAAGATTTAAAGAAGTAACTGTCTGAGCCCAAGTCTTTTCAAAATAACAAAAGTTATTTTGTAATTTTTTAGAATTCCACCATCTCTCCTCTGGCCATTCTATAAAATGGCCTTTTAGACTGAAAACAGTGACATTAGCTTGTGAAGTTATAGTTTATTAAGAAGTAACATCATTTGTGTGACCAATTGTCTCATTGCTAATGTTGTCCAGTAGTTGGTATGTGGGCAGAGGACCCCCTGGGGACTAACTTTCAGGGGTGTGATTCAGCCTGGACATCAGGGTTTCTCCGCAGCAGCATGGTGGACATTTTGGATCAGCTAAATATTTCTTGTGGCTGCTGTCATGTGCAATGTAAGATGTGTGTTGTTATCTCTGGCCTTTACCTGCTACATGCCAGAAACCATTTCCCCCCACCTTCCAATCATGACATTTAAAAGTGTCTTCAGACATTGCCAAAGTTCCAGGGTGACATAGATTAAAATCACCCACAATTGATTTTAGAACCACATCCGTAGACATTTGAGAAGGAAATAGTTAAGGCAGTGTTTCAAGCAATACCAGTTACCTATGATAACTAAGGACATGCTTTTAATACTTTACTGTTTTATAAATTCTTATTACCTTAGACAAAAAACAAGAACAAAAAGAGTTTTTGTAAGTATTTTAGCTTCCAGCTGTTCTTTCAACATCTGGGAGCCGCTGCCTGAAGAAAATTCCTCCAAGGCAGGGGATCCCGGTGTTATCTGCCTGGCAAGAAATGTTCTTCGTCAGAAGTGAGTTGTGGCTGAACCACGTGAAGGATGAAGCCACCTCAGGAAGCACAGCTGCAGCCAGACATCTAGTTCTTGGGCTTTAACAAGCATGTTCCTGATTGGAAGGGTGGATAAGAGATTGATTCTCAACTGCCTCTTTTCACAGAAGGGGTTGTAGTAAGTGACAATGTATTTCTGCTGAATTAGAGAAATCATTCCTGTGTTTGATCTTCATTTACCCTTGTCTGATTCTGTCTAGTACCTTGTGTGTTCCTATTTCCCAAATACATAGAAAGCTTTGTGATGGAACCTATACGGCTGATTAATCAGAAAAGTTGGGCCATTCTCTTCTTTCTCACATCTAGTATCTGTAAGTGTTTGTGATTGTGTTGGGGGATTGAGTGTGTGTGTTTCCCATACCAGGTTTAACTTGGTGAGATTTGATGGTTGAGAAAAATTAAATTAGCATTGTAACTTAAATTTGCTTAAACACAGTCAGGCATGAGATGAGCCTTCCAAATGTTTTCTCCTGGCACTACTTTTTAAACAGGAATGAATGTTTGCTTAAACCTGTGAAACAGAATCTAGTATCAGAAGAACCAAGTTTTGTTTGAGTGATTATGTGCAATGGGATTATGACAGATGCTGAATAAATAATGAATGAATAACAGGAATATGATTTTCCGAACAGCATGTGCTAAGGGCTGTAATAGGTTATTTTCAACTTCTATTTTTTGAATTAACCTCTTCAGTATCTCACATTTTCCCACCTATAGATTTGAAAATCAATTTATCATTAAAGATATTGCTTCTCCTTTACTTTTCTGTCATTCCCAAATCCTTCAAGAAAAAGTTCTGAGCAAATAAAGTGCACACAGCAATAGTTCCTCATATAGTAAAAGTGCTCAATATGCTGTTAATCTATTTTTGTTGACATTACACAAATAAAAATTATATTTCCTACATTTTGAATTTGTATTTCTTAAATTGTAAAAGTTGAATTATAAAGTGATACACAGAGAATGTACATAATGCACATGTTAAGTGATGAGTCGTAATAGTGAAATGAATGACTCTCAACCCACCATCCCTTTCAAGAAATAGAACATTACCGGTGTCATTGCATCCAAGTTGGTGTTTCCTTTCCATATCTTCCCACTCCTTCCCCCAAAGCTAACCATTTCTCTGAATATAGTATTATTTAACATTTCATTTGATGAAATGGCAAGAGAGAGTTTCAGATCATCTTTGTAGTTTTAAGCCAGTCTGAATTATTCTTGAAAATTTTTCGGGATTCTTCTTTTAGTCTCATTCCATCCAGGTCACCCTGGTCTCTTTTTAGATTTGAACTCTGGTTCCATCTGCCATGTATGTCCTTGTTGTACTCTCAGATTAGATGTTTCGAAATGGATTTAATAACCTTCAGCTGCCGACTTTCTCAGGAAAATGCTCATGCCATTCCCTGTGATACTTTCTGTACCTGACAACTTTGCTTCGGTTCTGGGAAGGAGTCATGGGCACCAACGCCTGTGGCTCATTATGGAGTCAAACCCACCCTAGTCATTTTAAGGAAAGTGACTTCATTTAAGTCAATTACTTTTTCATTAAAGATGAAATAAATATGTCCTTTGTGGTTATGTTTTCCTTCAGGCAAACCCAGTGGGGCAAGGTTAAACCTATAGCATCAACCTACCTCAACTTAACCTCCTGTCTGGCTGAAGACCATTAACTTGCTATTCAAAAGCAGCCTCCAGTAAAGTAGCTTAGCCTTTACTACTTTACAGCTTAGCCCACCCTGCCATTAATCCATTCTTTATTAAGGGCATTTCAATTGCCTGTTATTTATGGAGAAGTGTAGAAAATTTAAGATGTTATTTTCATTAAATATCCTTAGCAAGAGTTTACAAATACAGTTACTCACAGATCTTAAATAAATAATGTCAACCCCACCACATCCAATTGTCCAGCAAAGGAGAGCCCTACAATATAGGAATTCTGGAACAGCCCTTACACAAGATGTTTCTACAGAGCATGTGTGACATCTACTAATCAAAAGGACAAATGCACAAAGATAGTGGCAATTTTACTAAGAATAACTATAATTACAGAGAGTGCATTTTCTTAATTTTGATAGAAATAAACTCACTTTAAGGTATGTAATTAAAATTAAATCCAATCGGGTCACCTGTCCTAGTCTGTGCAGATCTTTTATAAATACGTCTTAGAGTTCTTTTCCAGTCCTCACAAACTATCACAAGTGATAAGAGTTTCACCTGTTCACATGGGTGATTGCGCATAATGCAATCATTCTCACTGTCGGGAACTTTTCCAGCCCAATTTTTCTCTTTTTCAACTTTACACAATTATTCTTTATCAAACTTCACACTTTCTATGATTTCAATCTCCTAAAATATATGTGCTTACCAAATCATGTCCCTTATGTACATGCGTTTGCCCAGGATAAATTTTATCCATTCTTTTAGTCTGTAACTGCTTGAAACAATGAGCCATTCAGTTCTTTTCATCCTTTAGGAATGAATAATTTACAACAAATATAGGATCCTTATGAATAATTCATAAAAATTGAGGGGACCTACCAAATAAGTCATGCCCTTCCTTATCAATTATGTTATCTGTGAAGCTCAATTGGCCAGTTACTATCATATAATTCTTCCTCCCCCATAAAAAATTTGTTTTGCTATCTTTCATTGATTGTATCACGTAGCATTACATTTTCTCTCTATATATTTTTTTCATTTTGTTTTACTGGCTGTTTATTTTTTTTCCAAACACTGACATTTTCAATAATAAATGGCATTTGATTAGTTTATTTTCATATGTATGCCTCTTTTAACTCCACTTATTTCCAAACGTTGTATCTAAGATTTCTGAGATGAGAATTTTTTGACTTACTTTAATTGCATATCTCATTAATTATTACCTATAAGTCCTTTCCAAAGTTTCTAAGCTGATATGATCTAACAATGATTATAATCCAACCTTGGCCATTAATCCATTCTTTAGTAAGGGCATTTCAATTGCCTGTTATTTATGGAGAAGTGTAGAAAATTTAAGATGATGTTTTCATCAAAATATCCTTAGCGAGAGTTTGCAAATATAGTTACTCACAGATCTTAAATAAATAATGTCATACAAGCACAAGGTTTGTTTCTAAAATGGGAATTTTGATATTTTATTATTGGAAATTGAGAAAAAAATGTGTTATATTTGCTTGCAAACTTCAAGGAAGTGCTTGCTTACACCCTGCGCTTATTACAGTAGTTTACATCTTTCCAGTAGTCTTACAGGCTTTCCATCAATGAAATACCGTAAAGAAAAGTTGATCTCTGGACCCAATGTCTTAATACTCTGCGTTCATTGAGGTGAATTGGATCCCAGGCTTCAGTATTTTAAAAGCTTCCATGATGAAGCAAATACAGCCATGGTTAAGAAAACTACTATTATGATACCGATTTAAAGATGTGTGCATGTTAATCTAGCATACAGTTCAAGACTATACTGACAATGGATAATCTGTTCGATCAAGGCAACATTTCCTTGAGTTTATAAACTTTGAAATCAGACAGCTGCTTTTAGAATTCTGAATGTGTTGGATCTGCAACTTTGGAAAATTTCCCCAAATTCTCAAAGCACTCAAGGGCATTTCAATTTCCTCATGTATTATATTGGTATAATACTTGACATGCAATAGATTTTTAATGGATGATAATTATTTTCATTTGATTATTAAAAAGAGGAAAATTCAGGTAAATGTTTGAATAAGATAATATGACTTCTAAAATATGTATATATATATATGCTATACATCTATATCTATATTTATGCCTGTTTGTATCCAAATGGTAGAAATAAAGGCAATATAAATCATACATAGTCTACAAAAAATACTTCAATATTAAACAGACATGTATAAACATTTATCATGCCAGCTATTGTGCTATTTCTACAATGACAAATAATGCAAGGTATAAAGAATAAACTAGGTGATTTAATTTGAAATAAGATGGCAAGAAGTGTAGCCAGAAGTTGTTTCTAACTGTAATGCTCGCTTTTGAATGAACTGAACTGTCCTTCCGCAGAGGTGGTCTCCATATTCTTTAGGAACTATATAATTCTAGGGACATTTGGCTCCTAAAAGAATAGAAAAACAAAAACACAGAGAGTGGAGGAAAAGAATCTCATGGAGAGAGATAAATATACTCACTAAATTTCTTAACATCGATTTTTTCCAAAATGGCAATGCCTAAAACTTAGAAGAGAAATTAGTTGGAAACACACTAAGTCTAAATTGTAGACAGTGTTACACAAAGAGATATTCAAGACTAAATGTCCACACCAGGAGAGAAAATGAGTAAATCAGAACTCAGCATGGAAGAAGTAAAGTGTACTGGTTAAGAAGTTGACTCTGCCAGTTTCTGGCTCTGTAGTTTTGGATATATTACCTAACCTCTTTGTCTCATTTTCCACACTTAGAAAATGGGCAATTGCATAGCACTTTGAGACAAATTCCATGATGTAGTTGTATGCTTAGAAAATTATATATATCACCCTACTAATAAGTAGCATATCAGTGACAATTATTATTACTGTTACATTTATAGCCTAATAGAATATTATTATGAGAGTATTGCATTATATCATAATTACAAGAAAAAATGTATGATATTATTGAGTTAAATAAAAAGAAAAATCGTGTTAGGTTTATGATTTTAGCTATGTGAATATGTATGAAGGAAAATTACAAAAACTGAAAATTAAAAAAGCAACCATTTTAATTTGGGCAATGTGAAGGAAGTGAAAAGGCAAATAATTTTTACTTTCATCTTATGTTTATCTTTCTATTCTAGTTTTCTATAATAGGTTGATACTGATTTTATAATATATATGTATATATGTATACTGCCTCTCATTCTCTGCTAAGAGAGTTGGTATAACAAGATAATGTTTCATCCTTAAAGGTTTGGCAGAATTCACAAGTGAAGCCAACGAAGTCAAATTTCTTCATGGGATCATGTCTAATTACAGATTTCATTTCTTGAAGTTGTACTGCTATTCAGATTTTTTATTTCTTTTCATATCAATTTTGTAACATCTACTTTTCAGGGTTTTGATTTTGTCTAAAATTCATATGATACTCATAATATCTTATTTGATTAACATCTGTAAGATTTGTAATGTTATCTACTACAAATACGTATTTTTTCCTTTGTCTTCAAGGTTGTTAGAAGTTCATCAATTTTATTGACCTTTTCAAAGAGTCTACTTTGGGCTTTGTTGATTGTTCTCTGATTTATCTCTGATTTCAGTTTCATCAATTTACTGTTTTGTCTTTATTGTTTGCTTCTTTATGTTTACTTATTTTTAATGTGCTCTTTTTCTAGTCTTTTGAGGTAGAAGTTTATGTCATGGATTTTTTTATTTAATTAAAAAAATTTATTATGAAAAATATCAACTTTGCACTAAAGTAAAAAGAATAGTATAATGAATCCCCATTAATTATCACTAAGTTTCGATTAACATCAATATGTTACCCAATCTGGTTCTATCTACACTGCCCAACTACCATCCTTGATGGCAATATTTTTCCATTTCTGTTGAGACATAATTTATATTCCAATCACATAATGCAAATGCACAAAGAGTGATTCTTAGTAAATTAATAGAGTTGTGAAACCATCACCACAATCTAGTTTCAGAACAGCTCCATCTCCCCCACCTACAATTCATTCAGCAGTCAACCTCCATTCCCACACCTAGTCCCTGGCAACCACTTATCTTTGTCTCCATATGTATTTATCTCCCTTGGAAATTTCATTTGCATTGAACCAACGTAATATATAGTATTTTGAATCAAATTGTCTAACTTCCTTCACTTACCTTAATGTTACCAAGATGCATCCATGTTGTAGCAAGTTGCATTTTGTTAAGCTAAATAATATTCTGTTATGTGTATAAATCAGATTTTGTCTATCCATTCACCAATTGATGGACATTGCTTAAGACTCTTGGCTATCATGTGTAATGCTGCTGTAAATATTCATGTGTAAGTCTTTGTATGGAATAGGCTTTGATTTTTCCTTTGTTGCTATCTAGAAGAATTACTGGGCTATATAGTAAGGTTTATGTTTAATCTTTCATTCAAGTGCCAAACTTTGACCATTTTATATCCCTTGGAGTAATTATTTTAGTTTCCAGTTTCTCCATGTCCTAGACAATGCTTAGTACCTATCAATGTTGTTTTAGCTAATGAAATGTGTATGAAATCACATCTTACTGTAGTGTTAATTTCCATTACCCTAATGACATTGATGTTGAACATCTTTTTATGTGCTTATGATAATTTGTATATATATTTTGGTGAAGTGTTCATTTACAAATATGTATTTAATTGTATTCTCCAAAAAGGTATTTTGAAATCCTAACCCTGATACCTGTGAATGTGACCTTTTTTGGAAATAAGGTGTTTTCTGATATAATCAATTAAAATGAAATCATACTGGAGGAGGGTAGGACCGTAAGGCAATATGACAGGTATCATTTTATAAGAGAAGGAGAGACACAGAGAGAGGAGACACATGTGAAGGCACAGGTACAGGAAGGAAGAACACCATGTGGTTACAGAGGCAGAGGGTGGCATGATGTAGCTCAAGCCAAGGAATGCCAAGGATGGCCAGACAGAAGGTAGGAAGGAGAAGGGAAGGATTCTACCTGGAATTTCACAGGGATCATGACCCTTCTTAATTTCAGCTTTACTGCCTCTAGAATAGTGAGACGATACATTTCTATTGTTTTAAGCCACCTAATTTATGCTCCTTTGTTACAGCAGCCCTAAGAATCTGATGTGAGCACCCAACATGGAGTTGCTTATGTCAGGCTTGCCTGCCTCTGGAAACATACCCCACCCTAAAAGGCGAGCAGGTGGACGCCCAAACCAGATGACTCTGTACATTAGGCATGTAGGTGAATGCCAGAACTGGAAAATACTACATGTGGACTCTCCCCTCTCACCTCCAACCCCTGGATGGGTGGACTGCACACAGAGCCCCGTGGCAAGCTGTCCCAAGATCGCTGACACCGGACCACAGGCACGTGCTCCGAGGCTTGCTCCTGCTCGCCAGCCGGCGCTCCTGATCCATCCCGGATCCGTCACTCCACAGGACCTGTCCCCACTGCACCGCCTTCCCCTTGGGAAAGACGAAAGACTGATTGGGGCAGCCCGGACCCGAATCATCTGTCCTGACCCATATGAAATGTATTGATCAGTGGTATGTGTGATTTTCAGATATGCATGATCCCTCATATTTGAGGGTTGTGTGAAAGGAAATTGCAAAATAAACTGTGTGATTCATGCAACCTGGAAGATTTTAAGTTCATTACTCCATCACCCTGTGGATCCATACTTACCCACCCGCTCGCGTCAGAAACCATACAGTATTTTTGTCAATGTTAGTTGGCTTGTTTATATTCTTATAATGAGCTGCAAAAGTGCTTCTCATAGTCTGGATATGAATGCTTTATCAGATATATAATTGTAAATATTTTCTTCCAGTCTGTGGTCCCCTTTTCTTTCTTCCTTCCTTTCCTTTTTCTTTTCTTGCTCTTTCTCTCTTCCTTTCCTTTCCTTCCTTCCTTCCTTCTTTTCTTCCTTTTTTCCTCCCTTTCTTCCCTTCCTTCCTTTTGCTTATTTTTGTAGAACAGTTTTAGAGTCGTAGTAAAATTATGAGGAAGATACAGAGATGAGATTTCCCATGTAGCCCTTGCTCCCACAAATGTGTAATGTCTACCATTATCAGCATCTCTCAACAGAATGATACATTTATCACAATTGATGAACCTACATAGACACATCATTATCACCCCGAGGCCATAGTTTACTTTAGGGTTCATCCTTGGGGTTGTACATTCTATGGGTTGGGACAAATATATAGTGACATGTGTCCATCATGATAGTATCATACAGAGTGTTTGCACTGTCCTAAAATTTCTCTGTGCTCTTTCTACTCATCCCTCTCTCCACCCCCACCACTTGATTTTGTAATGATGGTGTTTTGAAGTATACATATTTTTTATTTGGTGAAGTCCAGTTTAACATTTTTATTTTTGTTTTCAAGGCTCTCACTTTTAGTGTCATAACTAACGCTTTATACCTCATGGTCATAAAAATGTATCCTTTATTTTCTCCTGTAATTTGTAGAGTTTCAGCTTGTAAATTTAGGTATATGGCCAATTTTTACATATGGAAAGTAGTTAGACACTAAATTAATACCTTTGTACGGATTCCTATTGTTCCAGCATCATTTTTTGAACATTCCTCCTTGAATTCTTTCGGAATCTTTGTTGAAAATGAGTTGGCCATAAATGTTAGAGTTTATTTCTGGTGTTAATTCTGTTCCATCGATCTGTACGGTTACTTCTGTTATTGCTGTAGCAGTTACTTCTCTGTCTTGATTGTAGTAGCCTTATAATAAGTTTTTAAATTAGATAATATAGGTCTTTCACTTTGCTCTTCCTTTCCAAATTGATTTGTCTATTTAGAGACCTTCTCATTTCCATGTGAATTTTAAGATAAGTTTGTAAATTTCTATTTTTAAAAGAAAACTTGCTGGGAATTTTAATAGGTATTAAATTCAATCTACAGAAAAATTTGGAAAGAACTGTCATCATAACAATTTAGTTTTTCAATTCATAAGCATGGAATGTGTTTATTTAGATCCCTAATTTCTTAGCAATGTTTCAATATTTAAGTATAAAGGTCTTGAGTTTTCTTTCGTTAATTTTATACTTAAGTGTTTTATTCTTTTTGATGCTATGAGGATGGAATTTTAAAATTTTATTTAAAGAGTGTCTATTACTTAGGGAATACTATTGATTTTGTGTATATTGATCTTACATACTGTGACATTGCTGAACTCATCAATTATTTCTAGCAGGAATTCTGTGAATTCTTTAGAATTTTTAACACCAGGATCATATCATCTGTGATTCAAGTCAGTTTTAATTCCTTCTTTCCAAACTGAATGTCTTTTATTTCTTTCTCTTTCATTGTTTAAATAAACCTTATATAATATTGTTTCTTTGTTAAACATTTAATAGAAATACCCAGTTAAGTCTGCAGACCTAGCCTGTTCTCTGTGAGAAGAATTTTAATTATTAATTTGTGTCACATTATAACTCTACTCAGAGATTTTCTATTTTTTCTTGCTAGTTTTAACAATTAGTGTCTTTCAAAAAAGTCATCAACTTGACTTTATTGTATGAGAAATAAATATATGGCTTCAAAAGAATAAGTCTGGGAATGAAGGCACCAAGCTCAGGTCTAGCTTTTCCTCTGACATTGATGGTGAGACATTTCTTAACCTCTCATTTTGCCTTAGAAGGAAGTAACTAGACAAAACTTTGAGGGACCAATAATAAAGTGATTCTTTCACTTTAGGCACAGAAGGATATCCAGTTGAATAATAACACATTTAGTTCTTTTCTCTGGATGTTTTATTTTGAAAGTTGTTATTTTGCTTATGTGTATTATTTTTTCACAGATATTTTGTTTTTGTTCTGTTTGTTGATACTGTATAGTCAAGCTTTGAAACTATTAAAATATGTTCCCTTGCCTTATTGTTCCTAAGGCAGGAGTCCTAGAAAACTAAGGAAACTCACTTGAAATGCAAACATAAAATTTCAGTATATTTAAAATTTTTTGGCAAGTCTGATTTCTGAAAAGCATTTTGGCAATCATGGAACCTTTTTTTCTCACCATAAATCCACAAGATTCCATCATTTGTAAAAGTAATAAACATCTTAGGAATTACGGGATCATTGCTAATGTTTTCCACAAAAAACAAATTAAATTAATTTAACTTCATTTATTCTAGATTTCTTAATGTAATAGAGTAGTAGTTACTAATGGAACATAGCCTAATACTGAGCCTTTCAAATATTTCTGTCTGTGACCCATAATAAGAAATGCATGTAATATCAAAACTTAGAATGGACACTCACACACACACACACACACACATCCCTTCTACACAGTCATAGAAATATACCAATGTTTCTAAAATAGTGCTTAGAGAATGTATAAGTGTACTATAATTGTTATTCTATTTCATTCTATTTGCTCTCATTTTTTGGTGTAGGGGGTTACCCATTGATGTTATCACCCACTAATTGATCACAACCACAGTTCTAAAAATATCAAACTAGTAAATATAACTGACATTTAAATCATGCACCTAGTAGAACTCAAAAGGAAGTCAACCTTACTGAGGTGGAATGCTAAGTACTATTTAGAGAGTTGTTTGGAGCAGACCAGTGGATGGGTCATTAGACTGTGCCCTTTAATATGCAGGGAGAGCTGGGATATGACCCAGGGGCTTGAGTAATTTTATGCATCAATACCACCACCACTTACCATACCTACTCACGTGGACATTGTCCATAATGTGATGTAGAAGGTAAAAGGGTGTATAGACAGATTATTTTGCAGTCAGGGAAACCTAAATTTAAATCTAAGGCCATTTGTTAAATGTACAAGACTAGGTGTATTAGTTTCCTAGGGTTGCCATGCAAACTACCGTGTACTGATAGCTTAAAAAAAACCCAGACATTTATTGTTTCCTAGTTCTGGAAGCTAGAAGTCAAAAGCTAAACTGCCAGCAGGGCTGTGTGCCTGAGATCTCTAGGGGAGTGCTCCTGCGCCTCTTCCTGGCTTCCAGTGGTTTGCTGACAGTCTTTGGCTTATGGCTGCATCACTCCCAGCTCTGCCTTGGCTGTCACACGGCCTCCTTCCCGTGTGCCCCTCTCTTCACATGATTGTCTGTTTATAAGGACACCAGCCATATTGGATTAGCTGTCCACCTTCCTCCATTGTGAACTCATGTTAATTAACGACATCTTTAAAGACTCTATTTCAGATTAAGGTCACATTCTAAAGTACTGGGGATTAGGAATTCAACCTATACCAATTGTGGGGGAAACATTTAACCCATAACACCAGGACACTCATTTTTCCACCCTCTGCTGTGTCTCAGATTTTACCTATCAAATATCACAACGTTTTAAATTTTAACTACACTGTCAAGAGAATTGGAGAGAAGACAATTGATGTGATGAGGGATACCAGATGAAAAGAAAAGAAGCCATTTGTTTTCAAGTCACAAAACTGCAGGAGAAAAATGAATTTGAATTTGCAATACCGCCCAAGACTGTGTGAGGCTATCCCACTCAGAATCACCTTGAGGGCTGCTCTTGAAAGGCAGCCTCTAGTTTTCTTTTAACTTCTTACTTTGACATAAATCCCATGTTTTTCCTTTCTCCTCTTCTCTGACCTGTAAATAATTCTGAATTCCTAACACTATCGATTCCAGTGTAACAGCTCTAGCACGGATCACTGTTGTTTAGGTATATTTGCAAGAATGTTGAGCTTTGGATTAAAAAAAGAAAAAAGAAAAACCCATCAGCTGCATGGCTTTCCCCTGCTGGACTAGAGACCGGAAAATAAATGTTTGCACCTTCAGTGACCTCCATTGTCCTGACTTCACAGAATCCCCAGTGGGCGGCTAATCCTTTGGAACAATACAGTACAGATGTTTCACACGATAAGAAGGCTAATTCCAGACCAATGAGAGCCACTCCAAATGTCAGCACAGAAAAATAAAGTTAAAATATGGGGCAAACAGATGCAGCCTCCACAGTCTGATCCCTTTGTAGGTGGGTCATTCTACAGTAAGGGGTGATAGCTTTGCTTTGTTTAAGGCAATAGCAACTTTCTCCTTAGTGAGAATTGAACTGCCCTGGGTGTTCTCTTGTATTTGCTGTTTACTACTTTCAAAAGTTTCCATCTAGACAAACACTTCTGGTCATCATCTGGACTTTTATCTCCCTCTGTCTTTGTAGAAACTACTGCCATCGTTTTAAATCTAAATAACAAGTAAATCGGCTGTGTTCAACAATTCAAAGCAAATTTTGATGGAGGCAGGGGAAAAGGGCCTCTGTCTCCACTGTGAAATAAAGAATCTCTTCTCTTAAATTGCAAAATGTGCTGGAATTATCCAGATAAACACTACTGGTTTCTTGAGTTTTTATGTTTGTAGTAAAGTAAATCAAATATGATTATTAACTACCAGCCCATGAATTAATACAAGTGAAATTGGTATTAATAACTTTAATACACTTAGTTCTTACATATATTTGATTTTAAAATTTACTGTTTCATCTATAGATTAAGATTTTCTTGATTTTAAGAACACACAGACTTAAGAACATTTTTTTTTCAAGGGGGAAAGGGCTTTTCCCTTAAAAGAAATACTACATTCGATGTACAAGTCAATGTAAGAATCTTTATCGACTTACAAAACATTAAAATGTGAAGAATAATAAATATCAATGTTGAGAAAATGCAGAAATCTCAAGTAATATATAAAACTTTCCATACTGTAGAGAACCAGAAAACATTTTGATAAAAGACTACAATTTAGATATCTCAGGATTTTGATTTTTTAAAAACCAAGTTAGAGCTATGGTTAAAAATATTATAATTGTTTTGGGCATGCAAGGCAGTAAAAACATTTATAGAATTTATGAGATTATCTTCTTTTTTTGTTCTTTGTAAATCTAGCTCTGCTTTAAACACTGTGACTAGGCCCCCTGCCGGCTGTCAGTAATAGAGAATCATCTAGTTTTTCAAGTTTTGGAGATAATGGAGTTGTCAAAATACAACTGGAAGCATAAAGTTAAGGCAATAGATAATCTAGTCTATTACACTGGAAAAAAATTTGACGTTTTTAGGCGAATGAGTTTTTAGTTAAAATTAGGTAAACAGTAAGATTTTGTCCCCATTTCAAGGTAGGATTCAGAATAATAATGTTCTTTAGTCAGCTTTCCCTTCTAGTCCTTTCTCACTATTATAAAGCACAAACTTGCCTCCCAGCAAATACCAATTAAAATAACTTCCGTTTTGTTTTGTTTTTTAACCTCTGTTTGCTTTTCTTTTAAAATTTCTTGGTTTTCCTTTTACTGGGTGAAGTTTCAAAATTAAGAACATATTTGGTAAAGATAAATAAAATTTGTGTGTTTGTTTAGATTGCTCATCCATCATTCTTTGGACAATAATTTGTGTTTATCTAAGAGTTCAGTTATTTCTCAGACACTGTGATCAGCTACTGATCAACCTTCTTTTTGTCCACAAAGGTCACAGAAATAATATGAAGAAAACATAGGAAAGGATTTAAATGCTTCTCTCTCTCTCTCTCTCTCTTTTTCCACCTCTAGATGTGTGTTTATGTAGGTCTGTCTGTTTTCCTCCCCTCTCTTTTTCTTTCTCATTTTTTGTCTCTTTTTTTCCAATCTTCCTTCCTTTTTTCATTTTTTGCTGGTCCATCATCCTTTCTTCTGTTTCTTTCTTTTGACTTGACTACTTTTGCTATGAAAGATACTTTGTAGAAAATTTAAAGTTGACAGTAGATTAAGAGAAAGCTAAACCTTTATGTAAATCAGCTCAATTCTGTAATCACTATTGTCACACATCTTTACCCCAAAGAAATTCTCATTTTTAGGGTTTTAATTTTGTTTCTTGCATACTTACTTGTTTTCATTTCATTTTTTTAAAAAATAACAATATTAGGATTTTGAACTTTGTGAATCTGAACTACAGATCAGCTTTGCCAACAGAAGTATGGCCAACAAATTAATATGTTTGTTTTTTGGTTATTTTCTCAAAGCTGTCTATATCGGAAAAGTTGAGCATTTAGTAGACCTACATTTACAAGATGGTTGTTCAGGGAACATGTTTGCTTGAAAAAGATAACCCATGTAGTATGTTTCTTCTGGGAAAGGCCAGGGGCTTCTTAACTTGTAGCTTATAATGAATTTATGTCTGGCAGTTGAGAATGGAGTATAATAACTTAACTCAACAGGCTTGATGTTTAGAATGTTCATTTAAAAAGTTCATACATTAAAGGATGATGTGGTCCTTGCACTGGAAGCAACCCTTATGGGACATGAATAATATTTTTAAAGTTTGCATTTGGCTGCTGATTTAGTTGAATACAGTATTCCCACAAAAAAAACTTAATTCTAATCTCTGAGAAAATTGATACTAACTATAAGAGAACAGCCAAAAAGTCATAGAAGTTCAGGACTTTTGGAAAGAAAGAAAACACTTTTTATAAATTAATAAACATTTGGAGATAAAAATGGGAAGGAAATAAAATGTTCAGCGCCAATTGGCTCTGTAACACTGACAGGTAATTTAGCATGCTTCAAAGTATCTCTTTGATGCAAAAACCAGGGATGTATTAGATCTGTAGCTTTTTCATGGAAAATGTGTGGTTTATCACATGATACAACATTAATTGCTTTATGTAAGATTGTATGTCATAGGTAACAATTATAGTTCATTAATAAGTAGATTGAATATTAGTTTAAATGAAATCAAATTTGTGAAACTCATGTTTCTTGCTTTCTTATTTGATCAAATCCCTTCTTCTAAAAATATGTTTTATTTAATCTGTTCTGAAAAGAGTTATGAATTTTTTGGACTATTTCATAATTTGGGGCTCCTAAGTGCTAAACTAATAAGAAAACCTTACATTAAGATAACAATCTGAAAATTTGTAGTCTCATCCATCATAGCAAAGAAATACTTAAATATGCTGGGAAATTTCTACTTAGAGCTATACTGAGAGAGAAAACATTTAAAACAATAAGATCTTTCTGGTCACGTGCCATATTTCCTGATCCATTGTGTTTGGCCCCAGGAAACAACTTGGCATGAGCCACTGAAAAATCCATCAGCAACTGTGTCAACTTTATCACTTCCTGAGCTCATGCTAGCAGGAAATGGATACAAAAACAGTGATTTAAAAGGGGAAACATTAATCTTTGCCATTTGAAAATTTTTTAAAAATACATTTAACACTTACCATCTCCTTGTAGTAAATAAACTGGAAATCTGTCCTAACAATAGACCATGATTATATCATAATACATCAGATAAGTCTTCATCTATGAAATAAAATTTAAAATGCATTCCCTATTTTTCTCAATTGGCTGTGGTACTTTTTAAACACCGGAACAAATTATACAAATGTAAGTGTGTATTTAAAGGGTAAGAAGAAAAGATTGATATATGTGGTGTCAAACTCAGAAATGCTACCAACATACTACTTCCAGGGAGAATGAGTTATTTTACTCCTTGTATGGCAGTGTAATGATCAGAGTAGATGATCAAAGGAGAGAAGATTCACAGAGCAGAATGGCAGAGTGGCAGAAATAACACTGATGATTTTAAGAGAGAGAGATGGAAACACAAAACATTGCCTTATACCACATTGGGATAAGAAAACATAATAAATAAAAGGGTATAAAATATATAAGTATTGGTGGCCTAATACTTTGATCTTTTAGCAGTGGACAATAAAACAAACTCATCCTTGATTCTAGTCCCTTAGCGTCCAGGTTGGCTATAGGCACTCAACTCATTTTTTACAATATTTACAGCTGAGATACTAGTACGTGACCATCACTAAATATGTATTCCCTAAAAATAGTCTTGGATTTCTCTCAAAGTTTTATTGCCTTTTCTACTACACAAAATCCTAGCAAAGAGCTCTATCTTCAAACCTGATTAACTACTACATGATAAATTAAATCTAAATATACCTTGAATGAATGGGCCCTTGGAATGACCTAAATATTTAGGCAAGCAGACAGAGCCCCAAAAGTAGAAACAAAACAAACCCAGCTGAGACTCTTCATTTTCTTTTTTGTTGTTGTTGTTGTTGCTGTTATTATTTTGTTTTGGTATTACCTGTATCTCTGAAACTTTGTAGTTAGGTTGTATTTTAATCAGACTGATGACTTAGGAAACGAAGAATTCTAGATCATGCCTATATTCATACACCTAGCAATAGCTCAAGAATGCTTCCTATTTCTCTAGTACCTGAAAATTCTCTACAGAGATTATATTTTTGGATATTGGAATACCTATTTCATTATTAAGAATACTGAATCCAGTGACAAAAATGAATCATCTATGTCACACAAAGGATAAGTTACCAAACCTAGACTAGAAATATGTCTCTTAACTCCAGCATGATTTTCAAACTAGTGACCCCATGCTATAGGCTGCAGAATCCTAAAGGTATTGATAAAAATCTTCAGGTGCCATCACAGAGACTAGATAGTGTTGTTCCACGGGGGTGTGCTTCTTGCACTCCTAACACTAGGAGACACAGGCAGCTCCATTTGGATCCATCTTACACACTGGGTTTCCTCATAAGCTCTTATTTGGAAAAGCAGGATGGAAAGCAAAACCACAAGTCTCTGTCATTACTTCCCACAGATTAGCTCCCATAGTTACTTAAGCACTAACCTTAAATTTGACAAGTTTTAAGTCTGAGAAGGACTAACCAATGAAAGATTAAAGAACTAAGCTGTAGGTCCTTCGAACAGACCACCAACTTGATTTCATAGAATAAGACAGCTCAAAAGAATTTAAACGATTACACAGTACAATTTTTTTTTGGTTTATTATTAGGGTGCAAATCAAGGACAAGGAGGTAAAAATGAACAGCAGATGGTAAATTTGACACTTTTCTCAGAATTTTAAAATCTGGATGTACAAATTATTTTGTTTGGATTATAAAACAGTGCAATAGAATACAGAAAGTTCCAGACAATTACAGTGACCTTTGTTAATCCAAATGAAAATAAAATATTGAAAGAGAAATGCTTTCCAACGTTCAACTGAAAGTAAAACTATTAAAAAATCCAAGTTTATACTAAAATAAAGAAATAAATGGAGCTCTACTAAAATAAAGGTAGTAAATGAAACTTATAATCACTAGAAGTGGAGAGGCTTCAGTAAATATTAAGAGTATTCTAATATGAATATTTAATATTAAATCCAGAGTTAAACTAGTCCTCTGGTGATGCTAGTGAATTCTCTGTCACTAGAGTACAAATGCCTGATAAACATTTTATTCATTCAACATATATAGGTAATAAAAACTTTCTGGTAGTTAAGTGCTACAAGGTCACCTTGAATACTGAACTAGTGAAACTGAGCCATTTGCTCCAAAGAGAAATACTGGACCAGGTACCCCGGAGCCTCTGATCACTATATTTTCATCAATGGATCAATGTATAAATTGTTTTTATGTGTATTTTGTGTTAAAGACACCTTATTTAGTATTACTGTTGATTCTTTAACATGGAACTCACAACCAACAGCACTAGAAGTTATTCATGAATGAAATTCATCCAACACATCTGTTTTCTTCCCAAAGCCCATTGCAGCTTTCTCACCCTTGGTAAGTAACCACAGACAACTCTTCAGCACTATGCATGGAGGAGATATTTTAAACAGTGAAATTGCCAACAACAACAAAAAAAAAACCCCACAAAAATGAGAAAGACATAAATAGACTGTGAAATGGACACATTGATGATTTGAGAGCTGAGGCAGAGAAGGCAGAATGCTGCCTTGTTCATCCTACAGTGGGAACATGCATGACAGGCTAATGAAATTTTTTTGCTACTCTCTGCATAGCAAAGAACAGTGGTAATGCTGTGAATATTGATTTGGGGGTTACAAATAAATTTTAGTGATTATGTGGCTCCACAAATAGGATCCATGAATAGTGAGGATTTACTTATTGAAAGACCTCCAGTGTCTCCAAGTGAAATGCATTTTTTCAGTATTTATTTTACTCTTAGCAACTGCTCTTACTTCGGGGAAGTTTCTCTTTCTTTTATTACTAGGACATCATGGTCTCCTTCCCAATGTTCATCTTTCCTCTCTGGCTTGCCATTTTTTCTGTCCTTTGTGGGTTCCATCTCCTCATCCATGTTTTAAAATACTGAGCCTCTCAGGAACAATCCCCAGACCTCTTCTACTTTGACTCTGTACTCTTCCTACACAAACTCTTCTATACTCAGAAGACTAATAAAATTTTATCTGTAGTTCAAATCCCCCCACTAAGCTTCAGACATACACAGAATGGACTACTAGACCCTTCAGGGTCTCCAAAGCACCTAGAAATCAATGTGCATGAAGTTGAATTTATGATCTTCTACTACAAAATTGGAACCTACACTCTGAAGATTTTATGAGAGAAAGAAACCTTTATAGCATGGGTTCTGGGGAAATTTTGAAAATTATTTTAGATAGTACATGGTAGTAAGGACAGTTCTCCTCTCAGTATTAAACAACTTGGGTTCTGTGGCAAAGGAGATTGCAGATCAGGAGACATCACAGTCTAAGCGTATATAAGGCCTCCCATTCCCAGGAGCAGGGCCACCATCTTGCCAAGCTATACCCTCATCATTTTGGAAGTACAATATGCTGAGCCCAGGATTCAGGACAAGATGATGGACATGTCAGGTAATCTCATTAGGCTTCTTCCTAAGAACCAGATTAAAAGTTCCACTGGCAGTTAAGATATAGGCATACCACAGAGGTATTGTGTGTTAGGATCCAGACCACTGCAACAAAGCAAATATTGCCATAAAGTGAGTCAAATGAAGCTTTTGGTTTCCCAGTGCATATAAAATCATGTTTACTGTAGTCTATTAAGTGTGCTGCAGCATTATGTCTAAAAAATAATGTACAATCCTCAATATAAAAATACTTTATTGCCAAAAAGTGCTAAACATCATAAAAGCTTTCAGCATGTCATATTCACTGATCACAGATCACCATAAAAAATATAATAATAATGAAAATTTTGAAATATTGTGAGAATTGCCAAAGTGTGAAACAGAGACATGAGGTGAGCAAATGCTGTTGGAAAAAGGGCACCAATGGATTTGTTTGATAGAAGGTTGTCACAAACCTTCATTTTACAAAAAAAAAATGTGGTATCTGTGAAGTGCAATAAAGCGAGGTGCAAAGAAACAAGATATGCCTGTATAGCAGCAAGAATCTATAAACCTTACTCACATTTCCCCACAGTCTGTTGGTAATTGTCTTTTCACATTGAACTAAGATTACATATTTATATCTTACAAATCTATGCAAACAGTGTGTATTGCTTTTTACAATAAAATAACTAATGTCATCCAAAATTATAACAGAGACAATAATTTTTATCAACTTTCTTTAATCTAGTTTATCAAAAATTCAGCCTCTGACTGCAGAGATCAAGGGAAGTATTTATCGAGGATAAGAGTGGCAGCCCTAGTGGGGTTTCAATTCAGCACTTGCTCGTTAGAGGAATGGTTGTTCAGTTTCTGGTTAACAAACATTTTGAAATTCCAAATTGCAAATCTTGGAATCATGTTGATACTTAATAAACATTTTTGAATGAATTGATGAGGCAGTTGATCAGAGGAGAAGGAAAGACACATTTCATTATATTTTCAGGTTGCTGGTTTTCATCTTTCTAGACACAGAATAAACTTTTCTATCTTGCCCACATTACTTGTCCTTCAGTTTTTTTTTAAGTCTAGTTTATAACTTTGAAGCTTATGGAAAGTCTTTCTAGATTCTTATAAGTTAACTGACATTACTAGTTGATGACGTTGCTTTCAATTACCTTTTCTGTGTCTTCTGAGTACTTTATGGGAGGTTCAGAAAGTTTACCTCCCAAGAAGACAGCTAGATGATAACTTACCCTGGAGGATATTTCATTACAATATTGAATATTCCTACAAAGGTATTGAAAAATAACTATCATAGCACTAGTTAGTTACATTGAACATTTGGAAAAATGAACCCATGTAAAATGAAATAGAAAGCCAATGGTAGCAGTTTGTTTAACACATTGTATTTTTTAAGGTGACATTGAGCTGCTGAAACACATCCTTGTTTCAATGTCTTAAGTATAATTTTTTCTCATGTAACAGTCCCACGAAGTGATTCTCTTTGGCAAGTGTATCTTCCACATAACAATTCAGAGCCCAAACTCCTTTTAGCATATGTATCTGATTTATACCAAAGCTTTGAAGACTTACACGTGGGGAAAGAGTGTACAGAAGGGTCAACTGCTTTTTAATAACAAGAAGATAGTAGTTCATTTACTCTTAAAAAAACATCATTAAAGTTATCACTTGTTGACTGTCATCATCTAACAGGTAATCACTCTGGCATGAACAAATTTACTAGATATATGTAAATATACTAATCCATTACAGAAAATCCTTGAGGTCGAGGACTTTTGTATTCTGTTCACCTCTGTTACCCATTTTCTTCTTCTTCTTATTTTTGTCTCTCTATGTTAATTCACCAGTTAGTCTCTCTAGCCATCTTGTCTCATAAAAGGAGATAGGAGAGGCTAAGAACACTTGCAAAGGCACAGCCCAGAGACAGGCCTGCTAAAAGATTGAGATGTAATCACAAAATTATAGAATGCTTTCCACTCCTCCACATGTTACCACCACATCTAAAGGGCCCTAATGTAATAATAGTGGTTTGTATATGAAATACCTGAAAGATTCAGAGTCGTATTTAAAGAAGCTCAAAGTCAGTGGGGGAGAGAAAACAGAGACACAGAGAGGAATCTGAGGACTCTGGCATGTACAACTACAGAAGATATTAAAGACAGCCCAACTTTTTGTCAGATTAACATAAATCATCCCACTGAAGGCTTATTTATTCAAGTTTCTATTACCTAAAAACATGCTTCACTCTCAAAAAAATAAATTACAAGTCATGCCAAAGGTAAGTAAAAATGCCAGTAAGTCTGAAGAGCCCAAGCAGGTAGTAGAATCCAACTCAAATATGACAAAGAAGTCAGAATTATGACACAGGAAATGTAAAATAACTATGATATGTTCAACACTGTAATGGATTAAAGAATGACTGTGATTGCTTTAATGGTCAAGTCAGTATGACCAATAAAAGAATCATTAAGTTCAAAGGAAGGTCCATAGAAGCATCTCAAACTGACAAGCAAAGAGGTCAAAAATGGAAAAAAAATATCAGAATAGAACATCCAAGACCTGTGAGCCTGTGGGACAGTCTCAAAATGTGTGACATATGCATTATTAAATTACCAGTAGAAGTGATAAAAGAGCCAAAGAAACGCTTGAAGTAATGATATCCAAAAATGTTCCAGTACTAATGACATACAATAACCTGTAGATCTAGGAAGCTCAAGCAACACCAAGCAAGGTATGTACCAAAACTACACCCAGGAATGTCATATGCAAACTGCAGAAAACTGAGGAGAAAGAGAAAGTCCTGAAAAGATATAGAGGGAAATCATGGCTCTTACCTGTACAGGAACAAGGACGAGAATTACGGCAGACTTCTTGTTAAAACTATTCAGGCAAGAAGAAAGTGGAATGAAATATTTAAATTATTAGAAGGAGAAAAAATGTAACAATTTGGAATACCATATGCAGTGAAATTATACTTCAAAAGTGAAGGGGAAATAAAGACTTTCTCAGACAATTCATAGCCAAGGGACTCTCACTCCAAGAAAGTTTACCAGAAGTTATTCATGGAGAAAGAAAATTACATAGGTTAGAAACTCTTATCTACATAAAGAAAGAAAAATGTTGGGGAAGAAATAAATGATGATAAAATAAAATATTTATTTTCTTATTATTGATGTAACTAAATATACCTCCTTATTCAAAATTATTATAGTAACTATATGTTTTCATAGCAGACTGATAAGAGAAATGCATGACAGAAATATTGTAAAGGATAGGAGGGGAAAATTGGCACTAGTCCATTATAAGTTGCCCCCCATTGCACATGGAACAATATAGTATTATTTGAAGAGGTATTTAGGCTAGTTAAATGGATACTGCAAATTCTGGTGATGACCAATAATTTCTTTAAGAAGATAACAGATAAATTAAGAAACTGAAATAAAATGCTCAATCAACATCAGAATAAAGGGGGGACATATAAAAATGAAAACAAATGCAATGAATAGAAAATGTCACAAAAATGTCAATATTAATCCAAATTTATCAACAATTCCTTTGAATTTGCATTATTTAAGTCTCCCAGTGAAAACACAGATAATGTCAGAGTGTATTAAAATAAAAATCGACTACCTAGCTATATGTTGCCAACAAGAAACCTACTTTAAGTATTAAGACTCTGTTGGGATAAAAGCAAAGTGGTAGAAGAAAATGTAGTACGACAACCCTCTATAAAAGAATACTGGAGTAGTTAATACTAATTTTAGACAAAGTAGACTTCAGAATAAGAAAAATTGATCAGTTTTATATGTGATTCTCTGAAAGGAATATCTGGTTCTATGAAAAATCTCTGAAAAGAATATCTGACTCTATGAAAGAATCAATGAAGTCTGTAGGCCTCTAGCCAGGATAACCAAGAAAAAAATAGAAAAGATAATACTAACAATATCAGAAATGAAAGAAGTGTTATCACTATTGATTCCTGGACATAAAAAGACAATAAGAGAATATTATGAACAACACTGTTCCCACAAATACAATGACTTCGATGAGATATAATAATTCCTAGGAAGACAAAACTACCAAACTCCACACAAGAAGGAGTCAATAATCTAAATAATGTTATAGCTATTAAAGAAATTTTATCAATGAATAGCCCCCAAAGAAAACACCACCCCAGATATTTTTACTACTGATTTGTGGCAAATGGAACCAGAGGTAGCTCATAACTCCTTCTAGGAAGACAGGATTATCCTAACACCAAAAAGGACATAAAAGAAAACAAAACTACAGCTCAATGCCTCTTATGAACCTAGATTCAAAATTTCTCAACAAAATATTAGAAAATTGAATTTAGCAGTGTATAAAAAGTGCTGCATGTTACCCACAAGTGAGATATCCTAAGAAGGAAACATTGGTTCAGCATGTTCAAAAATCAATGCTATTCACCATATCAACAGACTAAAGAAGCTTTTGACAAATATCCAACACCCAGTTCATAATAATAATAATAATAATAATAATAATAATAATAATGATAAATCTCAGCAATCTATGCCTACAAGGGAACTTTCTCAACTTGATCAAGAATATCTACAAAATTCAACAGCTTATATTATACTTAGTGGTGAAAGGATGAACACTCTCTACCTAAGACCGAGAACAAGGCAATTCTTTCATAAGAAAATGTAGGAGAAAATCTAATTGACCTTGTATTCTGTGATGAGTTTCCAGGTGCAACAGCAAAATCATGATCCATGAAAGAATAATTGATATGCTGAATTAGTTAAATTTAAAAATGAAAAAAGCTACAGGCTGGTTAAGAACATTTGCAAAACACCTCTCCAATAAAGACTTGTTTCCAAAATATACAAAGAACTCTTAAATATCAACAATAAAAAACACAATTAAAAAGGCAAAATATCTGCCAGATACCTCAGTAAAAAACATATACACACAGTGCATAAACAAAATACAGGATGTTAAAAAAATATTTCATTAACATATTGCAAATTAAAATGTAACAGTACTACACTCCTCTGGAAACAGATAGAAATCTCCAAATCTTAGAATACTACCCAAAACTGGTAAGAATACAGAGCAAGTTCTCTCATTCATTACTGGCGGGAAAGCAAAATGTTAATTTGGAAGAAAGACAGTTTCTTGAAGAGCTGAACATTCTTACATACAGAGCAGCAATTACTCTACTTGATAATTACCAACTTATTTGAAAACTTGTGTCCATGTGACAATCTGTACATAAATGTTTATAACAGCCTGATTCATAAATCCCTAAAACCTAGAAAGACCAATATGTCCTTTTAATAGGTGAATACTTATGCAAATTGTGTTACATCCATAAAATGTAAAGGTACTTACTGGTAAAAAGAAATGAGCTATTAAGCTAAGAAAAGCCTTGGGTAAATCTTAAAATCATATTGCTGAATGAAAGAAGCTGATCTGAAAGGCTACATATTATATGATTCTGATTATGTGACAAGTAAAACTACAGAGAAGGTATAACCATCCTGGTTGCCAGGTGTTTTGAATGTTGGAAAGTTAATAAAAAAGACAACACAGGGAATATTTAGGGTTGTGAAACTATTCTGAGTAATATAATGGCACATACATTTGTCAAGACCCTATAACTTTAAAGTACAAAGAGATATTGCAAATGTGAAAATGTGTGCAATTAAAAAAAAATCTAGATATCAGGGGAAATCAGGAAACATTGCAAAATATTACAAAAGAATCTAATTTTATTACAAATATATAAAACAACCTCGGTGAGGGAGTTAAGAAAGTGTTAACCTAAGTATCCTTAGAAATTAAATCTGTAAGACTAAAGGATAAAGAAACTTTTCATGAGAAATGTATTCTAGTTGATATTTTTTCCACCCATGGGATATGGGCTAATGGTGCAGATTCTGAGACACAGGTACACAAACACGGTGGAGCTGGACAATTTAGTAAATTAGATGGTAGACGCCAAGTCTCACTGCTGGAGTGGGACTTTACAGACAAGAAATGGGGGAAGGCTAAAGTGTTGCATGTGGTTATGAATAAGAGTTGAACATATCAGTAAGGATCCCATATTGATAGATACACCTGTACTGATATTTAGCTTAATATAGAAATATATGCAATATACACACATCTATTTCCTTGCTTTGTCAGCTGAGAAGGCATAGAAGTAAAGACATCATAGTAACAACTAGCACAACAAGCTCCCAGATCTCAATTTATATTATTATTCTTCAAAAAGGAACCAGAACCCTTGGGAAAAAAAGGCTCATTTTTCCAAGGACAGGGACAGGAAATATACAAAATGAACTTGGAACATCTTGTAATGCCTGAAATTAAGTATGTATTCAAACAAAAATCTGTAATATGGGACAGGAGCCAATTCAAAGAGCCCCCAAAGCTGGATGAATTGAACAAGAAAATAGACAAAATAGTATCAGACTATAGTCCAAAGTATAAAAAAAAAATCCATGAGTCAAAACTTGTATAAAAAAATGATTGGATATTTAAATAAATGTTCAAAAAGAGACAAGTCTTCCATAAGGAGAATTCCGAATAATTTATGTAGATACTCTGCTCTCAAGGGTAGCATGATTTTCCACTCCTCAAGTATGGATTTCATATAGTGCCAAAGGACACGATGTGGGAAAGGAGGTGGGGAGGAAGTACAGAAATAGTAATAGTTTTTTATGATATCAAAACCTGGCAAATAATACCAGCCATGTGATTTATGATCAACACAAGTCATGTTGATAGGATATTTCCTGGATATGTGATGAAAAGGGCACTTTCCCTCTGTGGTCTTCCTCTCCAAAACACATAATCCTGGTCTAACCATGGAAAATATCAGATAAATCCCAATGAGGGAGGTTCTATAAAGCACCTGGGTGGTACTTTTCGAAATTCTCAAGGTTGTTAGAAACAAGGAACCCCTGAGTAACTGTGACAGCCACCATGATGCTTAAGGCGATGAGGCAACCAAATGCAGCAACGTACCAGGGGTCACCTGCTGGAAGAGAAAAAGGACATTCAGTGCAGGAAATCTGAATCAAGCAAGGATTTATTAATGACAACATCTTAGTATTGGTTCATTAATTGTGACATGTGCAGTTCAAGAGGTTACTAAAAGGGGGAAACTAGGTGGGGAGCATGAGGACCTCTGTACTATCTTCGTAATTTTTCTGTAAATCTAAACTGTTCTAAAATAAAAGTTTATTTAACAAAAGGTTGGGTACTCCTCTCTTTTTCTCAATCACCTCGTGTCTCTCTTCTATTGGCAAGTATGGCCATGTTGGACTCATGCCTATTTCCAAGCATGTCTTAGTAGACATCGTCTAGAAAGTAGAACTTTAAGTAAGCATTAAAGGTCTGACGCTCCATGTGTGAGGTGCCAGCCCAAGGATGTGAAAGCGAGGAAATGCAAAATGTAATGGAGGCAAGGAAGCAGATGAAACTGTGTGGTACAGTGGGTTACTACACCAGCAATTGTTTTACCAGCCTATGGGCTCAGGGACAGTGAAGCTGTATCTAGTCAGATCACGAATGGAAGAAAGGAGGGGAGATGATCACCTTACCATCTCTATCTGGCCTCACCTTGTCCATTGTTTAAGGTTTTATCTGGGAATAATCATTTGACCACCAAGTGACTACTCAGGAACACAGATCTTTTGCACCGTGTAGTGACATTTCATCCCAGACAAGAGTAGAGCAGGATGAAGTACAGTTGGGGTCCTGACCAAGAGAAAGAAATGGCAGTTGAGGGAAATAGAGAAGGCACACATCGGAGCCAGCTCATGATGGCTCTCGAGAGCTGTGTCGGCATCTCTTCCCAACTACATGTTCACTGACATCACATTGGTATCTTGAATCCAGCAGTAGTAGGAATATTTGTACCACAAAAATAGGTACCATGACAAATCAGGGTTTGTTTGGCTAGAGGGTCATTTTACCAGCACACCTCAGCCAGAGGAAACCCGAGGAAAAAATTCAATCCTAAACACTTCATCTCCACTGCTCACACTTTAGTGTAAGACGTGTGTACCTCTTGCCTAGATTCTAGCAGGAGCTTCCTATACGTCTGCTTTCTTTCTCTTTGGCTTTCTTACAGTTCATTCACAAAACAACAGCCAATAATTGTGCTAAAACATCTATCAGAACAGGCAACTCCAGTTGCTATCGTCTAGTGGCTTCTCATTTAGAATCAACTATGATACAAGTTAACAACAACATAATACAAATCAAGTATAGAAGCCCTTTATAGTATGCAATTGTACACCCCAGTTCCTTAGATGAAAGGCACAGATTATGGAAATCAAAATTTATTTAGTAAGAAATGAAAAGCATGAAATTAAAAAAATGGACTTGCTAACTTTGGTAAAATTTTACAGTGGAAGAATTAATACACACCAAAGTCCTCTTGATACCACTTCTAAATAGCCAGATGTTCTTTATCAGAACACCAGTGTTTATAATATAAAAGATGTATTATTTCCTAGTGATAGTATGATAAAAATAATGCCTTTATAAGTTGTTGATAGAATCATACAATTCTTTTGACTAAGCATATAACTAATCATTTTTTAGCTCTTTATAAATTCATATAACCTTTACTTCAGTGAACACTTTTCTAAAATTTCTCTAAGGAATGACTAAATATATGGGAGAATGATGGAGTGAGAGGTTTATACATGGATATATTCCTGATATCATTATTTATAATAAAAAAATGGAAAAAATTAAACTGCAGGCTAAGCCCCTTATGGTTCATAAACATGGCAGAATATTGGACTGTTCTGGTTTTATCAAAATTAAAATACATTATTAAACTTTATAGTATAATGATAAAAGCAGTTGTGTGAAGAAGAATGAAATGAACATGGGAAATTATATTCCTTTTATCTTTTTTCTAATTCACTTAACTTAGTGCATACTATTCTAAGTTAGAATATGCAATAAAATATTAGTTGCTTTTTAGAGTCATAAATATCTGCCATTTGTAAAGTCTAAGAGCTAACAATTTAACTCATTAAAGTCTTAAAGAAAATTATTACGTAGACATTTAAAATTCAGTTAGATCTTGAGCTAATAGAAAATTTTATTCAGGATAATATTATTCTCTGGAAATAAGAAAAATAGTTGTTTGGATTTTTGTTTTTGTTTTTTATTTCACCCACAACAGATTTGTGATCTTGGTATAACTATTGCACTATCACTATACAAGCTTAGTTGGGGAACCCTGTTGACTCTAAGATTTCACAAAACAGTAGCTTATGTTCCACACATAGATGTGAAATATTAAGCTGGTCTGCCTCTGAGATTTTAGTTAGAATTTCCTCTAAGTAAAGAAGCAAAAAATTGAGTGCAGTGAATACTTTGGTGAATATTATGATTCACCAGGGCTCCATTTTAGCCCTGAAAAATACATTTCCTCATTTTTCCTTCTCCTTAACATAAAATATCATGGTACATTTACTTTTTCATGTTCTGTGGCTTCCATCCCTTGTGTTTTACAATCACAGGATGGTATACTACACAACACTATACACTTGCATACCATTGTGGAATATGAGACCTCATACCAAAACCTGAAAATTATGTTCATTGAACAAGATTAGAAAGTGTCTGGCATGCAGAAAGCATTCAAAATGTCAGTTGCCCCTTGCCCAGCATTACTAACTGTTGAATCATGTACAGAATGTATTTTATTCTCCTAAGGTCAGTGACCACATCATACAGAGTAACACAGAGCACAATTATTCATATTCTTTGCAGCCTCTAACACACTGCCTTGAGGAATTTAGGTAGCAGTATTGTCCCCATAAATACCTGTGGATTGATTTGTTAACTATAAGATGCCTTTTATGCTCAAAGTGGCTATATAAATAAAAAGTATTTACTTGCACTTTTCCTTTCCTGAATGGTATTTTTTCACAAAGCTTATAGTAATTAAAACTATTAATCACCACATTCCATCTAACCGACTGGTTGGTAGTTTATTCTGCTTGATCAGGATGAATCAAACAAAGGACACAGTTGATGTTGCTGTTCTGCTCAATGAAAATATCTTTACATAGCATGCACATGAATAACACCATATGCATTTTTGAAAGGAATAGAAACAGACAACGGTGTTGTCTTTAAGTAAAACTACCATCTTCTTACTGCTTGTCAAGATTGTACCAAAATGCACTAGGGACATTTTTCCTTGAGAAGTAGTGTCAATTTTAAAAGATATGTAATTAAAGGTGTCTCATATCACCAAGAGATTTTACCTTCATAGTAAATGGGCTGAGGGTCACAATTGCATTAACCTGAGGAATAATATCTAGGTGTCATTATTTGGATGCAAATTTCCCTCTGTGATGGCAGCTCACTGAGGTCATTGATATCCTCATCTTCACCCACTGTGAATGGATGAATAGCCTTTGGTATAAAAGTAAATTCTGCAATAAGACTGGCCTATCTCTGAGGTCATTTGCTGACTGTTCCCAATAAGCATTGGCTCTAAGATGCAGCGTGTACAAAGGCTGTGGCTCAAATTTTAGATTTTTGGTTGCCATTATTGTGATAACCATTTATCATAGAAATGGATCTATCTTCCTCCAAATGGATAGGAATATTACTGTAACCAAACTGAACATCAGCTCCTGCTCTTTCTCTGCCCCTACACAGCACCCCTAACATCCAATCAAGTGAACTACTAAATTGCTCAGAAAGTATGTGAAAATTAATAAAGAGTAGTTACTCTAACCACGACTGATATGGCCTTTATTTTTATATTTATTTTGGATTTTACTTAGTGATGTTGTTGATCCTGGATTCAATTACATTTTGGTTGTAGAGCTAATGATCCTTTATAAAAAATTATAAATCAGTCCACCTCCATGTTATCATGACTTTACACCCTTTATTAAGAATATATTCTTGCTGAGGCATTCTCCTGGATTTATGCACATAAAAATTCACATCCTAACGTAATAGCTGTCATTTTTCAAATCAGAATTGAATTCCATAATTTGTTAGCAACTCAAGAAATATCTGTTGAACACCAGCTACATGGAAAATGTTACACTGAAAATTCTGAGAGAAGCAATTATGAATAAGTCAGGATTCCTGGTCTCAAAAAACCTAAATCTGGTTAGTGTTGCAGTGATTTTATTTAATTGCTTTGCTGACTATAATGCCTATGTTATATTGATGAGGATGGTAAAAATCATGTTTATTGAGCATTTTACATGTGCCAAGTACTGATCTGTGAAGACCGGATGATATGATGCAGAACACCTGGGTGATAGAACCAGGTATTCCAGTTTATATACAGGCACTCAATACCCATGGTGGCCTACAGTAAGTCAGTTAGCTTTCCAGAGCTTCGTTCACAAAAATTTGTGATAGTAAAAATGGCTCTCATTTTGTTGTAAGGACTAGAGGTGAAGTATGCAAGGCAACCGTAATATAATATGTAATATAAATGGTTGCTATTTTCATATCATTGTACATATGCTAAATATCATTTAATTCTCAATTTAAAAAGCCCTAAAATATGGGCATTATCCTTATTCACAGACAAAACTAAGACTGAATGAATTTAAATATCTGCCCAATTTATTAAGATAATGAGAAACCAGTTCTCAATTTACATCTCTCTCACTTTAAACCCAATTTTGTATGTTGGCAACATGTAGGTCTGAAAGTAATGCATGCTGGCAATTGCTTGCCTGCATAATACAATCAATCCAAAACTGTGAAGGCTTAATGAGAACAGCAGAGGCCATAGCTGCCATCAAGGCAGTACCAATGACTGAAGGTGTATAAAGACAGGTTTAAATCAATAAGACCTGGGGGGCTTCTGAAGGCAAAACTGTGGGTATTGGTTCTCAGAATGGGGTGGGCCACAGCAGAAAGGCTTTTAAAGTTCTTGGGACAGGTGGGCCTGAAATCATATTTCTAAGTTAATACAAGGAATACTGGAACAGGGCCCAGCTTCAAAGGAAAGTGCTCTGTAGGTATAAGGTGTGTATGTGTTTGGGCATTTGGTGCATAAAGATAGATGTCCTGGTCAGTCAGTCATGGACGGAAGTGAAAAACAGGAATTTGGAGAGGAAACTTCAGCAGAAGTTAAAAAATATACAGATGACTTTAAGGACAGAACATTTAAATAAATATGTGACGGAACCTGGCATAAGATGAGTAGGAAGATTGTGCCCCACCTAAACTCATTCAAATTTTAAATTTGGGTTATTAAAATGAAATATACTGTGTGCCAACTTCTGCCCACTGGCTCATAGGACATGAACCTTGGTGCCATGATAGAGGTCTATACGGAAAGGTGTGGCAAGAAACTCACAGTATTAGATCTCAGGAGGCGTAGACTGGAAACAGCAGGCTACTCATAAAAAACTGGGTATTCCCAAAATGTTAATAGGTTTTCCTTTTAATGGCTCAGGGCGTGCTGCAGAGAATGATGTCTCTGTGTGTGTATTTCTGAGGTGCCAAAAAGTAACCCTGAAATTCATTGATTCCTACTACCTGTAACTAAGTCAAACAAGGGAAGACAGGACAAACATAGAGATAAGAATTAGAATGGTGAATCCTATAGATTTCCTCTATTGTCATTATGGAATTACTCTAATGAAAAATAATGTCATGTACATGTACATTTTATATATAATATATATGCTGTATATATGTACATATGTGTATGTATATGTACATGCACATATAAATTTTACCAAATGTAATGAAAATTGGGGGAAATGTTGAACGGAGAGTGATGGTAATATTGAATCAACAAATAAGGAATGGGTAATAAGATGGACTCCAGAAGCTATACATGCAAGAACATTAGACTTGTCTTAGGAAATTATCCCACACAATTCACTGCATATGTACAATGTTCTTTAAATCTATGAATGATAACAATTTAAAATATGTTAAGTTATCCTAAAAGAAACATATTGCAGAATGAATTTATTAATTGGATACATTTGATTACAATAAGTAGACAATTACGTATATTTCTCAATTACCAAATTGTGGAAGACAGAAGACAGCAAACAAACTTGTTTGTAACTGCATTTATTTTTATAATTTTAATCAATTAGGATATTCCTGAGGCCATAAATATCCATATGTCTGCTTTATTACTTGTATAATCACCTCTGTTAATTTCATAGGTATAGAAGGTTATGTAGATTTTCTCTTTATATAATTCTAGCATTCATCAAAGTTCTAACATACGATTTACTTACATGCCTGTAATGAGTGAGTTTCACAGGGGAGTTCTGGGACTTACAGGACCTGCTTGGCTCACTAGTTTTATTGGCTGATAAACAGACCAATGGTACTGAAGGAATTTAAAATACGCCATCTCCAAATACGCCCCTTTGGCACATTGACTACTCTCAGTGAAAGACCCTGGCAAACAGCAGGTGCAGGAAGAGCACTCTGACTTTCCTTTTTGTTCCTCAAGTCAGGAGATAGCATCCCCAAGAGAGAGGTGTCTTCCTTATACCAGGAGGAAAAATCATTCTTATAACAAGAGACAGGAAGGCAAGACCAAGAGAAATTTGTGCAAATAGACCGTGTTAAAATAATTATTATCTTCCATTAGTCTCTCCTGTATTCTGGTTACTTTTCCACAATTATTACTCTTTATTCAACCTAGTATATAATCACTCAGCCCTGGTCACTTCTTTGGGTCTTCATTTATCTTGTGAGACCTCCCATGTTCATATAAGTAAAATCCATGTTCTTTTCCTCTTATGCTGGTCCCAGACAGAGACCATAGGAGAGTGAAGGAAAATTTTACCTTCCTTGTAATAAGAACAGAAAGTCCTGAAATAGATTCAAGGATATATGGCAACTTAATATATTCTAAAGATGGAATTTCAAATTAGTGGGGTAAAGGGCTTTTTTAATAAATGCTACTGTAACAACATGATTGACTTGGAAAATGATATAACTGGGTTCAAATTTCACACAATATATCAGAATTAATTGCATCAGAAATCCAAATTAAACAAAAACAAAACAAATGCCTGAAGAAAGCATGAATATATTCTTCTATGATCTAGGAGTAAGGAATTCCCTGACTCAAAACAAAAAGGAAGCTGAAAAAATGATACATTTTATTATACAATGATAATTACAATTTTTATTACTTTGCATGGGGAAATTTATCATAAGCAAAGTGAAAAAAATCAACTTCACTCAAAGACTTTCACTGTACTAGTTATTATCTGGCAAAAAAAAAAAAACACTCATAGAGAAAAATCTAGGGTCAGAGAGCTTTTGCTTCTTTTGTGTTTAAAACATGACTGTTCTTTGGTTGTTTCAAACTTCAGGGAAGTTCAGTGTAAAATTGAGTAGCAATATTTTTTCTTTTTCTCATCTGTCAATTTAAAGAATAGTTTTCCTGAAAAAAATCGACTTCCCATTAGGTCGGCATTCTTTTTTTGTGAATGAAAGTACCATTGATATGCAATCTTATGAAGGTTTCATATGTTTCACATGAGCAACATTGTGGTTTCAACATTCACCCGTATTATCAAGTCCTCCCCCATTACAGTCACTGTCCATCAGCATAGTAAGATGCTATAGAGTCATTACTTGTCTTTTCTGTGCTATACTGCCTTCCCTGTACCCCCTCTACATTATGTGTGCTAATTATAATGCCCCTTATTCCCTTTCTCCCTCCCTCCTCATCCACCCTCTCCACCCCTTTTCCCTTTGGTAACCTCTAGTCCCTTCTTGGAGTCTGTGAGTCTGCTGCTGTTTTGTATTTTCAGTTTTGCTTCGTTGTTGTACTTCACAGATGAGTGAAATCATTTGGTACTTGTCTTTTTTCCCTGGCTTATTTCACTGAGCATAATACCCTCTAGCTCCATCCATGTTGTTGCAAATGGTAGGATTTGTTTTCTTCTTATGGCTGAATAATATTCCATTGTATATATGCACCACATCTTCTTTATCCATTCATCTACTGATGGGCACTTAGGTTGCTTCCATTTCTTGGCTATTGCAAATAGTGCTGTGATAAACATAGGGGTGCATATGTCTTTTTGAATTGGGTTCTTGTTTTCTTTGGGTAAATTCCTAGGAGTAGAATTACTAACTCAAATGTTATTAGTTTTTTGAGGAAACTTCATTTTGCTTTCCACAATGGTTGAACTCATTTACTTTCCCAGCATTTGATCAGTTTTTATAATTGTAATTGAATAAAAATAACCACCTTAAAATAATTATTATACAAAATTTCTTAACTAAATTTACTAAATTATAAAGAGCAAAGATTTGAGAAAAACTCATGTGAAAATACAATAGTTCACATACAACCAATGCTGTCTTTTACCCATTATTTGAAAAGTAGGGAGCATTTTAAAACTCTTTCCAACATTGAGATATAAAATGTAATCTTTGAGATGGAATGATGTTGTTACAAAGCAACTCGACATTCATGGTAAAGCAATATACACAACTTTACCTTGCAAAATCTTCACAAAAATCATTATGAAAATATTTGCAAAAAAGTTAAGGCCCAGAAAGTTACTGGACAGAGTTAAGCATAAAAGCATAGATTCTCCAGACACACAAATATCTTCTCCCAACTCTGAAACAACAAATTACAGCAGCACTTATATAAGCAATGTAAATAAAATAGTAAGCAATTTGAAATTGGGTTTGAAACACTCCACAGACGAACTCAATATATGGATAAGGAGAGGGCACACTTGTCCTTTCATGAAAGAGATTCAGTGTGCCCGGTCTCTTGAGACTGATGGAGGGATCAGCTATGTCGACCTCATACTCAAAATGGTCTGCATGTTTATCAAGACTAGGTTTTGTTTCTTTATTTCCTCCTGAGCAGCCAGACTGGGAGCTGGAGCCATATGGTCAATGACTCACAAGGAAGGCAAAGAAAGGGAGATTTAGGATACAAGACTAGCATTGATCAAGCTAGACAAAAACACAACTGTGTGGAATTACAAAAAAACAAACAATTCTTTCACCGTATTTCCAGTATAGCTCTACTAATGGACATCCTCACGTCATACTAGACACTCTGTATTTATTTTTCTGATGGATTTCCTTATAATCTGTTTCAGATTATCTTGGTTTACAAAAATAATTTTTTTTCCAAGATTGGGACCACCAAGGAACTACATATGAATGCGAAAAAAAAACAGTCCTGAATTTAGAATATTCTGTAACTCAGTTGTTCTTTCCACCTAAAAACAAACAAGCCGACACCCACTTTTCTTGCCCTCCCTTGCAAAACAAAATAAAACAAAAACTTTTCCGTGTAACTTTGAGTCAAAGCGAGGAAGTCTCACTGAGTACAAAGTTAAACTAGCAGTTCTGGAACATGTTCATACTTTGACGATGCTTAGCATTGTACATTTCTGGACTACCCACAATGCTGAGGGACCTGATAATGTTAATTCTGGGAGGGCTTTGTCTCTATAACAGTGACCCAAAACAACTAGAGAGGGTGTCTGTTTTTCGTGGACAGTGGTACTTGTGAATGTCCTCTCCTGTCTCTGGTAACTTATGCATTTGGCAGCTTTCAGAGAATATTTATTAAGGTTAGTTCTGCTTATTTTGGTCCGATCTTATGGGGAAATTAGGAACAATACCTATTCTGAGTATAGAGTTTTTTCCCAGAAATTGTGCTAGACACTTATCCACTTCATCTCACTGAAATCTCATGGAAATCCCCAGGTCAAGTAACTTGCCAAAGGCTACCCAGTGAGTATCTGGTCCATTACTTTGGGCTAGCACCTAAACTATATCACTACAAAGCCTATATGTATATATATATATATATATATATGAAATTTCTATTTTCTTAGAATGATTGGGGTTGCAGATGTTTTTACACAACCTGAGAAATTCTTCAAGGGCTATTTTAGGACTGCTGTAATTGATTCATTTATTAAAGTAAGTTAATTCTTCTGAGCAACAGAATGCTGGTATATTATTGGAATCAGTAGTTAAGTCATAGTCTATCCTTACAAGTCATTCTCTGTTTAGTAGTACACCTGATCATAAATATGTATATGCTATATATTATGTTTATGTAAGATAATGATGATGTGATATAAACTGGCATATTTTCAATTAAAATGTTGATAACTAAAAGGAAAAGAGAGATGCTGTCCAAAAGCATTCTCTCAGCAGAGACAATTCAGTCCTGTCAGATCCTTTAGCACCTGAATGGGGAAGCCAGGTAGCCACACGACAAGATGGCCATGTTGTAAGCAGTGTTGCTGAACATGCTGGCATTATCTTAGAAATGCAATAACTTTTAAATTATATGAGGTTTTCATTTTTCAAAGATAAACTATGTTGCTGTTATCAATTAAAATAAAAATTCATAAAAACACACACATAATTCTATTATTGGCTTTTACGTGGTGGCATTAGCACCCAAGGGAAACTTTACGCATGTAAAGGATTTCTTCAATAATCAAACTCAGAGAAAGAAGAGAAACCCAGAGAGACTATGGGGTTGAGACACTGTGGGGATGAGAATCAGTAGCTTCAGGACCAAATCAAAGCTTTCCCTTTGCAGTATTCATTCTATCAGTCTGGATCAAGTTGGTCTGGATGGAGAAAAGGAAAAAGAAAAGGGGTTTAATAATGAGGGCAAATATATCTTTCACTTACCTCAAAACAAATAGGTTTATGATGAAACAGATTGTTGCGAGGCTTGCCAAATTTGGAAACAGTTCACTGCAGTATGTGTGTGATCAGAAAAAAAAGTCTACTAATAAAAATAGTATTACTTATACTCTCCAACCAGCTGTGTTTTCTGTGAATTCCACTCAGTTTCCACATGGAATTGCTTTCATGGTAAGGATGATGGAGGTATTTTCCTTCTGAAAGATACCCAAAGGATACTGCCTGTAGGAATCATTTTATTCAACATTGAATTCTGCAATGGGAAGCCACAGCTTGGAAGTGTTGTCCAGCTGCTCTTTGAAACCTGGTAGGGTAGAAGGAGGTGATTTATCAAGACATGACAGATCTTCTTATTAAGAATTTGGCCAACACAGTGAAACAAAGCAGCTAGTCATAATCACCACCAAAGTCACCAATGTGGTAAGTGTGAAGAAAAAAATGCATTTAACAGATTCCAGAAAATGGGAAGTAATATTGAAGGTGTCAAGATTTAGATTGATGAAGACTGTGGTTTTCTAATTGATGTGTGTATCGATCATGACGGTGACAGGAAGGCAACTGCTTGGATGTTTTCAGTCCCAGAGATGCAGATTTGACAGAGTTCCAGTAAATTATGGGCTGTGGGATATACTTTAGCTCCAAATTCTAACATTCGCACAGGCCCCAAACAAGTACATGGGAGAAACAATACAGTGCATGACTTGCAGATCCATGACATCCTTCAAGAGGACTTGGAAACACTTGGATTTGGAAATACTTCTGCCGTAGACAGCTTAATCATGTACTCCAACTGTAAGGAGAAGGACTGAGAAAATAGAATCATGACTTTCAAATTAGTCTAAAACCAAAACTGTGGAAGTCAGCAGAAGTATGGAATGCAAAGTTGAAAAAATAACAAGGTGGACCATCCTGGGTAAAGACAGAAAGATCCGAGGTCAGTTCCAGAAGACAGAGCTTCTAATCATCCCAGGCCTTCGGACAACTTAGACACCTTACTGAATGCCACCCAGGTTCAGATTCAGAAAGACAGAAATGCTTTTCAGTTAGCAATATATTTGGTCAGTGTGCAGAATGGTGGTACACTAAAAAATTTGTGAGTTAGAGTTTTCTTTTGGCCTCCGTATCTCCCAGACTTGGTGCTGAAAAAACCACCGTCCACAGCGCCTTCAGGTGCAGACAGAAAAAACCCTGCAAACGTCTTCTAGTCCAAGTCCACTCTTTGTAACCAAAAGACCAGCAAAAAGGGCTGCCTAGCAAGGTGGACACTTTTAGACAAAACTTCTCTACTGCAGACAAACACCACAGAAAAAAATCTGCAGCCCCAGCCTCAGGCCCCAGAAGCAAAAGCCAAGTGGGGAGGCTAGACCTTCAACCTGCCAGGTTCAAGGACCCAAGGGCCCACTCCCTAGTTTAGCTGGATCTCAGAAGAAATCTTATTCTCCTCTCAAACTGTATCACTTTGTCTTTTTTTTTCTTTCTATTTAGAATTGATCCCTTATTTAACATTAAATGATATGAATGGGAAAATATATCATTATGTTTATTTAAGTTCCCCTATGAGAACTTGAGCTATGTGAGGGCAAGCAACTGCATTTGTCTTGCTTAGCATGTGATCCCAGTGCAAGAATAGTGCCAGGTATATAAGGAGCCCTTAATAAATATTAGTAAATGAATTAGCAAGTGGAAGGGAAGCACCTTTTATTCAATAACAATAGTAATAATATTACCAGTAAAAAAATAACAATGGCCTGTTAGATCTCATGATGTTTTACTATGAATAGGAAATAATTTTTATCCCCACTAAGAAATGGTATTTAACTTGTGAAGGTAATATACTAAAGCATTTAGTATAATAAATGTTTCTAGATGAGGATAGTGTTGTGTGCAATTTTAGTTACTGTCATGAAATCACACCTCTAGAATGTTTTGAATCAGAGTTACACCAAAGAGCTGTAATTTTATTTTTATTCAGCTTCTCTCAAATGGGAGTTCATAGACCAGTGCTGATCAGCTCCTTAAAAATCACATAAAGATCTTTTTTTTATAATGTACATCCCTGCACTCCTCACTCACAAGTTCCAATTCAGTTATTTTGGGGCAAATTTTGATGCATTTTTTAAAACTTTTTGTGTGATTCTGAAGCAAAGTAAGGTCAGTGTATTAGTCAAAGTTCAGCAAAGAAACAAAAGCAATGTATATATATATCTTATTTGTATATATGTATGTGTGTGTGTGTGTGTGTGTGTGTGTGTGTGTGTGCATGTGTATAGAGAGAGAGAGCTAGAGACAGAAAGACAGAGAGACAGAGAGAGAAGACCAATGGTATAGACCCAGTCTAAGTCTGAAGGCCTGAGAACCAGAGGAGCCATACTATAAATTCCAGTTCAAAAGCTGGCAAGCTGGAACCAAAGAAGAGCTCACTTTTCAGTTAGAGATAAAAGGCAGGAAAAGACCAATATCCAGCTCAGCAGTCAGGCAGATGGAGTTCATTCTTACGAAGCCATTTAGTTCTTGTCAGGCCTTCCACTGATTGGATGAGGCCCACCCACATCAGGGAGGGCAATCACTTTATTTAGTCTACTGATTCAAATGTTAATTTCATCTGGAAACAGCATTATAGACACTTCAGTGTATTACTTGGCCAAATGTCTGGATACCCTGTGGTCCAGTCAAGTTGAGAACAGTCAGGAAAGTATAAAATCTATGTTTGGCCAATTTTATATAATTAACATTTGCTGCACATTTTGATAAATTTTTTACATAGATTATTTTTCAGAACAATTCCACAAGCTAAGTGTTATTACAGTCCACATTTTACAGGTAAGGAAACTGAAGTCCTACAAGGAAAAAAAAAACATGTTTACTTTTAAATGGCTACCAAAGAAAGAACAAAGATTAGAAGGTACACTTTTTGGGGAGACATGTAGGGACTATCTCCTTATTTTTGGTTACAAATAAGTATAAGTATGTTTTTTCATACTTTCAGTAGAACACAGTACATGGAAATTGAGTAATTTGACTCTAATTTATGTCTTTTATAAAGGATACAACTAGAAACAATGTAATACCACAGCTAGTAAGAGCAGGGCTAATTCTATTTTCAGGGCTGGAGGGCTTAAGTAGGTGAAGGGTTATTGGAAATGAAGCAAGTTGTGTGAAGGGGTGTTCTGACCATAACTTCAGCCTCTGGTAGAGGAAAGTGCCAGGAAAATTGACATTCAGGGAGAGTGTGAGGAAAGTACACCTCAAGCTCTTACTCTCTTCTCTTCCCCGGTCTTCCACTGCTGCTACTCTACCTGATCTGAACGCAGTAAGAAACCAGAGGGCAGAGGAGCTCATTGGTCCAGTCCACACAGGCCAGCCTTCTGGGATGCTAAGCAGGTGGAAAAAGGGAAGAGCGGAGATCAGTAGAGGACAAGGGATGCTCCATAAAGGAAGGTAACTCTCCCATAAAAAGCTAACTGGGTGTTGATGAGATGGAGAAGAAATCAGTTGGGATCAGAGTCTCTAGGAATATAACTATAAACACCAGGGGTTCAGGGAATCATACCCTGACTCAGTGGAAAGAAAGTTTTGTTTGCACATCCCCAAGGCAGGCTCACACAAATGCCAGAAAACACGTAGATTCAGTTAGCCGAATTCTCATGGCAGCCAAGCGGATCATTAATGTTGGCTACGTGCTTTGTGCACGACTTCTACAAGATGGGGTGAGAATGCCCTGCCCCCTGCCTGGCTCTGATTCATTCCTCTGGGAAAAAACAAGTGATGAGATCTGACCACAGTGAATTCTTACCAGGACTTATTCTTTATTTTGAGGCAGCTTCCAGTTCTCAGAAGATTCTTTGGAGTAAATATAGAACTATAGAACCTCATTTAAACAAAACCCAGTCTTTCTTGGGGTGTTTTATTGTATTTTACATGAATACAATACAAAAATGTAGAGATAGAGATTCATTCCAAACATTTCCCTGTTTATGTTCTGTTTAAGAATCTTATAATAGAAGACAAATTAAAAATATTCTTCAAAATATGTATTTAACTCAGCTGGAGGTCAACAATGTAAATGCCCATGCTAGTTATGAAGCTTTCTAATTGAAGGATAATTATAATGACAATAACTCACATTTGGAGAGCATCTTCAGTTTTGATGCTTTTTTTTTTTAATTAATGCTATTTAATCATTTATTCAACCATAAGGAGCTGAGTATCTGTAGGCTCTCAGGACTGTTATGGGGTAATTAATTGGGGTGGCAGTGTAGGGATACAGCTAAGAGACTGTCAAAAGCCAGACCATAGTTGGACCCCAGAACCGTGGTAATGATTTTGGTCCTACAGAGATGGGGAATCCCAGAGGCCTCTGAGCAAGTAAGTGGTGTGATCTCTTCTATTTTTAAGCAATCGCTCCAGCTGCTGTGAGGAAAACAGCTTGTTCAGGAGCAGAGGCATCAAGAAAACAAAAGCAGTTCTCTCCACTTACCAAGAACCACAGCCAGGATTAGAACCCAAGTATGCATACTTAGGAAAAAGGATGCCCTTCATTATTCTAAATTCCTTCCCACTTTCAGGGTTTGAGCCATCTTTCTGCTACATGAACAAACCAAACATTTGCCTGCCATCAGGCCAAGTGTAAACATCAACCTCTTCATTAGAAGCATCTATGCTGTAAACACTTATGAAAAAAAAGTTATGTTGATTTTCTTTCCTTCTTAAAAGGACAAATGTAGCTGTCCACACCTCCACAGGCTTACAGAAACAGAGACAGCTGTTTAGGACCCCTGTGAGTCCACGCAGAGGCTAGGATTTCAGAAGTAGTTCTGTCTATAACTTACATGTGGCTGTACACACATCATGAAATTATCTTTAACTATGCTCCTGTCCCTTGGGAACATAAATTAACTGCATGTGTGTATCTGAGTATGTATGCCTAGCACTGAATACTAAGTGGGGTAGAATAGATGAAGTGGATGGCTCCCAAATGAACTAGATGTGCACTCTATCCTTATACTTGGCTGTTGTTAAAGACTAAATGCTTGTGTCCTCCAAAATTTGTATGGCGAAGCCCTAACCCCTTAGTGCAGCTATAGGTGGAGGTAAGTCCTCAAAGAAATAAAGTTAAATGGAGCTCTATCTAATAAGATTAATGTCATCCGAAGATGACACTAGAGAGCCCTGTCCGTGCATGCACAGAGAGGTTATATGAGAACACAGCAGGAAGACAGCCATCCACAAACCCAGGAGAGAAACCTCACCAGACACCAATACTGCTGGTGCCTGGACCTTGGACTTCCAGTCCCCAGAACTGTGAGGACATAAATTTCTGTGGCAGAAGCCACCTACTCTGTGATATTTTGTTATGACGGCTCAAGAGGACTCATACAGCCACTGAGAAATAGAGGATTCTTTTTTTGTTATTTTGACCCAGGTATGTAGCTCAAAGCCAATAGGCAAAGCCACTTTGTCACCAGGAGTGAAATCTAATTCTTATACCAGGAAGTATGTAATTCCATACATTCAACTTTTTAGAAAATCTTACTTTAACTAGATATTGGAATTTCCTAGAATATCACAAGATTACATTTGCAAGGACATAAAAGCCCCGGGAGTTTCAACTGGACTGCATTCTAGAAAACAAAGAAAGTAGTTCTTTTTTATATATGAATAGTTAGCAAGTGTAAATAGTTAGCACTTTCCATTTTTGGTACTAAAGTGATTACATTCTCATTTTAGTCATTATTCAGACTCTGCCAAAATTAATTCACTGCTACAAGACTCAGATTCTTCATTTGGAGAATGTACAGCATAGCATCCATGTCATGAAGCAATGTTGAGGGTTGAATGAGGCAATGGATATCAGGTACCTGGCATATTGTAGGTGCCAAATAAATGGTAGTTATTCAGGACCGTCTTTCTAATAGTTACAAAAATCTTCATCTTCAATATTATAGATTATTACTAAAATAAGGGTCTCTAGAGAAGAGGAAAGATACTACTGTGACTATAGACAAGATGATGCAGGAGGTAAGCGTATGGAGTTATTAGAAAATACACTTTAGACTTGAAGATGTGCTATGGACCCCCACATCCATATGTTGAAGCTCTAACCCCCAGTGTGATTATCATTGGATACAGGGCCCCTGAGGAGCTGATAAAGATTAAATAAGGTCATAAAGGTGGGGACCCTAATCTGATAGGGCTGGTGCCCTTATAAAAAGAGGAAGAGATACCAGAATTCATTCTCTCTGTCAAGGAGGACTCGGCGAGAAAGCGGTCATTGGCAAGCCAGGAAGAGAGGTCTCAGCAGGGACTGATTTGGCTGGCACCTTGGTCTTGGACTTGCCAAGCCCTCAGAACTGTGAGAAAATAAGTATGTATTGTTTAAATGGCCCAGCCAACAGTGTTTTGTATGGCAGCCAAGCAGACTAAGACAGGAAGTGTTAGGGGCTAATTGCTTTTATGTTTATGTGTTTATTTTTCTTAAGCATATATAGAATGAAGTAAATATACAAATAAATCACATTACCTAAACATAGACAGAAAAATCATTGTAGCCTTTTAGGTTCTTGAAGAGAGATGGCTGGCATTGGCGTTATGTGTTGGAAGCTACGTTTCAAAAGTCTGAGCATGTCCACCTCATAAATCATAAAAAATCGTGCAATTTTAATGTGTGTCATACTTCCGTTTTTAAGACATAATGTCATAGAAATTTGTTCCAATCAAGATTATTTTACATGTGTGGAAAACAGCACCACAGAAGCATAAGAGTAACAATGATAACACCATATTCTTTGTATAAAGTGACATAGTGAGAACAAATGGCTATTTTGGAAGCAGTTGGCTGTCAGAACCATATTAAAGCAAATACAAACAAAATTTATTCAATATTCTTATACTCCATTAGGCTGTTGATTTAGTTTTTAATGTTGCTAGAAGACAGGATAGTTTTAATGAGTCCTTTTTTTTTGAAATTATGTGCAAAGGATTATTATACTAAAAGAAAATTTTCACTTGTCATATCTATTACTGCATGGAAACACATATTACTACCATACACACACACATATATATATATATATTTATGTGTGTAAGTATATTATAGATACACATTTGTATTTGTGTGTGTGTTTGTGTGTGTATGCATTTATTACAGTTTGGCAATACCAATATAACTATGATAGCAAATATTCCTTTTTGGGGTAGAGAAGTCACGTAATTGACTCATTTTTACTAAATGAGTTTCTAATACTAAAAGGGATGACACATCTGTCTGAATACAAGTGTCAGAAAAACGTTCAAGACAAAAATTATGACTTTTTAATTTTGCAAGTCCAGTTTTATTTCATATGAAAAATAAGAATTAAGAATGAATTTAAAAGCTCACAGTCATTTCTCTTAACCTAATTTAACTTGAATTGAGCCCAGGAGAGGTTTTCAATCCCTAAGCTTATATAACATGCCAGCCCTTATTATGCTAATGAGATCAAGGGAATAATTCCACTCTCTCCCTACTTCAGGGGCCACAAATAGATATTCCAACCTCAACTGGTCATGCAAATTCCCATTATTTTCCTCTTTGGTAACATATTTGGGTTGTTACTGTTGTGATACATTTGAAATTCATCCATTTTTTTGAATACCAATCGTGTACACAAAATATGCTCTTATATGTAGAAAATAGCTATCATGTCCTAACCACTTAGACCATGTGTCAACTATAGAACCTTGTTACATTTAGGGTTTAGGTGCCTGCCTTCCCAGTAAGATTCGGGGACCCTCTAGTGTTTGCGATCTGATTGTTTTTGAATTCCCAGTCTGTTGCAGAACACACAAAAGAGGGATTTGACAAAATATGTTTGATTTAGTGAAGAATCAACTACTGAGAAAAAAAAATTTATTTTAGTTTCTGAGATCCTACACTGACAAAATGTTGTAAAGCAATTAGAGTGCAGATATTTCTAGGACTATAGCTAAACTCAGAGTGATCGTCGGAAACATCCATGAATGAAGGTATGGGAAGAATGTTTCTCAATAGGGTATCTATGTATCCTCTATGACAACTTTTTTTTTTGTTAAGGTATCATTGATATACAATCTTACGAAGGTTTCACATGAGCAACATTGTAGTGTTAACATTCACCCATGTTATCAAGTCCTCCTCAAATAACCCACTGCAGTCACTGTCCATCAGTGTAGTAAGATGCTATAGAGTCACTACTTGTCTTCTCTGTGCTATACTGCTTTTCCCATGGCCCCCCTACATTATGTGTGCCAATCATAATGACCCTCAATCCCCTTCTCCCTCCCTCCCCACCTGCTTTCCCTTTGGTAACTGCTAGTCCCTTCTTGGAGTCTGTGAGTCTGCTGCTATTTTGTTCCTTCAGTTTTGGTTCATTGTTATACTCCACAAAAGAGCAAAATCATTTAGTACTTGCTCTATGCAATTTTTTTAAGTGTCTGTTGATTATATGAATTATATAAATATATATGTTATCTAAGACTTTAGTGTCTGAGTGAATGGAAGCCCTCTTGTACATGGTTTCAAGAATTGTTGCTCTTGTATTTTATTCTAGCCTCTGCTGTTGTGAACAGTTTCACAAAGGCTCTGAGCAGCCTGGCTCCAGGGTGATTGGACAGCATTCACAACGTAGAGCAGTCCTCTGACCTTCTGCCTGGAGGTTCTCTATGCTGAGTGTGGGTGCCTCATGAAGGGATTGACAGTCATGCATACACAATCCTTAGGTGTTGGAGGGTGACCACCAGATAATGATTTACCTTTTTATTCCTATTCTGGGTAGTTCTGAAACATGCCAGAAAGCTTAGAACTCTTTTGGATCAAGCAAACATGATTCTCTTGAGGTGGTCAATTCAATAACATATTCTTTGATAACCTTGCACACTTATTCTATCTGCTCCAAAGTCCTTTATTCTGGCTGCCTTAAATGACAACCCCTAAAAAGCCATTTATGTATTAGCATTAGCCTCTGTCTCAAAGTCTGCTTTTGAAAAACCAGACTAAGATATTGATAATAATTTAAATATTATTTAAAATATTCTTTGTTGCCAAATAGTTCTGTCAAGCTGCAAAGCTAAAAATACTTAAAATAAGTTAAAAATCAGACTTACTATACTAGTGATAAAATCGTGGAAAGTCAATGTAAACAGGACTTCAGAGCATGTTTTAATTAAAATTGCCCAGGAATTGGAATAGAAAAAGGTGATGGGAAAATTGCAATATCCCAGTGTTATGTAGGAAGCACAAAACAAATCTGAAAATCCCTCTAACTGAAGCAATTAGTACCATAGTCATGTATGGGCAGCAATTTAAATTCCACAAAAATAGGATCCTCCCTTGAATTAAATTAGTATTATTGATTTGAAATGTCTTGACTTTGTAGTCCAGCTTATACTTAACGTTTACATTTATCCGTGTTTTTTGGTTACATAAGAACTATAAGCATAAGGAATTTAAAACTAGATTCATGTATGCATTTGTTTATATAACAGTACATTAAAATATTTTGTCAGTAGTTGGGGTTTTTGAATTTCCCCCAAAATTATTCATACATTATACAACGTTCAGAAGCTGTTCACAGGTGAGGACCTGGACTAACTTCCCTTGGAATTATCACTATTAATAGAAATTCAGGAACCAGTTTCATCAGTTAAGGTAATCAAGGACTATCACTTTATATTACATTATGGCATTTATTTTTATTAAAAATGTAATAAATTATTCCCTACAGCTTTCTCCAAGTTTTTTCAAAGAGTGAAATGACAATGCATATGAAATGTAAAGTGCATTCACCTGAAAGATTTGCCCGTATTCACTCACTCAAGACCAGTATAACCCAAGAGATGGTTCTGCTTTAAAGGTCATTGAGAATTTCTAAATGTTTCTTCTTTCCTATTTTCCGTAAGCTTAAGTAGTCCTATAGTAAAAAAAAAAAAAAATAGTATGTCTCATGAGCAACCCAAAGATAATAAATATCTAGAAGATACAGCTCTCTACAGAGAGTACTATTCTAAGAACTGAAGAGACCTATGCTAGACTTTGTAGTCATACAGACCAGGGTTCAAATCCTCACTGACATTTCCTGTCTGTATCATTATATGGCTTGAGAAAAGCTCCATACTATTTTTGACTCTCAACTTATTGTTCTGGAGAGTAAGGTAAAGTAATGTAATTTAAGTAATATATGTAAATATCTTTATCTTTTCACATAGTGTCTGGAATGTAAAGAACATAAAAGTACTGAAATAAACATATGTATGTATATTTATATATCACATATGTGACGTGTGTTTTATATGCCTTTGACTATTTTTCTAGTTAATGCTTTATAATCAGTCTGTTCTTTTTTCCTAGGAAAAAATAAAATAAAATATGAAAAAGATTTTCAAATCAAGTTACACATCGATATAGGTTTCATAAACACTAAAATAAATAATGTATGAAAGTGGCCAAGTGGGACTGACTTTTAATCTTTGCTTCTGAAATATGAACAGAAATTTGGATATTGTTACCTAAAACACTTAATGAAAATAAAATAAGAATGACTTTAAACCTAAGTTACTTGCCAAATGAAAGGAACCATTAAGTGGTGTATTTGAAAAATAAATGACTTGAGGAGAAATAGTTTTAACTGTTTTCAAGCAACAGAAGTAGCCTCTGATGTTTTCATGACTGTGTGGGTTAACTTGCAAAACTAAAGTAAACCGGGCTCCGGGCAGAAGGAAGCCAGGGCCTGCGTGCTCTGCTCGGGGCTTTGCAGCAGGGAGCACAGGTGAGGGAAGTCATCACATCAGGATATCACCCAGGTTTTCACAGGATGATCAGCATTTTTTGGTGGCCTTCCTCTGGTTTCCAGTTTCAGTGTTCCAGCATTATCCCAGCAGAAGCTCATTGGTCTTGTCTGAGTCACAAACTTGGGTAGTGAAGTGGGGATGGATTTTTCTTTTACTGCCAATTCCATCAGGTATGCACACAAAAGGGCTATAAGAAAGTCTCCCAACAGCAAGCTGGGATCCTCTCACCTGATGATGGGGAAATGCCTAGCAAGGCCAAAAGTGTAAATGTTGACAATGGCTCCAAGCTCTGTTATTGTCACACTTTTGAATTAAATGGCAGAAAGTCAATCAAAGATCTATCTGAAGAAATATGATGGATAAATGAGGTGACATGCTGTTGTGCTGGTGACTAATCCTGGGATGCTAAGGGCTAGCCGTGTGCCCTCTGTGTCTATCCACTGCAGTATTTTTCTGACAAAGCACAGTGTCGGGTCCCTCTTAACTCCTAACAAAGCCTAGGGCCACTCTTCATTCATCGGGTGGTCTCAGTAATCTAGTAACTGATACCACGAAGAGCAGTTACCTCTGGATTCATCTTAACCATTTTTAAAGTCCAACATTTTTTCAGGTTTAACTTCTTACTTTTGAAACTTTTTGATAAGTCTACTTAAAAGTGTGATTTTTTTCTTCTTTTTTGTCTATATGACAGAAGCTGAAAAGGGCCATGAAATTCAATTATTCTGATTCTTCATGGCCCATCTATCTGAAGCAGGCCAGGCAGTTGAAACAGAAACATCAGTATTCCCGGTTGTGTGGTACCAGGAGGAGGAAACAGCTCAATCCACCTTGCCTTGCCAAGTCAGCATGCACAGGGGCAAAGTTCACAGTCATGGTCCAAGGTGTGTCTGAAATTTCCTAGCAGTGCTATCTGAAATCACTAAGGTCAAATGCACAGGTCATCTGAGTTAATTCTTCCACTGGATTGGGTTAGCTCAAGCCATATGGTTAAGTGGTCAAATTAAGATGGATGTTAAAAGGGTTTCTTAGCTGATAACAGATGTTTAAGTACTCTCAGTAAACAGGGCTTTACATTCATTTTCATTGGATGGAGATCTAAGTATTGTGTCAACTTAATTTTCATGAGAGTAAATTCTTAGGCAGTTAGAAAAGCTTTCCAAAACATAACATTCATATATTACAAAGCTTTCTAGAATTTTATTTTTTAATATGCCTTGTACATTTTTATTCCCTTTCTGAAGGTGGGAAACTAATTAGTGTGCATTCTCTCAAGGCAGGGAATTATTTTATTTGGGGAGCAATTCAAAGAAATCGTAGTAAGGGACTGGAGAGTTAGGGCAGATAGGGATGAAGGCAGCTGAAGGGGTGCGATCAAGCACATCACCACTGTGGGCAACTGGAGCTTCATCCCGGCGGAGATTCAGGGCCACCAATGCCGCAGAGCGATGGGAAACGGGGCCACGACCCACCAGCTCCCTCTGTCACTGGGTAAGGACTCTTCCCAGGGGTACTAACTCACAGCACTTTCCAGCTCATCCTGCCCAGGGCAGAGCTGGCTCTGGTGACCGCAGAAAACCTTTAAACATAAAAACTGTAGATTTTGGTAGTTGGAAGTCAGATCACTATATTAGGGGGACATAGGCAAGACTGAGAGTGTCTGCTACACAGCTGCATCAACATTCCCATTTTTTACATGTACAAACTAGGACAAAGATTTTATGCAGTTTTTATTTCAAGAATCCACAGAAGTCTACTGGGCTGACTGGCATGGAAAACATGTTAATGCCTATTAAAAACAATTAAACTCATTAGTTTTGTTTGTATCCTTAATCTTCAAATTTACATCAAAGTAACAAAAGATGCCAGTGTCCACTCTTCTCCAGTTCCCAGAGAGGTGAGTCAATACAGGTATGACAGGAGAAGCTTTCAAAAAGTAATTAATGAGTAGCAATTCTTAATATTAATTGAGTGCTTAGAAGCTAAATGAATCACACCTACATCATGCTTCTAATGGTAATTTTACTATCCATAAACACAGATCAGTTGACCTGAACTCAGACTAAAGAAAGATGCAGTGTAATGCCAGTTGGAGTGTATATTCTTTTGCATTATATTCTGTCAGCATTTGTGTGCTAACAGTCTGAAATGCCAATGTGACATTTTCTTCATTGTTTAAGGGAAATTGACTTGGAAGCAAATGCCGATCTCTGTAATACATAGTTATCTATGTAGAAATTTATTCATAAAATAATTCTCATCAGTTATTCATCAAGTTTTTAATAGCATTTTCTACAGTTTACTTAATTTTTTTCTTTATTTTTGAGGTATAATCCCACATTTCATTTTTTCCAGGCATTTTAATAAAAAATGTCAAACATCCAGCTAGCTGGAAGAAATATACAGTGTTCACACATACACCCATAATCATTTACATTTATCAATTAACATTTGACTACATTTGTTTTATCACATAAATCTATGTCTCTTATTAGTGTTATAATAAATTTCCCCAAATTCAGTGGCTTAAAACAACACAAACTTTTTTATCTTACAAATCTGGAAGTTTAAAGACTGTAATAGGTTTCAAATCAAGGTGGTGTCGGGGCTGCATTCTCCCTGGATGACTTTACTGGAGGCTGCAGGGGAAGATCTGTTCCCTTGGCTTTTCCAGCTTCTAGAGAGCACCAGCATTTTTCAGCTCGCAGCCCTTCCTTCATCTTCAAGTCTAGTAGTATAATAGCACCTTCATCTTTTTCTGAATGTGACCACTACTTCCTTTGTCATATCTCCTCCTCTACATCTTCTGCCTTCTTGTCCACCCTTTAAGGACCCTTTGAACTATTGAACCCAGGATAACTCAGGGCAATCTTCCTACCTTATGATCCTTAAGTGCAAGATGTCTGCTAAGACCCCATTGCCACATAAAGTCACAGCCAGTTTCACATTATACTGCCTATCTATCCTGTTCTGCATGATCTATCCTGTCTTCCATGAATCCATCTTTTTTTTTTTGATGCATTTTAAAGTAAATTGCAGACTTCTTATGCTTAAAGGTCACTCTCTTTTGGATTCTCGATCAAGAAAAGCTATTCTGTATCTTTAAACTTCCTTTAAAGCAGGATGTTTTTTAAAAGTTCTTCGTATTTTTTCAGGAATTTTTGTGTGTGTGAATGCTTATACAGTTTTGCCTCTCTCTGTATGTATTTTTACTAATCTGTTTTGTGTGCTAACACAGGGTGCCTATTTATGGATAATTTTAGTGTTTGCTCTGACGTTTTTTTTTTTCTTTTGCTGCTGTATATAAATATTTTGCTCTCAAGAAGTCCACACTGAAGACTTCTCACAGTATTGGTTGATGAATACAGAAATAAAACCCTTGTTCCAGGGGGTGGTGTTTTATCCCTATAACTGAGTTTAGCAGCAGTGTAAGTCATTGGCTATACAAATCCAAACTGATATAAATCATCCTTTAATAAAGCAAAGATATTCTCCCCCAAGGTGAGTATGTTGCTATAGAAATATAAAATGGTGAATAATTCAGTTATTATTTAGATTTGTCTCTAAAATATAATATCAGCTTTGAATTTACAAGTTCTTATTATAACATCTAATAAACTAGAATTCACCATAATCTCACTCAAGAAAGTAATAAAGTTTCAATGATAATATAAATTGACATACATTGAGCACTGAATATATGCTAGACATTGTGAATTATTTAATATTATTACCTCCATTTTATAGATGAGCATAGACAGATTGAGTAAAATCCCCATGTTCATATAACTACCTTGTGGTGAACTAAGATTGAAGCAGTCCTTCTGAGCACTGTTCCTGAGGCTCGGAAAGAGACAGGAACCAAGGAAGAAATCTCATTCAGTCTGGAGGAAATAAGGGAAGGCCTTTCAATGGAAGTAACTTCCTTTTTTTAAAAAATTATAAAATACCGTATTATCAACTATAGTCACCATGTTGACATTAGATCTTCAGACTTTACTCACCTTACAGCAGAAACTTTGTAACCTTTCACCAACCTCTCCCTATGTCCCCCACCTTCCAGTCCCTGGAAACCACTTTTTTACTATTTGATTCTATGAGTTTCATTTTTTCTTCTTTTTTTTAGATTCCCCATATAAGTGATACTATGCAGTATTTCTCTGTGTGGCTTATTTTAGTTAACATATACCCTCAAGGTCCATCCATATTGTTTTAAATGGCAGGATTTCCCTTTTTCATGGCTGAGTAATGTTCCTATATATATATATTCATATATATATTCCAGTCTTCTTTAACTATTTGTTCGTGGATGGATACTCATATTGTTTCCATATATCCTGGCTGTTGTGAATAATACCACAATGAACCAGGGAGTACAGATATGACTCCAATATCCTGTTTTCATTCTCTTAGAATATATACCCAGAAGTGGGATTGCTGGGTCCTATTTTTAATTTTCTGGGGAATCACCATAATGTTTTCCATAGAAACTGAAGCCAGTGGAAGTAATTTCTAATGAGCATGTTGGAGTCAGTCAGAAGGAGAAATCAGAATAGGATTTTCTAGATCAAGAAAATACAATTCAAGAATAATTACAACAGCATTTCTCAAGGGAGGATAAGTTTGCCCCCAGCAAGAGACATTTATTAATGTCAGCAGACATTTTTACTTGTCACAATCACGAGAGTTTGCAGTTGGCATCTAGTGGATAGAGGCTGAGGATGCTTCTTAACATCCTGCAATCCACAGAGCACCCCATAACAAAATAATTATCTGGTCCAAAATGTCTGCAGTGCTGAAGTTAATTAACTTTAACCTAGAGCATGTATGAATGCCTGAATGGTGTCATGCATAGGAAACAAGAAATCTCAGTGACCAGTATAGAGGAATGAGAGATACAGAGTGGGAGGGATGAGTGTGGTAAGGCAGCTGTGTGCTGCTCATGAATGTTCTTGTACATCAGGCAAAGGAATCTGGACTTAATCCTTCAAACAATGGAGATTCAAAGAATAAATTTAACAGTGAGATACTTGACAAATCCATATCTCTTGGGAGGAGGGGGTGGTTTATGAGAACAAAATAAATTAATGCATATGAAAGCAGTTTGTAAAATTCTTTATAAATTTTAGGCATTTTTATTTCACATATATCAGGCCTCATCATTAAAATAGGTTGATACCAAGTAAGATTTATTAGAGCAATAAAAAAAAATCACACCATAATTTGACAAGATCATCTATCTGTACTCCCATGATTTAATGCATTGTTACTGTGCCCCTAAATAGCTCAGACATATGCTTTTTGATTTCTGTAAAAGTGGCACTTCTTGTTCTCTTCATAGCTATTTATATTTCTAACACTCAATATATGCATTCACATTATAAATCTGTCAGTCTACTGAGCTTGCTCTGCTCCAGCACCCCTCTCAGGAGTTTGTACTGCTTGACATTCACAGTATTACCCATCACGTTGCTCATTCAGATGGGCACATTTGCACAATAAAAAGTGGAATACATAGAAATCAGTACTTTTTATTTTTTCTGCATATTCCCTTTTCTCTTCCTACTCTTTTTCCTTGTCTTCTTTTTCTTCCTTGCCCTTCTTTGCCTTTTCTCCAGAATCTGGTTAATGGCAATAGGAAAAACTAACAAGAAAGGAACCCTTACCAAAGTCTAAGACATCCGACTGCGACTGTTACTCGTGAGGGAGAATCATACATGACTTTAAAGGTGTCCTCTAAGATGGCTCCCTATGATCACATCTTTATAGTTTCTGTTTATAGTTTGTGTATTTCCCTCCCTTTGAATAAGTTGCTACCAATCAATATAATATGGCAATACTGAGGGGATGTCACTTCTTTAATTAGGATGTCACTTCTTCCTTAGTGGTAGACTCTCTCCTGCTGGCTTTGATAGAGCAAGCTGCCACTTGGGAGAGGGCCATGTGCCACGGGCCCAAGGGACAGACTCCAGACAACAGCCAGCAAAGAATGGAGGCCCTTACTCTAACAACCTGTGAGGATCTGAGGAGCTGCCAACAGCCACTTGGGTTACCTTCTAAATGGATCCTCCTGTAACTGAGCATTTTGAAGAGACCCCCGTCTTAGCAGATACCTTGATGGTTGGCTCCTGAGAGGTCATGAAGTAGAGCACCAGCTAAGCCACGTGCAACTTCTTGACCCACAGAAACAGAGATAATAAACCTGTGTCGTTTCAAGCTTATTAAGGCTTGGGGGCCTATTAGACAACAGTAGCTAAATAATGTACGGCTCTTTATCTAGGTTATTTCTGAGTTTAAATTTTCTTCTTCATCAACTTTGAAGACACAAAATGAAAACAGTGTAGACCTCAAATTGTAAAATCCAAAAATATCTTTGTTTCATTATAAGTGAACTAGATGAAGGCAAGATGCTCTATACAAATATATCATTATTTCTGACACACTGGAATATAAGTGAAAAGAAAGTTATTTTTCTCCATTATTGATAGTTACTTCTGGATATTTAACTGTAGTACAGAATGGCAAAATAATAGCGCTTGGACCTAAGCTTTGGCATAATCTGTAGTAGTTGAGGTAAATGTAATTACTGTACAGACAAAATCAAAATAATAGCAAAGCAATAGACATTTAATTCATTAATATAAAATTCAAAATGGTTGTTTCTGATCTGCATGAATCTCTCTTATCAGCTGTAAATTAGAAATCTTGGGTTTTCAATTTTGAAACTTCATTATTTCCAATTCACTTCCAAGGTTTCCAGAAAGAGGAAAATGAATGGAGAATTACTTTTAAGAAGATTGTGTGGCAGTGTCAGGAATTGGCTTATCAAATACCTGCCAATATGTTTTTTGTCCTAAGCCAGCATGTTGTCCCACCTAAACGCAAGGGAGCACTAGGAAGGCAGTCTAGCTTTGCCCTGTAGGACATAAACATGGGTTTGCTGACCAGAAAACCGGACCCTACCATCCATTCTGACTCTTCCACTTTGCAATGAGAAAATGGAGATTTAAGGAGAGTTCAATACGCTTGACATTTACACCACAAATACCACAAATATAATTGCAAACATAGGATTAGAGCCAATTTTCCCAACTTCTTGTTAGCTACATTTTCTGTCAGCTAATCTATATAGAAAACATGAAGAATAAGTAATTATTTTTATAGAGTGTTTAGACTAAAGTTATTAAAAATTTTGGTAGACTATTATTAAAGGCCATTTGCAAAGATTCAAATATGTGATTAATCAAATGTAATTACTTAGCATGACAATTTAAAAGAAGAAGTAGACTATGGGTCTTCATTTGTGTTGAAAGGGCAAATGAAATATAGCTTCTCTCTAATCTTACATTAATAAAAGTGTAGTTAAATTTCAAGAAAACATTTGGGGCATATGTAGGTTTCCTAGCTACATCACTTTAATTAGAAATACCTAATTCCATTATTTTTTTATTTTAATTAAATTTAAATTTCATGACATTAGAGCAACAGCACTCAAAGGAAAAAAGAAATGATATCGTGTCCCAGATAAATTGTATACATTGTAACATTCATTAATTTTTACCTAGACAAGCTATTTCAGAGAAGTCCTTGTAATCATGAGGTTAGGAAATTCAGTTAGCCTGAACTTGTTCATTAATTCCTCACACTAATAATAATCATTTTATTTGAAATAGTGCCTCTCACCAAGGAGGTCAAAACATTACATATATATATATATATATATATATATATATATACACACACAAACATTTGGAAGAGACCCGAGTCTTAACAGACACCGTGATTGTCGGCTTCTGAGATTATAAAGCAGAGGACCTGCAATCACACTGCTTCTAAGCCCTAGACACTTAATTCTGTTTTTACATTAGATCGGTCAGTTGCCAACGTCTTACTTAAACTATTTTACAAAACAATTTTTTTTAAATTTCCTACTAACCTGAAAGCTGATATACTTTTGATCAGGTTTTTTTCTCAACTATGCCATTAATATGTAGTTACCGTGTTTAATGGTTTTCTCCCTGAAGTGAGGTTTCTTTCTCTTTGAAGCAGAAAGGCTCACCATGATGAATTTTTATTTAGAAAGCACCTGGAAAACCCTTATATGTAATTTTTAAACAAATGCTTTTAAACATAGGAATGAAAATGCACTATTTACCATCACTATTTCATAGGACACCAATGAGGCAGTGCATTATAGTAAATTGAAGATGCCATATTCAGACACCCAGATACCTCACTCCTATTCGGTTAAAATCCTCTCTAGCTATGTAAAAGTAAGAAATAATTGGTGGGTGGGTGGGTGGTGGTAGTTATGTGTCCTGGTATTGTAATAGTATGGTTGATGTAGATTTTAAGGGTTGCTGTGTAGAAAGACTAAATACTGCAGGTATTTGCAGGTAAAGCCATTGCTTTGAGATATTTTGGTGGAAAGTTTAGTGAAGAAAGAGGAGTGGGCTGAAAGAGAGAGTTATAAAAGCATAATGGAGCTTGAGAGATATGTTGTAAACTGTTCTTTTACATTGATGGTCTGTAGGAGAAATCATATGTTCATTTTAAAGTTTATCACCTGAAGATAAGAAATGTAACTGAGTCTCAAACTTTCTCATATAACCAGACAAATACACACACACACACACACACACCCCAAAAATCAAGAGCTATTGACTATGTAATGCTGTTTTTAATTTCTGTAGGGCATTTTGTTTTCAATGGCTATTTTTAGGGCCCTTTGCTGAACTGACTCATATATATAGATATATAAAATGTTTTGACCTCTTTGATGAGAGACACTATTTCAAATAAAATGATTATTATTAGTGGGAGTAAACATTGAGCAAAGAGAAGGCACTTTTTATTAGTTTATGAGGGAAAAACTTCAGAAACTTTTTTCCAAAACGGGATTCTTTAATTTGTGTGCTTATTTTTTGATGGTAACACAAAGATAGTTTCAGGAGCCTGTAATGTTGAATATCTGGCCCTGCAAATTTAGGTAAAATAATCAGTCTTATGTAACTATTGTTTAGGAAAATCTCAAATAACCTCACCCAACCCATGGCTGTTCCTTCTCAGAGAATCTCAGACTTCTTTTCAGGCATGGACAATTTTAGTCTGAATTTGATAACAGAACATTGATCTCTGCTTCCATACCCCTTCCAAGTTCAACTTTCCTTGGAGACTAATATTTCTTCACCACATTCCTACCCAGTTCTTAGATCTGTTGAATCAAGCACCCACATCATCAAACTTAGTATACTTGCCATCATTATAGCAGATTTTATCACTTCATTCTTTGGAAATTTAGGTCTGGCAACTCTTTGGGTATTCCAACATGACCTCCATGATTAACAGCATAAGAGAAAATATGTCATCAACTCATACTGGGTTAGTTTAAGGGAAAATTCCAGGTATTTAGTAAAAGTGAACCAACTTCTGGATATTTTTTCACCCTTATTTTTCTTTTGTCCAACAATAGCAAGGTTCTTTTGATGTCACAGTTTATTCCCTCTTAAAGTCAGTGTATGTTAAAATCGTCTATCATTATTAACCTGCCAGATGATTTTATAAAATTAGACAATCCTTTGTATTTCAGTATAATTATAAACAGGATAAAGGAGCAGGTCTGATGGATTATAACAGTTAGTTTTAAGGAAATTTTAATAAATTAAAAGCATATTAAAGGCAACATATCTGAAGAGCACAAAAGGACAATATAAAAGTGAAACATAGTAGAAAGATAGCAGTTAAAGGAAATAATAAAAACAGCAATGGGCAGGGGGAGAATTTTAAAGCCTCTGTCATTTTACAGTTGGTCAAACCCAAGGGAAGCAGTGTGAGATCTTTTGTCAGTAATACTGGAGCTTTCTGGAGCTAACATTTCTAAACTTTCATTGTGTATATGGCTTAACAGTTTGAATAAGTCCTTCTCAGTGTTCAAGAGGAGAAGGAAATACTCTGTAAGTAAAGACTAGAAAAAGGTTTGAGAAGCTGTAAAGCCTCTGTAGAGTGAGTAATACAGTAACTGGAGCTGGAAATATGAGGAGTATGTCCTCAGGCTCACCACCAAATCTGGTGAGGCTCCACTAAACGTTACGACTTGGTGGGTTCCCAACTAACTCACCTACTTGAACTTCAAATTATATTATGTTAAAATGGAATACATGAGAAAATCAAATTAGAGAATAGCCTGTTACTCAGTGGTGTGAACTGAGCTGTGCCCTGCCACACACACACACTAAATTCTTGTGTAGCCCCAACCCTTAATGTGACTGTTGGAAATAGGGCTGTGAGCAGGGGATAAAGGTTTAATGAGTTCATAAGGGTAGAGCGCTAATCAATAGGGCTGTTGCCCTTCTTAGAAGAGAAAGAGAATCCAGAGCTCTCTCTTTCTGGCATATGAGGACATAGAGAGGAGGAGGCTACCTGCCAGCCAGAAAGAGAGTCACCAAAACACAATCGTGCTGGCACCTTGATCTTGGACTTCCAGTCTTCAGAAGTGTAAGAAAATAAATTTCTGTTGTTTAAGCCACCCGGTCTGTAGTATTCTGTTGTGGCAGAGCAAGCATACCAAGATGCTCAGTTAGGATAAGGAATCTGACTTCTGTCTTTTCTCTTTAATCTTAATCACACAAAATGCAGGCTTCTGAGCAAAGCAGCCCCTGCGCTCGAGAACACCACTTCAGTTGGCACGGCAGATGGAGATAAGACCTGCCTCTCACCTCTCCAGGAAATTTACATGGTCTGCCTCATGTCTAATAGGAGCTATTTCACGGTCGTTTACTGACTTGCTGACTTAGGAAAAGATTAGTTATATTCTTGTTGACTAAAAATAAAATATTGATACAAGAGTAAGAGAGTGATCACTCTAAAGCACCGCATGCCATTTCCATTTTTCTCAATGGACTGGTTGTTTGGTTAGGGTATAGAATGTGTTGGGGGTTAACACCACACCAAACACATTGAAAATTATCAAAAGTAATTAGGAAAAAACAAAGGAAGGAACAAATGAATGAAGGAAGGGAGGGAAGGGAAGAGGAGAGGAAAAAGTAAGGGAAGGAGGAAGGCAAGGAAGAAAGGAGGGGACTTGGGGAAATTTATTGTTACAATCTCAAGCAGAATCACTCCTTCAGCATCACCTGTTGCCTGGGTGGAATAGATACAATATGTGCTTAATAAAAACAAACAAGTAGATAATCTCAGACACCAGATAATATTTCAGTCCCATTAACTTCAGTATTTTCCTATGTATAGATGACTGGGATAAATCAATTAGTTGTGCATTCATGTCCAATCAACATAACCTTTGTGATGAAGATACTGATGACAGCACACTGAAGGAGAGAACCTAAACTGACTTCAAGGGACCAACACCTTTGAACAGAGGATTGCATTATGAAACATGACTTCTGGGAAGGGGATATAATGTTGGGCTATGAGGCAGATGATGGATAGGAGTTTATATTGTCATTTACATGTCACCATTTACATGTTGATTGAGTTCCTAGCATTTTAATATGATGTCTTTTCAAGGCATTGGCACATTACTCAAGCAGGTCATAGTGCCTTCGTTGACACTGTGCAACACTGTGACAAGTCTGTCCCTGGTCCCAGGCCAGGCAAATTCCCCATTTCATTCAGAGTGGAACCCAAACCTAGTTACGTCCTAAGTGATTTGGATTGCTGTTACTACTTTATTTCTCTCTTCTCTCTTATTTCTTCTTATTTCTTAGTGTTCTCATTTCTTATTTCTCACCTCATCACATACTCTGTCCAGCCACATTTCATTGTCCCTCAAATTTACTAAGACTATTTCCATTTCAGGGCCTTTACAGCAACTAATTCCATTTACTAGAATACTCTGAGCTTGACTAAGAATCTCAACATCACCCAAGACCGACTACACTGATTCTTCTCCATCGCCTCCCCTCTGATCCATCCTTCTTCATTCTCTCATGTTCTGTGTCTTGGGGATTGGCAATGATGGACCACATCACGGGGCTCCCTTGCCAGCACCTCCCTTAAAATTCAGTCAGTAAGAAGCAGAGGCAACAGATGAGAGGGTGGTCAAGACAGATGATGGGGTGTTCCCCTCTTGCTTTTATGACTGCAGTTCTCAAAGTGTGCCTCTCTGACTACAGTTCCTGAAGTTGGGCTCCTTTGTCATGGACCCCTCCACAGAATTGGGTAAAATATTTCCCTTTTTGAACTTCAGGCCTGGAGATAGGAGCAGCTTTCTGCTGTTGCTAATGCACTGAGTCCCTTAATATTCCTTAACCAAGTCTACAGCTCTGAAAATGTCTCCTTCATCAACATCTCTTCAGAAATCTATGTAAGTGAATCATCTTTGTCCTGACCATAGCATGAATGATAAATTTATCCAGGTGATCTTTCCAAAGATTGTAACCTCTGTTGCCCTTCCCCAAATGCCCTTAATCCCCATTACCCTACTCTCCAGTGCTTTTCTTACAGCACCTGTCATTTTTTATAGTGTTATTTACTAATTTGTTATGTTTGTTCATTATAGGCTGTCCCCGTTTGGTGGAGAGACCTGTGAAAGCAGAGATTTTTATATAGTTTGCTGATTTAAGTATCTTAAGTTCTGTGAAGAGTATTTGGTGCATAGTAAGTATCAAATAAACAAATATTGAATAGTGAATAAATGATCACTTTACTAATCATGTATGGTAAATTTCCCAGGAAATATTTCTGGGTGTTGGTAAATACTGGTAAATATTTCTATCAGTTAACCTCAAAGACGTGGCTCAGAATCCCGTGCTAACCTGAGTAAATATGCAGTAAAACTGAGAACTTTCAAACCCTTTTCACTTTAAACCTACGAAATTTTGGCTTTATGAATGCAGCACACACTAAACCACCCTGACCAAGATGAGCAGTTATCAATACATGCAAAAAACCTGAACTAACCTGGTTTAAATATATTAATTTAATTCCATAGAATTCTACAAATATTATTTGATGGTCTACTTTGAGCCTTGTATTCTACTCTTAAGCCTATTAAGGCTCCTGATCCTCAAGATCAGAATATTTCTTGAAAAAATATGAAATAAATTAAAATTTTTTAGAAAGAAATGAATGAAACTTAAAAAAAAAACCAAATGTATATTTTATAGGTGGTGTTACTTTGCTCTTATAGGGAATTCCGTTACTTTTCTTGAGATCAGTAAAATAATGCTCAATTGTTACATACTGTTTTTCTTTGAGAAGAACATACAGATCAACGATAAAAGCACAGAGCTATCTTATATGATTTATGATGGTCTCTGCTTATCCAAGTCTCATTCTTGTTCTTTCTTTCCCCTTTAGTAATATAACTTGGTCATTTCCCAAGTATTTGAAGATGATATTCACTTTTTGCCTGTCCCAATAAATTTACAAAAATTCATCATGTTACCTTCCAAGGAATCTGTGCAAATCTCAGATTTATTGCCCCCTACATGGCTATATTCCAGGCAGAACTATGTCAGTAGTGATCATGGCTGTAAGTACGACATGGGATAACGAAAACAAAATGAAAATTAAAATAGTTCCTCTTTTCTGCCTCTGGGGTTTTCCTGAAGCACCTTTATGGGAACAATTAAGTAAACAAATTCACGATTAAACAGTGAAATGCTGCTGGGAAACTTAAGCTGTAAAAATGACTACCTGCTGCACTTTTGATCACTTGAGCTTGTATAATCAAATGAGAAAATCAGATTTCTCAAGTTAATATACAAAACAATCGTCATCCAAGATCAGGAGCTGTGCATTGCCTGGCCAAATGCCTCGGAGATAAACGCTTTTTTTCAGAAATTTTTATTTATGTTAGTAAAACTGTGTTGTAAGTTAGTTAAACCAAAATTGGTCCTTTTAAAGTATAGTTCTTGTGTCTTTTTAAATGTGTACATATTATTTATGCTGTTTGTTTTATTTTTATATGCTGAATAAGTCAATTAGCTTTTGGAAAAAAAACTGTTATGAATTTACTTTGCATTTATTGAGATAAATGTTTCAGTCTCTTCAGGTGCCTTTGCTTCTGCTGAATCACATTCTGGAAAAGAACCATTTACAAGTATGGGGACTAATTATATCATTTTGGCTTTACCTGATATTGAAAATATATATCATTAGATTAAACAGTAAATGTTTTCAATAAAACTGTAAAATCCAGGTGTTTTAATTCTTCTGATCATAAATGCAAAACCATAAAACAATGAGCCTTGATGCCTTTATGGCTATTATACTGTTTGGAAACCAAACTCCACGGGTAAATATATTAGAAGCATTTCTACTGCTGCCATCATGTAAATTCATATCTGAGGTTATGGTCATTAGCATAAAAATGTTAGAAATAATGTTATATTGTTGAAATGCATGGTGTTCAAGTTAGCTGACTGGTGAAAAATATTTTATATACTTCTCTGACCTTGCCTGTATATATTTAAGAAGCTAGTGAGCAGAGAGGTATGGTGGGTCCTAGTCTTAGGTTTCCATATATTTCAGATCCTGCCTCTAAATTAAGGCTTGCCCTGGATGATCCACTGAAAAGTTTAGCCTCATTCTGCCACGAATACACCTCCATGATCCTTCAAAAAATATCTGTCTAGTGCTTAGGCCAGAGAGCTGGGAGAGTTACCAATCCATAAAAAAATAGACGGCAGGTGTTAATATTAGTGTTTTCTCATTCTGTTTGCATTCCTCTGAATGACTGACTGGACCATTCGGAGTGTTTCCATCTTTGGAAGCCTTCCCTGATTCCCCAGTTGGGGCTTAGATACCTAGTCTTTTTTATCTCACTGTTGTCATTAAGGATTCTAGCAGAAAAAGAATTTACCTTATTGCACTTAAATCAGTTTCTGTTAATATGTTTGTGTCTCCACATTATATTCATTCCCCCTATTTGTGGTACAAATAAATGAATACTTTGATAATAAGATTCTTATATGGAGTGGAATTTGCTGAGAGATAATGAAGCATAACGATCCATACCTATGATCATCTACTCTGTGAAGATAAGGAAAATGCAGTAGAATTGTGACACTTTCCAACTCCTGTTTCCTCTTGCACACTTTCTTATACCTCATGCTGTCATACTGGTTCTCTCTCACTCTCTCTCTCTCTCTCTCTCACAGTATTCCACTTAAGATAATAAGAAGTTATGTTAGAGAGAATCAAAGACTTTAGAAAGTGGATTAATTTATCAAAGTTAGATCTTCAGAGTCCACCTGAGGGACATAATTTTGAAGAATATATGGATCTTCTTGCCTCCTTGAAATTTTTCCTTCTTCGTGTGTATCTATACTCCCTAGCACATAAAGGCAGACTCACAGAAAGCATAGTTCTAGTATGGACTTAGCCAACATATGCAACCATCACTTGCATTGTTAACATTACATTTTATAAATTATAGATATCATGCAAAAAGTATACAAAAAAAAAAACTCTTCAGTTGGAAGTATGAGCCATGTTGTTGGGCTTTGTGTTTTCCATTACGCCCAGTTTTCCCCTCTGTGGAGTTTAGACTTTGAGATGCCCCCTTGATTCCACCTCCTAGTGTCCTTGTGTAGCACCCTCTCCTTGAGGATGGGCGGGATTGGTGACTTATTTCCAACTAATAGAACATGTCAAAGGTGATGGGATTCACTCTATTTGACTATATTACATTATACTAGACTCTGTCTTACTAGCAGATTGCCCTAGACATTCTCTTTTCTTTTCCACATAGGCTTTGAAGAAATAAGCTGCTATAAATCCTACTGCCACTAGAAAATGAATTCTGCAAGCCACCTGAGGAGATTAGTCACAGGATCTTACTGAGGTGAGCTTCTGATGAAAACGCAGCCCTGATGGCTTCCTTGCAGCCTTGTATCTGGACTCCTGACTCACAGAAACCAAGAGATGAAAATGTATATTGTTTTAAACTTCTAAGTTTATGGTAATTTGCTATGCAGCATAGACAACTAATAAACCTCTAACTCCCTGATTCCAGATTACTGTCAAGATATAAAACCTCCTAGATTTTCCCAGCAACTAGCAAACAGTGAATAGTTAATATTGCTTTTGTGTGATATACAGACTAGCTGGTTTTATGAAATATTGATAACTACAAAGGGAAGACGCTTTACTACTGTATGCACAAAAGCTTTTGGGAAGTGTTGCAAAAATGTTTCTTTTGTTGCTGATGTTTACTATATCCATATCTGCCTGATAGTCAGAGACAGTAAACAGAGCTGTCATGTTAATATTGCTTCAGGGAAATAAATTAAAAGTGCAATATAAGTATTAAGCACAAATTTCCTTTATGAATACTCCCATTAGCTGCACTACTCCCATTTATGTCTATGTGATTCCCATGATTTAAATCAACACATAATATAAACACTTTCTACAGAAGACCATATAACTAAGAAGCACAAGGGAAGTTTACATAAAATGCTAAAGGGGCATATAGTGACATGCACAATTTCTCTTGCTAAATTTTATTTCAACTTAAACATTTTTTTTCTAGCATATTTTCTCCCTCTCTCTTCTCACTTTTACACATAAGCAGCTGCCGAGCACCTAGAGGCAATTGTAACATGGTGTCCTTGCCATGAAATTCTGTTTTTCAAGTCCTCCTACAGTTCTTCAATCTCAGTAACTTCAATCTAGTTCCTTCCTTGTAGAATCTTTTTCTTCCATGCTGTGATCCTTCCCCAAATGGATTATTCATATTTCCCTAAAGGGTTTTCCAGCTCTTGGAAAGCACAGGCTGTGTTATATTGAGAGTCACTAGTATTTTATTTTCTGACTGGGAAATTCAGTTCAGTTTCACTGGGGACATGCTTTACACCTTAACATCTTGGATGCATGTAATCTAATAATGTTGTTAGCACACGTTACCTTGCATGATGTAAAGCTCAGAAGAAAGCAAAAACTTTTAAGTATTGTTACCTGATTGGCTGAAGAATGCCTCCTTCTCACCTCCACCTCCCTGCCAAAGATGTCCTTGTCCTAATCCCTGAGACCTATTACATAGTAAAGGGATTTTGCAGATGTGATTAAGCTAAAGATTTTAAGATGGGAAGTTGATCCTGGATTATCTGGGTGGACCCAATATAATCAGAAGGGCCCTCATAGGAAGGAAACTGAGGAGTCAGAGAGAAGATGGAAGGAAAGGTCAGAAAGGGCAGAAGATATGAGCTTCTGGCTCTGAAGATGGAGCAGAGGGTGGCACAAGGCATGGGTTGTGGACATCTTCCAGAGGCTGTAAAAGCCAAGGAAAATGATTCTTTTCCCTTGGAGTCCCTACATGGGATGCAGCCTGCAGACCTATTTTAGGGTTTTGACCTCCAGCACTAGAAAAGAATAAATGTGCGTTGGAAGCCACTAAGGGAGTAATTTGTTACAACAGCAATAAGAAACTAATACAATTGATAAAGGGGTGCTGAAAATAGTTTAGAGAGGTTAGAAACTAAAGGATCTAATGGACTTTTACAGCCTGATAAACCCAATGTGACCAAATATTCCTCCTGTGAATAGAGTTTATACTTTTGTCTTTATATATAACTAGTAACTTGTTTTCTTTCTTAGAGTAAATGCGAGTTAACACAGCCCATATGGGAATGCACATTATCCCATCACCCTCTGCCAATATTCCATCACCCTCTGCCAAGAACAACTTTCTCTAAGCTTGAATAGTTCTGAAACTGAAGGATGATTTGGGCATAGATAAGGTAGACATTAAAGATTTTGCCAGAGCCTGGACCAAATCTCTGTGGGAACCATCATTTTGGATTTGTGTGGACACCTCCCAACTATGAATTCCATTCCATAGGAAAGAATTTGTAGAACCCCATTGATTAACAGCAATGGCAAAAGCAACAATAAAATTCAAGCTTGAGTTGTAACTGAAGAAGGCCAATTCATAGAAAGTTTTCGGGTATAAGTAGATACATTTCTTACCTAGATAGAGACAGAAAGATACTGTGCTTTGCTTAAATGTAGCAGACAAAAGTTTCTTAATCCCATCTGTTTCTCATGAGAAAAGAAAATAAATTGCAGGAAGAAGTCAAAGGGTTTCAATTTCCCTTTACCTCCTTGATTTCCCTCAACAACAATTCTGGCAAATATGTGCTTTTGTTCAGCACTGATTGAGCATCTCCATGTATGGAGATGTATCCACAGGCAACCCTTCCTTGAGTGGAAAGCTAGAAAGTTCCCATTCAGAGCTGAAACCTTCTTTCCTATAACCCACAACCTATACTTACCTTATTAATGATGCTGTCCTTGGCAACATGATCATATAATTCACAAATGTAAGAATCCCTGCACTTATGGTAAGTATTAGGGCATAATTCCCCTTAACAGCTCTCTCATACCCAATATCAGATTGATTTTTCTATCATAAATAAAGTTGAACTCAAATTTTAAAGACTCACTGTATGTTGCCTTTTCCATTGTTTAATGGGGGAAGGGAATCTAAGAACAGAATAATCAAATTCCATTTGAATGACAGAATCTTATTTCTGTCATAAATAAATTTTATGAAAACATGATTCCATGTCCACAATAATCCAAAATTGTTATGTTCAGTCAAATCACTGTGAAAATTTGCTTAGCAGGGGTAATTTTTATTCCTGTTAGAAGTATGTTTGGAAGGCTTCTCTCATTTAAGGTTTGATTAAAAAGTAGTTTTTGCCTTTCACTAGAAAACACAAAAATATAATAATCTACAAATATTAAGAAAGAATAGTTTTATTGTACAGATGCTTAATGTGGAGAAAATAACAAGGCTGGTGTTACAAGGCCAGAATACCTGTCATATTTTAGTTGTTGACTCCTAAATGAAAGAGGTGGGTAGCAGTCTTTTCTGATCCTGGCTGTGTTGCTCTTGTCCTTGAGTGAACTTGTTCAAATACCCTAATACATGTACACCTCTCTTGCTACCTCACCAATAAAAGCAAACTCCAATAGGTTACCTCTGAAAGGATTCCACATTACAGATTTCTTTTTTGTGTGTGAAAAGAAAACATTCCATGTCTCATTTCTGAAATGTTTGTATCACGGGATGGCTGTTGTTACCTCTGGAAGATACACAAATTCACTTGGCACTTCTCATTTGCATAATTTAATATTTAATAACTGTTCTTAAATTTTAACATCCCTTTCTCCACCACAGCCCACTCCCAAAAAAGAAACCAAAAACTTAGTAAAGTCAGGTCAAAATGCCCCCCTTCTGAAATCATGTTGACAATTTTGTCACTTGTAGTTATTTGAAAAGAGTAAATATACAATAATCCTCTGAGTGCCATGAAGCAAACAAAATCAATTCTGAATCACCCTATAAGATGTTACCAAGGGACAACTGTCCCCTCTTGTGGGCAGTAATCAAACAACTTGTTTAATGCAGGCTGATTTTTGGGTTCTTGTCTGTTTGCCCAAGACTGGTGTGTGTATTTTATGAATTGTATGCCTGCCCCAAAGTCTTCCTTTATGAATTCTATTAAACTAACTTATCTGATACTATATAAGTTTAGTTTTGTGAAAAACCAAAATGTCACCATAATTTTAATATATTTAACTGATTATTAGTCCATATAAAGTAATATTAAAAGAAAATCATGGACCTATGCCAATATATTCAACTGGTTCTTACAAGTGTGCAAAAGCAACTGAATGGAAGAATAATGGTCTCTTCACCAACTGGGAAGAACTAGTTGAATCTCTTTCGGGAGTTAAAATATGAACCTAGGGACTTCCAGCCTGCTAACCTAAATAAATAAATCAGGAAGTCAGGAAGAAAAGAAAAACATGACAGACATATCTTTATATACCAGCTACTATATGTTTGCAAAAGTAACCCACATACAATACAAGCTAAATAGTGGATAAAATTTAGAAAAGCCATTTACAGCATTTGAGACTGAAAGAATCTAACATCTCACTCATGTTTATTTTGTTTCCAAGCTAGCAAAATTCACTTTGTTTCTGTGCTTTGATGCTAAGCAAAGAGTAAATAAATACGTGCATTCATTGTGAAAGCGGGATTATATTAACAAGTAATAATAATTAAAGTTAGAAAGAATCATAATCCTTGGTTCATAACACACTCTTATAGCAGGTCCAGAATGGTGGTCTTTCATAAACAAGCATGAGTCCATCACCCAAAATGAGAACTAGAAACTTCATGACAGCTTTTAACTACCACTGTTTTCTCATCCTATCCCTCTGCCCTTCCCAACTGTGCATCTTTTAAATTTCATTTATAGTTCACTTGCTTTTGTTTAATATAGGTCTTACATGAAGATATTACTAATAAACGTTATTTTAGCTTTTGATGTTTTTAAATTCATAAAAAAGGGTAACAATGTAAATAATCTTTAGGTTCTCAGTTCTACCATTCCACATCATGTTGTCATTTATTCATCCATATTGTGGCATGTAGTTACAGTTCATTATAGTCCATTCATTTTATTGTGTGTACATTTTATTGTTCCAGCACAGGGTGCCTCAACCTTAGCATAACAATTGAAATTTTGGACTGGGTAATTCTTTGCTTGTGGGGGACTGGTTTTTCCAGCATCCCTGGCCTCTACTCACTATGTGCAGTAAGTAGCATTCCTCTGTAGCTGTGATGACAAAAGTGTCATCAGACATTGCCAAACATCCCTGGGGAGCAAAATCACCAGAGATTGAAAACCACAGGTTTAACATATCACGTTTTATTTGTTCATTATATTGCCAACGTGCATGTATGTTATTTCCACATTTGGTATTATTCTCACAATTTTCTTGAATGAGCATCCTGGTGAGCACCTTGCAAAAGTTTCTCTCAGGAGAGGAGATGCTAGTTTTAAGGTATGTGACCCCAGAAATTTACATTTTAACAGCAGGTCTTTTTCCAAAGAAGTTGTACTGATTTACACTTCTATGTTATGTTGAGTGTCTGTTGATTCACATTTTCTCCAACCCTCATATTGACTGACAATATTTGCAAATGCCAATTGAATGATCACAAAATATTATCTTACTGTGGTCCTGATTTGCATTTTCCTGATTACTATTAAGGTTGAACATCTCCTCATGGGCCTATTGGTTTTGTGTGTTTCCTCCTCTGCAAAATATATGTTTATACTTCTGCCTATAATTTTCCCTGTTGTGATAACTTCTCTACAATAGTTTTCTCAGTGTATATCATTGGCATTAACCTTTTGTAAGTTATGTATATAAACATTTTCTGTTTATAATGTATATTTTTTAGATACTTTAAGGTCCTTATGATGAACACACATTTTATGCGTTACGATAGTCACATTTATCTTTCCTTTCGTATTTAGTACTTTTGTACTACTTCTGTGCTTAGTGTTTAGATAGCTTTCCGAACCCCAAAGCTAGTTAAGATATTTATCTATATTTTCCTAAATGTTAAATATTTTTGTTTTTGACATTAACGTGGTAATATGTCTACAGCTGATACTTGGATATGTTTTAAGATAATGGATTTTATTTGCTTCAATTTTCATATGAGTGACTGTTGCTTTAGCTAAAATTTTAGAAAGGATATCCTTTTCTCCACTGATCTGACACCTCTATTTCCTCATCAATCAACATTCCCTATATGTGTCAGTTTATTTCTGTGCTCCTGATTCTAGTATATTTATCACTTTGTCTACTTCTGTGCCAGCAATTGCTTAGTAATAAATTGTATTAGAGGTAGGACAATATCTCTCCTTATTCATTTTTATAATTTTCTTCCCAGATGGAACTGTGGTATACCTTGACACTTCATGTAAATTTTAAAGTAACTTTGGAAAATTCCATGAGCTTGAGCTTTTTATGGAAATTACGTTGAAATTTAAGATCAATTGAAAAGACGATGTATTTATTCAGGGTAAATTTTTTTAAAGTGATTCCATTAACTCTTCCCATACATGAGCATTGTGTGCCTTTTTAGCTTTTGAACATTATAAGAACCCTCCTGTAAAAACTTTGTGATGAATGTTCTCTTTGTGGGAGATTTTTATTAGAGATTCAATTTCTGAAACACAGGATAATTGGTGCATCCTATTTTTAGTCACTTTTGGTAAATTACATTTTCTCAAAATTTTTGTTCTATTATTTACATGAGTTTTCAAAATTGTTGGGTTAAATTTGTATAGAGAAAACCTATTATATTTTAAGCTTTGCTACCTATAATTATGTTCTTTTAATTTTTTCCTTGATCAGTAACTATATTCATGAGATTTTTTTTATATCATCACATTTGCATAAAATTTGGCTGACTACAAAAATACAGAGTCAATGTGCCATCATGTCCAAATTTTTATTATAATAATTTTATTTGTTATTTTCATTTCTATAGTTATTCTTTGGGGGTTTATCTACTTTGTTACTCTTTTCAAATAACCATTTTTTTAAACCTTGTTTGTGTAGTTTTCCTATTTTTTAGATGTTTTATCTTTTTTCTTATTCTTCTCTCTGTATTTCTTTTTCTTCTTTTTCTGCTTTCTAAAGTTGGCCACTGGTTTATTGATTTTTAGTATTTCTTCTTTTATAATTTACATACATAGGGCTACAGACTTCCCCTAGAGAATCATTTTCATTTTTTCTCACTTTTTAAAATATGTATTATTTGTTAAATATTTTGATATTCATAATCTAATTTCTTCTTTTACCCAGAAGTAATTTAGAAGTATGTTTACCAGCTTCCAAATACATAAAGACTTTTCAAATTTATCTTTTTATTAGTAAATTCTAATTTAATTCTTTAAGATCCAATTTATAAAATAATTGCTGTGGTAACTATCTTTGTCTCTCCAGTAACTTGCATGACACAATCATGCTCAATTTGTGTCGATATTGTATTTATTCTTGAGAGTAATGTGTAATTTCTAATTACTGAAGGCATAAAATTTTCCATGTCCTTAATTTTTTCTTTATTTCTCTCTCTTTTGCTCTCTCTCTTATTTATGTTTGCTCATGTTCAGCAATTGTTTTGTTCACAGTGGCCATATTTAATATATAAATATTGAGAAAACATTTTAAGATGTCCCATTTTGAAACTGAATTGGTCAATGTAGTTGTGTTTTATCTGGGAGGTCTTATAGAAATGCAAATTAAAGCCATAATGAATAACACTACATTAAAATGATTAAAATCTCAAAAATATGACCATTGAAATACTGGTGAGAATTTGAAGCAGCAGGAATTCAAATTATTCAAAGTGCTCATGGGAATGCAAAATGGTACAGCCACTTTGAAAGACAGACATCCTTTCAAAAACCTGCATGCAAATATTTATAGCATCTTTATTCACAATGGCTACAAACTGGAAGCAACCAAGGTATCTTTCAACAAGCAAGTGGTTAAATAGCCTGCAGTACATCCATACCACAGTTACAGAATGAACAATAATGGAATACTTTTCAGCAATTTAAAAATATGAGCTTTCATAAGACAAAAGACATGGATAAACCTTAAAGAGATACAGCTTAATGAAAAATGTCAGTGAAAATACTACAAATTATGTGAGTCAAATTATATGACATTCTGGAAAAGACAAGCAATAGAAACTATAAAAATATCAGTGGTTGCTAGAGTAACTAGAGAAAAGGGGAAGGGCTAAAAAGCGAGACATATAATATTATTTAGGGTTTGAGAAGCTATTCTGAATGATACTTTAATGGTGGATATATGACCAAACCCACATAACTTTACAGCACAAAGAGCAAAGCATAACATAGGCAAATAAAAATATTTTTCAGGACAATGTGGGGTCTCAGGATGGAATGTAGACTATGCCAAAACAATCTAACTGTATTATAAATGAAATAATCTTACTGACCAGGTCTAGAGAATAGGTGCTGACCTAAATAATCTTGGAATGGGTGGAGTCCCTATGACTAAAGGCCAAAAGAATTGCATATAATCACTCTATTCCAGTTGATAAAGTTGCTTTTGATGGCACTTTGAGTGAACAATTCTGATATGGCTCTGTCTGTATCCTGGAAGTGAAGTGAAAGTAAATGTATGGCAGGTAGAAGGAGCCAGATTTCTCCCTGTTGGAGGGGGAGTGTACACATAAGGATGGAAGGAAGTAGAATGATTGATGTAGTAATGGGTTACAATCAGTAACAATATGAACTAACATTTGGCTAAACATAGATACAGAAGTTCATATATAGAAATATTTGTAGATACCTGTATATATAGATATTAGTTCACATACACTCATTTCCTTGCACTGGTAGCTGAAAGTGTTTAGAAACAACACACTCCAATATCACTGAGCACACCTAGCACCCAGACCTTGATTTATAATGTCCTTCTCCTTACAGAAATGTGTTACTAAAGGACAGGGGTTTAAAGTATACACAATGAGCTTGGAACATCTTGAAGACTTGAAAAGTAGGTGGTGCTCAAAACACACACACACACACACTTCTACACTGATAAGGATATGTCAGAGGGGCACAGGTGTCAACTACAGATTCCCAGTGGCTAAAGATGGACTAACTTAAGGTATAAATAATTAAAGAAGTATTGGATATTAACCCAAAGCATAAAATAATATCCGTAAGTCAATTTTGATGCAAATGTGATTGAATAAATAAATACATAAGAGAGAAGAAAATCTCCTGTGTAGAAGAAATTCAAATAATTCACGTAGCTATTTTGCCCTCAAGAAGGTGAAGCATAATTCCTCACACCTTAGGTATGAGTTGTGCACAGTGACTTCCTTCCTAAGAATACAGTGTAGAAATGAGGATGAAGAGAAACTGTACAGTGAAGAAATCTGATAAACATAACCCCAGCCAAGTGGACATAGTCAATGTTAACAGTGATAAATCATGCTTGTAGTACTTATCCTTGATACGATGTGATGCAAATGCCCTTCACCACCCACTCTTCTTGCCAAAAACCCATAACCCTCCTCACCATGAAAAATAAAAATCAGAACAATTCCAAGAGAGAAATTTTGTGGAATATCTGACCAGTATTCCTTAAAACAGTTAAAGTCTCCTAAAAAGGGGAAAGTCAGAGAAACTGTTTCAGCCAAGAGGAGCCTATGGAGACATGATGACTAAACGCAATGTGGTAACCTGGGTGGAAGCCTAGAACCAAAACAAAAAGGGCATTAAGTAAAATTAAAGAATTCTGAATAATCTATAGGCTTTAGTTAACAATATGGCATCAATATTGGTTCATTAATTGTAACAAATGTACCATACAAATGTCAATGTTAATAACAGCAGAAACTCAGTAGAAGGCATATGAGACTCTCTGTACCCTGTTTTCAAATTTCCTATAAATCTAAAACTGTTTTAAAAACATCTATTTGAAAACAAAGTGGGCAAAAGAGTCTTGCCTGTGTACTAGGTCATTCTGCACTTAGTGTTTTTATTATACCTGTGAATAGGAAAAAGAAAAATGATATGGAGACAAGACTTTTTAATACTGTAAGAATGTTAATAGGTTGTTTATTGAACTAATGTTATTTTATATATTCCCACATGATTTTCTCCTGTTATGATATATATTAATGATGGAACACTTTCATGTGATTATCCTTTCAGCAATAAAATCCTTCATATTTAATTTTGAATTTTCTGTGAAATGATGCTAAATTAAAAATGGTGATAAATACAATTTTACTAGTATATATTTGATAAGAACACATATATTATAAGCATGAATAATTATTAAATATAAAAAGGAAGGCCATTTTTCAAACCTCTCTCTTAATAAAAAGTTTGGGCTGTTTTGTGTATGAGTTTCTGTGTTGACTTCATTTATTAATGTGCCCAAAGGTTGCCTATTATTTATGTTTAGTATGAGACTGTTCTTTATTTTTATAGATATAAGTACTAAGAAAACTTATTGACATAAATTAATAGATCAAAACTGAATGAGTTTTGTTATAGCAATGCCAGTCAAATTTTTGAAATTTTTCATAAGCCAAACTAATGAGCACAATTTATCATCAAAAAACTTCTTATAATAATCTATCAATGGACTATGAGCTTCTCCATTAATAATGTTGAAAGCAAATTGGAAACCATATATATGTAAAATCATTTGTTGCCAAACCAGTAGTGGCATTTCTTCTCTCAGATTCTGTAAATTATATCAGAAATGCTTAACAAGATCTTATCAAATGGCTATTTAATTATATCTGTGTGTCTTTCACTCTTAATTATATTTGGGGCACCTCATTTAATCTGATACAATAAAAAAGGGTTTAAAAAAACTAAAAATCAATTTGAATATACTTTTATCATCATGATGTATTTTGGTAAAATACTTTTATAGCAGGTTTTAAATACATTTGTGTCAATACTTTGAAGTTCCAGATTTAGGTTATTCAATGTACGGTAATAATGATGTATATGTCTAAGAAACCTTTATTGTTAAATGTTCAGATGGATCAGACTCATCTTCTAACAGTGACCAACTTAATTCATATTTCAACTGAAATGAACATGTTAATAAGTATTTTTGAAAAAATCCATATCACATTTTATAAGACAGATTATTGAATGTATTAAATTCAAGTTATAGAGGTAATAAAATTTATTTTATGTTTTATAAAAAATTACTGACATATTTATTTTGAATGATCTGATTTGATCTGATCCACAAATCAATGGAAATCTATCTTTAAATATAAATTATTTATAAAATGAAAACCATGCTGCACAGCTTAATATTCCTACAATAAATACATAGCTTGCATGTGTTGGGCATTTTGGTATTAATTATACACACACTTGTATGTGAAAAAATATATATATATACACACACACACATAAACATGCATATATGTATATATACACATATATATACTATGTATGTGTGAAATGTGTATGAATATTTGTGCATGCCAACATGAACTTACATGTACATATCTACATATGCATGTGGATATATGCATGGTTGTATATATTATGTGTGCATATGCACATATGTGTACCATTAATTTGTCAGGCCTAATAATCAAGACTTTCTATACATTTAATACAAAATAAAAGCATATACTGCTAAAAATGATTGGTCTGGTGACTAGCATAAATAACCTATAATTATAATTTTTAGAAGAGAATGTTGAAAGTATTAAATATTTCATAAGATTAAAGATAAAGACTGAATGTCATTGGAAGAAGTATATCATGGGATGCTTAGAAAAGATAAGACTTAACAGCTTTATTTATTCTTATACCTACACATGTATAAGGTATCATATCAAGTTTCTTTGTTCATACATACATTTTATCCAATAATTCTTAAAATGCATGGTAATAGAAAAAAGATATTCAAAGTATATTTAAAGGATTTAAGTTCATGATCAGAGTCTGCTTTTTAGAAGCCCTACTCTTCTCTTGACGATTCCTGGTGTATTTTCCTGATATTATGGAAAATATTTTAAAAAGCACTTAAATATTTGGAACCAAAAGTTATTTTTGGCCTTTATAGTTTAATTTAGTATTTAGTGTATTTTAGGAGAGTAAATGGCTAATTTATATCCTTAAAAGTTAAAACCAAAATCTGTATCTTATAGAACTATTTCTGCCAAACTTAGGTCAAACCCCAATATAAACTAGGGCAATATTAAAAAAAAAGAAAGGCACTGTGATCAACAGAAATTATAGTTAAGATTAATACATGTAGGTTCAACCAAGACTTTCAGATTAGCTCTGGGGACTTCTGTTCTCCTATTTTCCAGGAAATTGCTTCAATGTAGGCAAAACTAGATTGGTAAGAATAGTACTAAGCAAACTGATTGGTTTATGTTGCAGGCACATTATTTTTCTTGAAGATCCTTATACAAATGAAATGACTTTGCATCATCCTGGGGGAGAGGATGAAATCAATACACCTACTGCATGTTTCTTTCATTTTCAGTTCATATTTTTAATAATAACTTTCATGCACGACCTTTCATGGAAATTAATGACTGGTTGGAGTTAATGGACCAAAGAACAACCCCTCCCAGGCAGTCATTAATCTCCAGGAATGCCTTATACTGCAATTGGAATGCTTAAATAAAGTTTGCAAGAGAATTCAAAGAGAAGTGCTAGACCTGTACTTGTCACCTCAGAACAAATGGCAGTTTCGATCCCAAATAAATCTCCAGAGGAACAAATAATTTGTGTTTCAATTGTTCTGTTTCCCGAAATGCTGTACAGCATTTACAGGTTTTCAAGGGGCCAGTGCACATATATTTCTTCAGGATCCAATTCTGGACTTCTTCATGTGAAATTGTACCCTAAGTAGAAGAAAGTAGACAGCACTTAAGGAAACTAATTTTTAATATTAGTTTTTTTGTACCTACAAATAACTTCAGAAGGGCCTTGTCCAAAGAGCTACAACACAAGAAACATCTGCAGTAATGACATGTCCCTAAAATGTCTTTATTGATAAAGCAATAGATTCTTCATTATTTATTTTACCTATAACTTAGCCTTAGTAAACAATTTTGGCATTTGCTCCTTAAAACTCTATTTTCCCTTAGTTTCATATTGTATGGATTTCTTTCTTCTTTTGACTGCCACTTCTTACTCTGGCTCCTGACTTTGATCCCTTCACTAATCTAAATTGAGTATCAGTCTGACAACATGTTCCAAATTTTATTCTTTAAACTCCTAACCTCCAGTTATCTCTCATAGGATGAAGTCTTGCCCTGATCTGAACTGACCAACCCTCCACCCAACCTACTCTTCTTTCAGTGATTTAAACCTCAGTAGATGAACATCATCAATTTCCTTTCCAGATAAGTCATATTCAAAACAATTCTTTTTTCTTTACCAGGCCCTGTCAATTCTATTTTCAGAATAGCATCTCAACTTCTTCCACTGTTTGTCAGTCATGTAACTACTCCCTAATCTGATGTGACATTGCCTTTTACATGGATTGAAGGGCAGCGTAATTGATTTTTCTATTGCCAGTCTTGTTCCCCTCCAATTGCCGTCTCCAGATAGTAATCAGTGATCCTTCTAAAATGCCAGATCATATCGCTACTCTGCTACCTAAGACCCTCAGTGAAATGCCATTGTTATGTTTGAATACAGTTCATGGTATATCATACGGTTTACATAAATAATCTGGCCTTCACTGACCAATGAAAAAGAAATATGGTGAATAATCTTTCAGTGTTCAGATGTCTTACTTGTGTTCACTGTGGTGGACAGACTTTGACTTCCTGGTATAATCCCCTCCTCCTGAGTGTGGGCAAGACCTATGACTTCACACCACAGAATATGACAAAGGTGACAGGATGTACGTGGTTTGGTGTATACGATTGTGTTACATAAGCATGTAACATCTGTCTTTCTAGGAGATGCTCTCTTTTCCTGGCTTTAAAAAAGCAAACTACTATGTTGTGAGCTACCGTATAGATAGGACCAGATGGCAAGGGACTGAGGGTGGCCTCTGAACTACAGCCAGAAAGAAACTTAGATGCTCAATCCAGAGGCCTATGAGGACCTGAATTCTGCCAACAACCACACAAATTTGGAGGCAGATGGTTCCCACATGACCTAGGAAAGCCTTAGATGAGAATCCAGTCTTGGCAGACACCTTGATTACAGCCTTGCAGGAAACCTAGACAAACTATGCCTGAATTCCCTACTCAGAGTCTGTGAGATAATAAATATATGTTATTTTATGGTATTACATTTTTTATAACTTGTTATGCATCAGTAGAAAGCTAATAGACTCACCATACTTAGTAATGAATCTGCAACGGCTTGAAGAGTTCAAAAGAAATATTTTGAATAAATATATGTCATTAGGTCTCAAAAATATAAAGCAGAAGTCTATTTCTTAGAGTCAAACACACATACACATAAACACACTTAAAGAGAGCAAGAATATGTTTTTTCACTTTAAAATGTTTTAGATAATGACAGAGAAAAGTGTTAGCTGAAAAGATGAGGCATAAATGTGCAGATAAAATAGCACCCCAAGGAGAAAAAAGGTAAATAGTATTAAAAAAAAGAAAAACAAAAGAAAATTTATCAAGGAGACAGATTAAAGATAGATAGGGAGCTGCAAGGGACATTTGAATGAAGAAGATCACTCACCCCAAGTGAGGGTGAAATAACAGAGACAGTGAGTTCAGAACCCTGGCTATTAATTCGCATGTCAAACTATTCACAGTTTAGGGCATAGAAAACCTGCTCTGTTCCAGCCTGGAATTTAGAGCTGAACTCAAATAGTTAACTATATTACTCACTTTTTTACAGATGAGAAAACTGAGACCTGAAAAACTTAATTTTCTCTTAGAGCTGGCAGAGCCAGCAATCATAATCAGATTTGATTTAGTCATGTGCAGTCTTATCTGATTTGTTTTGAATTTTATTTCAGAATAATGGATTACGCAATTTGATAGATACATCCCAACAGCCATTCATTATAGGCAAAAGGCTTCTTTGTAAATAAAACTTCTATTTTATTTTGCAAATTTTTCACTTTAAAAATAAAAAGTAAATATTTGTATTTGAAGTGGTTTTGCTCAGGGTTATGAATCCTGCTGTTTCAAAGCAAAATCTTAAAGATTTACAAAGCGTTAAACCTCAAAATGATAAGAACATTGATTTCCAAGTTGCTATACATACTATACCAAGGCTTCTGTCTAGAAGTTGGCAGCTTTTACCATAGACACTACTTTACATGTAATTATCTCCTCATTGTGAAGAATGGGAAGGTTATTATGACAATTGATGGAAGAAGTCAACTGAAAGAATATATCCTCTGAAATGTAGCAATTAGAGGAGACATACAACATTTTCTAGACTGAGCCATCATCTAAAGTATTTAAGTCCCAAGTGTCAGCACAGCCTTCACTAGCTCACTTCAATGGAATTGGAAGACTCAAGACATAAACAACAGTAAAGGAAAAAAAAAAAAAAAGTGAAATTGGAAAATAAAAATAACACATCAGATTTCTACAACATCCATTCATTAACAAACTATTGAGGTATAATTTTTAGCAGCATCACTATCCTGCTAAGTATGCTGAGACTATCTAGATAACACTATCATGAGCTAATTGATTTTTTTAAGATCAAACATATAGTTTAATTTAATCTTATTTTTGTTTTCGTCTTCATTATCTTGTGGGCGAAGGGAAGAGGAAGTTGCATATAGAATAAAAAGAGAGGAGATCAAAAGAGGTAATGCTAGACACACACACTCCACCATGCCCTGAGATCTCTACTGATTATTTATTTAAGCTCATCCAAACATAGCTGGGAGGTACCTGTGATATAATCAAAATAGCATCAGAAATCAGAGGTGTTGATTACTACTTCTGACTCAGGCACTCAGTAATTTCATGATACCTTATGATTATTTTAACTTAGCATCTCTTTTTACTTCTTGAATATTGTACTTTCAGGAAACTAAACAGAATTAGGTGAGGTAATAAATATGACAGTGCAATATATCAATATTGTTCAACAAACGATTTTGAAATGTTCATTAACCTGATCACAACTCAAATTCATGGAATCAAACCCTTGATTATATCATATTTATTGTCAATGCCTTGGGGCGGTAAAGGAAAACGTGATTTGCCCATGGCTGTCATTTCCTTCAGAGTTCATTAGGAAGGACTCATACTCCCTACATGAGCAAATATTACTGAAGAACACAAACAGATATTACATTTGTTATGTTCAGTACCTTCCAGGAGCTTATGGCCTAACTGGGAAGAGCATAGTGGAATTGTTAATGGTATTTCCTAGATGCAACAAATCTGCAGAGAAATGAAAGATTAAAGTCCACCAGTGTAACCTCCATGGTTCTGGCAGAACTGTTTGAAAGGTGTTAGGTGAGCAGAGATGAGAAAGTAAGCCATTTCAGGGGCCCTGAAACAGTTACAGAAAAAGCATCAAAGTTGAAAATGGAGACTCCAGGGAGAACCTTAACACTCACTAACAACCTGATGGATACCACACAAACCACCTACAGGAACTGTTTTCCATGTAAGCCCTTCAAAACCATAAAAACATGCACACTTTTATTACTGAAGGTATTGCCTTCAGCATTTTATATGTAATCCAAATAGTACTGGCACCTCTCTGACCATTTGGATAGCAAGAGGATTGCCTCACAGCTCTGATTCCACAAAATCCTTGCTAAGCCTTAAATCTCCTCCAGAGGTTTCTGTGTGCACTTCTCTCACAATCCCCTCTGCTCCTGTATTCCTGGTCTCCCATGCTGACTGGGTGCTGCACTACCACAATGTGAACTCTTTTCAGCACACCAAGTCTTTTGTCATTTAAATACTTTACTGAAGCTCAGACTTCAGAAACGTTGGTGTAGGGGGTCACACTCAGCATTACAACCTCTCCCACCCACCTGCTTCCTGCACTCTACCCAACAGGTTCCCTTTCAGAAGCCACATCCAATTCTTCCCTTGTCTCAGCCAAAGTAGCCTCACTTCCTTCTCTGGAGCCTTGAGAGCATTGGATATCCCATATCCCACCAAGATTCAACTACCAAAAGTTTATAGAAGAGCTTTTCTAAGATGTGTTATTCAACTATCAGAGCTGATTGTAAAATATTTTGAAGTGGGAAAGAAAAAAAACCCCTGGAATGTCCTGTCCTCACCCCAGGTCAAGCTCACCCCATGGCTTATTTCATCTCTCATAACCCTTGAGCTATTTGTAACTGCAATTTGTAGTGATCTGATAATAATGCAAATAAGTTCAGTCCAAAGAAATGCAAGAACTGTTCACCATGTAAGAACTTGTTCGTTATGCTTCAGAAGATTGGAGACTATTGAGAATTAGGCTTGGGGTTGATTAATGATTGTGCATTGAGTCCCCTATACAGAATTTTATTGTTGTTAACAACCATTTGATCAATAAATATGAGAGATGCCCTCTCAAAAGAAAAAAAAAAAAGGAAATGCAAGAGTTCTGACTGTTGGAAATACACTTAATCATTGACCTATAGATCATGACTAATTGTGTATCTATTCGTATTCATTCATCTGTGATTCATTAATAAAATCTTTGACCCATGTTTTTAAAATCTTTTAATGAAAGTCATGTCAGCTTTTTAAAAATTTGCTCACTGAAAACTTAACTCCCCATAAAATATTTTCTACTCATCTATAGGAGTCTTTAAATATTATCTTTAAGTTCTGGGAAGGCCAAAAACCAAGCTTATAAATTTTCAAAGAATTGTCAAAAAATTTTCAAAACACTCAGGGAAACCCTGCCTTCAATACTCCGTAGAATGTAACCATAATAGATTCTTAAATACACTATTAAATTTGCTAGAAATGACACTAGATAAGTGACACATTACTTAAATTTTGGTAGCATCTTAGATACACTTTATGTTCACTATTACCTTGGAATTCTGACAGTACATGATTTTAGGTTTTACAGCCTAAATTTACTATGTTTGAAAGGATATTTATTCATTTGATCATAATCACAGAAGTTTTTATGTCTTTTTCTCAAGAAGTTTGACATGACATGACATTAAACTTGTGGAGGTTTATCTGTACAGGTTTGCAAAATAGGCAAAAAAATGATAATTTGCATTGTTATAAATACTTAAGATGTACATTATTCAATTAACCCTACTAGTTTCCGGCCAAAATTTTAGGCGAGCTTTAATGAGTTTTATAAATATAAATTATATGTGGCTAAATGCACAGATGTTTTGCAGAATAATAAAGCACAGTGTTGGATATCCTCTCCAACTATTGAATTTCACAGAATGTACTCTTTCAATTGACCTTTTCCACCAAATGTCATGATAACCTTCCCATTTTTCACAATAAGAAGATAATTATGTGTTAATTGAGTGTCAAAGGTTAAAAAGCTGCTAACCTCTAGAGGAAACTTTTAAATAGGATGGATAGGGGAACTAGACATAAATGTTCTTATCTGTTTGAGGTTTAGCACTTTGTAAATCTCTTCAAAGCTAATATGAAAGACTTGAATTTACAAACAAAAACTTTGTCCATTCATTCATTGATTCATTCACCCATTCATTCAATCACTCAAGATTCATTAAATAATTATTTATGCTATGGTGATAAACAGATACATTTATACAGTTCTGGCAGAGCGCTAAATGGATGGATAAATATAAACAACTAACAAGTAAGGAGTTTAAATCTGTTTTCAAGTTGCAAACTTCAATGCCTTGAGTCTTTTACGTAATTTAATACTCAGTTCTCAATCTGTAAAATGAGGATCATTATCTCATCTTCTCAGGACTTTTGTGAAGATTTAATGTTGAGCAAGTGCTTGAGACATAATAGGTGACTAACCTATGATATGATATCTTTCCAAATGACATACTATACAGTTCAGGGGACAAAATGGTGTCAGGGAAACTCTTCCTATTATAGGAAGAGCTATAATAGCAAGTAGAATTATGGATGTCTTCATTGAGGTCATGACACTGATAAAGTTTTTTCAAGAATAAGTAGGCATTTTGTAGCAATGAGATTGCATGTGCAAAGATGTGTGTATGGGGTTTCAACATTTCAGCTTTAAAAAACAAAGCAAAAAAGGAAAAAAAATAGGGGGTAATTGAAGATTTTAAATTCTGGAAAGTTGAAATTTAGCATTAGATTGATAAAACTTATAATAAATTATGGCTATAATTGTCAGACCCTGTATGCATTCCTTAGTATGTACTTTTTCCCTAGAAAATACCAGGATGCTGAAATACACTTTGATTTTCTTTTTATAGTTTTATCTACCCACATCTTTAAACTAAGGAACAACAGTAAATATATGATTTCTAAATGCTAGAAATGTTTGAGTGTCTTTTTAAAGAAAGACACTGGTGGATACAAGTAAGCTCAGCAGGATTACTAGAAAGTTTGCTCAAGAGAATGTACTTTAAGTTTTTAATAGGCTCTCAATGAATAGATGGTACTATTCCTCCAAAATTACTAAATTACTCTCACTTGTGCTATTCCCACAAAGTTTATGGTTGTAAATTCTGAAGGAAGTAGTAGGGGTAGAATGAGAGTTGGGGGGTGTTAAGGAGTGATGGGAAGAGGAGTTCCAGAGAAGGCAATACTTTTGGATGTGACAATAACTTCTACATGCATGAGTCTGTGCAAATATCAGACATACTTAAGGGAAGCTTTCATTCTTAAAAATGCCTTAATGTAAGCATACCTTGGGGTCATTTTCTTCATAATTTACAAAGCAAAAGTCCCAAAATTTAGTCCTTTATTGTTGTGGTATAAGATGACCAATGACAATTTCTTAAGCCTGAACATCAATTTTTAGTTGTCTTTCTAGAATGAGAAACAGCTTAGATAAAACCTCATTCCCTGAAGAACACTTAAAAATGAATAATGAGTTGAATTTTATAGTTTACAAATTTTTTTATATACTGAGATATTTAAATATCCCTATTCTATACCTATCAAGACCCCTTACATGTGTGGAAGCTTCAGAGTAGCTATTAACCAAGCCCTTATCTTCACCAAAGATTGGTGCAAATTAATGAAGAAAGGAATCACACCAAAGAAGATCACAATATCAGCTAAGGCTGGATTGGGAAATGTTGCTTAACTTAGCTAATTTTCAACTTGTTGCTTTCTAAATAGTAGTCCCCCCACCCATGTTTTCATTTCCATGGTTTAAGTTATGCCCAGTAAACCATGGTCCAGGAGCACATGTTCCTCCTCCTGACATATCATCAGAAGGTCCGTACTAACCTCATACTACATCACAATGCCTGCAACATTCATCTCACTGCATCTCATTATGCAGACATTTTATTATCTTATAGCATCAGAAAAAGAAGGGTGAGTACAGTACAATATTTTGAGAGACCACATTTGCACAACTTTTATTATAGTATACTGTTACAATTGTTCTATTTTATTACTAGTTCCTATTGTTAATCTCTTACTATGCCTATTTCCAAATTGAACTTTATCGTAAGCATGTGTGGGTAGGAAAAATCATAGTACACAAAGGGTTCAGTACTATCTGTAGTTTCGGGCATCTACTGGGGGTTTTGGAACATATCCCCCACGAATAAGGAGGAACACAGTGAACCTGCCTTCGAAGTCATATCAACTGTTGAATGAAACATGTTCAGGAATCACATGTAAATCAATGTGTGATGGTTAATATCCTGTGTCAACTTGGCGAGGATATGATGCTCAGTTGTTTGCCCAAACAGTAGTTTAGATGTTGCTGCGAAGGTATTTATGGATGTGATTAACACTTACAACCACTGAACTTAAGGCAGATGACTCACTACAACACGGGTAAGTCTCATCCAGGCGACTGAAGGTCTTACGGATGAAAGTAGAGGTTTTCAGATCAATAAGTAATTCTGCTTCAAGACTGTAACATACAACCCTGCTGAGTTTCTAGGCTGCTGGGTTGCCCTACAAATCTCAGACTCAAGACTGCAATATGAACATTTACCTCAATTTCCAGCCTTCCTGTCTGGCTTACAGATTTCATACTTGCCAGCCAACACAATGAGGTGAATCAATTCCTTGAAAAATACTCTCTATATAAACATCTCTACGTCTACTTCTGTATCTGTATATCCTAATGGCTCTATTGTTCTGGGAAACAGAACCCTAATACACAATATAATGTGCATAACTAGTAGACCAATTTTCAATATCCAGACCTTGAAATAAGGGTAGACTTGACAAGCATCTTATAGAATAACTGAATTCCTTAATAAGCTATATTGAGTAAGAGAATGTGTGCTACTCAGGAAATCACAATTCAGCAATCCTATGTCACCTGTGTGACTGACAGTTGAGTGACTTTAACCCATCTCCACCTAAACGTATTCATCTGTACAATAAAAAAATTAGATTAGCTCGTCTCTGCAGACACTTCCGACTCTAGCCTCACATGATCTCTGTGATCCATTATTTGTAGTTAGCATCTCTGGAAGGACCAGGATATGGGAAGAATCCCTTCCAGTAACATGTGGTTGGCATAGGCAGGAAACTGATTTGCTGGAAAATTTTTCTGAAGATAAAGTGAGAAATGGATTGATCAGGAATTTGAAGCCCGTGGGTTTGAGGAATGCATAAGTATCTGAAACAAATTTGATTGGTTGGTTAAAGTGAGATAAGTCATACAAACTGGTACCCATCAGCCTCATATGAAAGGTTTTGCTGTGTGTGTTTGTGTGTTTAATGTGTCAGCTTAGCTTCCTTAGTGATCCTGTTGCTGTGAGGGATATAAAGATTTATTGTTTTGGATTCCTGCTCTAGATTCCTATAAGCCCTGGTCTTTTTGACCATTTGTACTTCTAGATCCACAAAGACTTTGGTCAGAAATCTGGGTGTCTCCCAAAATAAGTTTTTAATGGCAGAATAGCTTTCTATGCCTTACACTGGGGTTATATTTGGGGCTAGAGGGTGTTTCTTATATGTGCCATTGACCTCGGGAGTTAGGAATTTAAGGAAATGCGTGAAAACTAACACTAACTTACCTTCTAGAACCTAATAAAAATGTTAGCTTGGTTGTTCCTGATGATGTAGATACAATAATAGTAATAATAATAGCAGCAAAATGGGAAGGTATAATACAGAGGTACCCTCAATGTACTAACATTTAGACAGAAGGGTGAAAATTAGGTGCTACTCGGTGCTGCTGTTTAATTAGTGCTAATAGGTCTGTGATTCAAAGGATGACCCCTGACCCTGGAGCATTACCTGGGAAGTTGTGGAAAAGGTAAATTCTTGGGTATTTCCCAAGAAGTACTGAATCAGAGACTGTGGGGATGGAGCCCAGCAATCCATGTTTTCACAAACCCTCCAGGAGATTCTGACCAGACTAAAGTTTGAGAATCTTTGCCATAGACTAACAGATTGAGTCACCCCAAAATCTATTGGTCCAACAAAAGCTTGTCTATTAAGCATCTGCAGAGAAACCTATTTTACTATTTTCTTTAAAGTAGGCATCTAAACATAGAGCCTAATATAAGAGAACAGAGCTATCAATCAATCAAACAAACAGAAATAAGGAAGGGGAGGGATTCCAAAACATAAATTCAGAAAGCCATGGCTCTTCCACTTCTGTTGGCTGGAAATCATGTTTGGAGCTGAGAGACCTCTGGCTAAACTGAGGCTTTTTCCCCTATGATCTGAGATTACGATTTAAGTTGTTTGGTATTTAGTCATCTTGGATTTCCATAGGCAGCTGTCATGAAATCAAAGCATTACAGATATTTTCAGACACTGTGGCCTAATACACACAATTCCAACCTTTCTCTTTCCTTTTTACCTTTATATATCTTCATTACCAACCCACTAGTTCAAACAGTTAGCTGCAGGAGGTGAAACGAAGGCATTTATTAAATTCCGAATTCAAACAAATGTTAGGCAGTTAGAACCAGTTCCGGAAAAAAATGGAGACAAAAGACCTTTTGGTATCTGGTTTAAAATTAACCAAAAATAATGGAATGTCTAGAGGAAGAAATAAACACCTAACACTGATCTCCTATATACAAATCACATAACAATTTGACTCCACTTCTCACTGATTTGCTCTTTTAGGTACAGAAGACAATTTTGGAGGGATCAGAACTATTCTCACATACCAAATATAATGTTTCAAGCCCTCGATTCAAAAACTCTTTAATGTTTTCAAACAATCCATAATTAAAAGTCCACCTACCTTCAATTCTAGAAATCACGTCATAATGCAAATTAAGTTGTTCTTAGCAGGACCAGATTAAGTGTCTTGTTGTGGCCATGATGAGTTTACCTATTATGCTCACAATTAGGACTTCCACAGCCTCCAGACCCAGAGGGGCTTGAAGCTCCCAGCCAACCCCTATTGCAAACAGCCACTGACACATTCTTAAATCATCAAATTGCTATTCCTGCCACCATCCACCACTTTTCTCTTTGTATTTTTAATCTACCATGTGAATTAATTTGCTTTCTGGGAACCTCAAGGGGCTAAAGGCTTCATATATGGGTATGTTTGCTTTTCTCAGAAGAATGTCAATTGCAATGAGAATTTGAAGCTAGGAAATTGGGGCTGGGGACGGGAATTATCACATTATTATCCTCAGACACTGAAAAGCCAGGCAGTCTTCTGAAATTGAGCTTATGTCATCTCACTTTCTTATTTTTGTGATGATGATAATGATAGTGACGGTGATGATATTAAGCATCTTTACTCGTACTTCCATATATTTTAGAACTTCCTTCTTTCTTCTTTCGACCTTCCTCTGGAAATAGATATATATTTACTCTTCAACTTCTATATTCCAGTGAGAAGCTGGGATATATGTCTGTTCAAAGCAGTGTACTTGTATGTATAATTCATACACACTAACTAAGAAGGCTGTGAGGTTTTTCTAAAAATTACAATTTGAATGTTATTTAGAGAACTACAAAGACTGTTGTAAATAGCTGCATTAAGGTTTACCACTTAACCTACTTAAACCTGCACACAGTGTCAGGTTTTGTTGTGGTGTTTTTCTTTTTTTTTCCCAGCAGTTACAGAGCTTTAAAAAAAATTCCTGATACTCGGGCCAAAACCTAGATCAATTAAATCATGATCTCCAGCAGGGAATGCAGGCATCAACATTCTTTCAAGCTTCCCAGGAGTTTTCAAAGGCAGCCAAGATTGAAAAACACCATAGAAGGATTTCATGTTCATTCTTTAAAGATGAAACAGAAGATCTGGTTGGAGATGGTTAGTTTCTATAATCTATCTTATTTCCATATGATAATTTCTTGGATTGTGATAGAAAACAAATTATTTTTGTGTACTTATTGAGATTAGGATTAATCAATCAAAAAATAGGAGGAGGCATGTCAGCTTAATTCAGGGTTCGTCGGAAGACTGTGTAACCATCATCTTGTTTTGCAGGGGCCACGTTGTTTTCTTCCCCTAGGGAAATATTTTGGAGAAGTTCTACGCTTTATCATCTGTGTGCCTTTAGGCAAGCATTCTAACAGCAAAAAAAAAAAAAAATGGGGGATAATATTGTTACCTACTTCATTGTGTTGGTGGGTTTAAGGAGTTAACTTGTGTAAGCAAATTGCTTAGAAAAGCTGCCGTAAAAAAGGAACCCAACAAATATTAGCTATTATTATCAGCACGGCCAAAGCCAGGCATTTGAGATGCTGAAATTAATACAAAATGTGCTTTATGTTTTGATTCTGGCTACTGAATTACTATTATTTTCTATTTAACTTGTCAGAAAAATGCAAGAGAACATTTTATTGTTAGATATACAGAGTATAAAATTAGTTTCTCGTTCTCACGTAACAAAGGCTCCAGGAACAAAGTCAATTACTTTTTGTTTGAAATATTGATATTTCAGTTAGGTCTTTTTAGGTTGATTCCCTCCATACTCTTAGAGTAAATAATCTTTCAAAAAACCAGATCTGGTGTTTCCTAAATAGAATTTGCTGTAAGGGATGAGATGGAAACTGGCTTTGCCTCTTGTTCATTTCTGTCTTTATAAGATTTGAGTAAGAAAGGCTGAGGTCCCTATACACACCCTATGAACAGTAAAGGAAAACATTGTAAACAGTGCTTCATTTTAAGGCAATTCTAAAAATTAAACATCCTAGTTTGAATTATTCATCAGAGTTCTTCCCTTTTGTAATTATGATATAAAAATCTCCCAGTGTCACCACATTAAATATGATAATCCAGAAGAAAAAAAAAACATGATAAAGTTGGGAAGCATCTGAGCAACTAATTAAGCTTCAGTATGAAAACGACTAGTCCACACTAAAAATGTGTGCCCATTATATTGTTAATTTCATCAAAGGCCAATTTTAACACTTGACAGGACTCACATTTGACATATCTAGCTTCAAACACTTCATGAATTATTTGATTTATTTTGGTCCTTATACTATGGCTACCACATAAAATACAGGATGTTGAGTTAAATTTGGAATTTAGAGTAGCAAAGAATGATTTTTTAGTATAAGTATGTCCCTACAACTATGGCAGAGCATATACTTATACTAAAAGAAAAAAAATTCATCATTTGCCTGAAATTCAAATTTTAGCTGTTCTGCCCTATACTTTAACTTTCTAATCTGGCAACTCTAATTTAAACCTCATTTGGGGTTTTTGATCAAAACATCATAAGGGTTTTTGGAAGATGAAGGGTAATGTTTTTCATTTGGCCTAAGTTTATGAACAGAGTGAACTCTCTGACTGGAAAACACACCCATCTGAGATAAGAGTAGACTCACTTGGTGTGCTAAAAATATTTCTGGTAATGAAGAATCAAGGACAAAAGTTAACATTAAAGTATTCCTGATGATGATTTGCTTGGATTTGTTTACAAGAATTAGAAATGATGAATGAGCATGCTAAGCTTTTTAAGAAATTTACTGAGTACAATCTGTTTTTCTATTTTCTAGTCTACTGTGAGTAATCCGATTTCTATTTAAGCAAAAAAATCTGCCATTGATACCACACATAGATTTTTATAATTAATTTATGTTATGAATAAGTGTCCATTTTGTGAAAGCTATTAAGATGAAAAAAATTAGGAGATAAATTTATTCAGTGAACTGAATTTTGATATGCGTTTAAGCGAAGATTGCCAAGTGTGTTTCAGAGACTCAGCACTTCCTCTTGCAGCACTGTGACCTCAGGTGATTTATTTAATGTATATTTGCCTCAGTTTCTTCATCAATAATGAAAATACCTGAGTCATAGCATGTTTGCCAGGATTAAGTGCTAACAATTCATATGAAGCATAAAGTTTGGCACAAAGTCCATTTCAGAAAATATTAGGTGCTCTTTTGACTGTTAATATTAATTAACAAAGTATACACCAAGAGAGTAATTGGGATGTATTTCCAAGCATCAGCAAGTCCAATTCTTGATATTACGACTATTTCTATAAGCAGGAATGGGGATCTACAGAGAAAAGGGCATGCTCATTGTGGTCCACAGATGAAGGTCTCTAGGAGGAGCATATTATGTAGTAAAAAACAAAAGAGAACAAAATCAGAAATAATCCTAAAACAGTATTATCTAAGGACTGTGCTTATCAGTATTATCTAAGTTCTATGCTTTATCATCTATATGCCTTTAGGCAAATATTCTATCAGCAAAAAAAAAAAAAATTGGGGATAATATTGTTAACCTACTTCATCGTGTTGGTGGGTTTAAGGAGTTAACTTGTGTAAGCAAATTGCATAGAAAAGCTGGCGTAAAAAAGGAACCCAACAAATATTAGCTATTATTATCAGCATGGCCAATGCCAGGCATTTGAGATGCCTGTTTATCTGCTCTAGTCAGCTTATTCTCATCTCTTTTTGTTAGACTAGATTCCCCCCTCTCAGGATATCTATAAATTGTTTGGAAGGTTTCTTTAATACAGAATGGCTCACATAAGTGAAAGTTAGTAAAGAATGGATCAATACACATCAAGGAATGAAAACCACGGAATTATTTTATAATTGTCATACACTAATATCACCGTGATTTTATGTATAATCCAGGTATGTCAAACCACTCTGGCAATGATTCTGAATGTATTTCTCATAAAATAATTGATTTTTTTTTTAAATGCTTGTTTTCCTCTCTGTTCAATTATTGGCATCCTTGTGTCTCTCCTACTGTGTGTCTTTGAGTCACACCCTTCTGTTCTGGAATGTTAACTTTGTATCAGAGCTCTTATGACTTTTCTTCAGGAAAAAAAAATTAAGTGTTTGCTTGCATGCTTAGTTAAGAGTTCCCTCTACTGCCACGCTTTAACAATAGTATTGCTGAGGAGGGGCTGCTTCTCTTAGATACTCTGAAAACTGTCTGAGACTATTTACTTTTTAGATCAGAACTTTTTTATTTCCTTCTGTTTTTTCTTCTTCCCTCCCTCCCTCTTTTCCTTCCCTCCTTCCTTCTCTCCATTTCACCCTTTCACCCTCCTTCTCTCCCTTTCTTTGAGTGACTGCTTAGTCCAGAACCCCGACCTTTCATGTGATCCAGGGTCACTATAGAATCCTCTTGCTGCCACTTTGTGATTTGCATTTTATCTTTAATCTGAATATATTCTCTGATCATGATTTATGCCTTCTGACTCCTTATCCTTAGCCAAAACAATAACCTTTTAAACACTAGGGAAATATTGAAACATAAGGTAAGAGAAACAAGCAGAATCTCTCTCAGTCAGGTGGGTCATTCTAAAATTATATAGCAACATAAAGCCTTTAATAATGACAATATTAATAGTAACAGTAGGTTAATAATTAAGTGAGTCCTTATAAAGTATATCAAATTATGTATGTTCATTAGTTTCTTTAATCTACAAAACAAGTCCTTGGGATGGGGAAAATTTTTTGTCGCCCTTTTATAGACTTACTGAGGTTCAATCATCTGCCTAGCAAATGGTAAAGCCAAGATTTAAACACAAGCAGTATGACAAGAGAGCCTGAGGTCTTTACAGCAATGATATGCCATCTTCCCGTTTGAACTTTTAAGCTGTTTGTACACCTGTAGTCTTTCTCAAAGGCCCCTTTGTCCAAAATGATCACCTGGGAAAATAAAAGCTGTTATCCTTCTTGAGTAATTGGGACAAAGTCTCATTTTTGTGTTTGAAAAACCTTAATTGCCCATGTTGCTAGTCACTCATTCACTCATTCATTCACTCATGTACTCAGTCAAGATTTATTATGGGAGGAATGATTTGTTGTTTTTGCCACCTTAAAGATTTCAGATACATATTTTTTCCATTAAAATTAAGCTCTGCAACTGTTTGGATAAACAGTTTCTATAAGAAACAAACAAAAGGTGTTGAGTACCGTGCCTGTGGGCCTTCTACTTAGTTTCAGCTCTGCTGAGTATGTCTGGGTCACCAGATCTTCACGGACAGCCCCATTCCTTTGCCTTATGGAGGACATCATACTTTTATTTTGTTCCTGATGTATTTTCCTGGTTGATTCCCTTCTCTCTCCATTGTTCTTTTTTCTCTATGGCCACAAATATAGTAAAGCTTATATCATAAGTGCCAAGGGAAATTCTTGTTTGACTCATGAGTTTTCCTTGTGTTGGGAGAGTGAATATTATTATAATAGGAGGGACTTTTCCTTGCATGGGCCTGTGTAGAGGCTAGAGAATTGGCAATGTTATGCTGTCTGTACTGTGATGTTTAGTGTCATAAAGAAAAATGAACCTTTGTGCATTTGGGGACCAGAAAACTGTAGGAAGTTCATGGCAGATGCACCAGCCTCCAGAATTCCATGCAGGGAAATGTGTACCGTGTGCACGGGAGCAGGTATTCTTTGTCAAGGTTTTATCAGCAGGGCTTTCCACCTTTGTTAGTTCTTCCAGAGTCACAGTAAAGACTGCACTTCAGTGACACTGCTTCTATTACAAGAGAAAGAAAAAGAGTCCCACAAAATGGACAACCATCACTGTTAACTTTTGTTTAGATTTGACCAAAATGTATTTCATCACAGTAAGAAATGCTTTAGAAACTTGGTCCAGTGGTTGCTTCTATATACAGAGAGAAACCCATTTCCCAGTAGAACTACTCCCTGTAGCCTATATATTTGCGTGTTCTACATACTTCCAACTGTCATTGAATATCTCAAAGCAGTGCTTCTCAACTTAAATATTTACAAGAATCCCCAGAACAGCTTGTTAAAATTGATTCCTCCTTCTCCACCCCAAGAGCTTCTGATTCAGTATGTCTGAAATGGAGTCTAAGAATTTGCATTCCTAACTAACTCCCAATTGCTGCTGCAGCTGGTTCTGCAATCACATACTCTGTAGCATTGTTTTAGAATCATTGAAAATTTAGAATTGGAAGGAATCTTATAGATCACAGACCAGAGATATGAAGTTATTTGTCAAAGGTCTCACAATTACTCCATTTAAGTATTGTCATGCTTTCTATTATGTGACTCAGACTTTTTAATAAATTTATCTTCATTACTCCAGAATCAGCAGAAATGTTTGCTCTCTAAATGGCTTCCTTGGCACATATACACCATTACCAAGATAGGATCAGGATGAATTAGGCATTTCTCTAGCTCATACTACCATATGTTATTTTGGGCTTCGTAAGTCCAAAACTGTCTTTATAATCAGCAAGAAGAAGCAGGCTGACGGTACTACATGATTCTTCTCCCTTCTGTCACTGTTTTCAACGCATGTGCGTTATAGCATCATCCAGAGCTTTAAATAAAGCCTATTGCTCTCGACTAACCTGTATATTTTGTTCATCTTGCATAAAATGATTAAAACTGATTCTAGTTAAATCAGGTTTATTTGTGGTGGAATAGGACGTTTCTGTCAGAAAAGCTTCTGTGAACCCTAAACCCGTTTATAAGTGGCCACACCTCCAATTTTCACAAGGTAACCAAAGGACAATAAAAACTCATGTATAGTTCCTGTCTAGTACACTAGATTCTACACTAGGACAAGGAAAATGATCACTCCTTGGCTAGAGTAGGTCTCGGCACCATACCTCATGATGGCTTTTCTGGCAAAGTCTCCAAGGTATGGCAAATATGTAAGTCTCTGCTTCTTTCCTTGAAACAGTTTCTTGCCTACATGATAAAAGTTATTTTCATGACAATTTATAGGTTTTTTTTTTCCTTTCTGAGTTGATAAATGCAAGTCATTGAGCTATTAAACATTTCTTTTTAGGAAGCCAATGGAGAGGGAAGCTGTAATAATAAAATCATTATAGGGAAGAATATCAGGGGATGGTCATGCCCTCTACAGATCCACCAATACTAACCGTGCTAATGATGGACAAAATAACCTGAAAACATCTACTCAGCTTCAGAAGATCTAATAGGAAAGGATGGGGAAAGCATGAGGGGGCTAATTTGAATGTGTCCCTGAGAAAAAAGCTGAAATACTGTTTAAACTTAAGAAAAATCCAATTAAAGGACCAGTATGGATAGGATGACAGACGGAAGGAATTTAAAAGCAGAGAACACTGAAATTCCCAAAGACACATTACTGTCAAGGAAGGAGAATTCTGCCCGGCAGGTAATACTAAAACAGGGCAAAACACTGTGATATGGTATCTTTCGGGAAGACTGTCAACACAAATGGGGTAAGTTCCAGAACTCATGAGGGAGAGAGAACCTGCCTGCTAGGAATACCCCAGTTTTCCTGGAGATGGCTATCACTGGATAGAGACTTGTGGCATACATATTTTCTGGATAGGAGCATGTGAGTGTGTCTATACTACGAATCTCCTGAGTTTGCATTTCTTGCATATTGAGAAGCTATACTTGAAAGGGAGAAATCAATTACTCCTCTTGTGTATGCCACAAAGCAAAGTCCAAATATAAAAATTTATGATAAATGGCACAGAACCCATACTTACATGCATTGTTTGGGAACTCTGAAAGGGACATAAAAGGAAGGCAAAATTAAACTTACAGAATGTAAGTTCAGTGAAAACACATTTAAGAGGACAGCCAGATGTTCGATCATAAATTTGAATGTCTTCAGATTAAAACAGGATGTCAGTTTTGGACACACGAAGCGAATCATACCTATTTGGGTATATCAGTGCATATGCCTTATTGACTCAAAGTCAAACACATTAATAGTCATAGAGGAAGCTGTGAAAATGAGAAAATGATCAAAGTGCTACCTTCTTAGCCCTTGAGATGTATATTAAACTTTTCAAAAATGGGTATTTCCATAATTTTTTGTTTGTTTACTATTTCAGTGCATAGTGGAAGAATTGCTGTAACATTGATAAGAACCTAAAAAATATAGCACAAAAAGAAAATTAAAACAGAATCATAAAATAAATATCCTGAGTCCACAGTGATTTGTATTAATGAATAATGAAGTAAATGGGAAAGAATAAATAAATTATCCCTACAAAATAATTCCAAATATATATATATATATATATATATATATATAAAATCTCCCTTCAAAGAAGTGAGCTGAATTGCATTGCTCTTGACTGTGGACTGACTTTTACTGATTTGCTTCCAAAGAGTAGAGAGGAAAAATCATAACTTTACAGTGGAGAAACTTGTCATATTGGTATTATATACCCCCTACTGTGATGGAATGAGAAAGGAGCTTTATCTCTATGATATTCTTCCCTAAAACTCTAAACCCAGTCTAATCATGAGAAAGCATAAAATAAGCTCAAAGTGAGGGGACACTGTGAACACTGATTCCAGAACTGAAAAAACAGTATGAAAATGGACATTTAAAGCCCAATCTCACCTAAGAATATAGTTGCCAAAAAGTTATATTCATAATTTGTATCCATCAATGTTTCAGTGTTTGAAAAATAATTATACATTCTGACAAGTTAGAATTATTTCAGGAATGTAATAAACAAAGACAGCTTAAAATAAGAAAGTCTGTTAACTAAATTCTTTATATTAACAATACAAAGGTTAAAAAATGTATCATTATGAATAGGAAAATAAAAGTTAGAGTTCAATTCACATTTATCATAACCCAAAATTTAGAACAAATTAATAATAAGACTTTGTTTACTTAGCAAATGAGCTCAAAATCTTGTATTCACCTTTAATGACTAGAAAGTTGAAATTATTCCCTTTAGGTAGGATCCACATCATAGCCTTTTTTTTACTTAAGATTTTATTGGATGTCTTAGCCCATACTAAAAAGAAATAAATAAATAAAATAAGAAGATTGCATTAAAGCAGATAAAAGTATTTATAATCAATAAATAGAAAGAGTAATAATACCAGTAAAGGGTTTTAGTGGTTTAGGAAAACAAATTCCATCTGATTTCTCCTTTCAGGCACAACTACATATATCCTCTACCTATCACACAAACACAATGAAAGCACACATAATTTAAAAATAACCAATTAAAAGAATAAAAGTAAGTCATTTAAGAAAAAAATATAAAAATTTACAAGATCTTTTTGTGTTCATTGAAAGGTATAAAAGACCAAAATAAAATTTTACCTAGGTATAAAATTATATTATTTCTACTGAAATAAATTAAGAGATTCAATGCAATTCTAGTGAAAATAACATATTTTCACAAAAAATTTTTGACAAGTTATCTTAAAATTTCCTGCAAAATAAAGAAGTAAGAAAAGAGGGAAGAAAGGCAATTAAAGAAATTGCAATAAGAAGATGAGACTTTTTCTTTCAGCTGCCAATTATTATTAAATATATGCTGATTAAAAAGACCTGCATTGGAGCACAAATACATGGCTATATGAGTTGACCAAGACTGAGAAATCGAGCCATAACTAGAGAAACCCAGGATACTTTATAATTGATACCATGAATTACTGAGGAACAATGAGTTTTTAAAATAAATGATGTTGAGGCAATTGACTCCATATGGAAAAATAATAAAATCTGATTATCTCATATCATACACAAAATAATTTTAGCTGAATTAGTGACATAAATGTAGAAAGTAGAACTTTAAATGTGTTAGAAGAAAATACAGAATAATATATAGATATGAGTTTAGGGAAAAAATTTAGGACAGAGAAATGCAAAAATAATAATAAATCTGATAAAATTGAGTAAAAGAATAATCAAAGTTTGGCATTAGATACTCAAAATATATATCTCCACATTTATATCCAGAATATTTAAAGAGCTACTAAAGTATATGAACAAGGAACAAACACTGTGGGAAAAAGATATGAGCTGGCAATTGACAGAAACATAAAACCAAGTGGCCAGTCAAATAAGAAAAGATTCTGAATATTACCTATAAAAAGTGAAACAATTAAAGTGAGATAAAATTCATAAAAGTCATACTGGATAACATGAGACCAAGAAGCTGTTGGTTCTTAACCACTACTGCCACCAATAGTTTGGCTATGTAACCAAAGGTGGCTGGTTTGATCTAGAATGTTGGATGTTGCAGTAACTCCCTTCAAACACTCATGTCTCAAAACCTTGCTTGCAAGCTAAAATAACAGGAAGAAGCCTTCTAAATTCACTTCTGTCTTTAAATTTCTTATGCATGCATGTAATTGGTGAAACCTAATTTGTATGCTAAAATTTAGGTACAAGGCACTATGCAAAATGGCTGCTATAGCTTTTCAATCTCTCCAATTAAGAAAGTGGAGGGAATGTTAGAAAAATTCACCCAAAATATTTACCACAGTGTATATAATGTGTTCTATGTATTCCAATTTAAATGAAAGATAAATATTTACACACACATACACATGCACATGCACATCTCTACATAATGTGGTTGAGCATACATCGATTGCTGATCAAATATATTAGGTACATGATCTTGTTGCCAAAACAGAAATCTAAGATCTTTGTTTATGATACAATCACTGGAAGCTAACCAAAGTTAACCAGGGACAATGTATGAGGAAAAGGAGAAAAATACTCATTTTGACCTTAACTGGTCTTAGGACTAAGGTATAGCTCAAAGAACATTGCCATTCCAATTCTCCTGTAATGTTCAATTTACCATTTCTAATCCTCTATCTTCTAATGCAAAATGGAAATGAACTCTAAATGATGTCACAGTGATAGAAAACAGTTCTGTTGTTGCCAGGGTTTAAGGTTGTCAGGAAAATGTGATTATTAAGCAGTAACATAAGAGAGATTCTTTGGGGTATTGAAACAGTTCTGCATCTTAATTGTGGTGATGGTTATACAACAGAATACATATCATAAAAACTTATGAAAATATAGACTAAAAGAATGAGTGCTTGTTAAAACTGGTAAAATCCAAATAAGGTAAATAAAATAGTTAATAGAATTAGACCAACATCACCTTCCTAGTTTTCACCATTGAGCTGTGGTTATATAAGATATTACCATTGGGAGAATCTGAGTGAAGGGTTGCAGGAAGCTCTCTTTACTCTTTCATAACTTAATGTGAGTCAAAATTATTTCAAAATAAAAAGTTAAAAAGAGCATGTTGTGTGTATATATATATATATATATATATTTTACAAAGATCATTTCTTGCTAACTATACCAAAAAAAGTGATATTTATTTTTGCTCCCAGGACTCCTCAGGGATTAAGTAATGAGTGTGCTGACCACATTATTATGGTCTCTAAATGTGTGCCAGAATGCGATAAGATGAAAAGGAAACCATCATATTTCTCTGTAAATCAGCTTTTTGTCAATAGGGTACAACATTATTATTCATGCATCCAGTCAAATAAATATAAAAATAAACACAGAATTCAAACTCTATTACCTTTTCCCCACTCATTTCCCTCATACACTATATTCATTTAAACAAAACAGCCTAAGGATCCTATTTGTGGAGATGTCCTCACTGCAAACCATCTGAGTTTGGTTCTCATGGAATCCTTCACTGAATTACTTTAAGAGCTTTTTAATTTATCCATCTGTCTTCAGTCTCTTTTCCTTCTACACCGGCTTGTTGACAGCTCCAACATTTTCCCTTCATGCTTTCTGTTTTTGTCCTTCCCTTCTTTCTTCCCTCTCTTCCTTTTTCCTTTCCTCCTTCACATATGTACAGGGCATATATATATGTAATATGCATTAGCCTGTATGTATATTATGCATACACAAGTACATAAGCTTTATGTCAACGTCACTTTACTCAAGAATATATAATTATTTTTCACTGTCAAGGATTACATATCGATTACTAAGTCTGGCTTTCACGATCTTACAAAATAGAAAACATGGCTGCCCAAGCTCACCCTTCATTCACCTGAACTAAGAGTTCCTTTGTGTACCTTGCTCCTTTCACCTCATGGCCATTGCTCTCACATCTCCTTGAGACACGGCTGGCCTCACTTTTTTGTGCCAATCACATTTTATTTACCCTCTTAGGTTCCTCCTGAGGCTCCACTGATGTTTTAGAATTTACCACCGTATCTGAATCTATTAGAAATCCCCTTTCTCTTATGTTTTAACATCATTTGTAAAGTGTGCCATACAAAGTGGTATTTTATATTTTTCTGTTATTTATTTCTCTATTTCAGGTGTCATACTTCCAAAGATGGCAAGGGTTTCATGACAGAGAACCAGTTACAGATCTAATTGTGCCTGACACAGTAGTGCTCAATAGATTTTTTTATTTTTTCAAATCGTGTGGCAATTCTTCACTGAAGTAGAGACATCTGTAATTGTTGAGGTCCCTCTTAGGCTTCTGAGTTATGACAATACTGGTTTCCATTCAGTTAACATTTCCCCAAACACTCAGTGAATAGCAGACTCGAAAAGTTGGTCTTTTAACTCAGGTTTCCAGTCACTGACAGGACAATAAGTCTTATTTAACTCCCACTAAGATATGATACGTCAGAAATCTCCTAGGCAAACAAGTACCGAGTTTCAAGAACTAATCTCTTTCAGAACAAACAATTCAAGCTTTCACTGATTTAAATATAAGTGTACATAACTACTCAAGAGTGGCCTAGAGGGGGGAACAAGACCTGTCTGAATTAAGCTAATCTATCATAACACGGACTAAAAGTCTTAATCATATTCTACAGAAGCAGGAAAGGAGTTTCAGGAAGATTTTAGGCAAAGGTGTCTTCGTATTTTATTTGAAATTATTTTGTTTCACTTTTCCCAGAAACAATATAATTCTCTAGCATTTATTTTAGTGTCATAGATAATTTTAAAAAAATCATAGTAGCGGTTTAGAGTTTTCAGGTGGCTAAGATTTGTTATTTAGGATTTGATGTTCAGGTGTTCCAATCTAGTATCTCACCCTGCAAATTATCCAGGGTGGAATTATCCACATACAACATAGTTTTCTTTTTATTCTCTATGGCCCACTGAGTTCACTTTCAAAATAATGAAGGTTGGGAACTCTCACCCATTCTGTGGCTGTTGAAGATAATCCAGACACAAGTTCCAGAGAGAAAGGTCATGATTATGTTTCTTGGATATTGGCTTTTGGTGACTATATGCTCCATGAGAATTAAGGGATTGTTTGCTTCGAACTTGTTTTGAATTTAGTAAATGAATTTACTTCTGCAATAAAATGAAATCCATAGTGGAATTAGACTTATCTTTATTCCAAGAGAAACCAAATACTTTCATCACCACTGGTTACTTAGCAAAGTTACCAACATCTTTGGTGAAGGCTTTCAACAAAGAGCCTTAGGAAATAGAGAAATAAAAAACAAAAGAAAAGAAAACAGATATATATGGGTCAAAGAACTAAGGAAAGTTTTAGGGCAATGCAATAAGATACTTTGTCTTTTTACCTTACATAGATGGAAGCTGTTCTTTTAAGACATTTTTCCTTTAATAGTAAAAACGTCACCATCCATTATTACTAGAGCACAGTTGCACAAATCAGATCACGTGGTGTGTGTTGGATCTAAGGCCTTGAACCAAGTAGAATATGACTGGACCATGAAGAGAGGTGTCCCTTGCATTTGTTTTCTATCTACCAGGCAGAAGCAAATTGTTATGAAGAAATGAGGGTGAAAAAGTACCTATAGCATTTAGAAAAGTGGCTTCTGTAAATGGCCTTCCTCTTTTCATCCACCACAGCTCCAATATGGAGACACAAAAATAGTGCTAAGGAAATAGAAAAAAAGCTATATTCAGAGGTGTTGAGGTGGTAATATTTCTACTCAAGGTACCTGATTTTCCTATTATTTCCTCTGACACACCAAAATTCACTAATAAATCTTACAAGGAAGGGCAGTTTCCTCATCCAAAGAATCCTTGACTTGTACTCAGAAGGCTGTCTTCCCTTCCATCATTGCCACGAATTAATTCATTATCCACATAACTCTGAACAAATCATTTGGTATCTTGAATTTCACTCATTCTCTGGAATTGGATAATACTGTTACTTTGACCCACTTTACAATGTGTTCTGTGCATATCTCTCATAATTAGCATATTATAGTAGGTCAAAATAATATGTCTCTGTATCCATCTCACATAATTTAAGTTCCATGAGGACAAATACCAGAATTTACATTTAAAACATAATCTATAGTACCTAGCCTAGTACAATGCCTGAGATACAGTGATGACTCAGTATAAGTTGGCTAAACTGAATTGAACTATTGATAAAATAGATAATGCATGTGAAAATGATTTTTTTGTACAAGTGTAGATTATCTCCTTTCTTATTTCTCACTCAGTTTTTTTTTACATATTAGATATTTATGGTGACACTCTCTCAAGTCAGTAGGTTTGAGGGAACAAAATGACTTTATTTTTAAAATATTAAGATTTATTATCAGGAGTGGAGCCAAGATGGCGGCATGAGTAGAGCAGCGGAAATCTCCTCCCAAAACCACATATATCTATGAAAATATAACAAAGACAACCCTTCCTAGAATAAAGACCAGAGGACACAGGACAATATCCAGACCACATCCGCACCTGAGAGAACCCAGCGCCTCGCGAAGGGGGTGAGATACAAGCCCCGGCCCCGCGGGAGCCGAGCGCCCCTCCCCCCAGCTCCCGGCAGGAGGAGAGCAGGCAGAGCGGGAGGGAGACGGAGCCCAGGACTGCCGAACACCCAGCCCCAGCCATCGGGGCCAGAGTGCAGACACAGTGCGTGCGCTGGGCCCTGGATACTAGGGAAATAGGGCAGCAAGAACAGTGAGAAGGTAACGGAGGCCGGGGGCCGGAGGACATAAGAAAAGTGCGTGGCCAATTTTTTTTTTTTTTCTGTTTTGTTTTGGAGAGTGCTTTTTGGAAGTCTTAAAGGGATAGGGACCCCAATAATAAGGAAAAAAGCAGCAAGACCGGTGAGCAGATGCCTGAGGCTGGCACCAGAGAATAAAGAAAAACGAGCAGCCATTTTTATTTATTTATTTATTTATTTTTTATTTTTAAAATAATTTTTTTTTTTTTTTCTGGTCGTTGTTCTGTTTTGCGGGTGCTTTTCGGAAGCCTTAAAGGGGCAGGGTGGGACACTTAATCCAGAGGTAGGGAAACCGGAGATCTCTGGGTGCCCTAATCCCCTGGGCTGCAGGGAGCAGGGAGGCCCCATACGGAGATAAATAGCCTCCCAGCAGCTTCTGCTCCAACGCGACTCCACCATTTTGGAGTAGCTGCCCGAGCCAGGCCACGCCCACAGCAACAGCGGAGATTAACTCCATAGCAGCCGGGCAGGAACCAGAAGCCCTGTCTGTGCGCAGCTGCCCAGCACAAGCCACTAGAGGTCGCTGTTCTCCCAGGAGAGGAGGGCCACAAACCAACAAGAAGGGAAGTTTTTCCAGCCATCACTCGTCCCAGCTCTGCAAACTATTCCTATCACCATGAAAAGGCAAAGCTACAGGCAGACAAAGATCACAGAGACAACAGCAGAGAAGGCGACAGACGTAATCAGTCTTCCTGACAAAGAATTCAAAATAAAAATCATAAACATGCTGACAGAGATGCAGAGAAATACGCAAGAGAAATGGGATGAAGTCCGGAGGGAGATCACAGAAGCCAGAAAGGAGATTACAGAAATGAAACAAACTCTGGAAGGATTTATAAGCAGAATGGATAGGATGCAAGAGGCCATTGATGGAATTGAAACCAGAGAAGAGGATTGCATAGAAGCTGACACAGAGAGAGACAAAAGGATCTCCAGGAATGAAACAATGTTAAGAGAACAGTGTGACCAATCCAAAAGGAACAATATCCATATTATAGGGGTACCAGAAGAAGAAGAGAGAGGAAAAGGGATGGAAAGTATCTTGGAAGAAATAATTCCTGAAAACTTCCCCAAACGGGGGAGGAAATAATTGAACAGACCACAGAAATACACAGAACCCCCAACAGAAAGGATCTAAGGAGGAAAACAACAAGACACATAATAATTAAAATGGCAAAGATCAAGGACAAGGAAAGAGTTTTAAAGGCAGCTAGAGAGAAAAAGGTCACCTATAAAGGAAAACCCATCAGGCTAACATCAGACTTCTCAACAGAAACCCTACAGGCCAGAAGAGAATGGCATGATATATTTAATGCAATGAAACAGGAGGACCTTGAACCAAGGATACTGTATCCAGCAAGACTATAATTTAAATATGATGGTGGGATTAAACAATTCCCAGACAAACAAAAGCTGAGGGAATTTGCTTCCCACAAACCACCTCTACAGAATATCTTACAGGGACTGCTCTAGATGGGAGCACTCCTAGAAAGAGCACAGCACAAAACACCCAACATATGAAGAATGGAGGAGGAGGAATAAGAAGGGAGAGAAGAAAAGAATCTTCAGACAGTGTATATAACAGCTCAATAAGCGAGCTAAGTTAGGCAGTAAGATACTAAAGAGGCTAACCTTGAACCTTTGGTAACCACGAATTTAAAGCCTGCAATGGCAATAAGTACATATCTCTCAATAGTCACCCTAAAAATAAATCGACTTAATGCACCAATCAAAAGACACAGCGTAATAGAATGAATAAAAAAGCAAGACCCATCTATATGCTGCTTATAAGAAACTCACCTCAAACCCAAAGACATGTACAGACTAAAAGTCAAGGGATGGAAAAACATATTTCAGGCAAACAACAGCGAGAAGAAAGCAGGGGTTGCAGTACTAATATCAGACAAAATAGACTTCAAAACAAAGAAAGTAACAAGAGATAAAGAAGGACACACATAATGATAAAGGGGTCAGTCCAGCAAGAGGATATAACCATTCTAAATACATAGGCACCCAACACAGGAGCACAAGCATATGTGAAACAAATACTAACAGAACTAAAGGGGGAAATAGACTGCAATGCATTCATTCTAGGAGACTTCAACACGACACTCACCCCAAAGGATAGATCCACCTGACAGAAAATAAGTAAGGACACAGAGGCACTGAACAACACACTAGAACAGATGGACCTAATAAACATCTACAGAACTCTACATCCAAAAGCAACAGAACACACATTCTTCTCAAGTGCACATGGAACATTCTCCAGAATAGACCACATACTAGCCAACAAAAAGAGCCTCAGTAAATTCCAAAAGATTGAAATCCTACCAACCAACTTTTCAGACCACAAAGGCATAAAATTAGAAATAAACAGTACAAAGAAAGCAAAAAGGCTCACAAACACATGGAGGCTAAACAACATGCTCCTAAATAATCAATGGATCAATGACCAAATCAAAACGCAGATCCAGCAATATATGGAAACAAACCACAGCAACAACACTAAGCCCCAACTTCTGTGGGATGCAGTGAAAGCAGTCTTAAGAGGAAAGTATATAGCAATCCAAGCATATTTTAAAAAGGAAGAACAAGCCCAAATGAATGGTCTAATGTCACAATTATCAAAATTGGAAAAAGAAGAACAAATGAGGCCTAAGGTCAGCAGAAGGAGGGACATAATAAAGATCAGAGAACAAATAAATAAAATTGAGAAGAATAAAACAATAGCAAAAATCAATGAAACCAAGAGCTGGTTCTTCGAGAAAATAAACAAAATTGATAAGCCCCTAGCCAGACTGATTAAGAGGAAAATAGAGTCAACACAAAGCAACAGTATCAGAAATGAGAAAGGAAAAATCACGACGGACCCCACAGAAATACAAAGAAGTATTAGAGAATACTATGAAAACCTATATGCTAACAAGCTGGGAAACCTAGGAGAAATGGACAACTTCCTAGAAAAATACAACCTTCCAAGACTGACCCAGAAAGAAACAGAAAATCTAAACAGACCAATTACCAGCAACGAAAGTGAAGTGGTAATCAAAAAACTACCAAAGAACAAAACCCCCAGGCCAGATGGATTTACCTTGGAATTTTATCAGACATACAGGGAAGACATAATACCCATTCTCCTTAAAGTATTCCAAAAAATAGAGGAGGAGGGGATACTCCCAAACTCATTCTATGAAGCTAACATCACCCTAATACCAAAACCAGGCAAAGACCCCACCAAAAAAGAAAACTACAGACCAATAACCCTGATGAATGTAGATGCAAAAATACTCAACAAAATATTATCAAACCAAATTCAAAAATACATCAAAAGGATCATACACCATGACCAAGTGGGATTCATCCCAGGGATGCAAGGATGGTACAACATTCGAAAGTCCATCAACATCATCCACCACATCAACAAAAAGAAAGACAAAAACCACATGATCATCTCCATAGATGCTGAAAAAGCATTTGACAAAGTTCAACATCCATTCATGATAAAAACTCTCAGCAAAATGGGAATAGAGGGCAAGTACCTCAACATAATAAAGGCCATCTATGATAAACCCACAGCCAACAGTATATTGAACAGCGAGAAGCTGAAAGCATTTCCTCTGAGATCGGGAACTAGACAGGGATGACCACTCTCCCCACTGTTATTTAACATAGTACTGGAGGTCCTAGCCATGGCAATCAGACAAAACAAAAAAATACAAGGAATCCAGATTGGTAAAGAAGAAGTTAAACTGTCACTATTTGCAGATGACATGATACTGTACATAAAAAACCCTAAAGACTCCACCCCAAAACTACTAGAACTGATATCAGAATACAGCAAAGTTTCAGGATACAAAGTCAACACACAGAAATCTGTGGCTTTCCTATATACCAACAATGAACCAACAGAAAGAGAAATCAGGAAAACAACTCCATTCACAATTACATCAAAAAAAAAATACCTAGGAATAAAACTAACCAAAGAAGTGAAAGACTTATACTCTGAAAACTACAAGTCACTCTTAAGAGAAATTAAAGGGGACACTAACAGATGGCAACTCATCCCATGCTCGTGGCTAGGAAGAACTAATATCGTCAAAATGGCCATCCTGCCCAAAGCAATATACAGATTTGATGCAATCCCTATGAAACTATGAGCAACATTCTTCAGTGAACTGGAACAAATAATTCAAAAATTCATATGGAAACACCAAAGACCCCAAATAGCCAAAGCAATCCTGAGAAAGAAGAATTAAGTTGGGGGGGGTCTCACTCCCTAACTTCAAACTCTACTATAAAGCCATAGTAATCAAGACAATTTGGTACTGGCACAAGAACAAAGCCACAGACCAATGGAACAGACTAGAATCCAGACATTAACTCAGATATATATGGTCAATTAATATTTGATAAAGGAGCCATGGACATACAATGGCAAAATGACAGTCTCTTCAAAAGATGGTGCTGGCAAAACTGGACAGCTACATGTACGAGAATGAAACTGGACCATTGTCTAACCCCATAAACAAAAGTAAACTCAAAATGGATCAAAGACCTGAATGTAAGTCATGAAACCATTAAACTCTTGGAAGAAAACATAGGTAAAAACCTTTTAGACATAAACATGAGTGATCTCTTCTTGAACATATCTCCACAGGCAAGGAAAACAGCAACAGAAAAAATGAACAAGTGGGACTATATTAAGCTGCAAAGCTTCTGTACAGCAAAAGACACCATCAATAGAACAAAAAGGAACCCTACAGTATGGGAGAATATATTTGAAAATGACAGATTCGATAAAGGCTTGACGTCCAGAATATATAAAGAGCTCACACGCCTCAACAAACAAAAATCAAATAACCCAATTAGAAAATGGGCAGAGGAACTGAACAGACAGTGCTCCAAAAAAGAAATTCAGATGGCCAACAGACACATGAAAAGATGCTCCACATCGCTAATTATCAGAAAAATGCAAATTAAAACTACAATGAGGTGTCACCTCACACCAGTAAGGATGGCTGCCATCCAAAAGACAAACAACAACAAATGTTGGCGAGGCTGTGGAGAAAGGGGAACCCTCCTACACTGCTGGTGGGAATGTAAATTAGTTCAACCATTGTGGAAAGCAGTATGGAGGTATATCAAAATGCTCAAAACAGACTTACCATTTGACCCAGGAATTGCACTCCTAGGAATTTACCCCAAGAATGCAGCAATCAAGTTTGAGAAAGACCAATGCACCCCTATGTTTATCTCAGTACTATTTACAATAGCCAAGAATTGGAAGCAACCTAAATGTCCATCTATAGATGAATGGATAAAGAAGATGTGGTACATATACACAATGGAATACTACTCAGCCATAAGAAAAGGGCAAATCCTACCATTTATAGCAATATGGATGGAGCTGGAGGGTATTATGCTCAGTGAAACAAGCCAAGCAGAGAAAGAGAAATACTGAATGATTTCACTCATCTGTGGAGTATAAGAACAAAGGAAAAACTGAAGGAACAAAACAGCAGCAGAATCACAGAACCCAAGAATGGACTAACAGGTACCAAAGGGAAAGGGACTGGGGAGGATGGGTTGGTAGGGAGGGATAAAGGGGGGGGGAAGAAAGGGGGTATGAAGATTACCTTGCAACAGTCCAGCCCAAGGGAGTCCTTAGAATAAGAGGTTTCTCCATTTTGTGGCCACGGAGGACTCTAGTCACAGAGGTCTCATATTGTTCTCCACCAGTGTTCTACCCTGACTCTAGCCTCCTAGGCATCTTCATCATAAACCCTTCAATTATCCTAAATTGTTTAAAATGCTTCAGATACCAGAGCAAGAGTCTCTCCATTTCTTTTCTCCAGCATTGTTCCTATTATCTTTTCCCTTTTCTTGTGCTTGCGCCCAGCTTATCCACTTTGTACTTTTCCAGTTTTCTTGACTCTTAAAGGGAACCAGAAAAATTCCTTTAGTAGAAATATGTGGCACAAAATTTGCTAATTCTCCCTCTAGTTGTAGGTGCAAAGACTATTCTACAGCTATCATGAGTATACTATCTAAGGAATATGTCCACTCAATTGTCAAATACATTTTCAAAGCTACTTATAAATTCTCATGTGTCTATAGTAGAAAAAGAGTTACCTACAGGTATGGGGCAGTACCAGAGATTTTTTTTTTCAATGGCCAAATTTCTCCAAGACTTTTCCTACTAGATAGTTGCCAAACTGTGAGTTTGTTGTAATTTACAATTAGTAAATTTGGATAAGACAGCCTATTAAATTTCATCTTGTCTGCAGATGTAAGATCATTTTAACACAGGAAATATTTAATTTCCTTCCACTCAGGACTTCAGGCAGTTAGATTCATACTAGTCAAACTTAAATAGAGATAAGACAACCAAAAATAAAAACAGAAGGCTTGGAAGATTGAAACGCTTCTGTATTTTTGTCTTTGAGGTTTCCATGGAAACCACTGTCTTTCTTCTATAATTGAAATTTAGATGATTGGAAGCACAGAGACAACTCAATTTGGAATCAAAACTTAAATGCATGAATATTGCTTACCCAAGGTGACGTTATGAATATGCCCCCATCTCTCAGTCTACCTCTAAGATCATCGGCAGGTGGGGAATTTGTAGAAATTTAAGTTTTTAATTCTTTGTGTCTTTTTGTCTCTGCCTGAACATGTCCTCTGGTGCTTCAGAAGCTCCCTAAACACATGGGAAAAGCAGCACAATAGAAGCTGGGATTTAATACTCCTGGGCCAAATCCTGATCTGATGGGGAGCAGGAATTGGTGTTAAGGTCACATGTCACTTCCTATCCTTGTTTCTAAGCAGGACAATGTGAAATATATGGTACCGAGTCTGCAGAGGGTCTCCAGTGAATCTGAGCCCACAGCACTAAATCACACAGTAATGAACACTTTATTAATATATTTTTGCTTTGCTGATTCATGCTCCTCTTCCCTGTGCTTGCTAAAATGACTCCTAATTAAACTACCAACACCCAAATCCTTATCTTAGGGAATATTGTGGGAGGATACTAAACTAAGGCAAAGTCCTTGGATAACAGGTTTTTATACATTTGAGTCTTCATTTTGCACTTGAAATACCCATTTGGCAGGATATTAAATAGAACATTTCCTATTGCTTTACAGTCCAAAGATAGGGACTGATGGTGGTGACAAGCAGAACTAAATATACATTTTTTAAAGAGTGTATTTGTACTTGTATGACTCAATATCAACCAACCACCACCACCATCACCACTCCTGCCATCTATTGTTAACCTGCACACTTCTATATGTATGATTGGTATGATTCTGTATGGTTGGTACCTCAGCAAAGAAGACATGATTATTCACTACTTGCCTCTATGGGGAGCACAAAGCTATGCTGAGAGATTTTTCCCTCTCCTCTGCACAGGGAAGAGGAGGAGAAAGCTTTCACTTGCATTTCAAAACCAGACGTGGGAGATGTTGACCAAGGGTACAGAGTTTTATTTATGTAGTGTGAATAAGTTCTAAAGACCTAATGGACATTATGGGGACATTAGTTAATAATGCTATATTGTATACTTGAAATTTACTAAGGGAGTAGATCTGGTGTTCTCAGCATATACACCAAAAAAGGTAACTATGTGAGGTAATAGGTAAGTTAATTGGCTTCTCTGTAAACATTTCACTATGTATCTGTATATCAAAACATCACATTTTATACCTTAAATATACACCATTTTTCCCTAAATGAACAAATGTGGCACTCTAAGAAAATTGCTTTCTAGAGTGGTGTTGACCAAAAAAAAAATAGGAAGATAAAAGTTCATTCCTCCCTTAAACATCTTCAATAGTGGTCTTAATGGTCTTTTCCTGTGTGTACTAAGCGGAGGAAAAGAAAATTGGATAAAGAAGGCAGGAATTTTCAGGAGAATGTCAACAGAGCAACCTGGAAATTCATCATGTGAATTTTCCTGTGTGTGAATTTCTCCTATGTCTGCTTTTTCCTATGGACACTATGCAGTATGGCTGTGTTTGAGCCGTTCAGCAAGAACTACAACCAAGAATTTGCCTTCCAGGTAGCTGGGAGAGAAGAAATAAAAATAATGTGGAATAATGAGGGCTTAGTCAAAACTTTAGAAAAATATGAAATGTAGTTGAGAGTGGAATTTTTATGTATCTGGTGGGGAAGAAAACCCCGGACAGGAAATCCTTGGAAGCTGCCGAGAACTCTAGCAAAACCTACACCTACACTCACACATATGTCTCCAAAGGTAAGTGACTCAACAGAGAGTGGGAAAGGGAATTAATGAGAAATTTCCTGGAGAAAACATGCCAATAACATTGGAAAAGATGTCCAAGCTCAGTTATCATAGGACAAATATAAGTTAAGTCAACATTCAGTTGCTATTTTGCACCTATCAGATGGGCAACTACTAAAAAGTTTGATACTATCTTGGGTTTTGTGATATGTGCGAAGAACTCTCTCATAACCCATTTTATTGGGTTATTGGTTTGTACATTTCTGCATTCATCAGCATTTAAAGATTTTAATTTTAAAGGCTTTTCTTCCAGGCAATTTATTAATAAATACATTAATAAAACTGGCACATGGTTAAGAAAGTTAATTAGTATTAAAACATTTTATAACAAACCAGGGGAGCCTATTTCCTCATCATTGCTCACTTGCATTCCCCGGAGACAATCACTTTCACATTTGTTAACTTTTCTTCTGTTAACTACCTGTGAATTGCGGGTTTGAGGCTTATCTGATTTTGTAAAGATTGGGTCAGTTTTAGATATTCTGGTTTGAGCTCCTAACACTCTTGAAATTTCCTGAGGTAGACAGTGGGAGGTGTCTTTTGCTGTGTAAACTAGGTGACTCTGGAATGCCTCTGGGGGCTGGTTTCCTGAGGAACCAATGGTGTGCTCTCATGGTTGGGACTTTGAGTCCCAGGCAAAGTTGTCTAGCAGATTTAAATGGAATGTTGGGCAATGAATAGTATTTTTCATTGGCAGCCACACAAAATGACAGTACCTATAGACATACCAAAGGCAAAACACTGGATTTTTTTAGATTCTTAAATAAATAATCTGCAATCTTCTTGGCTGCTTCTTCCGGATATAAGATGGGGCAAGAGGCTTCTGTTCCACCTTTCAGATTGATGATTTTTCACTAAATCCAGCGTTTTCAGCTCCACCCTTCCATTCTCCCTCTACTGTGCCACGGTTCTGAACACCAAGTATAGTCAATCAGTAACCTCATCTTATCAGTCTTTCCATTCCTGTGTGAGCAGAGAAGTCTCTGTTTCCCCTGCCAATCCATTAGTGATTGCTTCCCTTAGGAAAGAATGAAAAGATTTCCACTTTTAATTTTTATACTTAAGTGTTTCTAACAATATTACTTTAACCATTTTTTAAATACTTGGCACCAATCATACCTATGCTGGCTATAGAGAAAATCTGGATATAGGAAAAGCAAACTGGTTCTCCAGAAGATGAGAAAGAATCCTGAGATGGAAATTTTATCTACTGCACTCCTAAACTTTTCTCACTGTATAGTTTCTGCCTTGGCATTCCTTGGGCTGTGGGTAACCACTGGCTGCATATCACCTTGCAATTAGCTTGTTAGGAGGGAGTTAATAGATAGAACTATATTCTCATAGGCTTAGAAATAAGAGGCCACATTAAACTTCAAAACTTTTGGATTAGGGGAGCAGAGCCAAGATAGTGGTGTGAGTCGGACAGTGGGAATCTCCTCCCCAAAACGTACATATTTTTGAAAATACAACTATCCCTAAGAGAGAGAGCAGAAGACACAGGACAATAGCCAGACTGCATCCACACCTGTGAGAACCCAGCACCTGGTGAAAGGGGTAAGATACAAGCTGCAGCCCAGCGGGACCCGAGGCCCCTCCCCCCAGCTACCGGCGGGAGGGAGAGGGAGCCCAGGACTGCTGAACACCCAGACCCAGCCATCCGCACCAGAGCGCAGACACACACTGCATGCATGGGGTGCTGGAAACTAGGGAAGCAGGACAGTAAGACCTGTGAGCGGGTCCTGCAGCCAGCACCTCTGGGACAAAGAAAAGCGAGTGCTTCTTGAAAGTCTTAAAGGGACAGGGACCCCACAACTGGACGGAAGCATCCCAGGTCACAGTCCAGCAGCTGGAAATTCCAGGGAACTCTGGGCGCACTAACCCCCTGGGCAACAGCCCTGAGACCTCTCACGGAGGAAAACAACCAAACAGCCCCCCGTCCATTAACCCTCCAGGGCCCCACCATAGCAGAGCAGCAGCCTGAGGCTGGCCTAGCCCACAGCAAGGGAGCTTCCTCTTGACGGGCCGGGCAAGATACAGAGTCCCAGTCTACACGCAATTGCCCAACACAAGCCACTAGGGGTCGCAGTTGTCCAGTAAAGAAAGGCCAGTAGCAAGTGGAAAAAGTCTTGGCTCTCCCAGCTGACAGACGCGTCAATAGCTCACCACTGCACCTATCAACATGAAAACGCAAAAAATTTGATCCAGACAAGACTAACCCAGACAGCTTCGACAATTTCTACATCTTCCCCTGAAAAGGAACCTGGGGAGATAGATTTAACCAGTCTTCCTGATAAACAATTCAAAACAAAAGTCATAACCATGCTGATGGACTTGCAGAGAAATATGCAAGAACTAAGGAAGGAGAATACAGAAATAAAACTAGCTCTGGAAGGACTTCAAAGCAGAATGGATGAGATGCAAGAGACCATTAGTGGACTAGAAAACAGAAAACAGGAACGCAGAGAAGCTGATGCAGAGAGAGATAAAAGGATCTCCAAGAATGAAAGAATATTAAGAGAACTGAGTGACCAACGAAACGGAACAATATCCACATTATAGGGATACCAGAAGAAGAAGAGAGAGAAAAAGGGATAGAAAGTGTCTTTGAAGAAATAATTGCTGAAAACTTCCCCAAACTAGGGGAGGAAATGGCCTCTCAGACCACAGAGGTACACAGAACTCCCATGACAAGGGATCCAAGGAGGGCAACACCAAGACACATAATAATTAAAATGGCAAAGATCAAAGACAAGGACAGAGTATTAAAGGCAGCCAGAGAGAAAATAAGGTCACCTACAAAGGAAAACCCACCAGGCTATCATCAGACATCTCAACAGAAACCTTACAGGCCAGAAGAGAAAGGCATGATATACTTAATGCAATGAAACAGAAGGGCCTCGAACCAAGACTACTGTATCCAGCACGATTATCATTTAAATATGAAGGAGGGATTAAACAATTCCCAGACAAGCAAAAGTTGAGGGAATTTGCTTCCTACAAACCACCTCCACAGGGCATCTTACAGGGACTGCTCTAGATGGGAGCACTCCTAAAAAGAGCACACAACAAAACACCCAACATATGAAGAAGGGAGGAGGAGGAATAAGAAGGGAGAGGAATAAAGAATCATCAGACCGTGTTTATAATAGCTCAATAAGCGAGTTAAATTAGACAGTAAGATAGTAAAGAAGCTAACCTTGAACCTTTGGTAACCACAAACATAAAGCCTGCAATGGCAATAAGTACATACCTTTCAATAATCAACCTAAATGTAAATGGACTGAATGCACCAATCAAAAGACAAAGAGTAATAGAATGGATAAAAAAGCAAGACCCATACATATGCTGCTTACAAGAGGCTCACCTCAAACCCAAAGATATTCACAGACTTAAAGTCAAGGGATGGAAAAAGATATTTCATGCAAACAACAGAGAGAAAAAGCAGGTGTTGCAATACGAGTATCAGACAAAATAGACCTCAAAATAAAGAAAGTAATGAAAGATAAAGAAGGACATTACATAATGATGAAGGGCTCAGTCCAACAAGAGGATATAACCATTGTAAACATATATGCACCCACTACAGGAGCACCAAACTATGTGAAACAAATACTAACAGAATTAAAGGAGGAAATAGAATGCAATGCATTCATTCTAGGAGACTTCAACACGCCACTCACGCCAAAGGACAGATCCAACAGACAGAAAATAAGTAAGGACACAGAGGCACTGAACAACACACTAGAACAGATGGACCTAATAGACATCTACAGAACTCTACATCCAAAAGCAACAGGATACACATTCTTCTCAAGTGCACATGGAACATTCTCCAGAATAGACCACATACTAGCCTACAAAAAGAGCCTCAGTAAATTCCAATAGATTGAAATCCTACCAACCAACTTTTCAGACCACAAAGGCATAAAACTAGAAATAAATTGTACAAAGAAAGCAAAAAGGCTCACAAACACATGGAGGCTTAACAACATGCTCCTAAATAATCAATGGATCAATGACCAAATCAAAATGGAGATCCAGCAATATATGGAAACAAATGACAACAACGACACAAAGCCCCAACTACTGTGGGATACAGCCAAAGCAGTCTTAAGAGGGAAGTATATAGCAATCCAGGCATATTTAAAGAAGGAAGAACAATCCCAAATGAATGGTCTAATGTCACAATTATTGAAATTGGAAAAAGAAGAACAAACGAGACCTAAGGTCTGCAGAAGGAGGGACATAATAAAATCAGAGAACAAATAAATAAAATTGAGAATAATAAAACAATAGCAGAAATCAATGAAACCAAGAGCTGGTGCTTCATGAAAATATACAAAATAGATAAGCCTCTAGCCAGACTTATAAAGAGGAAAAGAGAGTCAACACACATCAACAGAATCAGAAACAAGAAAGGAAAAATCATGACGGATCCCACAGAAATACAAAGAATTATTAGAGAATACTATGAAAACCTATATGCTAACAAGCTGGGAAACCTAGGAGAAATGGACAACTTCCTAGAAAAATACAACCTTCCAAGACTGACCCAGAAAGAAACAGAAAATCTAAACAGACCAATTACCAGCAATGAAATTGAAGCGGTAATCAAAAACTACCAAAGAACAAAAACCCTGTGCCAGATTGATTTACCTCGGAATTTTATCAGAAGTACAGAGAAGACATAATACCCATTCTCCTTAAAGTTTTCCAAAAAATAGAAGAGGAGGGAATACTCCCAAACTCATTCTATGAAGCTAACATCACCCTAATACCAAAACCAGGCAATGACATCACCAAAAAAGAAAACTACAGACCAATATCCCTGATGAACGTAGATGCAAAAACACTCAGCAAAATATTAGCAAACCGAATTCAAAAATATATCTAAAGGATCATACACCATGACCAAATGGGATTCATCCCAGGGATGCAAGGATGGTACAACATTCGAAAAACCATCAACATCATCCACCACATCAACAAAAAGAAAGAGGAAAACCACATGATCATCTCCATAGATGTTGAAAAAGCATTCGATAAAATTCAGCATCCATTCATGATAAAAATTCTCAACAAAATGGGTATAGAGGGCAAGCATGTCAACATAATAAAGGCCATATATGATAAACCCACAGCCAACATCATACTGAACAGCAAGAAGCTGAAAGCTTTTCCTCTGTGATCGGGAAGAAGACAGGGATGCCCACTCTCCCCACTGTTATTCAACATAGTACTGGAGACCCTAGCCACAGCAATGAGACAAAACAAAGAAATACAAGGAATCCAGATTGGTAAAGATGAAGTTAAACTGTCACTATTTGCAGATGACATGATATTGTATATAAAAAACCCTAGAGACTCCACTCCGAAAGAACTAGAGCTAATATCGGAATTCAGCAAAGTTGCATGATACAAAATTAACACACAGAAACCTGTGGCTTTCCTATACACTAACAATAAACTAATAGCAAGAGAAATCAGGAAGACAATTCCATTCACAATAGCATCAAAAAGAATAAAATACCTAGGAATAAATCTAACCAAGGAAGTGAAAGACCTATACCCTGAAAACTATAAGACACTCTTAAGAGAAATTAAAGAGGTCACTAACAAATGGAAACTCATCCCATGCTCCTGGCTAGGAAGAATTAATATCGTCAAAATGGCCATCCTGCCCAAAGCAATATACAGATTTGATGCAATCCCTATCAAACTACCAACAGCATTCTTCAATGAACTGGAACAAATAGTTCAGAAACTCATATGGAAACATCAAAGACCCCAAATCGCTGAAGCAATCCTGAGAAGGAAGAACTAAGTGGGGGGGGGATCTCACTCCCCAACTTCAAGCTCTCCTACAAAGCCACAGTAGTCAAGACAATTTGGTACTGGCACAAGAGCAGAGCAACAGACAAATGGAACAGAATAGAGACTCCAAACATTAACTCAAACATATGTGGTCAACTAATATTCGACAAAAGGGCCATGGACATACAATGGGGAAATGACAGTCTCTTCAACAGATGGTGCTGGCAAAACTAGACAGCTACATGTAGGAGAATGAAACTGGATCACTGTCTAACCCCATACACAAAAGTAAATTCAAAATCGATCAGAGACTTGAATGTAAGTAATGAAACCATAAAACTCTTAGAAAAAAACCTAGGCAAAAATCTCTTAGACATAAACATGAGTGACCTCTTCTTGAACATATCTCCCCGGGCAAGGGAAACAAAAGCAAAAATGAACAAATAGGACTATATCAAGCTGAAAACTTCTGTACAGCAAAGGACACCATCAATAGAACAAAAAGGTATCCTACAGTATTTGAGAATATATTCATAAATGACAGATCCGATGAAGGGTTGACATCCAAAATATATAAAGAGCTCTCACACACCTCAACAAACAAAAAGCAAATAATCCAATTAAAAAATGGGCAGAGGATCTGAATAGACAGTTCTCTAAAGAAGAAATTCAGATGGTCAACAGACACATGAAAAGATGCTCCACATCGCTTGTCATCAGAGAAATGCAAATTAAAACCACAATGAGATATCATCTCACACCAGTAAGGATGGCTACCATCCAAAAGACAAACAACAACAAATGTTGGCGAGGTTGTGGAGAAAGGGGAACCCTCCTACACTGCTGGTGATGATGTAAATTAGTTCAACCATTGTGGAAAGCAGTATGGAGGTTCCTCAAAATGCTCAAAATAGAAATACCATTTGACCCAGGAATTCCACTTCTAGGAATTTACCCTAAGAATGCAGGAGCCCAGTTTGAAAAAGACAGAGGCACCCCTATGTTTATCGCTGCACTATTTACAATAGCCAAGATATGGAAGCAACCTAAATGTCCATCAGTAGATGAATGGATAAAGAAGATGTGGTACATATACACAATGGAATATTACTCAGCTATAAGAAAAGAACAGATCCTACCATTCGCAACAACATGGATGGAGCTAGAGGGTATTATGCTCAGTGAAATAAGCCAGGCAGAGAAAGACAAGTACCAAATGATTTTACTCATATGTGGAGTATAAGAACAAAAGAAAACTGAAGGAACAAAACAGCAGCAGAATCACAGAACCCAAGAATGGACTAACAGTTACCAAAGGGAAAGGGACTGGGGAGGATGGGTGGGAAGGGAGGGACAAGGGCGGGAAAAAAGAAAGGTGGCATTACGATTAACATGTATAGTGTGTGGGGGTCCCGGGGAGGGCTGTGCAACACAGAGAAGGCAAGTAGTGATTTTACAGCATCTTACTATGTTGATGGACAGTGACTGTGAACGAGTTTGTTTGGGGAACTTGGTGAGGGGGGGAGCCTAATGAACATAATGTCCTTCATGTAATTGTAGATTAATGATACCAAAATAAAATTTAAAAAAAAACAAAAACAAAAAACTTTTGGATTAAAAAAAAGGTTGTAAGTGAAATAGAGAGGGTCTCTTCTTTGAGGCCTAAGAATTTTTTTTTTCTTTCAATGGGGCTGACAATATAAGTGGGTTGCTTCCCACTGTCAAGGCTCCAGATGCCTCCCATGGGAATTTTGCTAAAATCAAGAGCATAAGAAATGGTGGTTTGAATTTTGACCCATATTCTGAAATTCTATGGAAGAGTTAAGAGCTCCGCAAAGCAATCCGGAGGGAGAAAAACAAATTTTTTTAAATGTTTTTTTAAACTTCAGTGCTCACCAATTTTTTTCTTTGAATAAAATAAAATTAAACAGAGAGCAAGGACTTTGTGTGTGTTTGTGAGTGTATGTGTGTGTGTGTGTGTGTGTGTGTGTGAAGTCAAAGGGGATAATCTGAAGAATGCCTCTGTCCAAAATAATAAATTATGTTTTTAATAACATGTTTGAGGAAACACTCAGTTATCACCTTTGAAGGAGATAATGTTAGAAAGTAAACATTAAAGTATCCATTAAAATACTTCCCTACCAAGAAATCTAGTTTAACTTTAATCAAGGCTAAGTTAGAAGAAATTTTTTTTTCCCCAAGAATCACGTGACTGTGGTTGGGAGAAATAATTCTTGAAAATTCTTTCCAAAATAGAAGTTGTCATAAACTATTAAGGCTTATATATTCTAAACATTGATTATTAGTTTGATAATTTAGAAATAACTTCCCACAAAACAATGTTCTGTATGACATTTTAATTTCTAGACTAACTAATAAAAGGCTATTTTAACACATAGCTTTAGAATCATCTTTCATCAACATGCCCTCCTTATGCTCAAAGACAGCACATTGCATTTATGCTGTGTATATATACAAATGGGCTCACTGTATTATATGTACCGTTGTGCAAACAGTTTTTGTCATTTTTTAGTTATAAAAATATCAGTGTTGTAAAATATTCTAAATGGTGTAGAAGGACTTACAGTCTAATAGTTAACTTTTGCCCCATTCATCTTAATGCTTCCCCAAACATAAATATCACCAGGGTTAACTAAAATCAACCATTTGGTGTTTATAATTATTTTTGTCCTTTCTGTGTTTGCACATGTGTGTGCATGTGTTTGTGTGTATGTATACATATACACATCAGTAATTTTTCCAAATTAGGACCGAATATAAAAATGTTTCTAAAACTTGCTTTAAAAAACCAGTCTAATAGGTACTGCCTCATATCAAACTAAAGATCCACTTCATTGTTTGTTATAGCTGTGCTATGACTCCTTTTATGGGTGAACAAAGAAAATAAAATAATGCATCCATTAATAAATTTTGGGTGACTTCCATTTCTTATACTGTAAAAAACCTTATACTACGTGTATTTCTGCACATGTGAGAATATTTCTGTAGACCAGATCTTATACTGTAAAAAACCTTATACTACGTGTATTTGTGCACATGTGAGAATATTTCTGTAGACTAGTTCCCTGAAAAGAAAGTTGTTGGGACAAAGTTTTAAATTTTGACAGGATCTGCCAAACTGTTTTGCACAAACTTTATACCAATTTACAATTCTAACAAAATTCATGAAAGTGTCATTTTGCCCCTCTCACCAGAAACAAGAGTAGAAATGTATCTTTTATTTATTTACTTTATTTTTGCCAAATGTTAAAGTCGTTTTAATTTGCTCTTCTCTCTTCATTAGTGAAAGCAAAGATGTTTTCATATGCTCAGTCACATTTCTACTTCCTCTTCTGACTTGACTATTGGGACTCCAGGGGAAAATAAGTTTTCAGCCGGGCAAATTACCTTTGAAATCGAAATCAGTCAAAGGGAGAATTAAAGGGGGGAAACACATTTATTGCTTACAAGCAGTTGGGCACTCTGCTTGCCCGTGTCTCTCGTGAACTGACTGCAAAAAGGGACCCCACCCAACCTTTCTGTCCAGATATGCCCTGGCTTCCCCGTGTAATTTCCTATTGATATGGAGATGGTTACTTTTCTTTACCCCATAGAAACACCTATTGATATGGAGATGAACTAAGGCCAGGAGAAAGATTCTGGAAATATTGCAGTTTTACCCACAGCTATTCATTTGTAATGCCAATCTCTTTTGGAGTTCTACCTTTTTCTCACTAGAAGGTTTTTCTGCTTTCGAGCCATCTCATTATCATTTTTCTTGTTATGTCTCTTTTGCTTTCATTTTCTGATTCTTAGTAGATCATTCCATCTCCTTTCTGCCCTTGTCATTCCTCTGTTAAATTGGGACTTCAAGAACTTTATGTCACCCATATATTATTTTTATAAGGCCAGCCTTGTGATTTTAAGAAATACATTTTCGGTCAAACAAAAAAAATCACCCTCATGTGGAATTACTATTTAATTTTTTTTCTATATCCCATAGTATTAGCTTTCAACTCATACTAAAATTACCTGCCATTTTTCCAGATTGTTATTAACACTTCTATATTATACTCATTCTATTTTTATGATCATAGTTAACTATTATAGTATATTTAGCAAGCATTATCATAATAAATTAGAATGAACTATTGTTTTTCTTATTCTTTCATCACCTTTATCTTTCACATTTGCAGATGTTTTTGTATCAGTTCTTTGATTTGTTAAAACATCTTAAGATTCCTTTTATGATTGTGTGGCCTAGTTGAATGTTTCGAATTCTTATGTGGCTGAAAATGTCATTTGAATCTCATAGTCAAATATGTTACTACAGATAAATCTAAGTCTGGATTCAGGATTCTTCACCTTCAACATTTAACCAGTATTTTTTGTGAAATCTTATTTATGTTCTATAAAAGAAGCATTGAACCAGAACAGCTAAATAGGCAAGGAAGATTTTATTGAATTGCAAATAAATTTGCACTATTAGAAAAGGAAAGAGAGATTAAACTCAGTTCTACGGAAACAAAATCTGGATAATTTTTAAGCACTGGGGTGACCTAGTGAAAATGTCCTGGAGGTCACATGGGAATCAAAGTGAGACTCCTGCCTTCCCCTGAAGACCAGGTAGTAGGGGCAATTTCTTTCTGGATGATTGCATTTCAAGGGATGGCTGCCAGGTCCTTGAGAAGACATTCCTGTGTGGTAGATGATTTACATCTTAAAATGGCCAGAGAAGGAATTTACAATTGCAAGTTTTCTAAAAAAATACTCTTAGAAAAGGGAGCTTGATGGGCATATACTCAGGAAGAAACCTGTCTAAGGAAGTAGTAAGGCTGCCTAGTTCCTTTAAGTTTCTTTGTTGGTGTTTTTCTGTAAGTTTCTGTTTCTGTTGTTGCTTTTCTGTATTTCAACAATAATAATGCTCATGTTTTTGTCATCCTGTGACATTCTTGATCAGTAATTTGGGTTTAAGCCATCCTTATTTAGTTATTCAAAATTTCATTGACTTTTCCAAACAGCATTCATTCTTAGAGCAGTTTTTAGATGTTCAGAAAAATAATTGTGAAAGTAATACAGCGTTTCCACATACTTGGAACCCACTTTTCACTATTATAAATGTCTTACATTAATATGGTACATTTGTTACAATAGACCAGTCAATAATGGTCCATCACTATTAACTAAACTTTATACTTTATTCAAAGTCCTTTGTTTTTACCCAGCATCCTTTTTTCTGTTTCTGGATCAGATCCAGGATACCCATATTACATTAATATCCCTTATGGTCCTCATTACTGAAATTTGTTTGACTTATTTTGTTTTTTGATGATTTTTAATGTTTTGAGTACTTGCCAGATATTTTGTAGGATATTCTTCTCTTGGAATTGCTCTGATGTTTTCCTCATGATAATACTGGGTTTATGGGTTATCAGGAGGAAGACCAGAGAGGTAATGTGCCCTTTTCTCACATTGTGTCAAGAGTACATACTATTGACATGATTTATAACTGTCTATGTTGACTTTAATCATCTGGATGAAGTAGTGTTTGTCAGCTGCTTTTTCTCCTTTCTCTATACTCACTAAAGGGAAGTCATTCTATGCAGCTCATACCTAAAGAATGGGGAGTATTCATTCTACTCTTATTACTTAATTCATTAATTAATTTGGAGTCCGAGAGTAAAAACCTTGGCTCTGAAGTACGATGAACAGCGCATGCAACATCTCTGCATCTTTAAATTTCTCTTCCTACTGACTCATGGTCCACAAGAACCCCACTTCTTGTTTCTGATAATGATTTTATTTCTGTTCTGCTCAGAAAGCTAACGTGTGTATGTGTGTGATCTTGAATGTTGCCTGTATTTTCTGGTGGTTTCTTTATTCTTTCAGTCAGAAGCCTACTCCTTTCATCTTAGCTCTGAAGAAGAATCAAAACCAACCAATCCTTCTTCTTGACATTTTCAAACAAAAGCTGGTATATAAAGGTAAATACCATTTTTTTTTTCTAGACCGAATTTGCCATCTTCTAGCATCAGTTACAGCCACTGGTTCTTATGCAGATATTTTGATGACCACCAAGAACATGTCCTCTGTCATTCAAGAGCCCCTAAGCCCATTGTACATTATCCCAGTGTGCCCGCTACATCTTTCTATCTCAATAGTAATGTCTTGTCTCATGTATCTTACCAAGGACATTTCTTTTTTCATTCATAACACTTACTATACTAATGTGAAAAATAATCTTAACAATTTTCTGTTTTATATGAACAATGAAAATACTCAAAGCCAAACATTTTTCAAAGTGACACTGAATTATTTAACTGTTATGTCCACATTCATAATATAATGTCTGTAAACACAATGCATGCTCCAAGCTATTCTATTTTGAGATAAAAATTATGTGTATATATATATATATATATATATAGACACATATATATGAAAGTACATTACATATAAATGAATGTCAAGATGATCTGCATGAATTTTATACACAATGAGGTTACAAACTGTCATATAAAGCGTGATTATAAAAGTAACCCTCAGTGAGAATAAAGGAGAGAAGTCATTGATAATAAAGACTTTTAGGAAATTAGGTAGTATTCATAAGATGTTTCAGACATCCATAGCAGAAGAATTGTTAGATATCACTTTAGAGTCGTTTTTGTTTCCACAAATTTTATAACTCTATAAACAAATGCACATATGTATATCACAAAAGCACTTTTTATAAATTGCTGAAAATAATATATTAAGAAGAATGGAAATAAAAGTTTTTTAATTCTTTAATGAAATTTGTGAATACAGGCTATTGAACTTACAATAAAAATGAATGAAGGAAGCCACATCCAAATATAATTTTACCAAATGAACTGGCTGAATCAAATGTGTATCCTACTTCCACATAGAGCTAATTAAATGACCTATAGGTGGAAAGAATCAAGCATTTCACAAAAGGAAATGAAGAAAACCTTTTAGTTATAAAATTAAATGGTCATCATCAATTTAACTTATTTTCTTATTTACATGATATGCCAAGAAAAATCCAGAAGTTATGAATCAGTAACTACATCAAAGTCACCTTCTTCATTCCCTAAATGATGCGTCAAAGAGTCAAGGTGACTATTTCACTTCAACCTTTGAACTCTTGGATAAACTGACACCCAGTATCATTTGTTGGCCATAATCAGATGACATTGGTATGTACAGACTTCTGCCCACTAGGAACTAGGTGGGAACAATTATTTTCCTTTCCGATCATATTACCAAATACTCATGGAGTGATAACTGTTTATAATATCCATAAATTTGAAAGAACGTGACCAGACCATCCATACTAACCATCTTGATTAAACTAGAAATCTCAAATACAAGAACATTCTTAAATAAATATTTTTAAGCCAAGCAGTTTTACTTAATTCAACTAAAAGAAAATTTCAGAGTAAGATGTTAAAAACAGAAATCCCTCAGGACCATCTGTTTTGATTTTAAAATGAGGCCCACAAAAGATAATACTAACAAATTATACATGATCTCTATTGTAAACAGTTTGACAAAATTTAGTTTCTTATTTATCTATGTTATTAATTTTGATGCTATTAACTGTTAGAAGGATAATTCAAAATAAAACATTCCTCATGATCATTTTCTCCCAAGTTTCAAAAGAGGAAAGAAAATATTAAATTATCTGTATTTCATTATTGATTCTCATACAATTATTCTGCAACTTGGTTTTGTAGTAACAGGGAAGCCACAAAGTTGATCTTTCCTTTGGCTAATTCATTTCTTTTTCTTTCCCAAATATATAGAAGCTATATTTTAGAACTGTGGCTATAAATTTAAAACTATATATAAAGAAACATATTTTGATTTCTAGATATACAGGAGCTCTATATATTTAAGCTACCCTTAAAACTTTCTAGCAACATAGAAACAATGTTACTTTTGTACAAAGTTAGGATTAAACCTCTAGAAAAATTACGCACCCTTCCTTGAATCTAATTTACACAGAAAATAATATTCTTTATGACGTTTGCCCCTGTCTATATTTTAACCTTCACAAGGAGGAGGTGAAGGCAAATTATAGGTGCAAGAGGAGAGAAGTACTAATCATACTTGACTATTTAATGTGCCAAACACTCTGCTGAGTGCATAAATTAAACTATCTTATAATGAGAAATTTGCCATAGTATTCCCCAATTTAGCAATGAGTCAACTGAAAATTGGAGATGTTAAGTAACTTGCCCTTAATCATTCAGCTCTCAAGTGCAGCTCAAAAGCATCTAATTCTGAAGTGTGTACTCACAAACTTTGCTCTACATGCATTAATTTAATTGCAGTTCCTATAATTCACTAAGGTCTTTCATACACTTTTGTCTTCATCTCTTCCTCCAGGGTCCCTTAGCCACATACCCTCTTGTCAAGGCCTGATTCAGTCCACCAGGTTCAGGGCTTGTGCTACTTTGGTTCTAACATCCGCAAGCAGAATAATGTATGCCCCTCTCTCATTTCACCTCCTTGAAAGTGCGTAAGTGCTGTACATTGCAGCTACTCTCCTGTCAGCTTGCTTTACAAACCTAAAGGCAAAGCAATGTGATATTTGTCTTCGTTTCCAGAGAACCTGGAGCATGTGTGAAGTACTTGATGCATGTTGTTAAGTGGAGAATGAACAAAAATGGATAAGCAGAGATCCATCAACTGAAGGACCAGAAAAAAAAAAGAAAGTGCAGAATTCACAATATTTCTACAACCTCCAAATGTTTGCTAACATTTTCCTGGGCTTTTAAAGATTTTTATTACAGTGGGGTCTCAGAATCATTGAAGCTTTATGTCTAATGAGTGATTTGTATTTTGGATTTTTTCCTACACTGATTGGCATTCAACAGCACTTCTCCGACACTATTTATTGAGAGCCCAGAGCCCACAGAGCAAAGGAGGGTATCTTGTTCTTTTTTTTCCAATAGTCACTTTTTTTTTTTACTGGAGAGTTTACTGTATTTTGATATAATCCAATATCATACCATTGCTGTCATTATAAATATTAAATAAGAGGAGTTAAATAATCTGTACTTTAGGAGCTAGTTTGGGTCACCAAGTTTCTTTCTAAGATGCTTGGAGTCAAATAATAAATAACCAAGGTAATGTTTTGCCATATGGGATGTTAAAACTGAAGGCACCTGCTAAATTGTGGGAAATAGTTGATGGACATAAGGGAAGAGGAGGATAAATAGATGAAGTTTCTAATATTTGGAGAAAGATTTTGGGGAAAAAATAGAAGTCATAATGATGGATTATTAAGTTTTGCTTTGTGGTCTATAATATAAATTCTCTTTCTCACCCCTTCACAAAACTTTCAGTGGAATTTCTATTACTAACATGTGCCTTTTTGAGTTAGATATTTTTTTCTGGGATAAAACTACATGTTTATCTTGTATCAAGGTGTGTATGGGGTGAGGATAGTGACAACCCATGGGAACAGAGTGTCATCTGGACTACAGTTATAATTCTTATCATTCATGCTTTTTCTTTAAGGATGATGCTGTCAGAAACAGTGCTAATGCCTGTGATGTGGAACTTTAAGGTGCTTGCTCATGTAGCTGAACCATTTATAGTTATCATTTAACCCATCTTCCAAGAGATCTGAAGTTGCCATATAAAAGATTTCCAAGAGAAGAACTATTATACACTGAGATACATTTGCCTGTAATAACTGATGTTGTTTTTAAATTTTACTTCACTTTAATTACTAGTGCATTTCTATTGAATTATTATTTTTTTCTAAATTCCATTCATTCTCATTTGTTTTAACAGATGGAATGAAGTTATCTTTTTCCTTGTGCATAATACAGAGCTAAGCATTTTGAATTCCAAATCTTTCAAGTTTCTTCCAGATCTATCAGCTCATGGCTAAGACTACATGGAATTGAATAGTTTAGTGCACTGGTAGACACAAATCTCAGAAAGCAGTTTAGTCTCCACCATTTCAAAGCATTACAAACATCAATTTCATTGTAGTATTAATGAGTGCAAGGCAAAGATAGTCTAATTGTTTTTGTCAATTTGTAGACATTATGTTTAAACAGCTACTTTAAGAATTACATATGATACTCAAATATTTGACCATTTCCATAATCAAAATGTAGATCACAGTTCTGATTCTATGCATTTAAAGAAATAAATGAAAATTTTGAATTCTTACATTAAACTTAAGAATGTTGTGTTATCATGATTTAAGTTTTTACTTTTCTTATCATAGGCAAATAAGTCTCTTAAATATTTAAGCAGAGATATTTAATTTGCTAATAACACATTTTATTTTATAGTTACACATTTGGCTTTGAAGTTTCCATCAAAATCAGCAAAATTTTTTTTTCCTGTTTCAGATAACAGCATTAAAAAAAAAAAAAACTAGTCTCACTAACAACTTGTTAAGGAAAAGTTTAAAATACCAAAAAAAGAGAAACACAAAGCAAACAAAAACAACTTTGGAACAAAAGTGTGAACACATTTATTATTTATTACACTTTCTAGGATTTGCAAACTATTAGTAGTGAGAAAAGAGTCTTGCATGAAGACAAAATAAATCAATCCTTCAGCTTAGGTATGTGAACACAGATGGATTGAAATGCTGGCTGATTGAATGCAAGCTCATAGAGGATGCGGATGCTGTGAGTGTATATCCACATATATCTGTTTCTGCACACAAAAGCTCACATCCCTGCTGGTGTGTGTACTGGTAATAAAGGCTGAAAATTACTACATGCTTCAAAAGGGTTTGGTCCTAATGTGGAAGAGACAATTTAGTTTCTCCTTAGAGCACAGCACCTTTTCTGCTGATTCCCTAGCTCTGTCTCTCTGCAGCCCTCCCCTTCACTCACCTCGCCTCTCCTTTTCCACTGCACACTATAATGAGACACAGCAAGAGACTCCTTTCAAAGAGGGAAAAAAGGATGTCTCTAAGTGGTGCAAATGGACTGAAAATGTGTTCCTTCTACTCAGGAATGACTCTTACAGTGCAGACTGAGGAAGAGCTCTTTTTTTTTCTCTGAATTTGTGACACACAGCCTTTATCTTATGGTTTGTAAGAGTCAGAACCATAACTGAGAACGCTATGGCTCTTGGAGAGTATTTTAGACTGACTTGCAGCATTTCCAGTTTTATTGAATAGAATATCTGCCTTAATAGAACATACTCGGTGAGGTTGAATAATGGATGATAAAGGAAAAGATTGCATGTGAAAGTAAGAAGCAAGCGAGAAAAAGAAGCATAGACTTCTCTTGCATATTCATATTTCATCTGAAAATATATTCATTTTCCTATATGCACTTTCCCTCCAAAAGTTTCAATGTGTAAAAAGAAAAATAATAGGTGTTATTCTTTCTTAAATGTTATTTTTTACTGGATATAGGGGAAATCTTTCATGAAACTAGGATTGAAAAATTAAGAGACAGAGACAACAAATGCATGCATTCAGGCAAAACCAATATAGTCCTTTTTTAAAAAAATAACACTTTAATGTACTATCTCAGTTATGAGTCACATTTACTATAATCGTTATGAAGCTGAGAGAGCCGTGGTACCTGGAGTGGTGAGACTGAATTAAGTAACAAAGAATAGCTCTGTTTTGTTTTGTTTTTTTACTCTGATATTGAAAAGATATCAAGTTTACAAATGATGGTCTATCTTCCAAATTTCTGGAAGGGAATACATGATAGTAGTGATGAGTGATTGTTGGCTGGGTTTTAAAACAAAAAAGGTAGAATTCCTGACACAGCAGCATATCTTTGCCAATTATTAATATTTCCACCTCCCCACTACATTTTTCCTTCTTATCGCGTTTGCAGATAACACTGCCTGGGTGTGTTTCTTTTCATACTTACGAAACACTAGACAGAGCATATCTTGCAGACTCTAAATTGGGTAACTCCTTTAGTCGTGATTTAACTATGGCCTTTAAGCACTCTGTGATAACTGGAAATCACAGTCAATTCATCTGATATTATCAGTACTGAATTTGACATCAGAATAAACAAAATGAAATTAATAAAAAGTAAAAAAACAGAGTGGCATGTTAGGGCTGCCTCTGTGGAAGGACTATCAATAAAATCCTAAGAAGAAATAAAAACATCTAAACCAACCAACGTTACATTTTAATGTATATCCAAAGCCGTACACTATCAATCTTGGCAAAAACATTTTCTAAATTCTGTTTCGTTTTACAGATAAAGTGAGGAGGGGACTTCTAAAACATATATGACCCTGATAAATTTGCTTAAAATGGATCTCAAGTATAGTGACCAAACAGCAAAGCCTTATCTCAAGTAATGAATCCAATTTTTCTGTAAAATGGATAAAATTTGAGTGACAAAAAATGTGACATGAGAAACAACGATGAATAGACCAGCCATCATTGTGACATCTTTGGCCAGGGTTCTTCTAGGGTATCACTGTTATGTACATGCAGGTATGGTGAACAATTACAATACTTAGAAGCAACTAAAAATATTTAGCTTAGGCCGTGAGTTCCTAGGACATCTTTCTACCCTTAATGTCTAACACAGGGTCTGTCATATAATAAATTACCTAATGGGAATCCTAATTAAAAAAACATGCCTAAAACATTTATCTGATAAATATATGCCCTCAATTTTAAAGTAGCTAAATAATTAAAATTAGCTTATGCATAGCATAAGAAAGGGCAATATTGTCAAAAAATTCATACAAAATTACTAGTAATTACTACAAATTACATCTAAACACAACATAAATGAAAAATGTTTAATATTTGGAATTGTCTAAAAAATAAGCACTGTTATATGTCAGTCTAAGTACAGATTTCTTTATTACTCAAGGTATGCATGCCGAAGTGAGATGATTATTTTTGAGGATGAAACTGAGCATGCAAGTTTTGTGCGGGAATAACCAGCCAGTTGGGTTCTAAACTTCTTTCAAATGTATGGTATCATTTGTTAGTTTCTTTTCCATTTCTTCCCATATCCAAATCAGAGAGACAGCTTAGTTTGGTGACTGCTTACATTATGTCCTTCTTTTACAACCTGGAAATACACACATTTTAAAAACAATTAGTGGTAGCCTAGAGCAGAACTACTGCACCAGCTGTTTCTGTAAATAAAGTTTTATTGTAACACAGTTGCCCACTTGTTTGTTGTCTTTGCTGTTTTCACTACAGTGGCCGAATAAAACAGCTGCAACTGAGATCATGTGGCCTAGAAAACCAGAAAAGATTTACTAGCTTACTCTTTACAGAAAAATGTTTGTTGACCCCTGGTCTAGAAGCCTATTTGAACTATCCATATTATTTCAATGAAATATCCAATCATCATTCCCAAAACATGGTGATTATTCCATGTAATAAAAATATGAGATTGGGCATTATAAGGACAAATATGGATGACTTGCATTATTTGCCTGTATATTACAGTGCTTTGTATCTGTATTCCCATGTAGAAATGGTTTTTAAACTATGTTAGCATATAAACTCTAATAATTGACTGATGTGTTTATTCAAATATGAAGATTTTCATTAACATCAAATGAATCATGTTTCCTTTGGGGCTGACTTTGAGTTCACATAGCAAAACACTTCCTCTGATGTGTGTGAGAATACTGCAGCCTATGTCACAGTCACAGTGGCTTTAAGAAGGCATAATACAGAGCATTTTTCTCTAAAAGCATTTCTAGTTTAGACTTTTCTAATCAAAGAATAAATCTGAAGAAATTACTCTGACTTTCCACTTAAAAAATAATATGCTCTAACTTTTCATTTTACATGTTTTTACTTTCTTACTTTTTAGTAATAGAGATAGTAAATACTATATTTCAATCTGTGTTTCAAATGAAATAGAAATCCTACAATGGAGTGATTTAGCTGAATGAAAGTTTTCTAAATTATATGTGCCCTTTTTTTCTACTCATATGCAGGGTTTAGATAGTCATAAATATTTAAAAAGTCAGATTTTCAAATACAATATGACTGCAGTCCATTTTAACAGTGAGAACTGAATTGTTTTTGCCCCTGTAGGTGAATAAAATAGACAAGCTAATTGCCTTTTTAACTTACAGATTTTCAGCACAAGATCTCATTATCATTTGCTTTCAGGAATGAATTTTCTCTGAGTTCTGATGGAGAGTATAGCTTCTTTTATCATAAAATCATGAATGCTTTACCTTCCCTATCTTTCTCTAAATTCCCATACAGAGTATTTGATAGAAGACTGATTTTGCCCATCACTGTTTCAAGTGATTCTTAGAAAAACTCGAGAGAACAAGGAACATACTACATTAGCATAATAGAATATTGAAAAATCAATGACTATGCCTAGGGAGAAATGATTGTGCCCTTAACCAGTATTTTAGACATTAAGAAAGGTCATATAGAACTTATTTAAAACTCTATTCACAAGAATAATTATAAGTGACAATTTTCTATTAGTTATATACAGAGCCATTTTATCATTTTAAATACATCTGGTATAATAAAAATCATTCCACTGGTAAAGTAGTCTGGTTGAAAAACTTAGCTATTGAATTTGCAGTTGCTGAAACATAAATTCACACACACAAGAGACACAGGCACACACATACATGCATACACACACTAGCTTCTATCTGTATTAGTGTACGTGGTCTGAAATGATCCCAGGCTAGTATAGACAAGAGCAAACAGATTTTAAGGGGGGAAATATCCAGAGCATAAATTCCATAGAATAAAAGCATTATGAATATATGTACAGGGCTGGCAAGGTACAGAAAGTTGATAGTTATTTGCTTTATAATTTTGATTTTGATCCTGCTGAGTATATTTCAGTATTCAGCTGGGAAAAGTGAGTTGATATTTTTGCATATTACTCTATGAATTTGTCTTTTTATTTCTGAAGATGTCTGCAATAATTTTGTAGATATGTATTACTACTAATATCAGTGTTTTGTTTCAATAAAGTGTTTAGCACATCAATGTTAGTGAGGATTCAGTAAGGTAATTTGTGTAAATAAACAATGTAAATTTATCATTTTGTAGATTTATTTTTTAATTTAGTGGCTACTGAGTGGATTTTTGTTACAGTGATTTTATTTTCATAAACAAATATGAATGTTATAGTCTCATGAATGCGTATTTGGAGGGAAACAGGAACATATTGGACATCAGATATTGTTATATGTCACACTTTTTCTTCACAAATAATATACAAAAATATAATGTTAGAGAGACAAAAGTGGAAATGGGAAGGTCATTCCAGGCTAAGATTATGGTGCTCTCATAGGGGGCTTGCACTGATGAACATAATTGGACCAATAGGAGATTCATTTTGAGATGAACAGAAAGGAGCTTGAAGGATGAGAAGCATCATAAATAATATTTATTCAGGTGTTTTAAAAATTGTATTTAAATACTATCACTTTTAATTATTTAAATATAAATAACTTTTCATTTTATTCTAACTGATTTTATGTTTTATCTTTAGTAACCTGGGAGGTGCCCTTTATTTTGATGTGGGAGAGAGCCAGATAATTTTTTTAGACTTTTTCTTGGTGTTTGTGGGGTGTGTGTGTGAGAATAAGTGACATTTTAAGGGTGTCAATTTTGATATAATTTCAAGATATCCATAAGCCAGATAGGTATAGGTGTCAAATAGCTTGAGAGACAGGAGTGTGAATCTCAGATGTAACATCAATGCTGGGGATGCTTTAGGATTTGTGCCATGGTAAATAAAGTCATAAGAATTAATGGGGTTATCTAGAACAAAGTATAGAGAAGGCAGGATAAAAGATCCCAGAACCAAGCTCAGAGACAGTCCCAGATTTAGTGGTTACGTACAGAAGAAAAAGCGAACGAAAGAAGCAAAGTTCATGAAGTTCACTAAACTTAGCAATATTTAGTGCCATAAAACTCCAAATTAAAAGACTGTTTAAAGAACTGGTAATGGGAGGGTAGAAGTTATTACTGCCAAATGTTTCTAAGATATAAACCAACAGGAAGTGAGAAAATTTCCTATTCAAGTTACAAATGGGTGTTGAATGCATTTTTAAATACTAGGAGGCACTGGAGATAGTGGATATAGGCATTTCTTGGAAGAAATATGTATTGCATAATGTATACAACATATTTTGGGTAATATATGTATTAAGGTGTATATAGGTGCACACATTCATATACATACACACACACATCCTTATATGTATGAGCGACAGAATGGATATGTGTGCCCATCTGCCTATCTGCATATTAATGTATGCAGGGATTTATATATATATATATATATGCATGTGTGTATGCATGCATATGTGTATACACATTACCTATAAATACATATGTAAATAAGAGATATCTGAACCTTATTAAACAAAGGAGAAACTAAGCTCCTAGAATAGAGTGTGCTAATTAGAAGGAAAAGAAAGTCCAAGAGTAAGATACCAGCAGAGACATTGGGCTTTCATAAGAAGGACATGTCCCACACTTTAAGAGGGAAGTAGATGTCTTCAGATACTATTATCAATATTGTGGAATTATCAACTTTGTGGTAGAAAGTGGTGATAGTTTACATGCATTAACTTCTTTCCTTCTCATTGAACTTGGAGGTGACAAGTGAGAGTGACGAGGAAGTGGACAGGTTTGAGGATAGGAGAGATAATTCAAGGAGTATTTCATTAATAAAGCTCTTTATGGAAGCATGGGCAGTTGTATTAGTTTCTCTGTTCTGTAATGCATTACACAAATGTATACACTTAAAACTATGTATTTATTATCATAGTTTCAGTGGATGAGTTATCATGGCACAGTTTAGCTGGTTCCTCCGCTCGGGGTTTCACAAGGCTGCAATCAAGATGCAACCATCTCATCTGAAGTTCAGCTGCTCATCCAAGTTCAGGTGGAATTGTCAGAATTCATTGATTTCTTTGCAGCTGCAGAACTCACAGCACCTTGCTTCTCCAAGGCCAGCAGGGAAGTCTAAGCCCTCTTTGAAAAGCTTCCAACTGCCTAAGAAACTGTAAAACTCTATTTTGGTTAAGAAAATACAGTCCCTCTAACCATAAAACTCCCTTACTGATTTTTGTGTAGCTTAGACTTCAGGCAAGGTCCTTTGGTTCATTGCTACAATCACTCTTGTTTTCAACCAACAGTGTCAACTCTTATAACCTGACTTCTTTGTCACTCTTGCCTATGGTTATCCATAGTTAAACCCAACTAATGTTAAATACCTACATGGGAGACCCTGGCCACACTCTTCAGGTTAAATCTTAAGTTAAGGGTGACTGGGTGCCCGGTTAAGTGTTACGAACATGAATTTCAATTGCTTTCCTCCTATGATGGCAGAGTGGAGTCAAAGTAATAGGATCTCTATAACTCACAAAGACTGAAATATTCACTCTATAGCCTGTTAAAAAGTTTGTTCACCTCTGTTCTATATAACAGAGGGATCGCAGCAGAGAGGGGACTATAGCCAGTGACTTAAATTTAAAGGAGATAGATCGTTGGTGAAGACTAGGAGGTTTGAAGTTATTATCTTGGAGATCAGTGTGGTTCTAGAGTGCAGGAGAATAAAAAAATATTGGAGAATTTGAGAGCAGGATATTGATTGGTAATTGACCTTGCTGAGAATGAAGACAGGAGAAAAATTGAAGTAATAAACTGTGAAACAAGAACTCTAGTCTTTGATGAATATCAAGGGGATTGGCAAGACCACAGAGAAGGTGGAGCAGAAGATGGAGCTCATGGCAGGAGATTCACTGGGACGTTATTGGTTTGGATAGATAGATAGATAGATAGATAGATAGATAGATAGATAGATAGATAGATAGATGCCACTTGTGGTTTTGTTTAACTTTTTTCTATGAGCAACATGAAAAAGTAGCCTGAAAAAACAGTGGTATGATAAATAAAAATATATGTATAGTCATCTGACCCTGAGTTAAAAGAATCCTGACAGAACAAAAAATTTAAAAACAAACAAAAAGGAAAAACTGGGAGACAGTAAAAATATCCATGGTTGTCAAGGGTTAGGGAAGTGGGGAGGAATGATTAGGTGGGGCACAGAGAACTTTGAGGGCAGTGAAACTGTTCTGTAGAATACTGTAGTGGTGGATGCATGTCATTACACATTTATCCAAATTTACAGAATGTAACACCAAGAGTGGACCCTAACATAACTATGGACTTTGGGTGACAATAGCAAGTCAATGTGTAGGTTCGTCAATCCATTTGTACCATTGAGCAGGGGGTGTTGATAATGGGAGAGGCTGTGCATGAATGGTGGCAAGGGGCATATGGAAAACCTCTACCTTCCTCTCAATTTTTCTGTGAGTCTAAAACTTCTCTAAAAAATAAAATCTATTTAAAACTAACACACAGGTCCCTGCTTCAGAAGCCTACAGTGGGAGTGTGCTCAAGGAGGGGCCCAAGTTCCTGTTGAAGTCATCTAAGTGAATGAGAAGTTCTGAAGAGAAATTGCCATGTAATAGCATCTGTTGATCATATAGTTGGAGTTATGGACAGCCCGGTGGAAAGTTCTGAGTGGGCTACAGGTGGGGTCAGACTAATATATTGGCCATATCACAGGGAAGAGGATCCAGCTGAAAACAGGTGACACTGAGGCTTAGACTCCTGAGAGCCTCAGGAATAAACAGAGATGTAAGGAATGGTGGGATCTGTCTCAAAAGCGTGATCATAAGTGCTTGGGGACCCATATGCTCTTACTCTTTTTACAAGAAGTTCACAGCTTTGTTTTAATATTACGAATCATTCTAATATATGTAATAATTACTCACAAATCTTATATTATCTGACATCAAAATCTTTATTATGTATTTCATTCCTGAATTTTCTTATAAGGGGATTGAAATCCAGAGTCCAAAGTAAAATAGCTAGTCCATAGTTAAGATTAACTTGAATACAGTCTTGTAACTCTTAAGTTTAGTTGTGCATCTATATCAGGAGTATTCTGCAGAAGCACAGTTGAATATCAGTTAGATTCACTAACAGCCTGGTGAGAAGGAACCTAAACCAAATGATTTTAAATCACCCCGTTAATGGTTAATGATTACAATAAAAAAAGCCACCATTTTTTCCATCTTTAAAGTGGGAAAAATAAAACCACCTAACTAATATAGCATCAGTGAAACAATGTGTTTGAAAGAGCTTAACTGTAATTCATCATAAAGATTTTAAATGATAATATTATTAGTTCTCATTCAGTACTCAGTTGGGATATATTCTGTAACTGGCAAATTCGGTTTCATTTCACTCATGAAACCTACAGGTCCAAAGCTAAGGTTAAGTTTCTATTGTTCTGTGATCAAATACTCTCAAAGATTCAACAATTTAGTTCTTAACTTTGCCTTGACTTTAATGTGTGCTGTGGTTCGGTCCACACAAACCTCAGCAAAAGGTGCTTGCATTTCCAGATGAGGAATCTAACTTAAAGACCATACACTCGTAGCAGACTTGTACTTTTTCAGAGAATCGTTTTCCAAGTTTATTCCATAGGGATTATACTTAAATGTGTCCACTGAGGTAAGTCAACAATTCATCATTGCCTTCATCTTCAAAATTAGCCTCATCCTCCTTCTCCTTACCACTATCCTCATCATTCATGGGGTCACTGATACCCCGGCAGTCTCTGCACACGGTGCATTAAGGAGACAGCATGCTTGCCCTATAGCCAAGGGAGTTTACAAAGGTGCTTAGATTATTCCAAATCTTATCATGTATGAAATCTCCAGATCACTGAGAAAAAAGTGAGGGCTGACTATTTCTTTGTCAAATTTTTAGATACTTTCTTCAATAATCATTTTTGTATGTGTATATGAATGCCTTGCTTAAACACAGATGAATTCATTCAACTCTTTCCAAGCCCCTTTGTGGGTGTGAAGGAGGAAAGAAAACAGAGGAAAAAACACCCAGGATTAAATTTTATACTCCAGAATTGTAGCACCTGTAACTAAAGCACCACAGTGACTTAACAATTCTCTTTTACCCTATGTCCAAGGGGAAAATATTCCTAGGAAGGACATTTTTCCTAGTAAAGAAATTTTCTCAGCATAATTTAGAGTAAGGGACAAAGTAGTAGAGTGGATTAATAGATGGGTAACAATTAACCAAGTAATCCACAACATGAATAATTACTTCTGATTCCAAATTTCCTTCTTTGATACTTACTTCGGCCCCATACTTTACCACATTAAGACTATTCCTCTCCAATCTCAAAAATGTAATTTACTATTAACATGTCAAATAATCTCCAGAGATATGCTGATTTAATAAACTTTCATTTGATGTATGATAAACTGATTTTAGTGTGGATTAGACTCTTACAACTTACCTGTTTAATGTTTATTGGACAGATGTCAGTGCCTTCCTTTCTTGAATGAACTCAATTATTGCCACAGAGAACATTAAATCTGACTTCTTTATAGACAGATCAATATGACTGACAGTGAAATAAACATTGCTCATTATTTTAAATTGCTGTGCAACATATAGGCCACCAGACTAATGGGAAATGAATGTGATTATCAGCCATTAACAGAAGCTGGGTGTTCCTTTCCCAGATCCCTGCATCTTCCTCTTTGTGAGAGACTTTTTCTTAGGATTGAAAGACAGTAAAACACTTAGATATGCAAACCAAGTAGAGAAACCCATCAGAGCTCTTTATTGTGGGCAAAGATGAGTTTTTTTGTTTGTTTTTTGTTTCTGTCATGGCAGCAGAGATCCTGTAGGAACATGCCCAGACAGTTTGCTTAGAAGGGTGAATGAGAGTTGCATTAACTAATCATGGTGTTATCCCAAGTCAATTTCCTGTTACTTGTGATTCATGAGTTCAGAGATTCAAAATAAAACACAAAGATTTTAGTGGTTTTCATTCATATTCTTTTTGTCCAAAAAGACTCAAATCAGACATAAAAAGTTTCATAAGACTTTCTGGACAGCACATCATTCTTTCATAAACACTATTTTGATGATTTAGGTTGTCTGTTAGGAAATAATGCAGAAAAATGCGGGTAACTGTATTCAGAATGGTGAAAATATTGCATATGAAAGGAAAAGTACCTGTGGAAAGCATGCTCATGCTTTTATCATTTAAGTAGCATCTAAAAAGAGTTCAGCAATTTAGAAATTACTGAAATATAGACACTGTATTTTAATCCTAGTACCACACTTCCTACTGAACCAGGTTCACTCCATCTTATGATAAAAACTTACTGAAATTTTATATCAGTACAGGAGAAATTTCATTTAGTAGCTCTACAATAAACATTTAAAAAAAGAATCATTACTGAAGAATTACATTGCTTTCAAACATATAAAAATTATCATATTTAAAGAAAATATTAGTAAATCTGTAACAATATATTAAGTGGTTTCAGAGTACAATAAGAATTTCTGGATAGTAACTAAACTATTTGGAATATAACTGAATAAAAGAAAGGAAGAATCAATACATTCAGTATGTATGGAACCTTGGATTCTCAACATCATTCTGTATGTATCAAAGGTGGATTCCAAATTAGTCACATATCTTTAAATTCTTCTATTTTAAGTGTGTGTTCAAACATATGGCTTGAAGTGCCACCACTCATATTTTCATATATTATAAAATGTCTACTCCATTCCCGCACTAGGGTAATTCCCACATTAGGTGGGCTTTCTTAGTTCTGTAACTTCTGGCTAATCTTTGCTATGTGAGCATTATAAAAATTTCATGGTGTATTACAAATGGTGTGAATTGACAACATAATGAAAAGAAATAATGTAACAGAAAACCAACAACAAAATGGTGGTTGTTTATTCACACTGTCAACAAATGTGGTCATATACTGCAGGATAAGCATTATACCAGAGACTGGGGATACTACAGACCATTAGACTGATCTTGCCCCTGCTTTAAGAAGGAAAGATAATGAGCAGATAGTAATTCTATTGTCAAACAAAGGTGTGTTCATAAATTTTTATTTTGTAAGAAACATCCTCTGAAAAGCCTACATTTTAGCATATGAGTATTTCTTAATGAATATTTCTTAAATATTTGTTTTTTTGCTATATTGCCTAGCATCCTACCAGAATGTAAACTCTTTGTAGGCAGGAATTTTGTAGTTTCCTTGATTACTTTTGTGTCCTAAGGACAGAGCACAGATTGCACCAAATATGTATTGAGTGGGTGAATAAAGGAAAAGATATCATCAACTATTTGATGTAGATGTGTTGGGGAGAAATACAGGTCTTTATTCTTCAGTTTTTATAATGTTAGTTATATTATTATATAGTTATATTATTTATATTTCTAAGTTGGATTTTTCTTTAAATAGAAAGTATCTCTTTAGAACAATCTTATCATTTAAATGTTTCCAATATTTAGTCTCCTGGATAAATGTCTTCGAAATTATCTGGTTATTTTAAGAAATTCAATCTCTCAAAGGAAAAGAAAAAAAAATAGACTTACTAAAACTTTATATTAGTACAAGAGCAATTTCATTTTGTAGCTCTACAATAAACATTTAAAAAGCATCATCATTACTGAATAAATATATTGCTCCTAAACATATTATAGTATTCCCATATTTAAAGAAAATATTAATAAATCTACAACAACACATTAAATGGTTTCAGAGTACAGTAAGAATGTTAGCTAACATTTGTGTGTGCTTATGTGCACGTGTGTGTGAGGCACCACACTAGATTGTTTTTATATATTAATATTTTTGCAGTTACTACAGTTTTAAAGATAAGGACCCTGAGGCTTAGAATGCTTAAATGACATGACCATGATCCCTCCTTAGCAGATGTTGAAGTAGAAATTCAAGCTCAGTTTTGTCTGATTGCAATATCTTAAAATAAATATTTGCCCAAATAGGAAATACCAGATTTTTCAGTGAAAGAACAGTATGCGTTCTTGTTATGAAACAAGCATACTAACATGAATTATCATTTATAAAATAAACTTGCAGTTTCCCTATCATTTAAAGAGAGTGAGCCTTCAAATCTATTATACTGTATTCATTTTTAATGTGAGTTCTCTAGACAAAAGTTATAAATTCTTTTAATATTATCTATAATTTTTTGGTCCTTTGGGAAAATCAGAGACATAACAAATGGTTTTTCATCTTTGGTAAAGCCTTTTTGCCTTAAAGTCAATTTTTTCAGATTTTCATATTGTTATGTTCTCATTTTTATTTGTATGTTTTTAATGTGTGTGTGCATAAGTGCATTCACACATGTGTGTGTGTGTGTAGGTGTATATATATGTTTCTATCATTCTATTTTCAACCTTTTGGACTATATATTTTACATTTCTTTTTTAAATAGCATATACCTGGATTTATTTACTTCGATACTTTTTGTTTTTTAACAGCAGATTGTAGTTTATTTATACTTATTATGATTACTGATTTTTTGGAAATGTTTTGTCCATCTTACTTGTTTTTCATAATTATCCTAATTTTCTATTATTTCTCCTGTTCATTTTATATAGATTGGAGTGACTGAAGGTTTTAACTACAATCCATGTTGTTATTCCTCTTTTAGTAGGAAGCTATGTAGTCTATTCTGTTATTGTAGTGGCTGCCCTAGAATATTAGCTTACAACTAGAATGCTAGCTCCAAGCAGGGAAGGACTTTGCCTGTATTATTAAATGCTATATCCTCATGCCTAAAAGAGTGTCTAGAACATAATTTTCAATATATTTGTTAAATGAAAACCAATATTGATTGTGTTGTCCTCACAATTTAAAAACCAGCTAAATGCATTAGTTCTTATTCTAAACTTCTATCTTATTCAGTAGTTCTCCAATATCTTAATTATTCTTTTTTAAACAGTCCTTTTAAATATTATTTATATTGTTTTATATAGCCATCTTATTCTGTTGTTTTCTTGAAAGACAGATTTACTTGGTTATACAAATTTAGATTTGTATGAAGATTTTTAATGTTTTATTGAAATCCAACAAATTTCACCTATCAGTCCAAAGTGTCTATCCCTTATCAGTAGATAGATCTCTAAATGTGTATTTAACAACTAAGACTCATTCCATTTTTTGGCTGTTATATCCCACAGGGCCTTGACATGATCTTTAAGAAAATGGTGGAAGAGAAATGAGAACATGGAGATTTACTTCTTAAAGGCTTTGTCTGGAAGTCTCATTTTATTCTACATTGCATTGTACTACTCAGACTGTATTACCTAACTCTGAGCAAATAGAGTCTTGCTGTGTTCTAAGGCAAAAAGGAAGAAAATGGTTTTGGGGAAAAGGTCCTTTCCATATAGCTTGATAGTTATTTTCTTTTTTGTATACTAAAGATATGGATACATTGTCCTGTGGCTTCTACTTTGCTTTTATAAAAGCAAGTTGTCATTCTGTTATTCTTTTATGATAAACTTTCTTTGGATTCTACTTTTATTTGAGGTCTGCTCTTTTTCTTTGGTGTTCTGCCAATTCACTAAGTTTGGGTGAAGATTTATGTCAGTCTATACTGCTTAGGTTTAGCTGAATTCCTGAATATGGGAATGTGTAACATTCACCAGTTCTGAAAAATTCTCAGCTATTATCTTTTAAAATATTACTTCTTTCTCACTCTCTATTTGTCCTTCTAGAGTTCCATGTAGCTTTTATGTCCTCACTCTTTCTTGTTCTTCAATTCATTTTATTTTCTTTGTTTCATTGCTACATTCCAAAATGTTTTTCAAGTGCATCTTCTTTAATTCTCTCTTCAGATAAGTCTTATCTCTTTACTATTTCATCCATTGTTTCTATAATACATTTTTCATGTCAATTTTTTTATCATTTCTTCTTGGTGATTCAGAACAATGTTTTGTTTCCTGCAGTACTTTGATACTCCCTTATATTTATTTAATCACATTCAAGTACTTTTTATTTGGGTGCTTTAAATATTCTATATCAGCCCTTGGGTAGGAGTTACATGAAATTGTGTGTATACACACACATACAAACGCACTTTTGTTAAATTGTTAGCTTAAGATTTGTACATGTTACCATATGCTGTTATAACAAATTACCACAAATTTCAGGGTTTAAAACAACACAAATTTATTATCTTAAATTCCGAAGTTCTTAATTTTGAAATGCCAATTGTGGGACTAAAATCAAACACTATTTCTTCTAGAGGTTCTAAGGGAGAAACTATCTATTCCTTGACCTTTTCAGCTTCTAGAGGCTGCCCACATTCTTTGACTCATGGCTGAATCACTCTGATGTCTGGTTCCATTTCAGCATCTCTCCCTCTGTCTCTGACCCTCCTGACTGTCTCTTATCTTTGTGGCTACCTGGTAATCAAGGAAGATTTCTGCATCTCAAAATCCTTAATTTAATCACAACTGCAAATTCCCTCTTGCCACATTAAGATAACATAGTCACAGATTCTGGAGCTTAGAATGTGGACATCTCTGTGGGGACATTACTCTGCCTACAGCACTATGTAAATTATATCTCATGAATAAATAAATAAACAAATTCCGTTTTTGTAACAAACAAACAAAAAAAGAACCAAAGAGACAGTTCTTAAGATATTTTCAAGAATCAAACTGTATCCTTTAGCATGAAATAATCAGACTTAAGTTTCCTGCCAGTATATAGTACACATCAAAGAAAGTTAGGAGAAATATTCATTTAATGATCATTTACCAATAAAATGTTTTGTTCTTTAGAAAAAGTTTAGAAAAATCTGATTTAGAAACTCTACCTCCAACTACAGAACCCAGTAATTCTTGATATCATATAAATATAATGCCCATACTTTTATTCTTCCTGATAAAAAGTCAAGCTTTAAAAAATTATGATTCATGGGGGAAAAAAAGTGATGGATCTCAAAGGGCTTAAAGTTTCAAGTTGACAAGTTTTATTTGACATTAACTCATTAAGTCATTGGATTCTTATCTCATCCTGGCAAAATTTCTAAGTGAGAGGGTATTGTGTTTCTCATGTCTATTTATAGTTATTCCTGGATGAGCTTCTTAAAAGAAATTTCATTAAAATTTCCAAAGTTGTATTTGGAAAACTAGGATAAATTTAGAATAATTGAATTGCAAAGTAAAATACAACAGACCACAGCAGTAAACTTCTTATTCCCTGGGGCAAGAGGGGCATAGAAGAAAAGGCTGTCTCTGCCAATCACAGTCTTGCTCTGACATCTTTTCCTCTAATGATCCTCAAGATGTTTTATGAAGAAAAAGCTATTTTCCTCCAAGTTATCAGTTAAAATATATGTTCATGAGTTCCAAAGGACAACTGCCAGGATAAAAACCTATAAACTTTAGGACTGAAGCTTTGTTTTGACTGCTCTGGGAATGTCAGTATCTTATTTTATCCCTAGTGTTAGGAAAATTATGTGATGCATCCATTTTATTTATCTTTCATTAGGCCAATGCAGACATACTCCACCTCTCAACACCACAAAACTTGCCAGTCTACAAGTTTAGCTCTGTGTGTTTGTGTCTCAGTGATACAGAGGCCTGGGAAGATTTATATTATATTTTCAAATTTTTACAGCTTTGCAGCTAGAACTGTATGAATTTTCCATAAATATTGGAGAAAGAAAGCAGTAACCTTGATACTTGAAAGAACTAGTACATAAAACAAAAAGTAGACAGAAACATTTGTTCAGGGGATCTTTTTTCTTTCTTTCTTTCTTCTTTCTTTTTAGGTTTTTTTAAAAAATACATAAAACTTCGGACTGCATTGGGTGAAAATTCTAATATTCCTGACATTGAATCTAATCTTTTCCTTGATCACAGGCATTACTCATGTTCTTTCACTTTGCTTCTTTAATAAAGGAACCATAGCCAAGAGAATTATTCTTTTGGTCTGTGTTTTCATTGCTATTCTGCTGCTGTCTGTGTGTGTGTGTGTGTGTGTGTGTGTGTGTGTGTGTGTGTGATGTGATGTACATTAGCTCAGGTAGAAATATATATTTATTAAATCAAAGAGTGGTCATCTTAGGGGACTGATTAATTTATTTTTATTTGTGTATGATCCTCTTTCTCATATTTTCACCACCACAGTTGCAGCTCAGGGAGATCAGATGAGTGTATTATGATGAACATATTGTTTCCTAGGTCAGCGTGATTCTAGGTTACATTGCAGTAACAGACTACAGTATCAGTGGCCTAAAATGACCAAGATATGTTTTTCTTCCTCTTACTTTCCCATTGCAGACTGGCTCCAGCTCTTCTCTGTATGGTCATCATTCTGGGATGCAGGCTAATTGAGGTGCCACCTCCAAAATGTTCATGGTTACTGTGAAAGAAAAGGAGACAGAGAGTGCAGCATGACAAATCATATTAATTCTTAAACACCACACTTAAAATTCTCAAGGAAACATGACATACCTATTCTGTTTAATTTCATTAGTCAAATCAAGTCATAGTTGTGTCTCCCTCTAAAGGTGTTGAAAGACCAATGTAATCGTATGCCTGGGTGACAGAATTCCTAATAGGCCTGGAAAATTTCATATCTGCTAGTAATTTAAAAAATCTCTTATTACTAACTGACATAATTCAAATTGCTTCACTCTATCTTTTCATGTGTTTCTATGTATGTGAGTCCTCCTTACCTTTCCTAAACATGCTAAGATTGATTACATACAAAGTGTCTTTATTATCAATTTCATATCCTCATCACAGGTATTACTCATATGTAGGAACTGCTTCTTGTGTTGATCTGTTCATTTGGTTGGTTTTAGCTGACAAAGAGTAGATACAACCTCAAAGGCATTGCATCATTTTTCCCAACTCCTTGTTGGTTTTACAGTTGATTCCTTTATGGAGTTTTTCTATTTTTCTGTTTCCCAATGTCTCCATTGACTGTGGTTCATCTGAAATGGCTGTGTCAAGAAAGAGACAGATGTTAGTAAGAGTGTCAGTTTCAAAGGAATTGAAGTTCTAAAGATGCCCCTTTCATTTACTTTCCTGCCAAATCAATGCCTTCTTCCTCTGATTTTATCAAGATACTAAGTGATCTTAGGAAACACATTCATTTCATATTATGTCTATACTGACCGTGATTGGTAAAATGGGAGGGTACATTTATATATTTTTCCTCCCAAGTCTACCGTCAGTATGCTGTAAAGGAATGGGTTGAAATAGCACAGTACTTCATGGCAGGTAGAGGTAGAATGTACTTAACAACATAACTTTTGAGGATGTCAATCATTACCTTCTCTCTAGTACGTGTTCATAGAATTCTACTATTTCTAATTGGACCTATGGCATGGCTTGCCCTCGCTTTGAAGAGCTAAAATCACCCTTGAAATAATGACTTGAAAACCTAAATCTGAGTTTCTTTTATTCTCTTGTAGTGACTTCACTTTGCAGTTGATGCTCCATAACTTATTCTGAGCTGAATTGAATGTTTGATGTCAGTTCTTTTTCTAATGGCCAACGACTTGGCTTATTCCCGCATAGTCTGATTTATAATTATCTGAATCTAGTTGAACCATCTTTCTTTGGTCCCTAACGCCTCCATGGCTTAGTAATGTTGCTTAAGGAGTGGACTATCTGAACGTTGACAGCTGCTTTGTCAGCAGGCCTTCAGTTGCTTCTTTTCCTTCATTTCTTACTGTTTTTCCTTTCCCTCCCTCCACTACAGCAATTCTGGGTGCCTCTCTGACTTGGGAACAATCAAAACAGCACCTCACCTGAAATCCATTGTATTTGCTGGTCCTTCTGCCTGAAATTGTCTTTCCCAGATAACCTCATCATCAGCTTTCGCTTCCTTTGTTTTTCTCTAATTCATCTTTTCTGTAAGACTGACTTGACCACTATGTAAAATTGCACAGTGCTGCTATTAAAACAGAATATACAGAGTAGCATAAACAGAATTGGCATTAAACACATTGTCTGTAAAATTGTGTGTTTCCTATGCTATTATGTAGATATAACAATACTGCTGTTATACAGAACAGCATAAACAGAAATGACATTAAACACTGACCCTGAAAAATACCATAGAATGAGTGGCTTAAGCTACACAAATTTATTTCTCACAGTTACGCAGGCGGGAAAGTCAAAAATCAAGGTGCTAGCAGATCCGATGTCTTGGTGAAAGTCTGCTTCTTGGCTTATCAACAGCCCATCCTCTCCCTGAGTCTCCACTTGGAGGAAGTGGCAAGGGAACTTTCTGCAGTCTTTTGTGGGGACACCACTCCCATCTGTGAGGACTCCACCCTCATGACCTAATCACCTCCCAAAGGCCCCACCTCCTAACACTATCACACTGAAGGTTAGGATTTCAACATATACATTTTGGCTGAACACCTCCTGTCCATAACAGATATAAATGAGAAAATAATCAAATACCAATTTTAAACATCTAAGTTTCATAATTCTAAGTTTCACATGTTCCTGTGAGTTCAGTTAGGAGAATGAATTACTATGTGTCAGTCAGGATAGTATTGGTTTGTTTGTAACAAGAAGTCTTAATTAAAAAAAAAGACAGTCATTGTTCCATGCACCTGAACATTCTAGAAGTACCCTTAGCTTAAAGTGAGCCTTAAGACAAAAGTTCACATGGTCTGAACAGGATCTTTGCTTTTTGACTTGGCCTGCTCAGTGCTGGCTCTAGGCTTAAGCAGGTTCCCTACTTATTGTCCCAATGAACCCAGGACTGTATTCTTCATTCTTAGCAGAAAAGGGAAAGGTCCTTCAGGAACTTAAGAAAAGTCCCATAATTGAGTTTCACTTACCCTGATGGGCAAGCCATGGCTGGAAAATGTAGACTGTTGTTTCGTACAGGAAGAAGAAGAAAGGGAGACTTAAGCAGTTTACTATGTGCTTATTTTTCCCTTGGGATGATAATAGTTATTGAATAACTCAAAATTAACATCTTTAAATATCATCTTAATCTCCTGCAAACCACATTAGAGCACATTCATTCATCACAAGCTGTGCAGAACAATGCGTGTTCTTTTTTGTTTTGCACTTTTTTGGGGGTGCTGACTTTTGCTGATGGGCTGTTTGATAACACATGAACTAATTTATTTCGAGTTTATGTGTCTGGGGTCTAGTTTCAATATATTCTTAAAGCAAAATATAGCATGCCCTCCATTATTCTCTTTAGTACTTATATATATGTGAATAGACCTTTTATGCTATACCATCAGTTGTTTTTTAACTACGACACTGTTTTTAGTTATTATAAACAAATGTACACTAATTTTTTTTAAAAGGTGCTCTAAATCTGTCTTGTCTCTGAACAACTGGAAAATGGCAAGTGATATTTAAAGTGTTACCAATTTCCACTTTCTCTAGTCATTTTTATATTTCATTAGAACGAAAACTGAATCCATAGTTTTTACAATTTGTAATTGTAAACATATCTCAACTAGCCTCCTGTTCAGGACAACATATTGCTCATCCAGGTAAATAATTTCCTTCCATGGACAAAAGATGGCTCAACTGGGCAAATGCTTGTTTAGAGATCACTTGTCAACCTTCACCTTACATGCCATCAATTTGAAAGGCTAATGGCAAAACTGTTGGCCAATCCCCATGAGATGTGTATATTGGAAACCTGCCTTAGTAAGCGCTAGAACACTGATCCTGAAAGCCTATCACATCTATCTTCCGTCCCCCTTCTGGGATACTACTTAGGCTCTCAAGATGGTGCTTTTCCTTACTTTAGTAAATAATAAGTTCAGCTCCACTTGATGCATATCTGCTTGATCAATAGGATATTTTGATGGCCTTTACAGGCAGTTGACAGTGGCTATAGGTCAGTCAGGTGTGACTTTGGTATACAAATGAAAGAAATCCTGCTTGTGTCCTGGATTCTGTCTCTGAAGTGGATTTGCCTCGATCTGTTCATTTTGCACTATCTTCTAATGGGTGCTAGTGTTTTGTATACTGAGTTGATGGATGGAGATAATTTCTCTCTTTATAGCTGCTAAGTGCTTATAATATCAAATGCTTTCTAATGGATCTTAAAATTTTCATAGAAAGTAATGGAAAAGTTCAAAGCTAAGATGAAAATTATAAAGAAATAGAGACTAAGAATACTTCTGTCATTTCTTGACCATTCTCTGCTGTTTAAGAGAGTAATGTTGAATCCCCTCAAACCCCAGGAAAACTCTGGTTCAGAAATTACTCTTTGGCCCTTCATACTTTTAAGCGAAGTAATGTTGGTTTCATATAAGTGGTTCCTTCGAAGATAACTTAAAATAATAGATTATTTTACTTTCTATCTTGAAACTTTTTATAGAAGGGCGAAGATGGTTCCCCACTCTGTTTCACCATGGATTTGGATTTGGCAGCAAACAATGAGGTAACTGTAAGATTCACATATTTGTGCCAGATATTTTTTAAATAATTCAAAATATTTCATTTACTGATATTGTCTTATATAAAATGGTAATGTCATGTTTTTCTAATATGGAATACACTCAGTGATTCTCTGTGGAATTCAGTAAAACATTCCCAAGTTAAAATTCACTTATCATTTTTCTTCAACAGCTATTTTGGCTTTTTAAATGGGTTCAGTGTCAGAGAAGGCAATATTTTTCAAAATTAGTTAATTTTTTTTTCTTTCTTTTATCTTTTCATTTTAGGTTGACTAATGTTAAATCCATATGATCCCAGATAAATTTGCAATTCAATTGCTGAAAGTGAATATGATGTAATACTTAAGGTCAAAGTTTCCAAAACCAAACAATTTGCACTGAATTCTAATTCTACTTTTCTCTTACTGGGAAACTTTGCAGGTCATTCTCTAAACTCTCTAAATTTTCCCCTTTAGAAAATGAGAAAAACAACATCTAATATATAGGGCTGCTAGGTGAACTCAAAATATATGGTTAGACCCACTTAATACAGTGGCTGGCACAGGGCAAGTGATCAATGTCAGCTATTATTATCATTATCTCTTTTCTAAACTTATAAAACCTTTCCACATCTATAAAAACCATTGGCTTTTTCAAGAAAAATATTAAACCACAAAATCCTTTCCACATTTCTAGATAAGACAGATAAGTACAGAGAGCCAGAACTGAGATATATGTCCCTGTTGATGATCCAGGCACATGTGAGAAAATTTGATCAAGATAGCAAAGCATTCCTGGGAAAAGTATGACTGGGGTCACGTTTTATAGTGAGGGGAGTTGGAAGTCCCAGGGCTTTATGAGCAGAGGAGTGTTTATTCACCGAAAGTGAGGAAGCCTGATCTTGACTGAAGGAAAAATGCCAAATGTAGGAGTTGGCCTAAATAATTTTTCCAAGAGGTTTATAGTTGCAAAGCCCCTAATTAGAAACTGTTCTTCTCTAGAGGAGAAAAATCTGATATGTTGCTACTCTGTCTTCAGTGAGAGATATAAATCTAAAAGTTTTGGAACTTCACCAGGGTGGAAGGAATGAAAGCCAAATCTTAGTCAAGTCTGAGTTTTCAGGAAATCGAGTAAGAAATGTCTGGTTTTGCTGCTTAAAGTATTGTTTTAGGCTCAGACAATGTCCAGCTCTTGGTGATTTATACCAGAAGTGAGGAGATCCTACTGAATCACCTTTTGAAATACTTTTTATAGTGGTTTGATGAGAGTTGAAATTTTGGGGGGATGCTCCCCAAAAGAAAGTTTGTGAAATTAAATGATTACCCAGTTTTTCTGTGTGGGTATTGTTATGCTGTGAGAATAAAATCCAAGCCAAATTCTTTTATGGAGCTGCCTAAATTTCATTTACTTCCTTCAGACTCTTAATCCTCTTCCAGAAAGACTAGGGGATAAGTAATTACTTTGGAATTTCCTAGAGAGGTTTTTGAAAATGAAGTTAATTTAGAAAGAAGCAATCTCCAACTACAGTTCAGGAGAGATTAATATGAGTTTTCAGTTCTTTGGAAAATGTTTGATCTCTTTACATATAATACATTCCAGTCCCACTCCATTACATTCCCATCTACTCTATTACAAAAGTATTATGAATGATCAGCACTTGAAGTAAGAAATTTGGTAATAATACAAGTGGAAAAATTTTAAAATTATACAAAGTGCATAATATAAAAAGACTCAGGAAACTGGGCATCAGCTCATCACTTTATGCTTGAATCTATCTCAATTTAATTAGATATTCTTTGTGTTAACGTTGTTTGATGAGAATGCACATGACACACAAACACATACACACAGGAAAGAAAAGAAAAGAGAGGAAAAGCAGAAAGAATGAGAGAAAACAGAAAAGGAGGAGAAAGAATGAAAAGTAGAAATGTAAAGAGAGAAAGGAAGGAAAGAAAGAATAAGAAAAAAATGAATTACAGTTATACAATGCCAAATATTCTGATGAAAATGGAAATGGAGTACATAAATATGATCTGTTGACATTTTAGAGATCATCTATGGTCATTTCACTTCACACAAGTTATGAAAAATTGTCCAGTTATCACTTTGTTCCATTATCTGGAGACTAAAACTGGTTGGTTCACTTGTGAAATAGAAAATACTTAAGATGTGTACTTAATTTTTTGGGGTGGATTGAGGGCCAGTTACGCAGGTGGAGACTTGGAGTAGAGGTCAAGGACTGGACAAGTGTGGGAATAAGGAGTGCCAAGCACAAAGCTTTCCTTTATTTTGCAGTAAATAGTAAAAACAAAGTAAAAAAAACTAAGAAAGTAAAAAACCTAAGAAAGCAACTTCATTGTTTTATCTCTTTGTGTTTCACCAAAAAAAGATGAGAACGTCAGTCTATTTTTCTGTGAACTTTGCACATGATAATGGATTAGATTAGATTATCTTTAAGAATATACTCGTTCCATGTGCAAAAGAAAACGTCATAGAATGGTATTGAATTCTGAACTGAAATCTTTACCAGTAGTAACCTATAGTAGTTGTCATGTGTTTTGTTAAAAAATCAGAAGTAAATGGCAAGATAGAGTAAAGCTAAGATTTATAAACACATAAGGCATACATAATGAGATTCTTCCACTTTAAGAAGAAAATTTAATGATTGCTCCTACTGATACAGAATCTTGGAAAAAAATCTTTCCGAAGGATTTGCAGACAAGAGCAATAACTGCCAAGACATTTGACTAGGGGAGGACATCATAGAAATATTTAGATGAGTTTTAATTCATATGGATTAATGAGCTAGAAAGAGGACCAACACATGTAAAATACTATACAGCTAAAAAATAAAGAATCTTTACCTGTATCAAAGTTAGATGAAAAAATAGACAAGCCATGAGAAAGTTAAGGCGTAGCCATATTAATGACTACAGCGATGAGAAGAATCAGAAATAAATTAACACACGTGGGTATAGAAATATGAAAAAAAGCCTTGGATGTCTTCAGTTATCTTATCCTTTAAAAGAACTAAGAAATAAGCAAGTTTTAAGGCTCAGTACTAGTTGTTTTCAAATCACTTTATTTTATTTAATGCCCACACTGCAAATAAAAAATGTTATCCCCATTTTACCCAGGTGGAAAGGAAACACAAAATGATCAACTGACTTGTCCATGGTCATGCATTCACGCAGCACACTGAATTAAATGAACACGGCTCTGGGAATTGTGTAAACAAAAGATGAACATTCTGGAATGTCTCTACATTTTTCCCCCCTCCTATTTATAAAAAAAATCAACTGCGGGATTATCAAGTGGGAAAGAATCAGAGAAAATGTTTTCTGTTTGTTTACATTTTTAATGATAAAAACAATTTTAAAGGCAGCCTTTATGACACATGAAAATTATGTGAAATTCCTATTTAAGTTTTCATAAATAAAAAGTTTTATTGAAACACAGCCACAATCATTTGTCAATGTAACGTATTCAGTTCCCTTTGGGCTGCAACCGCAGAATTGAATAGTTGCTACCATATGCCCTGCAAAGTTTAAATATTCACAATCTGGCCCTTTATGGAAAAGGTTGCCAAGTCCCAGACTAGTGGGCCAGAAAGACCCCTGACAGGGCGCTGGACTCTCCTACTGCTTCTGTTTCCTATTAGCCAACCTGCTTAGATCTTTCTTTTCTACCTACCCACACCCTGCCGGAGTAGCTGACTTCCTGGAGGAAGACTGAAATGTTCCATGTGTTTCTACAGGGTTAATAATGCTAGTATTGGGAATGAAGATAAAGAGTATTAAGAGAATTTCCATTCCCCTGACCAAAAAAAAAAAAAATGAAGCCTAGAAAATTTATATGACCTATCTAAGACTCATTAGCAGCACAGCCATGACAATAAATTATTTTTCCTAAGCCTATTCCCTTTTAAACAGTAATCAAAATTATATAAAATGATAAAAATACTTATATTGTGTTAAGTTATATAAGTAACATCTATTACATTTATTGTATGCCTATTTTATACCCATATGGGAGCTGGGATGGGGTAAGATATGTAAGGGATATTGAGTAAAGGGCTCCTAGGTTTAGGCAATCACTCTTAAATGAAACAACAAAAGCACTACGTAACATTCTTTGGGTTACTATGGATGTCTAGATTGCTTATCACATGCTACATGGGCTGTTATGCATCAGGAAATTTAAAGATTAAGGTGATATGCATTTTTAACTTGAATTAAAATTTAAAAAGGTGGATGGACAGAAGAACAGGGAGTGATGTTTTGTGTTTTAGCTATGTGACCTTGAGAATAACATTCCCATGGGAGTAGATACTTCTTCAATTAATCTTGCCTCAAGCAGAAAAAATCAGTTCTGATTCCTGCATTTGTCTAACACTCTCGTATCATTAGAGGCTATCCAATGTCTTGGGAAGGACACAGGCCCTAGTGTCAGATAGGCTGAGTTCACCCCCTTCTCTCCTCATGACTTCTGAGGACAGTTAAGTTACTTAGTCTCACTACTTTCCTGTTTGTAAAATTATAAAATCTCCTTGCTAGTAATATGTGTGATCACAATACATGCTACATAGTAGGCAATCAAAAATGGTGACTCTTATCCCTATACGGGCACCAGGATTACAATGTGCAACGTACTCTGAAGTTTAGGAACAACACTTAGCCTATCTAACACATCTTGATTTTGTGGTAAACATAAAACTTAATCTTTAGTCTAGGACCTCTTTCTACTTCCTAACTTTACTAGCTTTATCATACCTGAAAACTCATTTTGACAAGTTGAAACACATATTATCTGTTAAGAGATGATCCCTAATATTAATGGTGTTTATGATTTTGTCCATGTATATAGAACTTTTAAATAAACCCCAGTATAAAAACTGAAAATGGTAAAATCACCTCTTTTTAATATTTTAAACTGTATCTAACCACTAATTTCTCCACATTCTCAAAAGGTTGTTTTTTTTTCTCCTATACAGATATAATCTTGAAACAATGGTATTCTGAAATACACACATAGATGTATCATTGAAATATATACTGATGTATCACGTCTATAAATAGCATTTGTCCGTATACATGTTTATGCACATATACACACATACATTCTCATAACATCAAGTTATTATTATCATGCCATTTAGGCTAATATATCAGCTGGAAATAATATCACATCATTTTCTTATTGTGAATTTCTTCAGAGGTTACTATTAGACCTTCCAGTAAATGTGCATGCCAGACCAAAATAGAGACATGCAAACCCAGTTCATGACTTATTTCCAGTAAGCAGAAATCTTACCTTTTAATTTCTCCAAATCACTGAGGGTATGCTCAGAGATACTGGAATAAAGATTTAGAAGGGTTGTCCAACAAGCAGCCACCCACACATGTTTTAAATTTCACAGATAAATATTTCAGAGTTTATCAGCACACTTTCAAAGTTAACTTATAACCTCTGCCATATTCGTGTTTTCATAACATTGCAGGAGTTTCCCAAGGACGGGCATATTTCTCTTCCTGTCCTATTGTGAAGCTAGTAAGTCAAATGATCAACAAAAAATTCAGAAATATTTGACCAAATTCAACAATTTGTGTCATCATTTAAGATATACAGTAGGACTATGTGTATTTAACATTATACAGAAAAAACATATATTAAAAAATATTTAAGGTCTTTCTGTACAACTGACTTCATCCTCCTAACATATCAGATACATTTGGTTATGTCTGGCAGTACCAATATGTACGGAAAGATACCTCACACATCACACCTTAGGAGGTTAATATTTATTTCCATCATTGGATCTATATGGATTTATATCCTCCATGGATCTATTCCCATCATAGGTGTTTTCTTTAGGATATATGTGCATGACCCAAATAGCTCCATTTGGTCAACTTATTCCAACCTATCACAAAGCTTAGCTTCAGAGAGAAAATTCTAGCCCAGGTTTTAGCATAAATATTCACTTTTCACTGGTATTTATGCTTCCTGAGAGACTGTATAATGTGCCAGAAAGAACACCGTTTGGGGCACTAGAAAGAATTAGGTTGGAATTCATACATTATCAGGGAATAACTTACACAGTTTGTGACTCAGTTTCCTCATCTATAAAATAGGAAAAATAACATACTTGTCCTGATTGAGAATATTCATTCTTTGCTGAGAATATTAAGTGTGATAAAATACATATCGAGGACCTATGGACACACCAGTGCACTCAGAAGCTTCACGGGGGGACACCTATCATTTTTACTGCAAACTCTCACTACCTGAAAAGTATTTGTGCTAACAATATACAAATTTAAAATTTTCCCTTCAACATTTCAAACTTTTAACCTGCTAAGTACTAAATATAAATCCTACCTTTCACTTGAGAAAACTGAGAGGTGCCTGAGTAAATGGATTAGAATAATTGACCCCATCTCACTGCTGTATAGCTCTCCAATTTCATTCTTCTACAGACACACAGGGCACTGATCGATGGTCTGTTGACAGCACCATACGTCTGTTGTTTCTTCAGTGCTGATAACCTATAACCAGAGAAATTATACCATCCTGAAAATTTCATTTTATTTAACTGGCATGTGGAGCACTTAAGTAATTTGCCACCAACCTTTTTCAAATTTGATAGACATTTGGGCTACTGAGGTTATCTAACGCAAGAAAGAAACATCAATTATTTGACTTTTAAAAAATTAGTAGTAGTCACTGAAAGCCTCATTTAATAATTATTCTTTTAATATTGTTGACATGTTTTTATTATCGACAGCAAAACATATTCTGAAATAACTTGCTTCTCATGGGTGATGAACTCTTAATGGATAGTGTCTAATTGTTTTAATCAAGTATAAGTTTGAACCCTGTTCTTTTTCTTTTCTCTCTTTTTTTCTGTTATTTTTCAAAGGAAAATGATTTGGAAGTTGTAGTTTGTAGACCTAATTGGTACCATGATACTATAAACCTACTTGTTCATAATGTTTTCTCTGCCAAAATACCGAAGGGTTTAGTTATATTTCCCTAGTTCTTCTTCTCCCTTTTACAAAATTCTCTGCACTTAATTGCTGAGTCACGGGGTATACACGGGGCCTCAGGGGCTTGCTTGTTCTGCAAAATGACCATGAACACTTTCCCTTTCTCAAAAGGTCAATGCCATTTTGCCTCTTCTCAGTGTGTTGGACAGTGGTCTGGAGAAAAAAAAATATTGAAGCCAGTCCCAAGGATTTAAAACCATGAGTTTCAGTGAAGAAAGCAAAAAGCATTCTAAATACCCAATCATCCGCGCCAGTTCAGCAGCTTATAAGGAAATCCAGAAATATCGGTACAGCGCCTGGAGCTGAAAGGACATGTGGATCTTGTTTTGCTATTGCAAATCAACCAACTCTACAGAAAACTGCTAGCATAGTCGTATTTCTTGGCCTGAAAGATAAAGTATTATGATAACTTTTCCCACATATTTAGATTTATGGGACTTTGACTTTTTTCTTCCTTAATAACAACACACAGGATCTGGTTAGTAAGTTAAAAAAGAAAGCAAGACAAAGAAAAACATTAATTCAATTCCAGATAAGTTTAGATTTTTTACTCAGTGAACTGTTTTAATAAACCATTAACGGCCTTGCTTTCAATTTCTCTTTTTTATACTCACGTATATACATATAGCACACACATGCATACATATAAATATGTAATAAATACACACACATATATACATACATATTATACATATAACACATACTTGTGTATATGCATACATGTTTATATGGGTGTGTATATGTGTATAAAACAAAGATACAAATAAAAAACAAGAATATACATACATAGTAGTTGACCAGTATATAGAATTGGCAAAGACTAAAGTTGAAAATTGGAATTATTGATTAAATTCCTCAGCATGTGAATCTCCCAACTCAATCTGAGATTATGAGGTCACTAACAATCAGAAGGCCAAATTGCTCTCTCTGCCGTGGACTTTCAAAAATAACAGTTCCACTGTAAACTTTATAAAGGATTAATATATTCAAACTCTAACTTCTAAATTAAATGGTTTTACTACATAACATATTTTCCAGCTCTACAATTTTATGGTTACTTTTGGAAATTCTATAGTTGTCTTTGGAAAACACCAAGAATAGTGTTGCTTTTTGGTTACATAGATATAAATGATAGATATAGATAGGTAGATATAGATTCAGATATACATGAATTTTCATTCAAAAGAATAAAGACAAGTGTCTTATGAAATTATTCCTGATTCTACCAATACTTTTTCAAAACCTCTAGCCCAACAGAGTAAAGATTGAATATTAATCTGTCTTTCATAACTATTAAAATAATTGGAATAAACTAAATTTTAAGTAGAATAGTATACAGTGACTTCCTTCTGCAAACTGAAGAGACTGAGTTTAAAGGGTACCTCTAACAAGTCCACACCACGAATTCCCCCAGAACTTGGCCTTTAAGGCTTCCAGGGCCTGCTCAGTATGAATTTCAAGCATATCTCCTACCATACCTCTACAAAACAAAGCATTCCAGGCACTTGATAAGATATTGTTGACTTCCATCAAATCCATGCTCTCTAATCTTTTAATTTTGTCCCTTACTGTTACTAGACTTCTAATATGTGCACCAATTAAAACCCTCCTTCCTTTAGGGTTGCGGATGGCCCTATTTCATCTTAGGTCACCATTCCTTTATTACTCTAGGATGCTGTGATTTTTCATTTTTTGAATTTCAATACTGTCTACTGTCCAAGTCATCCAGGTAGCTTTTATGATAGTCTACTCATATTGTTCAGTACATGAAATACCTTAATCTGCTGAATAATTCCTTCCTACTAATGTAGCATTTAGTGCATAGTAAACCTCTAATGGACATCTGTTGAAGGAATGGGCTCTTCATAGTCCAGCTCAAATATTTCATCTCTCCTGATTCATCCAGTGAGTCAATTGCTCACATCTGTCTTATATAAAACCTGTTAATCAGTCATTCACCAAAATTTTTCTGAATGGCTTTAGGTGCCAGACCTGGTTGACATGTTATGAATAAATAATTCAACATGATAGACCTGTCCTGGCAGATTTTAAATTATTTCTAATAGGGAAACACAAAAAAGACAACTCAAAAAGTAAACTAATTAGTTTTAGACAGTAATAATGCTAGGAAAACAGTAAGATTGGTTATGGGGTAGAATTTCAGAGCAATAGACTACGGATTACTTCAGTTGGGTGTTTATGAACTGCTTTCTGAGGAGCTCAAATATGAGTGGAGTCAGGAATGATGAGTAAGGAAAAGCCATGTGAAAACCTATGAAAAGATAAGTGTAGGAAAAGCAAAGAACAAATGGGATTTCCCTGAGGCCAGAAAATGTTTGAAGCACACACAGAGAGCAATTGTGGCTGGACCATGGACCCTGAGTGAGGAGGGTGATGAAGACAGAGACATAGTGATAGACTTTTGTGGAACCCTTGGTCCAAGGAAAGGATGTGGGATCTTATACTGATTACGAAGTCAGTGGAGTCTGTGAAGTGAGGGAGTTGCATAGTGTCTTTGATTTTTTGAAATATCATCATACGTTTAGCAGAATGAGTTCTTGTGGGAGCAAGATTAAGCAAAAGAGTTCCTTTTAAGGGCTGTTGTAGTAATCCTGGAAGAGTAAAAATGGTGACATGGACTGAGGTGGTCACAAGGGGAAGATGAGAAGTGGTCCTATTTATATTTTAGAGGTAAACGGGTTTTCCCTTAGATTGGAATTAGAGGTAGAGGGAAAGAGAAGAATTGATGTGGACTCTTTTCAAAGCTGGTTTCTAATGGTGACACTAACTGAAGCAAAGAAAATTGGGAATGAGAACCTTTAAGAAGGTGATTGGAGGAATTTCTCTCATGAATTTGGAACCACATGACTTTGGAATCATCCCATACAATAAAATGAGCTTCTTAAGGCTATGAACCATGCCTAATTCTACCTTTATAAATGTGGTGTGTTTTAAAGTCTAAGCTTTAAGTTGTCTTTCAATTCTGGCTCATATACCATGTATTACAAAGAAATACGGATAATGTTAGTTACTGAAAGTAATTGGCCTTAGGAATTTTAAGAGCAAATGTTTGGAAAACACCAAGGTCAGTGCCTATCATATACTAAGGCTTTAAAAATAACATTGATCTTCTCTTTGTATTTTAGGAACTAACATAATAATATCTTTCATGTAAATAGAAGTTGTTTCTATGATATAATTATAGAAAAATACAGATACTGATATATTTATTAAATTAGATAAAAATTAAACATTAAAGTGGATAAAGATTATGATTGAATCAATGTTTGTTTTTTTGTTTTTGTTTTTCTCTGTGTAGGTTTACCACTTTCAACCTTTATGTGAACATGTGCTAGGCCCTGGAAAGGCACCACATGTATTAGATTAGAAAGATTATATGACTAAAATAACTATTATTAGTGTTTTATGAGTCTTAAGAATCTATTTCCCCAGCCTCACAAGTGCCTGTATATGCATTAAACCTATGGATTTCCTTTCATTATTTCCCCACTGATAAGGCTCAGAAAAGGGAACAATAAAAGGAGATTGTCATGAAAATGGCCCAGACTATCTTCCTGGATATTGCGATTCATGGTTGGAGAGATGATGTAAGGACGTAGGAAGATAGGATCGCTCAGCTGGTAAATTCAGGAAGGATTTATGAATCTCACTGTCAAGGAAGCTTTCCAAGGTGTTATACATGCCATATATGAACAGAGAAAACATTGGTTATACCTAAATGAAAGATGATTGGAGTTGATTCTGAGGACTTTGGTGTCATCAGACTAAGCTGAGAGACCGGGCTGTTAGCAACAGGGCAGCAGAGATTCCTTGAAGCATAAAGACAGTCGCAGGAATAGGGCAATGCCAGCAATAGCGGTGAAACCAAGTCGCACAGTATGGTGGATAGAATTGTGTCCCCCAAAAGATACATTCAAGTCCTAACTCGTGGTACCTATAGGTGTGACCTTATTTGGAAATAGGATCTTTATGTAAGTAATCAAGATAAAATGAAGTTATGCTGGATCAGGATAGGTCCTAATCCAATAACGGTTGACCCTACAAAAAGAAGGATATTTAGAAATAGAGATAGGGGACACATAGGGAGGACGACTACGTGAAGACAGAGGTGGAGGTTAGAATGATGGATCTGCGAGTGAGGGAATACCAAGGATTGCCTGCAGCCATCCAAACCAAGAAGAGGCAAAGAAGGATTCTCCCCCAAAACTTTCAAAGAGACTGTGGCCCTGCTGATGGTTTACTTTCAGACTGCTAGCCTCCAGAAATGTGAAGAAAATAGATTTCTGTTGTTTTAATCCACCCAGTTTGTGGTACATTGTTGTGGCAGTTGTGGGAAACATACATGTAGCTTTGAAGAATTGCCACTCATGATAAACCAGGCATTGTCAAGATCCTTACAATCTAGCCAGGGGTACCTTTAAACAGCTTGGTAGACGGATGCCTATCTATCTATCTAGATCGATGACAAATCAGATAAATGATAGATAGATAGATGATAGATCGATAGAACACATTATATACATTATAATGTACTATAAAGCATTATTGACCCCCGTCTGTTATATTTTGTTATTTTGTTACTTCGGCTCTTTGAAGAGGCAGATGCCAGATAGGATTAAATGTGCAAGAATGTAATTCTGTGGAATGTCTGTGAAGTAAAATGTACTGAGAACCAGAAAGACTGGGAAAGCCATCAGGCCATGATGCAGGTCTGACCCTTAGTGAAAGAGAGGGAAAGAAAGAAGGTGAATTGTAACTTTTTAACCCTTTGAAATCTAAGGAAAGTCCAAAAGGTCCCTGGGGAGTACTCAACCCAAAGTCCCCTGAAAGAATGTCTTTCTTGCAGGGTATTTCTACCTTTACCACATTTAATCACTGGCTGGAAGTATCCATGAGAAGCATGGTCTTGGTGCAAACAGTGATACATTCAGGACGTAGCCATAGGAACTGTCCATTACTGAAGTTGAGATCTGAGAGTTGTATTCTCATGGCTCCCTTAGGTAGTAAAATAACAGGGGTTGGGGAGAATTCTTAGTGTTAGTTTGCACTTATTCTGTGCCCCTTATTTGTATGAATTATTTTTGTTTGCATTTATTAATAACCTTTGATTTGGATAAAAGGATAAGGGATGGTGGAAGAGAGTGAGGGAGGAAGTGGAAGGTTTAGGATAATAACTGGAATCCATGAGTGAAACCTCTTTCATATATAAGGTAGGACTCTTCTTTGTGGAGGAAGGGAAGACACAGTGGTTGAAAGGGAAGGCAGATCCATTCATCTCTTTTGTAGTGTTGTGGCAGTGCAGGTACAATGCCAACATTCTCTGTAGTCCTGTCTACTAAAGGCAATGCAAATTTTGAGTGTTACGAATGCATTTTTCCAGACTTGATAAGGCCACTTTTTCCATTTTTCTTTACTCTTCAAATTTTGCTTTTCTCTTGGCATTTGTATTATTCCAACATCAGTTTTCATACTGTCTTCCATGACATCCCTGAGGTGGTCTTATTTTGAGTCAATAAACATTTCCTGAGGACCTGTTATGTGCCAGACACTAGGCTAACATGAAATAATTTCTCATGGAAAATATGTGGCCCTGACTTTAAGAAGTTCACAAATAAGGAGGAGATACTAAAGCAGAGCAATTTCAGTGCAATGTGATAAGCACCATGTTAAAAGTAGTTCCAGGTGTGTGTGCACACAAGATGAGCAATCAGATCAGTCAAGGTGGAGGGCTGGCTATCATAGAAAGTTCCCTAGTAAGTAGCCCTGCAGATTTAAAGGTTAATAAATGTCATATATGTATACAAGTAATATATAGAAGCAGCTCAAGATGTAAAAATATTTGATTGTAGAGCAGGAACACAATTAGCACATGGATTATACTCCAAAAGTAAAACTTTATATAAATTGTTTAGAATGCATAATATAATTTTCCTAGAATACAAAACTATGCATTATCTGGCTAGTCCATGAAAGTCTAATTAGACTATAATATAGCTGATATAGTATATATTTATCATGTAAATAATTAAAATTTTATTATTCACCAAAAAATTGGAAAGATTAAATATCCAATAATGGTGGCTTAATAAAATAAATTTTGTTTTAGCTAATTAGCTACATAACAGAATGCTGTAAAACCATTGATGATTACCCCGAAGAATATTTTCAAATCTTATGTTTTCTGATTTAAAATATTCAGTAATATAAAAATGTAAAAGGTGCAATACAAAAGTTTCTCATCATTCCACCTGCAAGAGCCACCCAGTGTTAACAGTTTAGCATGTATTCTAGACTTTTTAAAAGAAAAGTATTAATATTAATATCAGTGGGAGGAAAAAACTCTTAATGACATATTAGTAATAAAAATACAGATTATTTTTAAGACTCTTGATACTAATAAAAATGTTTTAACAGCAGAATGGGTATTTAATACAGAATGGGTAATTTTTATTTTATTTTATTTTACTTTTCTGGATTATTTCATTTTATGTATTTATTTGTACCTTTCCAAAATTTCAGAATTCCCAACTTATTTTCCATCAATAGTTGGCTTAAGTGTCACATTTCAGAGAAACCTTACCTGAACAATCTTTGTAAAGTAACTATTGTATTCCTTCCACAGTGCTCTACCATGGAGAGTCATTATCCCCCTAAACATGCCATATTTTTTCTCATAGCATTGTCAATTGACATATTATATACCTATTTAATGACTCTCACTTTTTCTAGAAATTCATTCTATGAAGACAAAGACTGTATCTGGTTTGTTTACTGACTATTTCCAGCAACCTGGACATGAGCCTGGAATGTAAAAGGCACACCAAAAATATTGTTGAAAGAATTATTTGATGTAAATAAATACTATATAACTAGAAAATACTGTATTTTCAAATTACATATATATTTTAAGCTTTCTACTTTATGGGAACAGTAAAAAATAAACAACTGGAAAAACATAAAGCCTTATTGATTCTGAAAGTTGATGGTTTAGAAAAGAGTTTTTAATTGGGGAAATAAATCAACTTAAAGAGCTTTCATCATATTTTGATGTGGTCTTTTGAATTACTTTAACATTTTCTCAGTGGTGGGTACTAAATCTGTTTACTGACTTACTAAAATAACCCCAAAAAGTCCATCAGTTTGCTATTAACACAATTGGTATGCATGGTTGTTATGAATATATATTCTTGGCTCAAAAATAGAACAAAGCATGGGAGTAATTAAAAATAAGGCAAAAAAAGGAAGGGGACTGAGCAGATTTCTAGAAATTTCTGGGCAAGATTGGAGTGATCTGTAACTGAATGAATCATTCAGGATAAGTTAAGTTATGCAGAGGTAACAAACAATACTAATACATCATTGGCTTAAACCAAGAAAGGTTTATTTTTCATTCATGCTCTGTGTGTCAAAGTTTGGAAAGGGCTCGGTTTCACACTCTTGTTGTCCACCTGCCAGAACCAGGCTGAAGAGCCTGTTTTGTCTCTGCAGATGGGAAAAAAAAAACAGAAAAACATTGGAGATGACAAAGTATGCACTAGCTCATTAAAGCTTTTCTCTAAAAGTGACACCTAATAACTTCTATTTCTATTATTTTTGCTAATGGCGGACACATGGTCAATAATAAATTCCATCCAGTGGGAAAGGTCATTCTTACCCTAGCCCCAAAGAAGAACAAGAATCAAATGTCTGTGGACAGCTTTTTGACTGCACAGTAGGAAAGAGTAAATGGAACCTAGATGTGGAAAAGCATATGCCCTAGAGGAAGAAAAAAGAGCACATTATTTATCATCAACACATTTTTCCAATCAAAGTTGAAAACAAATTAAATATGCTTCCTCAAATTGTCAGGCAATGAGTGAGGTACCTTTCTTGTGATGTGGCATGAGGAAAAATAGTATCTTTGTCTTAATATTTCATTTTATATTTGTATATATCCTATTTATGTGTTTGTATGCCTATTTCCTATTGATGACACATCCTTTTCACACCTGTGTACAATAGCATGATGAATAAATTAATATAATTGGACTTTTAATACTATCAGCGTCTCTACTCATGGATTAGGAACATAATGAGACCGATATGTCCTATTGACTTTAAGCACTTTATGTCTTTAATAACTGAAGAACCCATAGGACATCAAAATGTAAAATGTGCTACACTTACTGGTAAGTAGCTCAAGCTTAAAAGGGTTATTTAGATTAATTTGCTTTCAAAATTCTGTTATTGCTATATTCAAGTAATTTGCCTATTGTTAGCTAAACCTAGCACCCATTAGTCTAGAAATCCACATATAACGGGCACTTCTCTGACTTCTGTGATTCTTGGTTGCCAACATTAGCTCTCTTTTTCCATTTTTGTCCTTATTATAATTTACTAATACATTAGTCTGGTCCCTCTGGATATGAATACAATGCAGCTTTTAACTCTGTTTATGGGATACAGGAACACGCATCCTGCCAAGATATTTCACATTGAGCTACAAATTACTATCACAAGTCATTATTTCCATTTCAGTCTTCTCCTTGTGTGCATGGAATTAGTGTGAAGATCCCATTAGCAACAATTCCATTACAGTAGGAGTACATTTTTGAAAAAGAAATCAAATAACTTTAATAATTCTTAGGCATAAATGAATATGAAAAAATCTTTATAGGTTATTTTGATCATGAAAAATAAATAGTATCTAGAAACACAATGGGGTTTTGGGTGTGGGTATTTTTCTGAATTTCTATAGCTGGAGAAATATGTTAGGTATATAACCATAGAATAGAATCAAATGTAGATAGTAAATTTATGAAGAATACAAAAAGAATTTCTAAGGAGTGGTGTATTTGTCTCCTTGGTGAATTTAACTGTCACTTCCCCTCTCTATTGTAAACTAAGGAAATTATTTTTAGTTATGTGGTCATATCACTTTAGTTCTTTTAAATGAAATTAAATAATTTAATTTAAATTTATTTTACCTTTCAGGAAAATAAAAAAATCATCAAGCAATATAGATTCACAATGCTTTACTTTTGTGCATTTGAAATGTTTGAAGAAATGAATTCAATTTGGTTGAGTCTAAGTCTAAGTTGAATCTAAGGCTGCAGTACAGATTCCAATCCTATAAGAACTTTCCTAAATAAGTTAACTGTTTTAGATATACTTAATTTATGTGTGTAGTCCATAAGTTGTTACAGAGCACCTAACATATGCCTACTCCTTTCCTAGGCACAACATGGACTTAACCCCCTGCCATGGTAGGAGCTGATATGCTAGTGTGGTAGACAGAAAACTCACAAAAGAAACGGTACAATTGGCAGCATGTAAGAAAGGGGGAAGTGCTGACAGAGGTAAGAGGAGGTGATGCAATGGAAATTTTAAACTAAGGACATCATAGAGCATGACAATTGAATAATGCGCTGAAAGTGGAAAGTCCGAGCCATGGGTATTTCTGGAAAACAGGCCAGGCAGGAAGGAAAAACAACCCCCGCAAGAGCCTGAAGCAGGAGGATATTGTGTATGTTCTATTTACAGCCAGGAGGCCCAGTGTGGATGGTGCAGAGAGAAGGTGGAGAGAGGCTAATGCGACGTGAACTAGATTCCTCCATGTAATCTTATTTCCTTCAGCATCCCGATGACCTATTTTGAATACTGTGCAGAAAACAAAACAAAATAATGTGTTGATTTATGTTATGAATTCTCTTTCCAGAAGTGAGACCCGTGGTACTTTTTGCCAGAACTTCCACTCAGAGCCTTCATTTCATACCATGCTGGTAATGAAACACATAGGAATTTGTACTTATAGAAGTATCCAGAAGGGCTGGGAGTGGGAAAGTTAACAATCACTGTTGTGTACTCCGAGTATTCCTTTTATACTTAGGTAGATTTAAAAAAACCTTTTTGCAACTCTTTAAAATTTGTACTGAGAACTAGTCCATCTGAGCTGGGACAGTCACTCAAATCTATCAGTCTCTAAGCCTTGTCCCACACCAGTTTATAGTTAAGTTTTTTCACTGCCAGATTTGCATGGGAGACAGTTTGGTATATCCTGTAAGGATGAATTAATTCACAACTAGGGAAGATCAGAAAATCTTCTCTCTAGTTTTAGGCAGGCTCAAGATGGAGGGGAGATATGAACGTAATATATTAGGCGAAAGAGAATAGTTAGTCAAAGGGATTTATAAAGTTTGAGCTGCTTATCGGAAAAATGGGCAGAGACCAAAAATATATAGTTATCACTATGCTGAAGATGCTGAAATGAGTTTTGTGATTTTTGAAGAACATGATGAAGAATAAATGATGTGAGCATTTGTTTGCAAGAAAGATGAAGGTGGAGCGGTGCCAGAGATCATAGAAGAATGAATCTGAGTTGCCTAGCAGAGCAGAAACAGAGCCTGGACTTGAATGCTTATTACTAACTAAGCTTCATAATTTCATCTCTTTAACCTGAACAGGTTATATACATTGGCTACATGTCAATACAAATGGCTTAGGGTCTCTGTTGTCAATAAGATATGCATCAGTTAATGTCTTTACAGGGTGTATGATAGCATGGGATGTACACAGAATGCTGAACAATAATAGATTGAATCATTTTCCAGGAAAGAAAATTTTAAAAATCTAAAACCAATATTGGATTTTTATGGTTTAATTGCCTTTCAATTCAAGTTTTTATTTTGCTTTGTTTTTATTTTCCTTGGAGTTTGTAAAAATTTCATTAATGGAAAAGATCTACTTAAAGCTAGGATGATTGTATGTGTGCGTGTGTTTAATGCAGTGAACATTGTCTAGCAAACTAATTTCATATGAGCAGGGAATGAAAGGAGGGTAGGCAATTCTGTGTTTATTTTCTATGGATTAGCTTTCCAAACCAAACTGTGATTTTTATTTCATTTTTCTCTTATTCCTTTCAAATTTTAATTGATTTTCCCTGAGCAATTTGTCTTCAAGAAAATGGTGTCACCCTGTGGTGGTCATATATGCAGATTATACAGGTGTGCTAAGAAAGGTCTTCTGTGTCAACTTTTCCAGGGGGGAAGGGAAAGTAAGGAGAGGGCAGATTTTAAGGGAATGCATCCTGATATAGTTCTAAATAATGGTGTTCCAATTTATTGAGATAGAAAATGCTAAGACAATTCAAGAACTAACTCAAATGTTTTTTTTAAAAAAATGGACAAGGGGAAAATGGCGGCGTGAGTATTTCAGAGGAAATCTCCTCCCCAAAACATATATATTAATGAAAATACAATAAATACTCTAAAAGAGACACCAGTGGATTCAGTACAATAGCCAGGATACATCTACAGCTGCGAGAACTCAGCATCACATGAAGGGGGTAAGATACAAGCCACGGCCAGGCGGGACCCAAACGTTCGCCCACCACAAAACCCGGTGGGAAGGAAGGAGTCAGAACGGGGAGGGAGTGAAAGCCCAGGACTGCTAAACAACCAGCTCTAGAAATCTGCACCTGGAACGCAGACACAAGGTGCACGGGGTGCTGGATATTACAGAAACAGAAAAGCAAAACCTGTGGGCAGGTCCCTGCAACTGGCGCCCCTGAGACAAAAGAAAAGCGAGTACTTTCTGCAAGTCTTAAAGAGACAGGGACCCCATAGCTGGACGAAGTTGTCCCAGCAGCTGGGAATACCGGGGAAACTTAGGCGCCCTAAACCCCGGGGAGGCAGTGCAGTTCTGAAGCCCGTTATGGCACTAAGCAGCCTGACAGTTGTTCCTCCAACCGGTGAGGACCCTGACACATGGGCCCAGCAGCAGGAGAGTGGGAGCACGCGCCGGCGGAAGCGCTGGAAGGAACCAAGAGCAGATCCGTGCGCTGCAGGAGAGGCTTGTGCTAGCCTGCAGTGGTGCGACCGAACAGCCCGGCTCACACGCACCAGCGGCAGTGAAGCCAGAGCCTGGTAGAAGCCTGCGCGGAAAAGCCCCACGCGCACCGGCAGTGGACCCAGAGGGAGCAGGCGCGCTCCCAGGAGCTGACCAGAATCCGAGCCCAACGCACAGCCACCTGGGGCAGACCCAAAGGCTGCTGCTACCACACAGCCACCTGGAGGAGTGCACCTGGCATGCCTGCCACTCCCCACAGGACTCCGCGCTGCTCTGACAGACACTCCGCCCACAGCAGCTTAGGAGATTAACCTGATTACTGCTCCAGGAGTGCAGGTAGCCATCACAGGCAGCGGAGAAGGGCAAGGCTTCCAGCAAGCAGAAAAGGACTTTCCTCTCCCAGTGGACAGACCTGCAACCTGCCTACAGCCACTGCAATCACCATGAAAAGGCAAAAAAAAATTATCCAGACCAAGATAGTTACACCTGAAAAAGGATCTGCAGAGGCAGACCAAACCAGTCTCCCTGAAAAAGAATTCAAAATAAAAATCATAAACATGCTGACAGAGCTGCAGAGAAATATGCAAGAGATAGGGATGAAGTCTGGAGGGAGATTACAGATGTCCGGAGGGAGATCACAGATGTTAAACAAACTCTGGATGGATTTATAAGCAGAATGGTTAAGATGCAATAGGCCATTGATGGAATAGAAGCCAGAGAACAGGAACGCATAGAAGCTGATGCAGAGAGAGATAAAAAGATCTCCAGGAATGAAACAATATTAAGAGAACTGTGTGACCAATCCAAAAGGAACAATATCCTCATTATAGGGGTACCAGAGGAAAAAGAGAGAGGAAAAGGGATAGAAAGTGTCTTTGAAGAAATAATTGCTGAGAACTTCCCCAAAATGGGGGAGGAAATAGTTGCTCAGACTACGGAGGCACACAGAACGCCCGAGAGACGGGATCCAAAGGAGTCAACACCAAGACACATAATAATTAAAATGGCAAAGATCAAGGACAGGGACAGAGTATTAAAGGCAGCCAGAGAGAGCAGAAAGGTCACCTACAAAGGAAAACCCATCAGGCTATCATCAGACTTCTCAACAGAAACCTTAGAGGCCAGAAGAGAATGGCATGATATATTTAATGCAATGAAACAGAAGGGCCTTGAACCAAGGATACTATATCCAGCACGATTAATATTTAAAAATGGAGGAGGGATTAAACAATTCCCAGACAAGCAAAAGTTGAGGGAATTTGCCTCCCACAAACCACCTCTACAGGGTATCTTACAGGGACTGCTCTAGATGGGAGCACTCCTAAAAAGAGCACAGAACAAAACACCCAACATATGAAGAATGGAGCAGGAGGAAAAAGAAGGGAAAGAAATAATCAACAGACTGTGTTTATAACAGCTCAATAAGCAAGTGAGGTCAGACAGTAAGGTAGTAAACAAGCTAACCTTGAACCTTTGGTAACCACAAATCTAAAGCCTGCAATGGCAATAAGTACATATCTTTCAATAATCAACCTAAATGTAAATGGACTGAACACACCAATCAAAAGACACAGAGTAATAGAATGGATAAAAAAGCAAGACCCATCTTTATGCTGCTTACAAGAGACTCACCTCAAACCCAAAGACATGCACAGATTAAAAGTCAAGGGTTGGAGAAAGATATTTCATGCAAACAACAGAGAGAAAAAGCAGCTGTTGCAATACAAAATATCAGACAAAATAGACCTCAAAATATAGAAAGTAACAAGAGATAAAGAAGGACATTACATAATGATAAAGGGCTCAGTCCAACAAGAGGATATAACCATTATAAACATATATGCACCCAATACAGGAGCAACAATATATGTGAAACAAATACTAACAGAAGTAAAGGAGGAAATAGAATGCAATGCATTCATTTTGGGAGACTTTAACACACCATTCACCCCAAAGGACAGATCCAACAGACAGAAAATAAGTAAGGACACAGAGGCACTGAACAACACACTAGAACAGATGGACCTAATAAACATCTACAGAACTCTACATCCAAAAGCAACAGAACACACATTCTTCTCAAGTGCTCATGGAACATTCTCCAGAATAGACCATATACTAGCCCACAAAAAGAACCTCAGTAAATTCAAAAAGATTGAAATCCTACCAACCAACTTTTCAGACCACAAAGGCATAAAACTAGAAATAAATTGTACCAAGAAAGCAAAAAGGCTCACAAACACATAGAGACTTAACAACATGCTCCTAAACGATCAATAGATCAATGACCAAATTAAAATGGAGATCCAGCAGTATATGGAAACAAATGACAACAACAACACAAAGACCCAACTTCTGTGGGATGCAGCAAAAGCAGTCTTAAGAGGAAAGTATAGAGCAATCCAGGCATATTTAAAGAAGGAAGAACAATCCCAAATGAATGGTCTAATGTCACAATTATCGAAATTGGAAAAGGAAGAACAAATGAGGCCTAAGGTCAGCAGATGGAGGGACATAATAAAGATCAGAGATGAAATAAATAAAATTGAGAAGAATAAAACAAAAGAAAAAATCAATGAAACCAAGAGCTGGTTCTTTGAGAAAATAAACAAAATAGATAAGCCTCTTGCCAGACTTATTAAGAGAAAAAGAGAGTCAACACACATCAACAGAATCAGAAATGAGAAAGGAAACATCACGACGGACCCAACAGAAATACAAAGAACTATTAGAGACTACTGTGAAACCTATATGCTAAGAAGCTGGAAAACCTAGAAGAAATGGACAACTTCCTAGAAAAATAAAACCTTCCAAGACTGACCAAGGAAGAAACACAAAATCTAAACAAACCAATTACCAGCAAAGAAATTGAAGCGGTAATAAAAAAACTATCCAAGAACAAAACCCCTGGGCCAGATGGATTTACCTCAGAATTTTATCAGACATACAGAGAAGATCTAATACCCATTCTCCTTAAAGTTTTCCAAAAAATAGAAGAGGAGGGAATACTCCCAAACTCATTCTATGAAGCTAACATCACCCTAATACCAAAACCAGGAAAGACCCCACCAAAAAAGAAAACTACAGACCAATATCCCTGATGAACGTAGATGCAAAAATACTCAACAATATATTAGCAAACTGAATTCAAAAATACATCAAGAGGATCATACACCATGACCAAGTGGAATTAATCCCAGGGATGCAAGGATGGTACAACATTTGAAAATCCATCAACATCATCCACCACATCAACAAAAAGAAGGACAAAAACCACATGATCAACTCCATAGATGCTGAAAAAGCATTCGACAAAATTCAACATCCATTCATGATAAAAACTCTCAGCAAAATGGGAATAGAGGTCAAGTACCTCAACATAATAAAGGCCATATATCATAAACCCACAGCCAACATTATACTGAACAGTGAGAGGCTGAAAACTTTTCCTCTGAAATCAGGAACAAGACAGGGATGCCCACTCTCCCCACTGTTATTCAACGTGGTACTGGAGGTCCTAGCCACGGCAATTAGACAAAACAAAGAAATACAATGAATCCAGATTGGTAAAGAAGTCAAACTGTCACAATTTGCAGATGACATGATATAGTACATAAAAAACCCTAAAGACTCCACTGCAAAACTATTAGAACTAATATCAGAATTCAGCAAAGTTGCAGGATACAAAATTAACACACAGAAATCTGTAGCTTTCCTATACACTAACAATGAACTAATAGAAAGAGAAATCAGGAAAACAATTCCATTCACAATAGCATCAAAAAGAATAAAATACCTAGGAATAAACCTAACCAAGGAAGTGAAAGACCTATACACTGAAAACTATAAGACATTCTTAAGAGAAATTAAAGAGGTCACTAACAAATGGAAACTCATCCCATGCTCCTGGCTAGGAAGAATTAATATTGTCAAAATGGCCATCCTGCCCAAACCAATATACAGATTCGATGCAATCCCTATGAAATTACCAACAGCGTTCTTCAGTGAACTGGAACAAATTGTTCAAAAATTCATATGGAACCGTCAAAGTCCCCTAATAGCCAACGCAATCCTGAGAAGGAAGATAAAGTGGGGGGATCTCGCTCCCCAACTTCAAGCTCTACTACAAAGCCACAGTAATCAAGACAATTTGGTACTTGCCCTAGAACAGAGCCACAGACCAGTGGAACAGAATAGAGACTCCGGACATTAACCCAAACATATATGGCCAATTAACCTTTGATATAGGAGCCATGGACATACAATGGGGAAATGACAGTCTCTTCAACAGATGGTGCTGTCAAAAGTTGACAGCTACATGTAAGAGAATGGAACTGGATCACTGTCTAACCCCATAAACAAAAGTAAACTCCAAATGGATCAAAGAACTGAATGTAAGTCATGAAACCATAAAACTCTTAGAAAAAAACATAGGCAAAAATCTCATGGACATAAAAATGAGTGACTTCTTCATGAACATATCTCCCCGGGCAAGGGAAACAAAGGCAAAAATGAACAAGTGGGACTATATCAAGCTAAAAAGCTTCTGTACAGCAAAGGACACCATCAATAGAACAAAAAGGTATCCTACAGTATGGGAGAACATATTCATAAATGACAGATCTGATAGAGGATTGACATCCAAAATATATAAAGAGCTCACACGCCTCAACAAACAAAAAGCAAATAATCCAATTAAAAAATGGGCAGAGGAGATGAATAGACAGTTCTCTAAAGAAGAAATCCAGATGGCCAACCTGCACATGAAAAAATGCTCCACATCACTAATCATCAGAGAAATGCAAATTAAAACCACAATGAGATATCACCTCACACCAGTAAGTATCGCCATCATCGAAAAGACAAACAACAACAAATGTTGGCGAGGTTGTGGAGAAAGGGGAACCCTCCTACACTGCTGGTGGGAATGTAAATTAGTTCAACCATTGTGGAAAACAGTGTGGAGGTTCCTCAAAATAGAAATACCATTTGACCCAGAAATTCCACTTCTAGGAATTTACCCTAAGAATGCAGCACTCCAGTTTGAAAAAGACAGATGCACCCCTATGTTTACTGCTGCACTGTTTACAATAGCCAAGATATGGAAGCAACCTAAATGTCCATCAGTAGATGAATGGATAAAGAAGATGAAGAAGATGTGGTACATGTACACAAAGGAATATTATGCAGACATAAGAAAAAACAGATCCTACCATTCACAACCACATGGATGGAGCTAGAGGGTATTATGCTCAGTGAAATAAGCCAGGCAGAGGAAGACAAGTACCAAATGATTTCTCTCATATGTGGAGTATAAGAACAAAGGAAAACTGAAGGAACAAAACAGCAGCAGTATCACAGAACCCAAGAATGGACTAATAGTTACCAAAGGGAAAGAGACTGGGTAGAATGGGTGGGAAGGGATGGATAAGGTGGGGAAAAAGAAAGAGGGCATTACGATTAGCATGTATAGTGTGTGGGGGACACGGGGAGGGCTGTGCAACACAGAGAAGACAAGTAGTGATTTTACAGCATCTTACTGCGCAGATGGACAATGACTGTGAAGGGGTATTTGGGGGGGACTTGGTGAAGGGGGAACCTAGTAAACATAATTTTCTTTCTGTAATTGTAGATTAATGATACCAAAATAAAATAAAAATAAAAATAAATGGATAAGCCAGTTGACTCTGGAAATAACGGGAATTTGAGTTAAATGCACCTTCTCAACAGATGGCTTACTTAAAGACGAGACTGTAAGTGTATGCAATTTACTAGCTTTTTCATGATTCTTTGATGGACTATGGATTGTCTCAAAGTGGTACTCCATTACCCTTGTCTATCACTATTAAGTAATTAAGGGACTAAATACAAATGATCTAATTCTTGGCCATGGAAATAGAAGAATATTCTTTTCTCTTCACAGGATGAAAATACAGATGGACTAGAAAGTGTACTTACTATTAACTGTATCTGTTCAAAGTCATGCTCCCTTTAAGAAGACTGCATGGATATTTTTTTGTTTTAAAGCAATAGCAGTGCTGGTCACTTCTTAATGTAAATGCTAATGGCAAACATGACACTGTTACTACTGCCTTAGTGACTGGATGGTGAAACTTAAAACATCAATTTTTTGAAGCAAGATACGCAGATGTATTTTCATATGATATGATTCCTTTGTCAATCACTTCTCTCATTTTCTTAAATACTTTATATAATTTAGGTTATATTTATGCAGTAAGGTTAAAAGAATATCACCCTGGAGGGGGCATTTGGTATCACATTTCAAATGTGGATCCTGCTCTAGTTTATCACTTGTTAACATTTACGTGTCACCTTCAAGTATTTTCTGCTTGTTCTCCTAAGCTCAGTCAACAGTACTATATTTGGGAAGGAAACGTGCTTTATGCTAAATCAAAAATAATTGCTTTTTCCATACCTTACAAACCCTCTTTTATCCTGTGAGTACAGCATCTGAACTCTTACTTCATTGTTTATCAAAGTATGAGGATTGTCAGTACTTGCAATGACTGCAAAGGTTTCTGAAGGTTTACTTATGCTGAAATTCAAGAAACATAAATACTACCTGCAAGGACTTAAAGCCTCAGGGACAATTTTAACATGGCCAGTTGAAACTAGATGCTTTCTTTCTTAAGGATGATTGATTGTTAATAAATCAACAAGTATCTGCAAACATGCACCACCTCACTCTGCGGTATTATGTTTCACATCAGTTTTGTTTTGTGCCTGTGTTTTTGCATTACAATAATTAAACAATTAATACTACTGAAAATAAGCAACTTAAAGGAAACTGTGGTCTGACAGTCATCAAGAACATACCCATATCGACTCCAAGATGATACATTTTTGCAGAACATTTCTATGTTGAGAGAGTTGACTGAATCTTCAAATGTTGCCATTCTGGTGATTAGAGAGTTAAGGCAGATAGACAGCTAAATGGCTTTTGCCCCACTGGATTATAAAATCACTTTCATTACTCAGAAACTCATTTCTTGCTGCAGCAGACCCACATCATCTTAATAATAGTAATTATAATAATTACCAGAGCACTTACACTTGCAATTATACAGGGCTGCCTATCCCAGTGAATCCTCCAAGTCTTTAGCAGGAAAGACAACCAAAAATGGGAATCACTATGCCATTGACGTGCAGACATCACTGGAGTGAAAAAAATGGTATCTGTCTTCTCTCTTATTTCCAATTTTTCCTAACAGCTGTTATTCAGAAGAAAGGATTTAAATGAAGGTCAAAAAAATAAAAATAATTCATGAGTTCTGAGTAGAAACTGGAAAAGCCTCAGACACCCAAAGATACAGCTGTTAAAAACACAGAAAATGTCCAGGATAATCTACAGATTTTTAAACGTTTATTGCAAAGATTCTTCCCTTTAGGATCATGGTCTGCAGCCAATGTTCTCAAAATATACACACCAAAGAATATCTATTGAGTGACCATAACATGTCTGTCAGCTCCTGCATCCTTGATGGCAGGTATATACTTTCTCCATAATCTTCTGGATGATTCCCTAGGAATCAGGACTGTAGTATTTTGAATATAGAGGACAAACAATTCTACTTGTATAGCCTCTTTCGCTTCAGTAATTTCTAAATCACGCCATATTTTCAGGTTTATTTTAGCTATGTTGTAAGTATATGTGGATTGTATATGGACAGCTTTGCACAGTAATTTCTGATTGGCAGTCTCAGAACATTCTAGGCTTATTTGATTTAAATTGTTTTTCCCCCTCTTCAATAGTCTATAAATATAATGAAAATAGCTCATTGTATTAATACTTCTCTTTGTGATCTTGGCTGGAATTAGTAGTTTAGAATAGTTGAATACTGAAAAATATAAACTCCAAACTTTTGACAAAAGTTCCTCATCCTTTTAAGTTCTCCTTAAGAACAACTTATTTCTAGACCTCAGGATGACAGTAAGTTAGATGTCTTGGTTTTCTTCTTTCTTATGTCTGTACTTCCAAACACAAGTCTTTCTTCAAATGCTACCTCATCCATGCAGAATGAAATAATCTTGCTCTCTTCTGAAATTCACAACATAAGTGCTAGTATTTTCTTTGCTCAGAGCACTTAATCAGTTTAAGGTTTATGAAAGCAGGGATCTTGTCAATTGGTGCCAAGAGCATTCATAGTGCTTATTACATAGAAGGTACTCAATAAAATTATTTGATTTGTGTATTCAGGTGGATGTTTTACCTTTACAACCCACAGTGCCAGATGGTTAGTAAATATTTAGTAAATAATAATGATTGTGATTTGTCCCAAATTTCTGTAAACTGATAGAGAAAAAGGTCCTATCTTACTTACCATTTTATCTTCTACAGTGTCTTGTATATACTATATGTAATCCTTATTTAGCAAATAGATTCAGCCTAGGAATTATTTTCATGGTGTGCTACTTAAATACACATCCAAAGTTTTATATCCTTTATAAAATACTTTTATTCCATACAATTTATATTTAATTAGGAGTCAGATTTCCTGAAGTACTTTGGGAACAAGTGACAACTATTCCAAAAGGCCTTTCCAAACACAGTAAATTTGAAATACATTTTAAGAGAAAAGAAAGAAATGTCTCTTCTTCCTCCCCCAAAAGCTGGTCTATACTGAAGGACTTAATGTTCCTAGCAGATAACTAAAAAATGTGCTGAATCCAAGGGAAGAATTTATGTGTGGCCACTTGAACTTCAAGAAATAATTGCCTTGCTAAGATTTATCTTCCCTACAATTGGGTTAATGGAAGCTTATATTTTGGTATGCAAAGAATCCTTTTTTTTAAAATAAAAATTTGTAAATCTCTTGGGCATGTTACCCTCTTATTTGACAAGAAAAGTTGCCTTCACATATAATCTGTCATGGCAAAGTCTCTGCAAAAATGCGCTACTGGCGAGTCTTTAAATGAAAACACTATTTCTTGGAGATGGACGATAATGGCCACATTCTCCCAGTTATGTGTTTTTGAAAGAATAAGTGATTCTCATTACAGGAGGGAAGAAAAAAAGTTAAAAAATTGCAAAAACAATAAATTCATAGTTTTTCACTCTAAGAGAAGGAAACAGTAAAATGAAGATGCTTGCCTGTTTGCTTCTCCTAAGGATTTGTTTCAGAAGCAGAAAGCATGTCTTTGGTGGGCTTGAGTGTCAGGTTTTAGATTAGCTGCTGCCCTAAAATCTATCTTGATGGGCTTGTGTTAAATGGTAAGGTTGTGAAATGAAATACAAATTAGGCTTAAGTAGGCTAGATTGCATTAAAAATGCACTCGACTGTGCAGGGAAGTTCAACCAAAGTTCAGGGAGTTCATGCTGGTGCGAAGTGGAGAGAAGGGCTGGGTACAGCGTCATGTCTGCTGTGGGTGGGACTCACAGAGACATCTTCTGGCTTCTGAAGACGACATAATATACACAAACATGGACATTCCAGAAGTGACTGACAGCCTGCAGGATGAAGTTAATTTGATCCATCTGAAGATAATTCTAGCAATTGGCTCTATGACCAGAATGCTCACTGTTGGTTCACACTAAACGTATGTTGACTGATTCTCCAAACAGAGCATCTATCTGCATCATGAATACATCTGCCTTTAAAAGTTATCATTCATATGCTTCTGAGTAATAAACAAAATTGAGCTGTATAAACACAGATATTCTTATCTTTTCAATTATACACTTTCAGCATGATTTACATAATTCAAAAAGAACTTTGAATTATTCCATGTATCCTATTATTTCATCCTTTTAACATTAAAAAAATCCATAAATTTGAAACAGATGACGTTTCCCTTTCCAGCTTATCTGTTACAGCTGAAATTTGATAACACAATTATTTGCTCTTGATAGACCAAAATCTAAAACTATTTGCATTGCTGAAAAGGGATAGCATATATACTAAGACCCATTCAAATATTTTATATTTCTTATTTAACATAATTCTTCCAAAAATGCTATGATGAAGTTACTGTTATTGCCTTTACCCCCATTCTAAGGATGAAAAGCTGAGGCACAAAGAGGTTTAGTAATTTACAGAGAGACCAGGCTTGTATGGAATGAAGCCAGGATTTAAACACAGGCCATTTGGCTGCAGAGACAGAAACTTATGCTACTGTATTGTGACATCCCACCATCTCATGCTTAATGAAAGAAGGAATTACAAAGGACACACAGATAGAACACGTGAATGCTCCAAACTGAGAGATCAAAAGTGGGACTACATATAACCAGTATATATAATTTACTGGTTTAAACAGCTAATGGATGCACAGTTTCTTTTTGAAGTGATGCAAAGATTTTGAAAACTGACTGTGACAATAGTTACACAATTCTGTAAATACACTAGAAACAGTTTGTGGGTATGTGTGTATGTGTGCATAAATATATAACTTTGTACATATATGCATGTGTGTATATATATATATATATATATGATTATATATATATTCTATAGAGTTATGTAAAGTTATATACATATAACCTTAACCAGGCTATATTTTTAATATATGTGATTTGATTATTTTAACTAATCTCTCAAATTTTTATTGAAAGGTTGCCAGATCAGGAAAGAATAATCTATAACATTTAATCTTATGTAACCACATTCAAGGATTGTCTAAAATCATGAAATATAATACCACAATTTTTTTGTGCGTGGCTTGATTGTGACTGACACACACACACACACACACACATATGTCTCTGTGTATCCTATTTATGAATCTTCTCTTCTAATTATTCAGAAAAAATTCTAATTCTCTTTCTTCCTTTTTAAAATTTTCTAATTATAATGGGAAATACATTCAAATATAATATTTTTATCATTTTCCTTCAGCCTCCATTAAATATTTCTCCAATTTGAATTATGGAAAAGTAGAGAAGTCACTTTGGAGGGGGGCCACTTCCTGAACACATTTACCTTTAAAATAAGTGGATTTCAGCTGCTTTGGTCAGTGGAGGTTGACAAGCATGTAACCTTATCAAACCAAAGCACTCTATTCTCAATCTGGCATATTGATATTTATAGCCTAGTTTTCCTATGGTTACATCCTCATATGGAATGATTTCTAATGCCCTAGGGAAAAATTAGAGGATAGTTATACCTGCAATATATAAGATACCATATAGTACATTTTTTTAATTTTACTTGAGAGCATATTTTGTGGTACAGATTGTGAGACAGGATAAAACAAATACACTACATTGCATTTCTATTTACACTGTGTTATATGATTTTATACATATAATAAAAGGATCTCGTTGACCCTTGTATTCTAAGCCACTTGAAAAAATATGCATATTTGATTTTAATCATAAACAGCTTTAGTCTCCATTATGGTTTTCTTCTTTTAGCCTGCATCAACAGTCATTTAAATAAAACATTTATTTGTAAAAGTGTATACTTGAAATAGCTGATTACAACCCTGTTTGGGGTTTTTATGATACCTCTTTTAAAGAGTTATTTTTTTAGCTTAAAATTCAAACATTTCATCTTTTAAAATGACTCATGTCTGATTTGGTATGCTTGAATTAAACATAGCTAATCTACTTGAATCTCTCCCTGTTTAAGGGATCCTTTCTGAAAAACAGGCATGGCAGTTAACTTCCTCTCTGCGGCTTTCCAAGAATAAATTAAAATGTGCAAAATGATTTGAGATTCGTGGTGAAAGGATGCTTTAGAGTGTTAATTCCCCATGAATTTTCCCTCCAGGATTCTGCTTACATGAGCAGGATACTTCTGGAATTAGTTGTGAAGTTAGGAAGATGTGAGTTAGTTCACATAAATATCATTATTTGTCGTGTACGTGCATGTGTGTAAGGATAAGTCTGTGTGACAGGGCAGGCAAGCCAAGAGATTGAAAAATAAAATCTGTCAGAAGAAATGCTCTGGGGATAGAATGGATATTTTCAGGAATTTGTTTTGTGTCTCTTAACATACTTCAGCAGTGCAGCATACCATTGAATTTGACGATGATCAGAGTTTTGAGACCTGCAAATAAAATAAAGAACAGCTTTATATTGTGGTTTACAGTTGAAATTTTAGAGTTTCAATGGTTTTTCCATTCCTATTTTAATGTTCTAGGGTGGGGAAGGAATGTAACATACTTTTATTTCCTGTGGATTAATTACAATGGGAAAAAATTTCTCACATTTTATGGGAACACAGTATAAATAGGATTGCCTTTAGCAGCAGAATTACAAATCTTGTCTCTGATAATACTGTACAAATTTCTGAATTTTCTTCTAGATTTCCCCCTTTATTTACAATTATATTACAATAGTTCTAAGTTGGTGTATACTACCTAAGTGCTTTTTAATGTTTTCTTTAACCATCACACACACACACACACACACACACACACACACACACACACACACACACACATCCAGAATACAATTTAGGCTATTAGGATTATAATTTGCTAAAAAAAAACGAAAGGTGGGATGGATTTCTTTGTTTCCAAAAATCAGTTTTTTAAACATCTCTAAGTCTAATTTACAAATACGGCAAATACGATCATTTGGTTGGTCTAACAATGTCAAATACTAGCTATATTTATGAAGAGAGGCAAGGTGGTGTAGGTTTTGAATGGGTAGGAAATACTGTGAAGATATAAACAAAAGAGTTTGAAATTCAAGTAAATTTATGGTGAGACTAAAAGAAAAGGTGGCTTTATCATTTGCTTTTTAATGCAACTGTCATTTGTCAGGAGATTTGTTTTCATAAAGTGCTTTCAGATTTGGTGCCCAGGTGTCTTTTCAAGTCGTGTAGAACAATTGGAATTAGGCACTTAATCCTTCAACTTGTCAACGTCAAGGAAAACGAAAATGGATTAAGCAGTAAAAACTTCCTCAAGGTTTGAGAACGTATTTGTCTTTAGGAGCACCTCATTCATTGGTCGCTGTTTCTTTTTCTTTTTTTTCACCACTTCTCAAGAATATGGAGGTGGGCCTCTGTTGTTTTAGGGGCAGGATTATATCTCACCCACCATGTTAGGAAATTGTCTGGTCTTATAGCAGACTCCCTACTGATGGAGTTCATGTAAATTCTGCTTAACCAAAACCCCTAGAGGAAGTCTGTTTATGAATGAAAAGTATAGTGCGCTGTTTTCTCTCTATCTGGTTGTCACTTTCTCTTTAGACATGTTTAGCATGTTATGAACTCTTTCTGCCCATTACTAACAAAGAACAATCACATTTTTTAGTCCCAGCTTTATACCAAGAATTCTCTGTGAAGTTCATGAAACTTAAGAATCAGGGACTCTGACTTGTAAGGTCCTTTTTCAAGTCCTGGGAGAGGTCCTATCAATGCATTCAGATAGTCATGCTTTTGTAAAAATTCCAAAGATTAGATAGTTTCATCACAATTGATCAAGCCCTGAGCCTTTACCACTTTGGCTTCCCTTAGATCACATTTCCCCTCACTCTAAGAAATGATCATAGGCAACTCTAGGATCTGGCAAAGAGGAAGTAAGTTTGATATCCATTTAGTCTGATCTTTGGGGATGATGTTTATTTGGTTCATAATAAGTTACGTGTATAGGTATTGCTGGTATTATTTATGCCAACGCATGCTTATCACTATAGAAAGCAATGTGTCCCATAATGCCATAAAAACATTTTATGTCCCATAAAACATGTGTGTTTAATGGGACAGATAAATGTTTGAAATATATAGAACTAGAAACTAGCTGGTACAAACTTTTTCAAGGATCTTATGTGTAAAATTTTAACTGAGAACTTGGTTTTCACTGATGTCCAATCAAAAAAAGTTCTCTTCTGTCAGGAACATATTGAAAGAATAAAAGACCTAGGATTAAACCTAAGTAAGGAGGGGAAAGGCCTATACTCCGAAAACTATGATGTTGATGAGGAATTAAAGAAGACAAAAATAGATAGGAATCGATCCCATGCTCATGGATTGGAAGAATTATTATTGTCAAAATACTCATCTTGCCCAAAGCAATTTACAAATTCAATGCAATCCCTATCAAAATACCAATTGCATTTTTCAATAAACTAGAGCAAATAATCAATACGGGACCACAAAAGACCCCAAATAGCTAAAGCAGTACTGAAAAAGAAGAACAAAGCTGCAGGTATCATGCTCCCTGACTTCAAACTAAACTACAAAGCTATAGTAATCAAAACAGTATGATACAGGCACAAGAAAGACCTATAATCAATGGAACAGAATAGAAAGCCCAGATATAAATCCATGCATATATGGCCAATAAATATATGATAAAGGATCCATGAATATACAGTGGAGAAAAGATAGTCTGTTCAATAAATGGTTTTGGGAAAATTGGACAGCTTCATGCAAGAGAGTGAAACTAGTTTACTGTGTAACCCCCACTTGAAATGGAATTAAGATCTAAATGTAAAACATGAAACTATAAAACTCTTAGTAGAAAACATGGACAAAAACTCTTGAACATAAGCATGAGCAGTTTTTTTCTGGACACATCTGCCTAGGCAAGGGAAACAAAATAAAAGATTAATAAGTGGGACTACATCAAACTTAAAAGATTCTGTACAGCAACAAAATAAAAAGCCAACCTATAGTATGGGAGACTATATTTGTAAATGATTTATCCAATAAGGGGTTAACATCCCAAATATACAAAGAACTTACAGAACTCAACACCAAAAAAGAGAAATAACCCAATTAAAAATTGGGAAGACATGAAAAGAAGAAATAGATGAAATGTAGATGGCCAACAAGCACATGAAAAGATGCTCCACATTTCTAATCATCAAGGACATGCAAATCAAAATCCCAATGAGATATTATCTCACACTGGTTAGAATGGCCACTGTCCAAAAGAAAAGATAATAGAAGTGCTGGTGAAGATGTGGAGAAAAGGAAGCCCTCCTACACTGTTGGTGAGAATTTCAATTGGTATAGCCGCTGAAACCAGTATGGAGGTTTCCCAAAACACTAAAAATAGAAATACCATAGGAATTTACCCCAAGAAAACAAAATCCCTGATTCAAATCCCTGGAGAATATAGCTAATGATTCTGTAACATCTTTCTATGCTGACAGTAACTGTGCTAGTGGGGGTAAGTATTTAATAATGTGTGAAACTATTGAACCACTATATTGTACACTTGAAACTCACAAAACATTTTATTATCAACTATACATCAATGAAAAGCAAATTATAGTACAAAAAAAGAACATATTAAAATTTGGGGCACATATAAAATAAATATACAACTAATTTTATTTTTATTTATTAATGGGAATGGCATATTTGCAAAAGTTTAGTAAACCTTTTTAAGTGGAAATATATTTTAGACATTTCAGTAAAGCAGGAAAGAAATTTCCAACTACTTATTTGGACATACATGCTGTGAACTTTTTATCACTTCAGACGTTTTACATAATTAAGGAAATTTTCGGATAAAGTGAACGGGACAAGAACTATAAGTCACAAGTATAAATGGTAAAATTGATAGACTTTTTTTTTATATTGACAAGGAAATTGTAACCAAAAGCAGTAATTTATTTTAAGAAAGAAATGAGTTTCAAATAGCAGTAATAAAAGGGTCTTTTGATTGTTAGTAATCTACTTAATACAAAGGAAATTTTTACATGAATATATTGTAAGGATTAAATTATTCTTCTGACTTTACAAAAAAAACTTTTATCAACAGAAAATAAGACAGAATTTATAATATATCAGTATATTGCACACTTTGATATAAAACTGGTAACATGTATCAGAAAATCAAAAAGAACTTAGGTTTCGTCAATATACATACACACTCACATACGCACACACTTTAAATGCTCTGAAACTGAAGTCCCCAAATTGACTATGCTAAAGCTCATGTGACATTACTAAACACATGACAAGCTGAAAGACACTTGTCGACACGACTAATTATAATAATAAAAATAATTAAATCAAACATGACTAATGAAAAACTGAATTATCTTTCTGTTCTTATTGCAGATATAGAAATGTTATTAAAACTATTGTCATAAGAAGAAACCATCAAATAAACATACAGCCAAGCGTACATAAAAAGAAATATTAAAGGGGTATGTCAGGAAAAGAATTACTTTAAATACCTGAGTTACTTGAATTTTTATTTTTGTGGTGTTTGTCTACTTTTTAAAATTTGTAAGTTTAAAATTTTTATTTATGTAATGGATACTAAAATATAAAATGTGTGCATATATACACTTATACACACTATATATACTACACATATACACACTATATAAACATATATATGTATGTGTGTGTGTATATATATAAATATGTTATTTAATTTTACATTCACAACTTATGTTATTCTTCTTAAAATGAGACTCCAAAATAATATAAGCCTCAGGGTCCTAAAAACCTGGAACTGTCTCTACCAGAAAATAAAGTTTCTTTGAGTACAAGCAACAGAAACCTGGTGTGTATTTAATTTAAGAAAAAAAAGACAGGTTTATTATTATATTATTCATTGTAAGAGCACTGTGTTCCTCACAGAATCAGAGGGAGAACTAAGTGGCTGAGACTGAGGAAGTGGAAGCCAGGAGTGTAGACAGACTCTGGGTTTTCTCCATCAGTTGGCAGGTCCTGCTGTCTCCGTAAGTGCATCCTCACTTGAAATTCAAATGAAGAGGAGTGTCTAAGCTCGAAAGGATTATGTTGGTAGAGTCCCTTGAGTGACAGCCTACAAGAACACATGGATTGGGAGCCAAGCAGTTTCGCCAGGGAAGATAGGCAAGCGAGACAGAAAGAGAAAGGATCTGCTGCAGCCAGATACTGTGTTTTATGTTGGAGATCTTTGGGAGAAGCAGGGGCAAGCCAGCCTTGTGCTTTTCAAGAGCTTGCACTTTATTGCAAGAGAGATTGACATAAATGAATACTTAGGAAATTATGTGAAGGGCTTAGGGGATACGGAAGCACAGGGCAGGGAGACAAAGCTCACACTAGGCTTTCTTGGAGAGAAAATGCCTAGCTGAATCTAGATTCTGGTCCTAGTCTTCCTTTCTTGAAAAATATAAATGAAATTGTATTTTTGTATATGGCTTCCATAACAAGAAATTAAGAGAATCAAATCTTTCCAACACAGGCACTACCCTTTCCAAGGAAATTGAATCCCAGGTAAGTTAAATAATTTACAAAAGAAAATACAGCCACTTGGTGGCAAAATTTTACTAGAACCTAGTAAATTTTCTGATTCTTACTCCAGTACTTTGTTCATCATTTCACTCAGCAGAGGAAAGGAACTCAGAGAGCTTGCCAAACATTGGAGTGAATGAATAGGAATTTATAGGAAAGCAAGGAGAAGTCAGCAAAAAGATCTGGTATTTATCATATTAATTCAGGAAACATGGCTAAAGATAAGTATATAAAAACTTTTAAATTGAAACATAGTAAGTACAAGTTAAAGAGAGTAGTCTGTTGGAGGGGAAAACGGACATTTCCTTATAGGAAGCCATAAGCAGGAATCTATGGGATTTTTAAGCTAATTGACAGCATGTTCAACAGTGAAAGCAATGACACATGCCAAACGTCATTTAACAGACTTTAAATCCGCCTGAGTAACAAATGCATAACCCATTCAGACGTAGGTTCCTGGCTTTGGTTTCCTAAGAACATGTAGACAAATACACTTTAGAACATATATTAAGATTCATGACTTACAGCTTACACAAGGATGTTATTACCCAAAACTCAGGGTAATGGATAATAGAAATTCCAGGTCTGTAAGCCCAAGAGTAATACTGAGCATGAGGGAAACAATCAAGGCAGAAAGCAAGCAAGGATGTGGAATATGCCCTGCACCAAATGTGTTCCCAGCGTGCTTGCTAAATTGTTTATAAACTCATTTCTGCCTTCCTTCCTCCTCTTTTTTTTCCTTTTCTTATGGATTCATGCAGACATTTCCCTTGTAATCCTGGGAATTTTTCCTCACTGTCATTTTAGCAATGATCTTTTCCACTGTTAGGTCATGCAATTGAAACATTTTACTCAGCTAATGCATATAAGGTTTCACTAGTTGAATTTATTGCATTTGGTAGAGTCCTGGTGAGATCTGTGACTATGTGTCTAATGAAGTAGAGAGCAGTAAGAATACGAAATTTTGTGTTAAGACAGAATTGAGTTTGAAACTTCACTCCATTACATGATAACCTTATGACTTAAACAAATATGTGAGTAAATGAAATCTGTTTCTTCTTTTATACTGTGAGGGTAATAGTAACCCCATCTCATTGTGATGTTGAGAGGATTAAACAAAATAATTAAAAGAGAGCTCTCAGCGAATCTCATCATCACTGACAACAGCAATATCTAGACAAATGGGTATCTTCTCTGAAGCAAACCTATATCCTGTAAGCCACTTCTGCACTTTTTTTCTAATGATACATCTGAATTGGCTAATTTTCAAATAATTTCCTATAGTAATTTTCTTTACATATTAGGCTTTTATTGAGGGGGAGCTTTAATATAAAGCAGAAAGAAAGAAAAGCAGGGAAAGATGAAAGATTGGTAGCAGGAAAATTGAGGTTACAAGTGGATACAGTAGATATTACTTTAGCATATGAACCATTGTATTTGAACTCATTACTCTTATTTTTATTTTCTCCCAGGGCATGTCTTTGCTCCCCTCAAGTCCTGGCTACAGAGGGTTAGGAAGTTCAGACCTGCCAGGCTTAATCTGAGTCATCTGATGAGAATGAGGGAGGTAGGGGTGAAGTCAGGGGCTTGAGTAAATTGAGTACGTTTTGGAATAGCTCCTCCGGGAAATTGCACAGGGATTCCGCCATGAGTGAATAAAAGGGTTATGGAGAAGTGCTGAGTGGAAAGAGAAGGCATTTTCAAAGGATCCTGTTAGCCTAGTTACATGACTGTCTCTAACCTAACTCAACAGTTCTTGGTTAGAAGTAAAAAACGGAATATTTCTATCTGAAAGAGTTGCTAAAGGTGGAGATTTGAAAGAACCCTGAGTAAAGTTAGTCTCATTTTACTGTTTGGAGGCTGAGTTCCTGGACTGGACACTGTTTATTTGTTTTCATTGCATTTAAAATTTTATGTGTTCCATGTAACATAATGAAGTTACTGTTTCACACATTTAATTTTTTCTTGTCGTGAAGGAAATAGTTTACTCTAAATGTGGAAAAAAATATGACCCTTAATTTACCCAAAATGAGAAATTAGAAATCTGAGATTTTGTAGGCATGCCTTTTATATGAATGAAGAGGAAAGAGACGCAGAGAGGAATAGCTTTCAACATATAGTCTATGATGATAGATATATCTCATATTTAAATTATATATATATCATATGTAGATAATAAACATGATAATATATTACAGATTAGTTTATAATCATATTTAAAAATGTTAATACATGTAAAGTTTTCTATGATTTTAGATACCATTCTATAATTTGGAATTGCTGCATGGTATTCTCCTTTAGTTATTGGAGTGTGGTTTATTTAACTAATCCTATAGGGCTTATTTGTAGATTTTATTTTGGTTCTTACCATTGCATTCAGAATTGCATTGAACAGACTATAGTTAATGCTCAGACCCATTCATGATTATTTGTTTAGTATATATTCCTGAAAGAAGACTTACTTGATTGACTATATGATCATTTATATACCACTTGTTATACATTGTCATTTGTCCTCTAGAATGACTGTTACAAATGTGTCCTATGAGTATCCTTCTAGGTAGTGATTCAGAAACTTGATTAACATAAAAATACTGTGGTTTACTTGCTTATGTATCCTAAACTTTTAAACAAACACAAAAATATATAGTTGTGTTCCTTTTGTCAAAAATTATTAAATTTTCAAACATTTTAACTATGACTTATCTTAAACATAAGAAATCCCAGAAAATAATAAAAACAGACACCAATGTACCCATGATTACAATTGTATGGATAAAATATTTCCACATTTGTTTTTAATCCAAATTTTCCACAATTGATTAAACTTTACAGCTGAGATATACAGTGTTTTCATATTTACTTTCCTGAGTATAATTGAGAATGAACAGAACTGGTCTTCCATTCCATTAATTTCTTTTTTTACTAGGATTTGAATCTGTCATTTCCTTCCTCTTTTTCAAACTCTTGAGATGAAATTACAGTTTCTTAAAACTTATTTCATATTGTTTAAAAAATTCTATTGGCAATAGCACTTTTCTATTTACATATTTATACAAATATTAGTCTCTCTTCTTCCAAACTAAGTCTTTCAACTCTAAGTAAGCAATCATAATTTTTTCTGTCATACCAATTTCATATACTCATAAAATGCATCTTATCTATACAAGGTCTTTCTTTTTTTTCCTCTCTTCTTCTTTCTTAGCCAGGAAAAAATAAATCATTAAAAAAAATTACCCTAAAACCTGATTCTTCCTTTTAAAAACATAGCATAAAAACCGTTCCTCATGAATGAATATAGGACTAGTTTATTTTACTGTTGCCTCATAATATCACTAAATCTGAACACATCATTACTAAATTCAATATTTGAGGATACATAGCTTGTTTATAATACATGTGCTATTAAAATTTTGTGATGCTTATTTCTGTTCACAAATCATTATGTATTATAACATTTCTATGTACCATGTATTCTTAAAATAAAACTATATGGCCAAAATACATTTATATTTTTAAAAGATAAACTTTGTTATTTTATGTGTTAGCAATATTGTAGCAAGTTGTATTATAACCAACAATATATGAGTGTGGGCATTTGCACATACTCTCACCTACATTAGATGCTATCACTTCTTTTCATACAATTTGATGTTTTATTGTTTCATGAAATTAATTCTAAGGCTACAGACTTCCTTCTGAGTATAACTACAGCCATCCTACAGAGATTTTGATACATAATACATTTTATTTTCATTTGTATCTGAAAGGATTTTTTCTTGGCCTCATCTAGTTTTCTGTATTCAATATTTCCCTGACCCACTCCTTCATTTTAGAATTTATGCATCTCATTACTATTTATCAAGACATTGTATGAAGTTTCTTAGTTATTTCATAAGCTTTTTATGTTAGAATAGATTTAAATTTACAAAAACAGTATGAAATTGCACAGAAGTTTCCCATTTCACCCACATCCAGATTCCTCTCATATTAGCATCTTACAGTAGCATGGTACATTTGTCATAATTAACAGACCAATATTGACAAATTTTTATTAAATAAACTCCCCCTACCATATGCAAATATCTTGAGTTTTTTACCTGTTGCCTTTTTTCTATTCCAGAATCCCAGCCAGGATGCCACATCACATGTAGTCATTAGACCTTCTCAAGCTCCCTGTGAATTCATGTGACAGTTTCTCAGTTTCATTACCTTTAGTGACTTTGACCGTTTTGAGGAATAATGCTTAGGGATCTTGTATATTGTTCTGCATTTGGAATTTGCCTGCTGTTTTTCTTATTATTAGATTGAGATTACAATTTGGGAGAGGAAAGTCACAGAGGCAAAATGCTATTTTTATCACATCACCTCAATGGCGGATCAATGGTATATGATATTAACAGGACCTATCCCTATTTATGCTAATTTTGGTCATGTAAATGAGGCAATCTTGTCTTTCACCACAGTAAATTAGTCCTTTCCCCCCTTTCCAAACCTAACTCTTTGAAAGGAAGTCACTATGCACAGCTCACACTTAAGGAGTGGGGGTTATGGTCAGCCTCCTTGAGGGAAGACCAGCTATATAAATTCCAATTGTTCTGCATCTGAGATTTGTCTTTTCTCTCCATTTTATTTATTTATTCAAATGTTTATTTACATCAGTATGGACTCATGGGTATTTATTTTATACTTAGGTTTATAATCCAATTTAACCAATTACTGTCTTTTGTCACTGGAAGCTTTGTCAGATAGAATTTGTGTCCCTTTGATATTCATCATTGTGTTTTGTTTTGTTTTGTTTTTGACTACATACTTCTTTTCTAGCACTATAAGATGTTCAATACTCATTGTATGTATTTCCTACTCTAGAACTAGAATCAGCCATTTCTACAAAATTCCTGGTTCTATTTTTTTTTATTAGTCTTAGAAACCAAGTACTATGTCCTAAGTCTGCTTGTTGATACGTGTACCATTGCTCATAGGCCCTCTCCATGGAGAGTGGGGAAAGAAGTATATACACTAACACTTGAATACACATATCTATCTCTATCTTTAATCTGTATCAATAGCTACATCTGCACCTATCTGTATCTATATTAAGTTGAACATGAGTTCATAATGTTGTCTCCAACTGTAATCCCTTACCAAATGGACTCCTCCCCTTGCTTACATGAAAACTCACTCCAGCCATGAGTTCTATAACTCAGTTCTATAACTCTTCACCGTTCAACTTACAGACTCCATTTATTTCCAAAGCTACTGCTGTTAGAAAGTTTATCCTACATAGCCTTCAGTTAGATTGTTGGCTACATTTGTAATACAATTTTATTCTTTTGCCACAGTCTGCATTGTCCTGGATGCCCTGATTTCTGGAAAGAGCTCCTCAATTTACATACATGAAGGTTCACTCTTTGTTCTGTTTGGCATGTTCTTGTGCTCTTCTCTTTCCCTGATCATCTTCCTTATTCTGAAGTCAGCTTTTTTTATTGAAATTAACATAGCTACATCTGCCTTAGTTCATTAGTGTTAAAACAGTTCTTTCTCCACCTATTTACTTTTAACCTATCTGGCTATATAATTAAATTTCTTCAAGACAAGTTGGTTTTTATCCAATCTGTCAATCCTTTGTGAAACACACTCGTCAGTAATTTAATTCATGTGTTTACACCATTCACATAGAAAATGATTACTGATATCATCTTATGCATACCTATCATATTTATAACTGTGTTCTATTCATTTAACTTGCTCTTTGTGCCTTTTTGCCCTCCTTTTTCTGTGTTTTCTGGTTTTAATTTTAATTGAGCACTTATATGGTTCCCTTACACTCCTCTCTAAGTGTACCAACTATACCTATATTCTATGATTATATTGGTTGCCCTAGAGTTTACAATATACAGTTTTAACTGACCTGTGCCTAACTTCTAGCAACGCTATATTGCTTCAAGCTTTGTGCAGGTACTTTATAATAAAATATTCTCCATTCCTTTCTCCTCTCCCTTGTGACATTGCTGACATTTATTTACTTTACCTATATGCTACTGTCATCCAATTTATTGTTCTTATCATTGCTTTAAATACAATTACCTTTTAAATAAATTAAGAGTAGGGAAATTACATTTTATATTCACTTATGCCTTCTCTGATGTCTGCCTATCTTTATGGGAATCCATGTTTTTGACCTGTATCAATTTTCTTCTTCCTAAAGAAATTTTTAACCTTTATTGCAAAACAGGTCTACTGATGGTGAGTTTCTTCAGGCTTTGTTTGTCTGAGAAATTTTTTGCTCCTTCACTTTTGAGGAATTATTTCACTGGATTTGAAGTCCTTTTTTTTTTTTTTCAACACTTCAAATACTTCATTCTATTATATCTTCCCTTGCATAGTTTCTAATGAGAAAGCCACCTCACTTATCCTTGCTTCTCTGTAAGAACATAGCTTTATTCCTCTGATTATTTTTAGAATATTCTTTATTTTTGATTTTTGGCAGTTTGAGTATCCTACAGTGACTTTGGTTACTTTTGGTATCTATCCTGGTAGTGTTTTACGAATTTCCTGCATGTGTAATTTGGTGTCTGTCATTCCTCTGCGAACCTTTGGACATGATTACATCAAATATTTCTTCAGCTCTGTTCTCTGGATTTGTCCTTCTGGTATTCCAGTTAAGTGCATGTTACACCTTTGGAAATCACTCCACTGTTCTTCAATGTTCTGTTTTTTTTTTTTCCATTATTTTTCCTCTTTCCACTTATGGTTTGAAAGTTTCTGTTGAGCTCTTCAAGCTCACCAGAATTGCATTGAATCTAAATATAAGTCTATTGAAGACTTTATTTCTGTCACTTATTAATTTCTAGAATTTCTTTTTCATTCTTTCTGAGGATTTTCTTCTTTCTGCTTATGTTATCCTTTCCGAGCTCTGGCAATCTATCCACTGGAGAGTAGGACTGTGTTACAGAGGTAGTGCTAGGTGTATTTCACAATGATTACACTTTATTATTTCCCCTCCCCCTCCTGAAGCCATGAGGAGAAATTTCTTGGATTTTTTACCATGAGTTCCTTATGTACTACCCACAAAGTACGCCCTCTCCTGCCACTGAAGACTGCAGTACCTAGGAGTGCCTGCCTCATGCACTAGGCTTTGTTCTGACTCCAGCCTATGACCGAAACTATCACCTATGTTTCTTACTAGTTTATGGACTCAGTGGCTTCTGTTTGAGCGAAGCAAACTGACCATTTTTCCTCGGTTATGCTTGTCTTCCCAGATTTCAATGTGGTGGCTTCCCCTGTAACCACAGTTCTCTGAGGTATTTATGAAATGTCGTTATTTTCAGTTTTTCCATATTTTTCTTCTTTTAAGTACTGGAATGAATGACATTAGCCAAGCTCAGAGTTGAAACCTGAAATCATACTTAAAATTTTAACACATTTTAGGATATTTTCTTTACTTCCTATAGTTAATTGGAAAGTATATCTTTTTCTCCTAAGCAAAAGGACATTAACATCTATGCGAGTTGTACAATTACTGCTTCTCCATTCACATCCACCTTTCTTAGCCCTCCTTCATGATAATGAAGCTAGACTCTACAAACATTTCAGCTAGCAAAGTGTTAGGTCTTCTCAGTCGAGGGCATTGGAGGAAGACTACAGGAGGAAGGAGTTCCTTTTCCAGGTTTGGGTGTATTTCTTCTTGTTTTTATGGCTTGGAGGACAGTGGCTCTTCTGAGCTAGTGGTGTGTGGGGAACCTTATGGCATGTGCCCTCCAGTCAGTATTGCCAGTGCCCAGTGAGCACCTTCCTGACAAGTATCCCTGGCACTGAAGTAGGTAACTTCTAAGCCAGTCTTGCAAGCATCCCAGAAATGAACTGTCTAATGAGTTTTGGCAACATCCCAGCAAATAGCTTTACCGTCACAAGTCCCTAACCGGAGCATTTCAATAACCTTCATTCACCAAGTCACAGCTGACCCTCTACAATGTGGAAGAACTTTCAACTATGGGGCAGGCTTCTCCAAACATTGTTCCTTCCTCGGGCAATGTCCCTCAGTCTTGAGATAGTGGCAGCTTCCTCTTTCTACTATTCCTGTAATCTTTAGAATAATTTTTTTTAACTTCACTTAGGATTTAATCTCCTTTCCCTACTCAGTACTTCTTTAATAAAAACACCATTGTTCAAATTACTAGGGTTGTTTCTGTCACTGGACCTCATCCTTAATGTTACAGTATCTTTTACCACCCTTTCACTACCATTGAAGTCAGAACGTTTCATACAATGATTATCATTAATAGTTTTAGCTTATATAACTAGCTATTTCAAATGTATAAAATCTTTGAATGAATGTTGTTCATTAAATCATTTTCTAATAATTTAACCAGGTCTTCATTCTGCTATTTTTTTTTTCTGATTTTGAAAATGCTCTGTATATTTCTTGACCAAAAATATCTTTCATGACTCCTTTTGGGCATGTTTTGAACTTAGTTTTAAAATTCTCATTTATTGGTATGTTCGATTACCTTTCTTTTCTGAAGACTATCAAAATTGTTATGAATCTATTTTTTCCCTAATACAGTCTTTTCTACCATATGATTCGAACTTAAGGAGTAGAAAATATTCATTTGTATACTTATGACCCAGTCTACAGCACAGTTGTATGGCTCTAGTTATACTATTTCCAACAATATAACCCACTTATTTTTGTAAACATCTAAAAATGAATGAGATCTGCTCTGCCTCAATACATATTAAAATGAATACTTACCTAATCCAGAAAAGGACATACTATAATCTCTTAAGGTTTTTCATCTGACATTTGATTTTCTGCTTGAAACGTGGGAGGTGGCAGAGTTGTGTTCTCTAAGAAGAATTCTGTTAGGAAGAGAGAAATAAATTACCAAATTAAAGAGGACCTTGAACATGTTACCCCATTCTGTAGATATTATTGATGCAGATACATTGTAATGCATACTTTTAGACATGTGATCTTTATTAACTATAGTTATTTATAAGCAGGCAATGCACAATTCATCAATATCCACTCTCTCCTTGTTTTCTGTTGTCGATACCTCCAATTAATTAGCTCACATTGTTTCTTAGGTTTGTCAGAATCCAGGGGCCCCTTGTAGCTACTTGAGTTGTCATCAGTCCTCACCGATGTTATCAACCTTCCTTACTGTTGTATGTGTGCTCTTCATCTCTGTTCCTGTCCATTCATCTTAGTATATCTTGTAAGGTCATCACAGCCCTGCCATAGAAGTCCCCATGTTTGACTTTAGAGTTTGCAACTCAGGATTGCCTCATACAGAAAATGTTGGAGTTTGGGAATGAATATTCAATTTTACTCTGTCTGAGTAAGCTACTTAGTTTTCTTAATTTCTTTGTTGCCTCTTATGTGACCTCAAAGAAACCTCAATATTGGCTCCTTCCAGAGAAATAACCAAAAGTTAAAGAAGGATTCTTCTATCCTGAACGGGTCCCTCAACCTACCCAATGACCTCATCCCTGATTTTTCAGCAAGTTAAATCTCCAGTTGGAGGAGGTCATGGTGACTGTTTACCTCCCCTAACTCATCTCTTTTCTTTCACCTCCTTTCTTTTCCCTACCACTCTTCAGTTTAAAGAAGCTGAGGTCTTTTTTTGTCCAATCTGTTTCCTAACTAACAAAGTAGCTGCAGTATTTTCTCAAAGGACATTTGCCTTTGACATTTTTAACATTTAAGTTAAAGGCATGTGGTAAATCCTTTTTTCCCTTGATAATGCCTTTTTTGGAGCCCATTGCCTTGCTGCCATTTTTGTTAACACAAATAGGTTATTTTTCTTTCCCTTTTCTTCTCATTTTTAACAAGCCTAGTCACTATCTTCCCAAAGGAATGTTTATGGATATATTTCATTATGTATGGACATTAAGGTGCACTCTCTATACATTCTAGAGGCCAGAGTTCAATATTTGAGCTGACTACTAAACCACATAAATTATTTTGTCAGAAAAAAAAAAAAGGATTTAATAGTAGATTCAAAGCATTGATGTCATAGACGGGAAATTTTTAGTTAGCGTGTGTCTGAATCTTTCCGTTATCATAAATTCTTTTGTTCCTAGACTGACTTCTCTGACGTTCAATAGCTATCACTTTTGAAAAGACATTGAAATTCTTGTTTTCTTGAGATGTCAGGGTTGCGGCCATATTGACAGCTAATAGCTATGTAAACTATTCATTAGTCTCTGAAGACTTCCTTGTTAGAGAATAACCTCTCCAGTGCTGATGATTTTATTTGTTCTCTTTTGAATTTACATAATTTGGTTAAATGCCTTTCCCTCCATCACTTACCAGGATTAGCCTTCAGTGTTCTCTCTGTGTGAAAATCAGATAATTCATGCAAATGATTAATATATTGTAGTTGCAGAATTGCCTGAGAACATAGTAGATTTATAGAAAAAAAAGGACTTGAAAGATTTCAGCAAACTAAGTCTAAAAAAATTCTTTAATGGAGTCTAAGGTAACTTAATTTGAATACCCAATATCTGTGCCTTACCACACAATGAGAAAGAAAAAATATGGTATCATTTTCTGAGTAATTATACCTACAGGAATATATTGTGTATTAGAGAGAATGTGACAATAGAGTTTGGGGAGTCTTTGACTAATCATAAAATCACTATAAAGAAATGTCCCTACACACTTTATCTTTGAAGTTTAGCATACTGGCCACCAAGTACCAGCAACCTGGGAGTAGGTGTCCATCTTACTGGAAACTTTATTTTATTTTGAGACCTGGAGACGAGAAAGCATTAAAAATTTTAGACACATATGGGACCATGATATGAAATAGAATGAAAACTTGAGATAAATTTGAACTTCAAAGGAAGATTTCAAGCCATTAAGACTTTATGATCTTGCCTATATCCCACAACTGCTTCATTTTTAAAATATTCACTTTTGTTCTTTGTTAGTAATCCTGCATCAGAGAAGTTTCAAAAGCAGAGTTTTAGGGTTAGAGTTAAGAACATAATTATGTAAAAAAAGAAAGAAAAAGCCCATTTAACATAGTAAGAGGAATATAAAATGTTTAGAGATTGATATAAAAAGATGCACTGAATTTGTGTATCAGGGTTCCATCAAAGACGAAGAACCATTCTAAGTGATGTGGAAATAGGATTTACTGTAAGGTTTGGAGTTTTCGCAATGATGAGAGCTGGTGGAGATACGTACATAAGACAATTGCTTCTGCCTGAGGTTGGACTACATGATTATAGGTCTGCCAGATGGGGAGTGCAGGCAGGCATGTGAGCCTGGGTGCGGATGAACTGAGATCCGAAATTAAAAATGAAACCCATACAAACAAACCATGGCTTGTGCTTATCTCACTACCTCCAACTCTGATGTCTTGGACAACATCCAGGAAAAGCTCACACTTCTCAGCGCAGAGGGGTAGAAAGTTCGTGTCCATAGTCTTATTCCCAAGGAATAGGCTGGTAAGAGCAAGGAGGGATCCAGTCTAGGTGAAAACTGTTATTCTGAAGATGCCTCAAGTCAAGGAAAGACGGGCTAATAGTTAAGGTAGGAATGTACTCACTACACCTGGAGTCTGGGGTGGGAGGTCCATCACTGGAGCAAAGCAGGCCCTCAGGACGGCCACCAGATTGCTGTGTCTGAGCTGGTTGGGGAAAAGTGAGGATTTCTTGGTCTAGGTAATTTGAACTGTAGACAATCCCTCTTACTAGAGAGAAAATAATTCTCTTTGCTTCAGGAAGGTTTTAGTAGGTAGACATTTGCTGGAGGTACTCAAATGTACACAGAGAAGAGCAGAGGAAAGAGAGAGAAGAGCTTGGAGTTTCTGACAATTAATGGAAAAACAACAAAGACAGGAAGGAACTCAAAAAAGAGAAAGAAGGAAGGAAAAAGTTGCATCAAACCACTGTCAAATACTATGTCATTTCCTTTCATCCTTTCAACAAATTTATGGAACTATATTGATTATTTTTCATTTTAAAAATGACTAATTACAAATGTAGATAGTAAGTACTACAGCAGAGCTTATATTCATATTATCTCATTCCATTATTAATTTCTACTCTATCATCCTTTCTCATGAATCCAGGCAGGTAATTACAAAATAATCCCTTTTGATAGCTTCTGACTGTGACAGTTTCTCCAAACAACTGTGGCTGGCTTCAAAATTCTGCTAGGTCTGAAGCTGAAGATCCAAAAAGCGAAGTGCTGTTTATGAACTTGTATCATTTTTAAGAATCCTGATTTATAAATAATATGAAGATATAAATATTCATACTTACATTGAAACTACATAAATTATTTTTAATATGGCTCATTTGTGGAACTAGTTTATTGAATGGATCCTCGTTTGCCCATCTCTGATTTCTTTTCCCATCGCTCGCTAGCATTTAAGGAAGACCCCAATGCTTTCTTGACAATTTTGGACGTTAGAATTGTATTATTATCTTAAAGTATCCATTGGGCCTACACCTTCACATCACATCTAATTAAAAGTCTTCCTTTTTCCCCCCTTTAACCTCAACCAGGCTCAGAGGCCCACGGGGAGACATGTGTGAGGGGAGGTGCCTCAAGGTTCTTTCCCTCTTCTCGATGCATTTACCCCCATGGTCGTACACTGTGCCTGCTCGTGCTCTTTCGTGCCAAAAATGAGGACGGGAAGTAAAAAGGTTAAATGAATTAATAAATGAAATACTTCTTTAGTAGCTACTGCAATATATTGATTACACGTAACATTCTGTGGCAGATATAAAAGTAATGGGTATGTGCATGTGGGGGTGAGAGACATTTATAGCCCTCAGATTCCAGGGGACATTTGCAAAATGAAGAACTGTGTGCATTAACATTAGGCAAGCATTCAACCGGAGAAAGCATTTCTGGTTACACTCTTGGTCCCACTTTCTTATAGTGGTGTTCTGGAAACCCTCCTCACTTCATTTGGGAAGTAAGGGAAAAGTCACCCCACTTCTTGTCTTATCAATACTTCACACTCTTCAAAATGAGCTGCATTTACCATGATTAAAGTCTAATCTGTAAATACAGGTTGCAAGTAGGTATTGGATAAAGATGTCAGGGATGTTTTTTTTTTCTTTTTTTCTTAGTAGGTCCTAAAGATGTGTCTAGTGACTCTCTTTAAAATGTGGTAGCACTTAAAAAAATTCACTTTCAGCTTTCAGCAGTAGCTAAAATGCTAAGACAACAGAAAAATCCCTTTTAACCTCCTGTTACCTAAGCACTCACCTTTAGGACTATTTGGAAATAGTCCTAAAATTTATTGCATTACAGAGATATAAATTATGTCTCCTGCTGGTTAATCACATGTAGGTAAAAAAGATATCTCACTTGATATGGTATTTTTTTAAATAAATAGATAAGAAACATGGTAATCTGTTATCGTGATAAACTACAAATCAGACCAAAAGTATACTTTACGTGTTGGGGCCTTAAAAGGAATTTCTAGTACTAGATTCACAATTGTTCGCAAAGCATTTTCAGATTGTTTTTGGAAATCTCCAGTTTGTTATGAAAATACTGGCAGAATCTTAATTATAATAGTGCTACTGGGCACCATTAACTCCTTTCAGATACATTTATGCTGGAAAAATGGTGCAAAGCGTCAGCTGCTAAATAAACACAGGTGCTGCTGAGCCTGCTGGCATGCCATCTACAGAAGAATCATTCTTTCAAACCAGTCAGGAAGAAAGGGAGGAGGGAGAAACATCATCAAGGTCAATTGTAGACCTGCTGATGGTTGTTCATTCACAAAGGTGGCTTGTCACAAAGGATGGATACAGAGTGGCACCAGTGAAAGTCCAGAGTGGGAATAACACCGACTGTTGGCCCCTTAAAAAGAGTTTTGCATGTCATTGTATGCTTTTAGTTAAGAAAGTTGACACAATGACATTCCTAGTTTTTAGAGGTACCCGTACTCACACATACCTATATATATTTTCTCTCTCTTCCTCCTCCTCAAAGATATTGCATGAATGCATTTTGCTAAGCTTAAGATTTATCTAGATGCCGTGGTTTAATATGTTGGACTTGTCCATGAGAAAAAATGTGTTCAAGTTTTCTTTTCTTCCCCTTTGAAACATTTAATTTTAAGGGTCATTTTAAAGAAACATCTGTTCTGCCTTCTGCATGCAATAAGTATCCAGATTAAAAATCATTACACCTAAGATTAGCCCTCAATTTACCCATGACCCAATTTTTTTGTCATATTTCTGAAACATTTACAAGGACAAGAAACTTCCACCAAATAAAAATGCTGCTGTCAATTTTTTGCCTGCATCAAGTCACTCGTGAAGAGTGAATGGCAACACCCTAAAGAGCAGGGTATGGCCAAGTGCTAAGAGGTGCTTCGGGCTAATTATCCTCTGTGAATTCTTTTGACAAAGGCTTTATCTATCACTAACCCCAAGCCTAATGAGACTGCCATGGTGACAATCACTTCCAGCCACCAGAGAGACTCTCCCCACCACACTCACTCACTTCCTACCCTGGAGAATAGCCAGCATGCTTTCTGTCTTTTACTTTCCTCCCATACCCCTGCCTTCTGGGCATCTGGTTGTGAAACATGGGCTTTTGTGTGAGGGTCCCTGCAAACATGCCTATGGCCATATGTAAAATCACAGTATGCATCTAGAAGACTGACTATAGACTCTGCCTATTGTAAACATTTTCTGACGGTTCCCTTCCTGATCAACCGGGGATAAGGGAGGTGAGAGGCACAAGTGTTTTGAATGGAATAAATCAACATTGAATCCTAAACATTTAATATCAACATGCTATCAAAAAATCAACTTGAGCTAACGTTTTATTTTAGTAGCTAATTATAGCAAACTGTGATCCTGAATTAGTACAATAAGGAAAAAAACGTTTAAGATGAATTCAATCTGGAATGCATTCTTAGTTGGGGACCATCAGATAGTGGAACGCAGGCCAAATCAAAGCACCCGAGGGGAACACTTGCTGATAATGGAGCAGACAGCCAAATGCACTCTGTCCTTCTTGATACAGGAAGTCAGCCCAGATTAAACAGTGGAGAACTTCTAAACCAATCCTCCCTGATTACACCACGAGCAGCCAGCCTTTCTCTGTGCTTATGTGCATAAGACTAGAGTCTGGTGCCTGGTGTGTGTGTCTGTATTTATGCAAGAAACTGGCTGTGAACCAGGGAGTTTCTCCTGCTTCAAATACTCTCCTTTCATACACAATCAAACTGTCAGATGGCTGGCATTGGTTTGATACATCTCTCAGACGTTTTCTTTTCAATATACCAAGAGAATCACAGACCACAAACATGAGCCTCCAGACCTGAGTCATTAAGCCTCTTTTGATCAGCAACTTATGGACCTGATCTCTGTTTTGAGTTAATGTCTCTGTGTTGATGGAAATTACAAATGAACAATCGGATCGTATGAGATTTTCTTTTGTACCACTAGTTGGACTAAGAATAGAGAATGAATCAGTATTTATACCTTAAAATAGTCTTAATTATATCTAGAAACATACTCAAGTCTTTTATTTTCTTTCTGCTATTCATTTTAAAGACTGGGATTTGGTTAAGTATTTAAAATATGTTTTTCCTATATAGATGATAATAAAATAATAATCTCCTAATTCACATTCTGCTGAATGCATTCCAGGAAATTGTGTGTGTACACATGCACACGTGTGCGTGTGTGTGTGTACGTGCGTACATGTGCCAATGTTCTCCACAGTCCCTTGAATGTTGACTATATCCTCCTTAAAATCTCCCTCTTCTGCCTTCTTCCAGTTAACTTGTAAGATTCTACATAAAGGATTCTTTAAAAAAACCTAGGATTCTTTATTTTGCTATCTCAAGCAGTCCAATTCTAAGTATCTTATCATCTGCCCAGAATTATTAAATTATTAAAAAGTAAATGAAGCAAGAAATAGAGGAAAATAGAAGAAGTAAGGAAAATGGAGAAGAACTAAGATAGGAACTCAGTTTTGGGGAAACGCTGTACTGATCACTATTTTTGGAAACATATTTTCAAGGTAAAATAATTTTCTAAATGTATCATTTGTATGTGTGTTACCAAACCCAACAACCTAGGTCCACTTGCCTGACTCACATAAAAATCAGACACTGACATCAGGATGTAATGAAAGAAAGACCGTGTATATTGCAGTGCGCCAAGCAAGGAGAATGAGTGGCTAATGACCAAAGTCCTAAATTTGCTGTTGGCTTGCATGCAAGGCTTTTTTCAGGCAAAATTACATGCAGGGTGTGTAACAAGCCCATTCCTCTGGTCACTGGTGAGGCAACGGGATTGTTTCAGGAATCTTAGCTGTCTGTCTTCTGGCACCACTTAGTCTGGGTTCGACTGCCTGTGTCAGGAGGTGGCCCATCTGGTGGGGGTCTAAGTTCCTATAAAACATTTGAAGTATACAGTAGGCAAGAGTTTATCTATAGCTTTGAAGGAGAACTAAGAGTCCTGTGTCTGTTTAGTTTGTTTTAAATTGGTTTACAAACTCCTATTTTCTTTAATCTCTAAACAGTTTAATTCCCACACTCTGAATCATAATTGAGGGACTTGAGCTTCTCTTTGTTAATGGGAAATCTGAGAGGCTTCATCAAAAGGGGGTTACCTGTGTTGACATTCTGCAAAGAAGAGGGAGCTGTATAAGGGAGGTGGCAGGATGGGATCACCATTTGATTAGCCCCTCTGTGTTTCTGGCATAGTGCTAATCGTTTTCCACACTTCCTGTCCTTGGTATGGACTGGGATTACATATGCCTGCTACATGGCCCTGTGTGAGCCAGCAGGCTAATATTAGGAGAAGCAATTGCCATTAGGAGTAGCAACTGCCAGGAGGCTCTATTGTAAACAGAATTATACAGTTCAATTAGGAATAATAAAAAAAAAAATCACTTGATATTAAACATATTGTTTAATCTATAAATATTTGTCCATTGTTTATCCATAAATAGTTTTCTTTTATTTGTTTGTTTGCTATGATGGTCTATTCTAGTGAACACAGCAAACTTTCTCTATGATGACCTTGTCTCTGGAAATACAACTTACCCTAAAGATCATTCTTATATGCCCTGAATGCAGCACAGGTACAATCAATGACCGAGTTTCTGGACTCAAGAGGTTTAAGACATTTACGTAAAGTGTCACAGACAATAGGAAATCAACCTTCAAAAGAACCAAAATCTTCCAGATTACAGCTCAAGTTGTAAGCTTTTTGCCTGAAAAAAAAAAAAAAAGATGATAAACTCTGCTAAATTTCCTGGAAATAATTTCTAGGAGGAAAGAGCATAAATACAATTCAAAGATCCTTGGAATTTTTGCACACTTGGTAGATAACCATTCTCATTCCTAACACACGGGTGGAACCATCTGCCCCGGTCAGAGTCCAGGTACCGTGGCAGTGTCAGCAGAGCAGGGCCGAGGGTCTCATCTGGGCATTCATTCACAATGCAGGACCTAGCTAGGCAGGATGAGGTCAGAGCTTCTGGAAGTATTTCCGAGAACACTCTCAACAGCACTCAGAGGTTGCCACAGAAAATGACAAATCCAGAAGCTTTTTTTCTACCCATCTCTTACTGATTCAAGGCATTTAGTGCCATACAGGTTTATGTACTACTCAGAAAAATGTATTTCTAAACATCCTAACATGGAGAGAGCCTTTATCTAGGAGAATTATACATTTGATCTTAATTTTGAGAGCTTATTTTCTTTCCATCTATAGTTGGTATTGTTCCCTTGATGTTGTAGAATACTAAGGGTGATTGAAACAGCTGAATTTACATAACTGCATTAAACTTAAGATGGGAGAGGCTGAAGTTTAGGAAGCAGGACAGGCCAAAGTAGTCCTATGCTTAGTAACAGGGTCTTTTGTCATGAATGCTCCACTTGCTGGAAAATGAAAGACATGAACTGTGTAAAAACTCACCTGCTTTTTTAGGTGGCAATCTGCAGGTGTGTTCATGCTTCCACAGGTCATCATTGACATTTAACATTAATAGGAAATTCGTCAAATATTCTCCATTTCTAATTTACCTTTCAAGAACAGTAGAGGCAGGACTCTTGTGAAAAAGAGGGTGTGTGTGTTTTCCATTATCTAATTCATTTCCTTTATTTCATTCTTACGTGGCAGGCTGTAGTGATCTAGCCCAGTTCTCAGGCCCTGCAGGTCATATAATTGAATGGTACTGTGGATGGTTGGGTCGGTTTCATCACAAGTGACATAACCACATCCTCAAAGTCTGGCATTGGTGCAGCTGAAAGTATAGTGAGGAAAGAATCACATCCAGATGACATTGTGCAAGTGCTCTCCAATCTGGTACAATCTTGTGGTCATTTCCCTCCTGTTTCCTCTTGAACATGCTAAGTTTATGAACTTGAATGGAATCTGCTAGCTGTTCTTCAGGCTAAGGACACAGCACATAACTTCCACAGGATGTGGAGATCTTCTGATTAATTTTTATATTGCCTTGTCAATCTCCTTACCATTCCCTTGTTTCTATGGCCATATTACAATTAATCAGCCAGGGATTACGATAAACCTGACACGTTTTGCTATTTCCATATTTTTTTTGAACTGTAGTTTCTTTGTTCAAAAACACACATGGCTGCACACACACACACACACACACACACACACATCACCACCATTGTTATCTTTTATATATCTTCATAATTGCACCACTCATTTTAGAACATTATACCATTTAAGCATGGCCGATAGTGGTTCTGAAATCTTAAAATATCCAGTATGCAGTGTTGAACACTGACCTTACATAGAATATAATTTACACAGTACTTTCAAGATGAATAGTTTCATTTTTAGAACTGCTTGTGGAATGACAAAAGTTATAATTTGTTTTGCATTTTTCTTCAATGGGTGTCCATGGGTAAATGTGATAAAAAATACTCCTTTTGACATTTTTTCTCTCTCTTTCTCACGTCAGCTTGCAACATTTATATCTACAGTTTGAAGCTTCTGTATTACCATAAAAATTGTAACTCAAGTCTTTAACTCCCACAACAAAATAAACATTTTGGTCTGATTACATTTGGGGCTTCTACAAATGAATTTTTATTCATGTGAATTGGGGCTTTTAGAAAAAAAGTAGATGTGTTTCTTACTGCATTACCTCAGGCTATGAACTTGGGATAATAATAGTTATTATTATATATGTGAAGATATGTAATAATACAACTTATAATAATTTATATTGTATTATATTTTATAGCTGCAACTATCAGTTGGTGCCCATCTAGCAGGGGTTACTGCTCACACCCCGTGTCTGAAAGTGCGGGTAAGCAATGGATTATGCACTCTTTTCAATGGTCTACTTATTTCTGTATTTGAATCCTTATAGCCTAAAAAAAGAAACTGATTTTTCTCTTCATTCTTTAACTCCTTAAACACTGTAATTTAGTGACTTTTAAGACAATTTGTTTAAATGTAAATCTAGATAGTCTGACCCAAGAAATTTAATATTCTATTGATACCAACAGAACATTTAATAATATAATGTCTGGAGATTGAAGATTACTAGGCAAAAACGTTGCAGTTAGCAGATCAGGTTGCAACTGAATGCAACTTTAAAAAGAAAATGATAATGTTAATTTCAGTTACCTGTGAAACATGAGATTTTGAAAGTATTAAGGCTTGTGCATTTTAAGAATATCATTTTTTGCTTTTTTAGAAGCGTTTAGAAAAAAAGAACTCAGACTGTCTCTAGATTTGAGATACAAAGTAATAAGATACTGTTAGTGATATAACACGGGTTGTGTTAGTATCTAACATTAAAGATTATTTTCATTAGCTCAGTTTTAAATGTCCTTTTTAACTCCAGTGACTACATTAATAGACACAGAATCTTAGGGCTTGAAAAGATCATCTATTGAAACCACATTTTGACAGATGTTCAAGGTGGGCCTTAAGACATGTGCATAAGACTTCATCCGTTCCTGCTTCAATGTAAAGTAAACTACTCAAAATGTGGTTTGGAGATCACTGTTCATTATGGAATGTTTATCACATGTCTCCTATGAGACAAATGCAGAAATAGAATATTTCAAAAAAGTTAAAAACAGCAGTTTTACATTGCCATAACATTCAAGTGCTTGATCAGTGGGGCTTGTAGTTTGTATCTTTTTTTTTTTTTTTTACATTTTATTTTTCTAATTCATTTTATCATATTTTAGAAAATACCCATGATGGATTGGAATATTTTTAAATGCTTCTTCACCAAATATAATTGAAGAAGCATAAGTCCAGAGGCTTCATGTATTTCTTGTTAAACTTTCTTATTCTTTTTTTCTTACTCTATACACTTTAAAGATCTCCAGAGCAACTTCATGCAGTGTGTAAGTACCACTGCTCAGAGTGAAATTTTGCGTAAGTCCAGACCAAAAAAACCCTTCAGCCCTCTTCGTAGCTTTAGAGTGCATTCAAAATTTGAAGGGTTATAAACACCCATTTTGATCCTTGGAGAGGGAAATCACACCATATTCTCAGGGCTATTATTACACTTTTGGACTTCAGACAGCCCTTGATGATGTAATTGTCTATTCTGGACCACACTTTGGTGCTCAGTAAATACTTAATAGCTAAAATAATGCAATTCTAAATGCCTGTTTTTCTAGAAAACCAGCCACTTTCAGAAATTTAAAGGCTTTGCACAATGTCTGTCTGTGGATTTGGGTTAAGCAAGGTGCTGAAATTACATATGGTGGGGTCCTGAGGAATGGGCATGCACAGGGTCATTTGTCTTAGCAGAGAGAAAACAGCTGTGTGTCATGGATTGTTCAATTATTCCAAGAAACACCCCTCATTATTCCTGCCAAATCAATTTGGACCAAATGCTGCATACAAGAGGCTGAGATTTTTCTCCACAGGAAAACAAGAGTTCAGGACTTTGGTAAACATTGGGTATCTAGAATGTTAGACAGCGAGGACTTAAAATGTGGACATTCAGCTACTAATTTATTAAGTTAGAAAATATTTTTAATGTACAGCACACTTAACAAATCTAGAATTTGCCTGTTTTTACATGAGACTTGGATATGTTTGCTTAGCTTTGCCCTTGTCTTTGCAAGGAAATGAAAGTTACTGGCAACATCACTCCATTTGTTTCAGTAATTTGGTTTTCTATACAATCATCTATATTTCTCATGCTTTCTGCTTTCTTACACTTCTCACAAATGTTATTTGGTGTACATTTTTGCTAGTGTCATGCACATCATTATATCTGTCATTATTTGGGCACTTGTAGTTTTTTAGCCACGACTTGTGATTTGGTGTTGGAACACTGCTCCAGATGCATAAGCAAATCTTACAAATTTTTCTTCTTCTTTCCATTGTGAGTGATGGAGTTGGGCTACTGTCTTCAGCCCCTAAGCTATGGCCTGAAGGAGAAAGGTTGCAAAAACCATGGGCAACACACACTTCTTTAATCTGTTGCACTAAATCCCTGAACTAACATAAATCCTTGAGTCCAAGACTCACACGTATGTGTGCATGTGTATTTAACATTTCAAATACACCTGAAATAGGGCCTATGGGACACACACAAATAATATTCTACATATCTATAATAAAGTGTGGTTTTAAACTCAAAGTAGTTAAGTCTGTGATAGTTAATATACCTAAGTCGTAGCATTTTACAACGAATATAATTATGAAGTTTCCATTGTCTTAAACTGAAAAAAACTATTTTCTACGATGTTTATACAGCTTATTCATTCATTTAATCATTCATTCAATGACTGTTTATTAAGAAAATCTGTCATCAGGCAGTGTTCTCAGCAGTGCAGAATCAACCATAGCTAAATTGAACAAAAATGCCAGCTTTCATGCTGCTTATATTCAGTGACTAAAATGACTAATTCTTTCACTAAGAATTAGTCATTTTTATGATACACATGACTTAAGTTTTAATGCATTTTCCCTCTCTTTTGCTTTCTTGTCTTTGGTTATTCACTGTTTCATGTCCTGAAATGCTATGGTCTTTATGATTATGAATTTTAATCCTTATTTTCTGCAATATGCTGAAAGGGCTAACGAAACAAGTTCAGAATCTAAGTAGAAATACAATGACTGACTCCCAAGATGGACTGAATTCTACTCAGTTTTCATTACCACTTAAATCACTGCTATATGAAAGTGCTTCATAATGTTGGTGAACTTTGAACTTTATTTCCAGGGATGAGGAATTTCTTTCTGTATAACTTCACAAGATTTGTTGTTAATGTGTTGCCTTTTCACATGTGAAGTTAAGAAGGCTATGAACAGACCAACAGAGTCATCCAAATAGTGTCACCTGGAGATACCAAATGGTGTCACTTAAATAATACTGACCTGGCTTAAAAATAATTAGAATGAACACACACACATTTATAAAATGCAAGCAACAGAGAAAATGACACTTTTTGTTAATAAGAAAATTTCCTTCCTTTCTATTCAAAGCTACCTGTTAGTAGTTCTGTTCCTCATACCCATTCCTCACTAGGAAAAACTAACCAGTTAGGTAATGAATAAATAAAATCATATGCCAACACATAAATTTTCAGGTATCTATCAATAATTCTTCAAGTTCATTTACAAAAAAACATCATATTATACAGATCAGTGTGTGCTTTGTTTGGTGTGATTAATACTACATTTTATCTTTACATTATTATGTGGAAACACTTAATTTCTTTTCTTTATTGTTTCCCATGATGTGAATGTGGTAGCTCATTTATATCTCCTGTCCCCTACTGAGGACACTTGAATTGTTTCTATACATAAATATTTCTTTAGGCAGCCCATAGATAATGAAGCCATTTGCTGAAAGGCAACATGAAATCCCCAACTTGTTTCTGATTTCAGGTTCCCCCAGTGTTTGCCAAAATATGCTTACTTAGCTTTTCCTCCAAAAAGCTTTAGAACATGTCTACCCTATCTGGAAGCTTCCATTCCTTTCTGCACAGGAAGAAAGCATCCAAGGGCTGTAGGAAATCCCCAACTTTGCCTGTGACGGTTCAGGTTGGCTTCACAAAATAAACACACGTTAATCTGATGGAACTAATCCTTCCTGGGGCCTGGCTCAGCACTGATCCATAAAGAATCACCTCTCAGTTATCTGTGACGATGAATGATGTTTCTATGGAGGGCAGAGATTTTGGTGGGATACTGTATATATATTTATATATGAGATTCTAATCAGGTTCCTCATCCCATCAAAGAAAGACTTTTGTTCTACTTATATTTGATCCTACAAGAACTAAAAAGGAAGTTCAAAATGAAACTGAAAGTTAAAAAAAAAAGGGGTGGGGGAGTACTACAAACATGGTAGAAAAGATACATAAGGCACTAAATGAATGATTTACTCTTGACAGTGGAAGTTGACAGTCATATAAAGAAACACCAGGGACAGTGTTTCACTATGATTTATCACAACTCATTACTGCTAAACATGAACACTCACAATATGAACATTTTGGAAGCAATAAGAATACATTGAAGGGCATAGCTTTTCTCCAAGGATATCTTAGCTGCTGCAGAACAAATATTTTTTTGATTTCTAAGAGAAGGAACCACATGCTATCAATACGAGGAATGGCATGACACTGTACATGCTGAGATGGGATACATCATTGGATTTGAGGGAAACTTCTGATAAGGGTTGGGTTGGAAGAGATTGCTTTTGGCTTCTCTGTGTTGATGACAGCTACTTCTGGGAGTCATATCTAGCTCCCCTCTCTCTGACCTCAGTCAAGATTGGCAAGTCCCATTGGCAATTCTTTTGTAATCTCTGGCTGCCAGATACTGCTCTGTGATAACCAGATCACTGTGCAGAGCTCAGGATTAAACATGTACTTTCTGGAACTCATTGCTAAACATTGAAGGATGCCCCTCTCCCCCTGAAGGCTACTTAGAAATGAGGAGGTCAGGAACAGACAACTATGCGAAACTACTTTAGTAATACAACATAGTAACACTTGTCATAAGTTATCTAGGTTTTCAGATTTTTATTTTTATTTATTTCTATAGTTGTCCTCCACCTCATTCCAATGTCATGGGAAGACAGTTAATTCTTATTTCTTTAATTTATTTGTTAATGCCGAAAAACAAAAAGTTCGAATGTGAAAGCTTTATTAGGGAAAATAAAGTGATGAAATACACAGCTGTCTTCATGCTATTTTATAGACCTATTATCTACTGTTAATTGAATCCATGCATAGCAGTGATAATAAAATACAAGGACAGATCGCTCAGTGAAGGAACCCTTAAGAGAAACTTATTAGTATTACAAAATAAAAGTAAAATATCCTGGTCTGATACTAGAGGCATATATGTGAATTAGCATAGGAAGAGAAGTCACTAACTTCTTGGAAAGAATAAGCCACTTTTTCAAATGTGAGATAAATCTGCAGACTATTTCCAAACATGGTCACAAACAAAAGAATTGAGAATTAGGATGTCAACCTTTCCTTATTTAGGTGGGAGCAATAACACAATGAAATCTATAACATTGATAAACATCTTTTGCCCCTCTTTTGACCCTTGTAGAATATATTATGATTTATCGTATAGAGGTAGCCTATCTTCATGTAGTGAAGTTTCTCATATATGTTGATTTTTACTAGAGTACAAAGCTTACTTGTTAAATAATGATCACATGGATTAATAAAAGAAAGATATTTTATTTTTTAAAATAATTTTCAACTGATTTCAAAGTTACTACAGAAAGGAAAACAGAAAAATTCCCTATAGCTTGTGCCACTGTCTCACGTTAACTGCTGATTTGTCAGAAAAATACCAGAAACAATAGCAAAACTCCCAAGGTGATAATATGAAATAGCTAATATATTATCCTGACAACATCCCTCCAGGCTGCCAAGGAATATGAAATTCAACAAGAGAAGACGTTTAGCTGTAAACTTTCTTATAAGAGTGAGAATGATTGCCTTCTGAAACTATACTCAGGGCCACTCCAGCTGCATGGGAATTTTATGCAAAAAGACATTATCTCTCAGGCACAAAGCACAATGCTGGGTGCAGCAAATTATGCTCCAATTGAAGCATTTGAGCAATTTTCAAAAATAATGAAAAATCAGAAGGCTTCTGAGGTCTCTGTTTAATAAGAAAAAAATTATGAAGCTTGATCAGGGAGAAAAAAAATCTCTAGGCTTTGCATTTTCTATATTTTACTTCAAATTTATAGACTCAAATGTATTTCATATTATCTTCATATTATCAAACTTTACTTTTGTTATTTGATTCCCATTGTGTTAATATTAAAGTTAGAAAAGAGATCAAGAATGCAAGCCCTTTAATGTAATGCAATCAAACCACTGGACTTCAGAAGCTGGTCTTCAGTTTGCAAGGAATCGGCATCCCCACCCCTATTTTGGCATGTCAGATTTCAGCCGGCTGACAGTGGTCGGTTTATTTTAATCATCATACAAGAGGCAGATATAGAAATCAAAATGTCAGTTTAGTAGCTTTTATATTGCATTACAGTTGTACTCAAAGTTGCTCAAACTCATCAATAACAAATATGCAAGTTAATAAAAGAAAAAATGCTGTCAGTCTGAAAATACCTTTAAAAGCCATATTTTGTTCTTTTTTGTAAACAGTGTGCTGAAATAGACCTTCATCTCTGTCAAGTGTGATGCCAAAGTACCAACAATTTTTCTGAAGGCAAATTAGACAATGTGCAGCAACAACTGTTTAAAGAGTGTATGTTTTTGGTTTGCAGTAAAACTTCTAAGAGTTTATCTTAAGTATGTTATCAGAAAGATGAGCAAAGATAATGCATGAGGAATTTCATTACAGTATTGCTTATAGTAACAGAAGTATAAAATATTAAAATATCTATCAGTATGAATGTAGGTAAAAGGTTTCGACAATGAAACATTATGCAACTGAATCAGAACCTGATTGCTCCTCAGGATTTGAATTCTAATTTATTGGAAATACATATTGAATGATGCCACAGGGATCCAATCAGCAAAATCCAGTCTTCTCTACAAAGTAATTGCAAAGAAAGAAAAAAAGACTGAGGGAGTCGGAACAAGTAGATTAATAAAACCTTAAAGTATATAATCGAATATGGATTTATTTGTATTACAAAGTAAATTAAGAACAGAAGAAAACATAGGTAAGTTAAGCAGAGAGATTTAAGCACTCGATCATATTTGATTATATTATAGAATTTTAATTAACTTGTTAGAGGATATAATAGTATTGTCATGTTTGTATAGAGTCCATATCTTTGGAGATATTTGCAGATAAATATAGTATTTGGGATTTGTTTACAATGATTCAAGATTAGAGATGGAGGTTAGTGGTGGGCTGTGGATAAAACCTGATTAGGTTGATAATTGCTAAAGCTTTGGGATCAGCACATGAGAACTTATTAAACTGTCTCTGTTTTTATAATATCTTAGGAAAAAAACATTAAAATTTTAAAAAACATATCAAATAATTATATATAACCTTGCTTTTTATGTAAACTATATATGATGGTAACCACACATATTAATAGAAATAACTGAAAAGATAAAACAAATATTAGTAATATTTCTGGGTAGTACCATACATAGATAGTTATTAATTTCATTACACTTTCCAGCAATTTCTGATTTATTTTGCCAATACTAATATAGAAGGAAAACAGAAAGAACTATTTTTGCCTTAAAATATCACTTCATTTACTGTATCTTTCCAATGAGCTGCATCTAAAGCACTGTTCTTTTGTAGCATAAGGAAAAAAAATCCTCTAGAAAATTTTGAGAAATAGTTCCTACAATACCCAATCTACCAAATGTATTTCTCCTGGTTGGAATGATCTCTCTTGGAAAGTGACAATAAAAGCTGCCAAATCTTTCTTCTATGGTTGCATTTTTTCAAAACTACACACAGACCACCTCCCTTTGTTGACACACTCCCTCTTCAAAATGTTAGCCAGTTAACTCAGCCAGAACTTACTTTCCTTTTGGTTTTGCAGCTTTGGGAAATATCCAGGCCCCTAAAGATTTCTGCATATGTTTAAGAAAACCCACATTTTGTTGATTTGCAAGTATAACTACTAGGGGGCATTTTGCTTGGGGGCACCATTCTACAGACCTCTAATTTTGCTGTTTTCCTGGGTGACCAAGAATAGAAAGTTGAGGTTTATTATCTATAATATTTCACATTGCCCACTGTCATACTTCATATACTGACTTGTATATGTTGTTCTTACATAACATTTTTATATTTTTTATAAACATTCTATTCCTAGAAAATTTTCAACTCATTGTCATGTTGATCTTGCACATCTCTCTTCTGTAAAGTCTTGAAGATATTTCTTTTGCTTTCTCTCTTTCTCCCTTTCTCCATTTCTCTTTCCCTTTTTCTCTCCCTCTATTTTCTTCCTTCTTTCTTTATTTCTGGCTTTCCTTCCTTCCATTTCCTTCTTTTCCTTCCTTCTTTCCTTCCTTCCTTCCTTCCTTTCTTCCTTCCTTCCTTCCTTCCTTCCTTCCTTCCTTCCTTCCTTCCTTCCTTCCTTCCTTCCTTCCTTCCTTCCTTTCCTCCCTCCCTTCTTTCCTACTTTTATTTTCCTTCCTTCTCTTTCCCTCTCTCTGTCTCTTTTCCTCTCTGCTTGCTCCCATCATGATCAATCCATCTTTAAAATTCAAGTTAACTTGAATTGCTGAAAATGACAGTGCATGTTTTTTAGATCAGTAAAAAATTGCTGATGAGGTCTCTTAAATAGACTAATGTCTCCTTGATAATGCTACTTTAAATGATTTATACACTAGGAAACTTCCACAATCCCAAATATAAATAATAAATAATTCAACCAAGTTCACCCAGGCTTCCCTAATGATAGGATGGCTTTAATGTGCACAATTCTGCTATTTCAGTGATCTTCTGCCTGTGATTTTTGGAACAGTTTGGCTCAACCTAACATACATAGCATGAGATCATAAATTGTGATCCCAAATAGAACATTCTTTTGTGAGGATATATGTGTTTGCTTTAAGCAGAATCATAGCAGCAGACGGGTGAGCCTGATGGCATTAGATAAAACTTGGTAGTTCAGCATTTGAAGTCTACTCATAGACTTAAGAAGCAGGAAAACATGATCTTGAATGGGCATTATTACAAAGAAAATCTCGTGAGAATGACATGCTCATTATATTTGCAGCATTTCCCAATTCCTGTTAAAACTGGAAAACCTCAAGAAATATTTCTTTAGCAACACTTTAGGGTTTCTTTCTGAATCTGACAGCATGAGCTGCTGAATTTCAACTCACATATTTTGTCTTTAAAGCACAGAAGTTACATCTAGATAAAATCTACCACATTCTCTTAACAAAGACCTCCATTGGCTTGTGAATCTTACAAGCACACTATTTTACTAATACCTAAATCACATTTCTGTCATTCGCCCATTTGCCCATGTATTTTTTGGGTTTTGTGATATCTATGAAGTGGATACTATTATTGTCTCCACTTTACTCTTTACACTCAGCAAGGTAAAGTCCCTAATTCAAAGTCACACAGCTGCTAAATGTTCAAAGTAACATTACTTTTAGATGCTTCATCTTTAGAGTCCACTAAATCAAATTGCTCTCCTGCAAACAAAATCAAATAAACCACACTTAGCAGTTGGACATACTAGTTAAAAGGTATCACTACTACTGTTTTAAGAAATAGAACATTGGAGATAAAATAAATGTGCTTTTTACCTTTAACCCTCAGATACATTCCCTTCCCTTACTTCCTGAAGGACACCAAATTAAAAAATTTGGTTTTTACTTCCAGTCTACTTTACATTTTCTATGTAAGTAAAAAGAAGTACATTTCTATAAGTATATGTAGTCTTGCTCTGAGTGATTTTAATGTAATGGAATAGTATATTTTGGGATCTTTTGAACATTTTTTTCATTCAACATTATGTTTATGTTGAAAGTGTTTCACACTGGCTATCTAATCTTAGCAGTTGGAAGCCAGTGTCTATAGAAGTGGTTAAGAGGGATTTTGAAAGATGTTAGGGAGGGTGTAACCTGCTTCAAGTCATAAGCAATGAAATGTAGTCCAGAGTTGGAAAGGAGGCCCTTTTCCCAACTTTTCATGGAATTTTCCAGCTCAGGAGAGACTTGGTGGAAGCTTCTAAATGGTACCTTTAACAAGGACTTTCTAGAGCTGTGAGTGGAGCATCTGAGAGGCAGGTAATGGATAAGAATAGACTGGATGCCAATCGTGGATTTCAGTGGATTGGACTAGTTTCTGAGAGCAAGTGAGGAACACCTTAAAAATAATTCAAGACATTCTGGAAAATCCTTATTTCTAGTCTTTTATCAAAGTGGAGACTTAGTGACAAAAATAAGATTATCGAGAAACTGTAAAAATGACATTATTTTGTAAACACAGACTAGTGAATCCTGCTTTATATGGATTACCCTGCATTCACCTGCTCTTGGAAGATTTTCACAGACCTTGAAAGTGACTTACTAGACAAACATCCCTTAAGGCCCTGTGCAAAGACTTGTTTACACCTCCCTTAGAATTCAAAGCCGTGTGAGAATGAAGACATTTCTGTACAATTTAGGATCAGGTGGCTTACAGAGTGAGAGCCTTGAGAAGAAGAATTATGGATGTTGGAAGCTCAATCCTATAGAATCAGCATCAATTCTAAATGCCCTTATAATTGTATAGTCATCTCTGTTGTTATGTGAAATGATCAGAGAGAAAGAAATTATTTTTTACATATTACATATGCTTCACTATGTTTCCTGGAAGGAAAATAATGGTATTTCATAGATGCTTTCAAATCACAGAAGTCAATCCTTCTGATTCTTGAACCAGCCCTATATGGTTACGTTTCTGGCATCTTCTCAGACACCTGTGCAACATTCTAAATTTTCATTTCACAAAACCTAGGCAGTCTTTTTATATGCTTAATAAAGTCAGACATGGCTAACTTCAGGCTTTAGGGATAGAAGAATGGGGGAAAATTAGAGAGGAAAATGCATATGGAAAAAATAATACTGGGTTGTTATTCTAGTAACTGGTCACATTTGTTTCCAATATGGTTTTGAATTTGGTGTGCAACATTGAAATTTGACTTTTCTTCGAAGTCAGTCTCAACCCAACTGTGAATGGAAGAAGTTATTGAGGGCTGCAAAGAATATCCGGAACAAAGCAGTACTCAGATATGAGCAATTTCCCAGACATTACTTAGGTTAATTCGGTTACATTTTTCTCAAGGGTAAAACAAACATAGTAATAATTGCCATGGCTGGGTACAGAATATTTTCAGTGAAAGAACATTTTTTTTAATTCCAGCATTGTAGGTAATGCTGCTGTTATTTCAGTCAAAGCCTGTTTTTAGTTGAAGTCGGAGGCTGTATGGTGAGTAATTCCAGAAAAATGAAGGGGAAGTGCAACATCTTTGATTCAAGAAGCACTTGAGACCCTCTAGGAAACTTGGAGTAGTAACTAATTATTCAGTTGAAAAGGTTACCTGTAGGATTAAAAATACTGCTTGAGTTTCTGGATTTCTTCTTATATATGTAAGATAAGTACCAGAAGAATATAAATAAAGCTTACCTTAAAGTGATTCTTCAATTTTGAAACTCTCTGGAATCTACCAATTCTTTCACACTCTAATGAAAAAAGGGTAGCTCTTTGCTGCATATACACATCCTCCCTCACATACCCACAAACATGCACACTGTCATACAGACACAAATTTCACCAGGGATGCTGATACATATGTAGAGTTACATAATGTAGCAAAACAAGAAGCCCATCTAGTAACAGAGGACCTGGTTTAAATCTTCATTTATCAGTTATACGGATGTGTGCATGGTAGATGTGTTTATCTGTAGTTCCCCTATAAAGTAATCCTTCTCTTTCCTTTTCATTCTCAGTATTCATACGCTCCACCTTCTTAGACCCTGACAACTACACTCCACATTGATTCTTACTCCCATGACCATCCTTGTTATGCTCTATTGACATTATACACTTAAAAGAGTGATGGACCTTGGGCCAAGTCCACTTTGCTTTTGATGCTCATCAGTTTTCTTCTTCTGGGACATGCGTTGTCTTACTTCAATGACTCTGTGAGAGCTCCACGGTTGGTCCAGAAACCAGAGTCATGAGCAGATATCACTTAGGGATAAAGATGCAAAATTCTGTGTTAAACATTGCAAATTCAATCTCAGGAGTTTATTAAGTAATAAATCATATACTGTGGAAAAGGAGAGTTTAATCTAAAACTGAGAACATATTTCTATATTTGAAGCTCAGTACAAATTATTAGTTTTATAAGATTGAAAGAAGAAAAACTAAATTATCATCAGATTAGTTACTAACAAAAGTTAATATTGAGCCTTCTCTTTTCAGAAAAATATAGAACCTGGTATGGATATGTATGCATATTTTTAAACTGCTATAAACTCAGATGATTAAAATATAACACATAATATTTTTTCTGGACATATTAAAGATTTACATATAAAGGCTAAAATAATAAATATAGTAGCATAAAACATTGAAAAATATTTTCATATAATTGGAATAGGGTAAGCTTTCCTAGAATGATGAGGCCAGATATATTTAAATTCTTATTTTACATTTCTTTCATTAAAGTTTGAATATTTTTAAGTTATTTAAGTAATATGTCTACCACACCTTTTACAGAATTTCTAAATATTCAAAAAAACAAGTATAATTTTGGGAAAAATATTTGTCACATATATGCTAAAGATGAAATATTCTTCAGTAGTTAAAATTTGTTATTATATATCAGTAAAAATAAGCCTATATATACTAATGCAAATTGTATGAAAGCATAACTAGCTCAAGTAAATTAAAAAATACAGCATAAAAAGTTTCAATATTTTTTATTGAATTAATAACCAACATATTGAAAATAAAAATCAATATTTTTCTCTCATAAAATCAGCAAATAAAATGAATAATAGTACCCACTATGAGTAAAGGCAGAAAATGGGCATTGATTCTTAGTGTAAGAGTCAGTCAATCAATGTATTCAACTTATCTGTTTGACAATTTGACAATGGATCCCTACAATTAAAATGGCAACAGTTATATCAAAAAGTCTATCTCTATGGATTATCCTAATAGTGCAATAAACACATAATTCCAGAAGGATGGGTTTCATGTCCCTGCAGAAATGTTGAAAATAACAAAAAATGTGGAAATAATTTAAATTGCCATCCACCTGTGTCTGAGTACTATGGATATAATAAATACACATAGCGAACTAGCATTCAGTAATTAAAAATGCAGAATGGGGAGTTCAAGAACCTGGTCAGATGGAGTAAGAACACTCTTCCCCATCATCCATTCACTCAACTATAAAATCTGTGCAGAATGCATGGAGCTTCTCAGACCTTCCAGACTGTGCACAGTAGCCTGAAGCCCATGTACAGAGAAAGGTCCGGGGAAAGCCCTCTAGTTTTGGCTCCAAAAACAGAAAAGAAATTTCTAGTGATCAAAAAACATATGGAAATCCTTGTTTTTGCTTCTATTTGTTTATCTATTTTTTGCTTTGTTTCTTTCCATTCTTTCATATCGCACACCGCAAGCAAACCCATGGTGGTTTGAAATAAGTCTAGAACTCAGAGGAACAAAAACTCTGTGTGTGGAAACTTCCTGTCTTCTCTGGGGTGCTTTGATTCTCAAAGAAACAATTGAATCACTATTGCTTTGTTTTCTCTCCATCCTCTCAACACTTGGCCATAGACATGAGGTCTTTTGCAGAAGCGAGCAGCAAAAGGAGGTAATTAAAGGTCCAAATATCTTAACCTGGAAGCTTGAAAAGAGGAAACCAGTGAAGCCAGGGAGCACCAAGGAGATCGTGGAAAGGGAAGAGCCCAGAAAAGCTTTTGGACACCGGGGAAAACCCGCAGCTGTGCTTGAGTAAATCTGATTCTAATCAGCATAAAAAAGACTTCAAGGTGGAGCCAAGATGGCGGCGTGAGTAGAGCAGTGGAAATCTCCTCCCAAAACCACATATATCTATGAAAATATAACAAAGACAACTCTTCCTAGAATAAAGACCAGAGGACACAGGACAACATCCAGACTACATCCACACCGACGAGAACCCAGCACCTCGCGAAGGGGCAGCCTGAGCCAGACCATGACCACTGCAACAGTGGAGATAAACTCCATAGCAGCCAGGCAGGAAGCAGAAACCCTGTCTGCCTGCAGCTGCCAAGCACAAGCCACTAGAGGTCGCTGTTCTCCCAGGAGAGGAGGGCCACAAACCAACAAGAAGGGAAGTTCTTCCAGCTGTCAAACATCCCAGTTCTGCAAACTATTCCTATCACCATGAAAAGACAAAACTACAGGCAAACCAAGATCACAGAGACAACACCAGAGAAGGAGACACACTTAACCAGTCTTCCTGAAAAAGTATTCAAAATAAAAATCATAAACACGCTGACAGAGATGCAGAGAAATATGCAAGAGAAATGGGATGAAGTCCGGAGGGAGATCACAGATGAAAGGAAGGAGATTACAGAAATGAAACAAACTGTGGAAGGATTTATAAGCAGAATGGATAAGATGCAAGAGGCCATTGATGGAATAGAAACCAGAGAACACGAACGCATAGAAGCAGACATAGAGAGAGATAAAAGGATATCCAAGAATGAAACAATATTAAGAGAAATGTGTGACCGATCCAAAAGGAAGAATATCCATATTATAGGGGTACCAGAAGAAGAAGAGAGAGGAAAAGGGATGGAAAGAATCTTGGAAGAAATAATTGCTGAAAACTTCCCCAAACTGCGGGAGGAAATAATCGAACAGACCACGGAAATACACAGAAACCCCAACAGAAAGGATCCAAGGAGGACAACACCAAGACACATAATAATTAAAATGGCAAAGATCAAGGACAAGGAAAGAGTTTTAAAGGCAGCTAGAGAGAAAAAGGTCACATATAAAGGAAAACCCATCAGGCTAACATCAGACTTCTCGACAGAAACCCTACAGGCCAGAAAAGAATGGCATGATATATTTAATGCAATGAAACAGAAGGGCCTTGAACCAAGGGTACTGTATCCAGCAAGACTATCATTTAAATATGATGGAGGGATTAAACAATTCCCAGACAAGTAAAAGCTGAGGGAATTGCTTCCCACAAACCACCTCTAAAGGGCATCTTACAGGGACTGATCTAGATGGGAGCACTCCTAAAAAGAGCACAGCACAAAACACCCAAAATATGAAGAAAGGAGGAGGAGGAATAAGAAGGGAGAGAAGAAAAGAATCTCCAGACAGTGTATATAACAGCTCAATAAGCAAGCTAAGTTAAGCAGTAAGATACTAAAGAGGCTAACCTTGAACCTTTCGTAACCACGAATTTGAAGCCTGCAATGGCAATAAGTACATATCTCTAAATAGTCACCCTAAATGTAAATGGACTGAATGCACCAATCAAAAGACACAGAGTAATTGAATGGATAAAAAAGCAAGACCCATCTATATGCTGCTTACAAAAAACTCACCTCAAACCCAAAGACATGCACAGACTAAAAGTCAAGGGGTGGAAAACCATATTTCAGGCAAACAACAGCAAGAAGAAAGCAGGGGTTGCAGTACTAATATCAGACAAAATAGACTTCAAAACAAAGAAAGCAACAAGAGATAAAGAAGGATACTACATAATGATAAAGGGCTCAGTCCAACAAGAGGATATAACCATTCTAAATATATATGCACCCAACACAGGAGCCCCAGCATATGTGAAACAAATACTAACAGAACTAAAGGGGGAAATAGACTGTAATGCATTCATTCTAGGAGACTTCAACACACCACTCACCCCAAAGGATAGATCCACCGGGCAGAAAATAAGTAAGGACACGGAAGCACTGAACAACACATTAGAGCAGATGGACCTAATAGACATCTACAGAACTCTACATCCAAAAGCAACAGGATACACATTCTTCTCAAGTGCACATGGAACATTCTCCAGAATAGACCACATACGAGGCCACAAAAAGAGCCTCAGTAAATTCCAAAAGATTGAAATCCTACCAACCAACTTTTCAGACCACAAAGGCATAAAACTAGAAATAAACTGTACAAAGAAAGCAAAGAGGCGCAAAAACACATGGAGGCTTAACAACATGCTCCTAAATAATCAATGGATCAATGACCAAATCAAAATGGAGATCCAGCAATATATGGAAACAAATGACAACAACAACACTAAGCCCCAACTTCTGTGGGACACAGCAAAAGCAGTCTTAAGAGGAAAGTATATAGCAATCCAAGCATATTTAAAAAAAGAAGAACAATCCCAAATGAACGGTCTAATGTCACAATTATCAAAACTGGAAAAAGAAGAACAAATGAGGCCTAAAGTCAGCAGAAGGAGGGACATAATAAAGATCAGACAAGAAATAAACAAAATTGAGAAGAATAAAACAATAGAAAAAATCAATGAAACCAAGAGCTGGTTCTTTGAGAAAATAAACAAAATAGACAAGCCTCCAGCCAAACTTATTAAGAGAAAAAGAGAATCAACACAAATCAGCAGGATCAGAAATGAGAACGGAAAAATCACGACAGACTCCACAGAAATACAAAGAATTATTAAAGACTACTAGGAAAACCTATATGCCAACAAGCTGGAAAACCTAGAAGAAATAGACAACTTCCTAGAAAAATACAACCTTCCAAGACTGACCAAGGAAGAAACACAAAAGTTAAACAAACCAATTAGGCGCAAATAAATTGAAACGGTAATCAAAAACTACCCAAGAACAAAACCCCCGGGCCGGACGGATTTACCTCAGAATTTTATCAGACACACATAGAAGACATAATGCCCATTCTCCTTAAAGTTTTCCAAAAAATAAAAGAGAAGGGAATACTCCCAAATTCATTCTATGAAGCCAACATCACCCTAATACCAAAACCAGGCAAAGACCCCACCAAAAAAGAAAATTACAGACCAATATCCCTGATGAATATGGATGCAAAAATACTTAATAAAATATTAGCAAACCGAATTCAAAAGTATATCAAAAAGATCATACACCATGACCAAGTGAGATTCACCCAGGGATGCAAGGATGGTACAACATTCGAAAATCCATCAACATCATCCACCACATCAACAAAAAGAAAGACAAAAACCACATGATCATCTCCATAGATGCTGAAAAAGCATTTGACAAAATTCAACATCCATTCATGATAAAAACTCTCAGCAAAATGGGTATAGAGGGCAAGTACCTCAACATAATTAAGGCCATATATCATAAACCCTCAGCCAACATTATACTGAACAGCAAGAAGCTGAAAGCTTTTCCTCTGAGATTGGGAACTAGACAGGGATGCCCACTCTCCCCACTGTTATTTAACATAGTACTGGAGGTCCTAGCCATGGCAATCAGACAAAACAAAGAAATACAAGGAATCCAGATTGGCAAAGAAGAAGTTAAACTGTCACTATTTGCAGATGACATGATACTGTATATAAAAAATCCTAAAGACTCCACCCCAAAATTACTAGAACTGATATCGGAATACAGCAAAGTTGCAGGATACAAAATTAACACACAGAAATCTGTGGCTTTCCTATACACTAACAATGAACCAATAGAAAGAGAAATAAGGAAAACAATTCCATTCACAATTGCATCAAAAAGAATAAAATACCTAGGAATAAATCTAACCAAAGAAGTGAAAGACCTATAATCTGAAAACCACAAGTCACTCTTAAGAGAAATTAAAGGGGACACTAACAAATGGAAACTCATCCCATGCTCGTGGCTAGGAAGAATTAATATTGTCAAAATGGCCATCCTGCCCAAAGCAATATACAGATTTGATGCAATCCCTATCAAATTACCAGCAACATTCTTCAATGAACTGAAACAAATAATTCAAAAATTCATATGGAAACACCAAAGTCCCAAAATAGCCAAAGCAATCCTGAGAAAGAAAAATAAAGTAGGGGGGATCTCACTCCCCAACTTCAAGCTCTACTATAAAGCCATAGTAATCAAGGCAATTTGGTACTGGCACAAGAACAGATCCACAGACCAGTGGATCAGATTAGAGACTCCAGACATTAACCCAAACATATATGGTCAATTAATATTTGATAAAGGAGCCATGGACATACAATGGGGAAATGACAGTCTCTTCAACAGATGGTGCTGACAAAACTGGACAGCTACATGTAGGAGAATGAAACTGGAATACTGTCTAACCCCATATACAACAGAAAATGCAAAATGGATCAAAGACCTGAATGTAAGCCATGAAACCATTAAACTCATGGAAAAAAACATAGGCAAAACCTCTTAGACATAAACATGAGTGACCTCTTCTTGAACATATCTCCCCGGGCAAGGAAAACAACAGCAAAAATGAACAAGTGGGACTATATTAAGCTGAAAAGCTTCTGTACAGCAAAAGACACTATCAATAGAACAAAAAGGAATCCTACAGTATGGCAGAATATATTTGTAAATGACAGATCCAATAAAGGCTTGATGTCCAAAATATATAAAGAGCTCACATGCCTCAGCAAACAAAAAACATATAATCCAATTAAAAAATGGGGAGAGGAACTGAACAGACAGTTCTCCAAAAAAGAAATACAGATGGCCAACAGACACATGAAAAGATGCTCCACATCACTAATTATCAGAGAAATGCAAATTAAAACTACAATGAGGTATCACCTCACACCAGTAAGGATGGCTGCCATCCAATAGACAAACAACAACAAATGTTGGTGAGGTTGTGGAGAAAGGGGAACCCTCCTACACTGCTGGTGGGAATGTAAACTTGTTCAACCATTGTGGAAAGCAGTATGGAGGTACATCAAAATGCTCAAAAGAGACTTACCATTTGACCCAGGAATTCCACTCCTAGGAATTTACCCTAAGAAGGCAGCAATCAAGTTTGAGAAAGACAGATGCACCCCTATGTTTATCGCAGCACTATTTACAATAGCCAAGAACTGGAAGCAACCTAAATGTCCATCGGTAGATGAATGGATAAAGAAGAAGTGGTACATATACACAATGGAATACTACTCAGCCATAAGAAGAGGGCAAATCCTACCATTTGCAGCAACATGGATGGAGCTGGAGGGTATTATGCTCAGTGAAATAAGCCAAGAGGAGAAAGAGAAATACCAAACGATTTCAGTCATCTGTGGCATATAACAACAACAGAAAATCTGAAGGAACAAAACAGCAGCGGAATCACAGAACCCAAGAATGGACTAACAGGTACCAAAGGGAAAGGGACTTTGGAGGATGGGTGGGTAGGGAGGGATAAGGAGGGGGAAGAAGAAGTGGGGTATTAAGATTAGCATGCATGGGGGGGTGGGAGAAAGGGGAGGGCTGTACAACACAGAGAAGGCAAGTAGTGATTCTACAACATTTAGCTATGCTGATGGACAGTGACTGTAAAGGGGTTTATAGGGGGGACCTGGTATAGGGGGCGGCTAGTAAATATAATATTCTTCATGTAAGTGTAGATTAAAGATAACAAAAAAAACTTAAAAAACTAAAAAAAAAGAAAGAAAAGGGGGTTACTCCCTGATAGGATAAAACTATCTGTGAATCAATGATTAATGCATGCTTTAAATATCCTTAACTTTGATCACTTAAAGGGTGTCAGATGATCGGCTATGGAGGTACACTTTTCTGATTATATTCCTTTCTCAAAGAAAAAAAAAAAGTTCCTGTGTGGTGACCTCCAGTGAGTTCTACACAATGGTATAAAGGGTATATCAAAGTGTGGGCAAAGGGTCTGTTTGTGTTTATACAGATGATCAAAGCCTAATTTGGCTACCCAGAAAATGAACTAAAATACAATATGAAGAAGAACTTCCAACATCAGCACTCTCTGGAAGAGTCATACTAGAACATGATCATCAAAAAACCTCAACAAAGATCCAGGCGATGCTGCAGTTGTAGCTATATTCATCCCACCGGTCCCTGGACTTGTCATTGGAATGAAAAAGGAGATATCTAAGCTGGCCTGTGCATACAGTAAAACAACAAATTTGACTGGATCTATACTGTTGGAAGTCAACCAAGAATTAGGAGAAGTGCAAGTTGTAGCGCTCCAAAATCTTACGAGTACAGACTATCTACTGTTAAAAGAACATGTGGGATGTGAACAGTCCCCAAGAATGGGTTGTTTTAATTTGTCTGATTTCTCTCAAACTGTTCAAGTTCAGTTGAACAATATCCACCATATCATAGATAAGTTTTCACAAATGCCTAAGGTGCCTAACTGGTTTTCTTGCTTTCACTGGAGATGGTTGGTAATTATAGATCTGCTTTGGTTATGTAACTGTATTCCTATTATGTTAATGTGTGTACGCAATTTAATTAGTAGTTTAAAATCTATACATGCTGAAGTTACTCTACAAGAAGATATGTCAAAGAAATAATCAATCTTCCCATGTTTTCTTCCGTCTGCTACTCCTATAGCTTTTCTTCTTCCTTCCTAATTACAACCCTTAAATAGAATTTGTGCCTGAAAACCAAAAAAAAACACTTCGAGGATTGAATAAGCAGACAGACAACAATTCAGATACCAGACTGAGTACCGAGTGGCCAAGAATGCCTAAATACATGGAGAGAAATATTCTGATAATGGTTTGGAAAACTCAACATAGTAGATGTCAGTTCTCCACAGATTGATCTGTAAGATTTAATACAATTCTAATTGAAACTCTGAAAGGGTGTACAGAGGATATTTTTCCACTGGATGAAAAGAAATGGATTCTTAAGTTTATATGGACTTTCAGAAGAACTTGAAGAGCTAAAATTGGTTTCAAAAATAATAAATTTGAATGAATTACATTATTTTAAGTCTTCATTTGAAGCTACTATAGCCAAGATACTGTGGTATTTGTGAATAAATAGACATATAGATGAATCGAACAGGATAGAGAGTCCAGATCAAGTACACACAAATATGGCCAATTGATCTTTGATAAAACTGCAAAATCAATGAATAGAGAAGGAGTAATTATTTCAACAAAAAAATGGTAATAGACAAATTGAATGTGAATATGCAAAAAATAAACCTTGACCTAACTCTCATTCCTCTTATAAAAATTAAATAAAAGTGGAGTATGAATCTAAATACAAAAGGTATAATTGTAAAACTTCTAGAAGATATAGAAGCAAGCCTTCTTACCCTCAACCAAGCAGAGATCTTAGACTTAAAGTCAAAACAAAAAGTCATAAAAGAAAATATTAATAAATTGAAAACTTTAAACATAAAACAATCTTAAGCCACCAGGGAAATTGTAAATTAAAAACATGTTTAATATACCTCTATATGCTTATGTGAATGGCTAAAATTTTAGAAAAAATAATCATAAAATATTACAAATGGATTATGCCAAGAGCTAAGAAGAAAGGAGAGCAACTGGAACTCTTCATACAATGCTGATGAAAAGTAAAATATTATAACCTCTCTGGAAAGCAGTTTTGTCATTTTCCTATAAAATTAAACATATATTTGCCATATAACCCAGCAATGGCCTACATGAGTATTTATCTTAAGAAACTGAAAAATTATGGCCACATAAAAATATATGAGTGAATGTTTATGGTGACTTTATTTATAATCACACAAAACTAGAAACAATCTGTACATCTTTCAACAGATGGAAGCACATGAAGAAACTGTGTCATATTCATACAGTGGAATGCTATTCTCAATAAAAATGAGCAAAATGTTGCTACACAAACTAATTGGGATAAAACCCAAAGACATTAGGCTGAGTGAAGGAAGCTATTCCCCAAATTCTGTATGTTTTTGTTTATTATATGATGTTCTTTATAATGCAAAGCTAGAATGGTAGAGAACTTAACAGTGTTTGCCAGGAGTTAGGGACAAGGGTAAGGGTGATTGAAAAGAGTAGTTTGAGAGAACATTGTAGGGGATGGAACTATTCTGTGTCCTGATTATTGTGGTATCACATAAATCTATACATGTATTAAGATTTATAGAATTGTACATCAAAAACGTCATTTTACTATATAATAATTTTTTAAAAATTCATTTTAAAATAGAGAACATGGATATTTTTTGTCAACAATGCATAATGTTTGCAATATATTGTTATGTTATCAAAAAAAGCACTTTTCAGAACAATATATAGATTAATACATAATTCCACTAATGTAAAATAAGTATGTATATTCATAAAAATATACAAAAATGCACACACACTTACCCACATATAATACCTGAAAAAAATATACCAAACTGTTAATATTGGTTGTATGTTTTCATTTCTAAACATTTTTATATTATCTACAATCAGAATTTATCACTAAGATCTGAGCAAAAATGTTTCCTTTCATGTGCATTTTTAACCAACTCTTGTTTATGTAGCACATTTTCAAGAAATATCTTTGCAATGTGTAAAAACAAAATATAAACTATGTCAAGTTTGGGTAATAGTCACCACATTCAATATGGTAAAGTCAGGGAAAACAAGATGCTATCATAGAATTGATTTATACAGTAACATAATAAACATCATGTTAGAGGACACTTTGGAGAGGAAGTATAGATGAAAGAAGGAGTATGAAGGAAGTAGGAGGTTGATTACCTGTTTTGCAGGAGGCTGAATCATTGCTTTTGGGCACTGAAAGAATGAAAAGATTGTATAGGGAAGGCAGCACTACTTATTTCTGATTTGTCCATCCCCATTTCCTTTAAAGAGAATGATCTTTTTAAGAAGAAAGGTAAACCAAATACTTAAGAAGAAACTAATTCCAGGATTAGAGAGATGTTTGTAAGACAGCAATAGGTTTCTATAATGAGTTCAAATTTCAAGGGCCAATTACATGCTAAAATAATTTGTGGCTAGGATTAGTGATACATTGTCAATATTTCAAGGCATTATCAAACACCAGAGACACACAAATACACCAAATTTTAATAAAAGAGTAAGAGATTAATTCTGAACCTCAGAAAACAGTAATCTTTTTGTTGGTATTTCAAAAGTTCTTGAAAGACTCATTAAGTAGGCGCTTGGGGATTTAGTTGGTAAAGAAAATAGAGATGCGGATAGGATAACAGATATTCATGCTTCAGTTCAACCAGTTATAAAACATCCATTTGAAATTATTATTTTAGGTACAGTGTAAGTGAAAGAGATATAAAGATGAAAACAACAAGATTATTCCCTCAATGATTTAACAATCTACTTGGAATGATGATCGATAAATAGATAATGTATTAGTCAAGATTTTTCAGATAAACAGAATCAATAGGACACACACACACACACGCACATATATATGTATATATGTGCGTGTGTGTATGTGAGAGAGAGAGAGAGATTTGTTATAAGGAATTGGCTTGTGCAGTTACGGAGACTGAGAAGTCCCACAATCTGGGTCTGAAGTTCTGAGAACAGCAGCAAAGAAGGCAGGAAAAGAGAGATGTCCCAGATAAAGCAATCAACCATGAAGATATGAACTCTACCTCATTCCACCTTCATATTTTATTTAGACCTTCAACAGATTGGATGATGCCCTTTTTCCACATTCAATTGAATCCACCAATTCAAATGCTCATTTCATCTGGAAGCATCCTCATAACAAACTCAGAAATGATGTCTAATCAGATATCTGTGTGCCTAGTGATCCAGCCAAGTTGACACATAAAATTAACCACAATAGTTAGATGGGTAGATAAAATATATATGATATAATACAAACCACCTCACTTGCTGAAAGGATTATAAGTATCATTTTTGTGAAACCTTCTCCAGTATCTTTAGTCAGAATTAATTATTCCCTAATTGTGGTTCCATGAATCATCACCCAGAATATGCATTGGTGTTAAAGGACCAAGATGATTTTGCCACATAAAAATCGAAAAGTATTTTTAGGTAACATAAAATATCATAGCAAATGCATTGAGGTTGAAAGTACACAATGAATTGTAAGCTTCCTGTATGATTAAATCACAGTATCTGTAAGTAGAATTTAATGAAATAAATCATAACAGGGCATGAGGGGCTGTTTTGTGCTGGCCTCAGCCTATCTATAGTAATGTTATTGGCTAGAATTGCCTGGGGCACTCACCTGAGCCCCTCTCGAGCTTACCACAGACACTTGCCCTTTCCCAAACAATGTTAGGTAGGACTGGGCTGAACTTTGTCGTTCTTTTTAGGATTTCAAGATGCCTTTCAGCAGCAACTATCAGGAAATTTTGAATGAATATAGGTTTATTACTTACAAGATCTGGAAATTGCACAGCACACCTGAGCCTATCTATAGTAATGTTATTGGCTAGAATTGCCTGGGGCACTCACCTGAGCCCCTCCTGAGCTTACCACAGACACTTGCCCTTTCCCAAACAATGTTAGGTAGGACTGGGCTGACCTTTGTCGTTCTTTTTAGGATTTCAAGATGCCTTTCAGCAGCAACTATCAGGAAATTTTGAATGAATATAGGTTTATTACTTAGAAGATCTGGAAATTGCACAGCACACCTGGGGCCACACAGTGAGGTCTCAGGCAGAAAGGGAGAGAAGGAAGGGGAGGTGGAAGAAAAGGAGAGAGAGAGGGGAAAAGGAGAGGGTGAGAGAAGCAGGCATAGGCCAGGGGTTTTGCTTTTATTCATGATGAGGGTAGGGGCCTAGGGCTTTAGGGACTCACTATCAGTGAATTTAAAGCTTGGGGAAGAGAGAAGACAAGTATCCCAAATGGTCATAATGGAAAGCAACCCAAATCTCTAAAACAGAGGAGTCTCTGTGTAGGTAAATATCTAGTCTTGGCTCTTTATCTAGTCATGTGGCTGGCAATGTATTTATCTCAGAGAGCGCACCTTTGAAGGGGATGCCTCTTTGAAATGGATGCCTCTCCAGTCAAACTTAAAGTCTGGTTCTTGCATTACAAAAATAAAATTAAAATCAGTTGTCAGATTTTACATTATAAGGGCAGACTGAGAGGCTTTTCATTGCAGACTTTGAGTAGTGATCAAATATATTTGCATAAGGGAAAATGTTTTAGAGGGTGGTTTAGAATAGTGAAATGCTGGGCATAGTGGACTAAGGTAATAAACAGCTTTGGGGCTGATTACCACTGAATGGGATGATGGAAGAGGCTCTGAAACAAAGTATCATAAGGTATTTTGCAGAAAGAAGGACATCACATGCTAAATAACTAGGAGCGTTCAAATAAAAACATATTTGAGTAGATCTCTTTTGGCTGTGGTCATATTTTGATGTCTATTGACTCAGAAACCTCTAGCATACTGACAGAAACAAAAGTCATGAAATCGAGAGAATCTTCTCTGTATTATGGGCTGATGAAACTCCAATATCATATAACTTCACTATGTGGAACAAAAGACTTCTTACATTCCTGTGTCAGGGAAAGAGACAATACGGAGAATTTCTTGGTTATGCTTTTCATATCATTTCACCTTATGGCGCTAAGGGCAGAAGTGGTTATATATCCCTGCCTAACTGAAAGAAAGCTGGGAAATGAAAGAAAAGCACACGGATTCTTAGGGAACAAAACATCTCTACAGTAGGAAATCAGAGTTGTGGAAATTAGTTTATGACACAAATGTATGACATAAGGTTTTCTCTGGGGCTGTAGAAATAAGATAGCTCATGATGACAGTGATGGTTAAGAAATAAGAGAGTCAAGTTTACTACAGGAAGCAAAGACAATGAGGACAATTGAAACAGATGAGGGGGAAAGTGGTGAGCTAAGAGAGACTACTGTCAAAAGAGACTACAGACGTCAAAAGAAGAAAGTGTGTAACAGTGGAAGGGTTTCAGCAATGTCAAATGCAGGTAAGAAATCAAACTGTAAACCGACATAGAGGAGGTGTTTGAATCTCTCACTTGGAAGTTAGGGAAAATATTTTAAAAGAAAAATTTTGAATGCTCTTGAAGATGACATTCATATTCCAGATCATGCAGTAATAAAACGGCTGGTGAAGAAGTGAAAGCAATACAATTTTCATTTTCTCTTGATAAACACAACAAATTCCATTAATCTGAGTCCTTAGCTTAATGTCTTCACTTCTTTGCATTAAATTGTTCATTCTATAAAATGATGGAATTTAAAAAGTTAATTCCATGCTTGCTCACAGCTTCAAAAGTGATAATACCAATAACAAAAAAATCAATGACAACAATAATGATAATTCCAGCTGTTTATTACCAACCATGTATCAGGCATTGTGCTTGATACTTTCTATTTACTGTCTAATATATGCTTATGTCCACATTTATAAAAGAAACTCATGAGACTTAGATTAAATGACTTATCCAAAGTTAACATTTAAGATGCTGATAAATTTGGATTACAGCCCAAGTCTGTCTTTTTCAAAGCTATGTTTCAATATCTATAATACTTGGAGGATTAGATGCATGCCATAGATTCTATCTTTATCTTGACTATACATTTGATTATGATATCCTTATAAGTTGTCAAAATATGGGTAATTATATTAAAAGGCACTAAACAACTGTTTATAAAGCACATTGATTAGTAGGTCAATAATAAACTGTAGGAGAATCTACCATTTGATTTTGTTTTCTTCAAAATTTCAATTAATGACTTTGATGAGCACAGGTTAGCATTGATAAGAGGCTATTAAATCTAGTTATTTGCTCTCCAAGGGGAATAATTTTGTTGAGGTTGGGACTTGTTGAACCTGCACAAGTAGAGACCAGAAATTACTAGCTTAATATTTCTACTGAAAAAGACCTGGGGATTTAGCGGACTTATCTGCTTTGTTCATGCATTGCTACTTACACTAATACAATCAATTAATGTATGGGTAGAACCTATTAGACACCAGCAATCTCATTAAATGTAGTCTGAACTGAATAGAAACAGTTGGACTTAAGATATTGGCATCAAATTTTAAGAGTAATGCTGAAAACCTATGGATTGTTACAAAGAGAATTACTGGGAACAATGAACGCTACATCATATGGAGAAAGACTGAAGACACTGAGAATATTTCCTTTAGCAAATATATAATAACTTGAGGAGTTGCAAACATTTGAAAAACTAACATAAAAAGATATTGAAAAAATTAGAAAACATTTTCCCTTATTGGGATCAAGAATGGTACTTCATAATTGTCTTCAATTCTGTCCGTGGGAGTTAGATAGAATAAATCAGATAGGTAAATTATAGTTGCTCAAAGAAAATGAGCTTCCATTAAAATAACCAAAGGTTTTAGATGACTATTTTATGTATTTTCCAGTAAATTCTTTCATAAGAAAATTTCTTTGGGGAATAAAAAGGGTGTTATTAAAAATTGTCCTGAAAACAAATACACTGGGACTGTATCAGGAAAATTGGAATTTTCTGTCTTACTGAATTTTCCCAGCCTTTCTATATGGTACATATAATTATTAGTCTCTTTTTTTTTAATGAATGAGGAATCTGAGGTGTTAAGAGTGTGTCACAAATCACAGTGATAGTACATGTCAGTTGCAGAAACCAAGGGCAGGCTGCTCCACGGTGTGACATGCATTACTTCAGATTTGTGAACAATCAAGGTCCAAAAGACTCAGAAAGAAACTTTGACCTCCTACCTCCCAACTGCATAAAAAAGCATGTAGATAAAGACTGTGCTCCAAGAGAAGAGCTATCTTAGGTGTGGTAGACAGGGAGGGATGTGGCTGCCTGTAAAAATTCCTCTTTGTGTTCCCTCGTTGTGTCTAAGCGGCCCATCAAGTATTCTGTTTATCAATGTTATTCTTTTCCTATTCCTGTGAATTACTTCCCTTTTCCTTGAAGCCTCTGACCCCTACCCCTTCTCCTAGGCTTAGGATGAGAGACATACTTCATTCCCCCTGACTGTCTTTGGAACCCATGTCTATGGCTTCTCTGTATGTACATAATTAAAAATGTTTTGTTTTGAGGGTGGAGCTAAGATGGTGGCGTGAGTAGAGGAGCGGAAAACTCCTCCCAAAACCACATATATCTATGAAAATATAACAAAGACAACACTTCCTAGAATAGAGACCAGAGGACACAGGAAAACAGCCAGACCACATCCACACCTGCGAGAACCCAGCGCCTCACGAAGGGGGTAAGATACAAGCCCCGGCCCCGCGGGAGCCGAGCGCCCCTCCCCCCAGCTCCTGGCGGGAGAAGAGGAGAGAAAGCAGGAGGAAGAGGGAGCCCAGGACTGCTGAACACCCAGCCCCAGCAATCTGGACCAGAGCGCAGACATAGTGCATGCGTAGGATCCTGGATACTAGGGAAACAGCGCAGCAAGACCAGTGAGCGGGAGCCTGAGGCCGGTCCCTGAGGACAAAGAAAAGCAAGCGGATTTTTTTTTGGTTTTATTTTTTTTTTATGTTGTTGTTGTTTTGTTTTTGTGAGGGCTTTTTTGGAAGTCTTAAAGGGACAGGGTGGGACACTTAGTCCAGAGGTAGGGAATCTGGGGATCTCTGGGCAATCTAACTCCCTGGGAAGCAGGGAGCACGGAGGCCCCTTACAAAAAAAAATAGCCTCCCAGAAGCTATACCTCCAACGCAACTCCACCACTTTGGAGAAGCAGCCCGAGCCAGGCCACGCCCACAGCAACAGCGGAGATTAACTCCATAGCAGCCGGGCAGGAAGCAGAAACCCTGTCTGCGTGCAGCTGCCCAGCACAAGCCACTAGAGGTCGCTGTTCTCCCAGGAAAGGAAGGTCACAAACCAACAAGAAGGGAAGTTCTTCCAGCCGTCACACGTCCCAGCTCTGCAAAATATTTCTATCACCATGAAAAGGCAAAATTACAGGCAAACCAAGATGACAGAGGCAACACCAGAGAAGGAGACAGACCTAACCAGTCTTCATGAAAAATAATTCAAAATAAAAATCATAACAATGCTGACGTAGAAGCAGAGAAATATGCAAGAGCAATGGGACAAAGTCCGGAGGGAGATTACAGATGCCAGGAAGGAGATTACAGAAATGAAACAAACTCTGGAAGGATTTATAAGCAGAATGGATAAGATGCAAGAGGCCATTGATGGAATTGAAACCAGAGAACAGGAATGCATAGAAGCTAACATAGAGAGAGATAAAAGGACTTCCAGGAACAAAACAATATTAAGAGAACTGTGTGACCAATCCAAAAGGAACACCATCCGTATTATAGGGGTACCAGAAGAAGAATAGAGAGGAAAAGGGATAGAAAGTGTTTTTGAAGAAATAATTGCTGAAAACTTCCCCAAACTGGGGGAGGAAATAATCAAAGAGACCACAGAAATACACGGAACCCCCAACAGAAAGGATCCAAAGAGGACAACACCAAGACACATAATAATTAAATGGCAAAGATCAAGGACAAGGAAAGAGTTTTAAAGGCAGCTAGAGAGAAAAAGGTCACCTATAAAGGAAAACCCATCAGGCTAACATCAGACTTCTCGACAGAAACACTACAGGCCAGAAGAGAAAGGCATGATATACTTAATGCAATGAAACAGACGGGCATTGAACCAAGGATACTGTATCCAGCATGACTATCATTTAAATATGATGGCGGGATTAAACTTATTCCCAGACAAGCAAAATATGAGGGAATTTGCTTCCCACAAACCACCTCTACAGAACATCTTACAGGGACTGCTCTATATGGGAGAACTCCTAGAAAGAGCACAGCACAAAACACCCAACATATGAAGAATGGAGGAGGAGGAATAAAAAGGGAGAGAAGAAAAGAATCTCCAGACAGTGTATATAACAGCTCAATAAGCGAGCTAAGTTAGGCAATAAGATACTAAAGAGGCTAACCTTGAACCTTTGGTAACCACTAATTTAAAGCCTACAATGGCAATAAGGACATATCTATCAATAGTCACCTAAAATTTAAATGGACTGAATGCACCAATCAAAAGACACAGAGTAATAGAATGGATAAAAAAGCAAGAGCCATCTATATGCTGCTTACAAGAAACTCACCTCAAACCCAAAGACATGCACAGACTAAAAGTCATGGGATGGAAAAACATTTCCGGCAAACAACAGTGAGAAGAAAGCAGGGGTTGCAGTACTAATATCAGACAAAATAGACTTCAAAACAAAGAAAGTAACAAGAGATAAAGAAGGAGACTACATAATGATAAAGGGCTCAGTCCATCAAAGGATGTAACCATTCTAAATACATATGCACCCAACACAGGAGCATCAGCATATGTGAAACAAATACTAACAGAACTAAAGGGGGAAATACACTACAATGCATTCATTTTAGGAGACTTCAACACACCACTCACCCCAAAGGATAGATCCACTGGGCAGAAAAAAAGTAAGGGCACGGAGGCACTGAACAACACAGTAGAGCAGATGGACCTAATAGACATCTATAAAACTCTACATCCAAAAGCAACAGGATATACATTCTTCTCAAATGCACACGGAATATTCTCCAGAATAGACCACATACTAGCCCACTAAAAGAGCCTCAGTAAATTCCAAAATATTGAAATTCTACCAACCAATTTTTCAGATCACAAAGGTATAAAACTAGAAATAAATTCTACAAAGAAAACAAAAAGGCTCACAAACACATGAAGGCTTAACAACATGTTCCTAAATAATCAATGGATCAACAAACAAATTAAAATAGAGATCAAGGAATATATGGAAACAAATGACAACACCAACACAAAGCCCCAACTTCTGTGGGACGCAGTGAAAGCAGTCTTAAGAGGAAAGTATATAGTAATCCAGGCACACTTGAAGAAGGAAGAACAATCCCAAATGAATAGTCTAACATCACAATTATCGAAACTGAAATAGAAGAACAAATGTGGCCTAAAGTCAGCAGAAGGAGGGACATAATAAAGATCAGAGAAGAAATAAACAAAATTGAGAAGAATAAAACAATAGCAAAAATCAATGAAACCAAGAGCAGGTTCTTTGAGAAATAAACAAAATAGATAAGCCTATTGCCAAACTTATTAAGAGAAAAAGAGAATCAACACAAATCAACAGAATCAGAAATGAGAATGGAAAAATCACAACAGACTCCACAGAAATAAAAAGAATTATTAAAGACTACTAGGAAAACCTATATGCCAACAAGCTGGAAAACTTAAAAGAAACGGACAACTTCCTAGAAAAATACAACTTTGCAAGACTGACCAAGGAAGAAACACAAAAGTTAAACAATCCAACTACGAGCAAAGAAATTGAAATGGTAATCAAAAACTACCCAAGAACAAAACCCCCGGGCAGGACGGATTTACCTTGGAATTTTATGAGACACACAGAGAAGACATAATACCCATTATCATTAAAGTTTTCCAAAAAACAGAAGAGGAGGGAATACTCCCAAACTCATTCTATGAAGCCAACATCACCCTAATACCAAAACCAGACAATGACCCCACCAAAAAAGAAAATTACAGACCAATATCCCTGATGAACGTAGATGCAAAAATAAACAGTAAAATATTAGCAAACCTAATTCAAAAGTATATCAAAAGGATCATACACCATGACCAAGTGAGATTCATCCCAGGGATGCAAGAATGGTAAAACATTCGAAAATCCATCAACATCATCCACCATATCAACAAAAAGAAAGACAAAAACGACATGATTATCTCCATAGATGCTGAAAAAGCATTTGACAAAATTCAACATCCATTCATGATAAAAACTCTCAGCAAAATGGGTATAGAGGGCAAGTACCTCAACATAATAAAGGCCATATATGATAAACCCACAGCCAACATTATACTGAACAACGAGAAGCTGAAAGCTTTTCCTCTGAGATCGGGAACTAGACAGGGATGCCCACTCTCCCCACTGTTATGTAACATAGTACTGAGGTCCCAGCCATGGTAATCACACAAAGCAAAGAAATACAAGGAATCCAGATTGGTAAAGAAGAAGTTAAACTGTCACTATTTGCAGATGACATTGTATTGTACATAAAAAACCCTGAAGACTCCACTCCAAAACTGCTAGAACTGATATCGGAATACAGCAAAGTTGCAGGATACAAAATTAACAGACAGAAACCTGTAGCTTTCCTATACACTAACAATGAAGCAATAGAAAGAGAAATCAGGAAAACAGTTCCATTCACAATTGCATCAAAAAGAATAAAATACCTAGGAATAAACCTAACAAAAATGTGAAAGACCTATACTCTGAAAACTACAAGTCACTCTTAAGAGAAATTAAAGGGGACACTAACAAATGGAAACTTATCCCATGCTCGTGGCTAGGAAGAATTTATATTGTCAAAATGGCCATTGTGCCCAAAGCATTATACACAGATTTGATGCAAACCTTTGAAACTACCAGCAACATTCTTCAATGAACTGGAACAAATAATTCAAAAATTGATATGGAAACACCAAAGACCCCGAATAGCCAAAGCAATCCTGAGAAAGAAGAATAAAGTAGGGGGGATCTCACTCCCCAACTTCAAGCTCTACTATAAAGCCGTAGTAATCAAGACAATTTGGTACTGGCACAAGAGCAGAGCCACAGACCAACGGAACAGACTAGAGAATCCAGACATTATCAAAGACATTTATGGTCAATTAATATTTGATAAAGGAGCCATGGACATACAATGGCGAAATGACAGTCTCTTCAACAGATGGTGCTGGAAAAACTGGACAGCTACGTGTAGGAGAATGAAACTGGACCATTGTCTAACCCCATACACAAAAGTAAATTCAAAATGGATCAAAGACCTGAATGTAAGTTATGAAACCATTAAACTCTTAGAAAAAAACCTAGGCAAAAACCTTTTAGATATAAACATGAGTGACCTCTTCTTGAACATATCTCCCCAAGGAAGATAACAACAAGGAAAACAACAGCAAGATGAACAAGTGGGACTATATTAAGCTGAAAAGCTTCTGTTTAGCAAAGGACACCGTCAATAGAACAAAAAGGTACCCTACAGTATGGGAGAATATATTTGAAAATGATAGATCAGCTAAAGGCTTGATGTCCAAAATATATAAAGAGCTCACCCACCTCAACAAACAAAAAACAAACAATCCAATTAAGAAATGGGCAGAGGAACTGAACAGTCAGCTCTCCAAAAAAGAAATACAGATGGCCAACAGATACATGAAAAGATGCTCCACATAGCTAATTATCAGAGAAATGAAAATTAAAACTACAATGAAGTGTCACCTCACACCAGTAAGGACGGCTACCATCCAAAAGACAAACAACAACAAATGTTGGCGAGGCTGTGGAGAAAGGGGAACCCTCCTACACTGCTGGTGGGAATATAAGTTAGTTCAACCATTGTGGAAAGCAGTATGGAGGTTCATCAAAATACTAAAAATCATGTTACCATTTGACCCAGGAATTCCACTCCTAGGAATTTACCCTAAGAATGCAGCAGTCAAGTTTGAAAAAGACAGATGCACCCCTATGTTTATCACAGCACTATTTACAATAGCCAAGAATTGGAAGCAACCTAAGAGTCCATCAGTAGATGATTGGATAAAGAAGATGTGGTACATATACACAACAGAATATTATTCAGCCATAAGAAGAAAACAAATCCCACCATTTGCAACAACATGGATGGAGCTAGATGGTATTATGCTCAGTGAAATAAGCCAAGCGGAGAAAGAGGAATACCAAATGATTTCAGTCATCTGTGGAGTAAAAGAACAATGGAAAAACTGAAGGAACAAAACAGCAGCAGAATTACAGAACCCACGAGTGAACTAACAGTTACCGAAGGGAAAGGGACAGGGCAGGATGGGTGAGTAGGGAGGGATAAGGGGGTGAAGATGAAGTGGGGTATTAAGGTTAGCATGCATAATGGAGGGGGGAAAAAGGGGAGGGCTGTAAACACAGAGAAGACAAGTTGTGATTCTACAGCATTTTGCTATGCTGATGGACAGTGACTGTAAAGGGGTTTATAGGGGGGACCTGGTATAGGGGAGAGCCTAGTAAACATAATATTCTTCATTTAATTGTAGATTAATGATAACAAAAAAAAAAGTAAAGAAAGAAAAGGGGGATTACTCCCTGATAGGATAAAACTAACTGTAAATCAACGATTAATGCATGCTTTAAATATCCTTAATTTTGATCATTTAAAGAATGTCAGATGATCAGCTATGGAAGTACATTCTTCTGATAATATTCCTTTCTCTTAAAAAAAAAAAAACAGTTCCTGTGTGGTGACCTCCAATAAGTTCTTCACAATGGTATAAAGGGCATATCAGAGTGTGGGCAAAGGGTCTGTTTGTGTTTATGCAGATGATCAAAGCCTAATTTGGCTTCCCAGAAAACGAACTAAGATACAATATGAAGAAGTTCCAACATCAACATACTCTGGAAGAGTCATTCCAGAAGATGATCATCAAAAAACTTCAACAAAGATCCTGGCGCTGTTGCAGTTGTAGGTGCATTCATCCCACTGGTTCCTGGAATTGCCATTGGAATGAAGAAGGGGATATCTAAACTGGCCTGTGCATACAGTAAAACAACAAATTTAACTGGATCTATACTATTGGAACTCAACCAAGAATAATGAGAAGTGCAAGTTGCAGTGCTCCAAAATCTTGAGACTACAGACTATCTAATGTTAAAAGAACATATGGGATGTGAACAGTTCCCAGGAATGTGTTGTTTTAATATGTACGATTTTTCTCAAACTATTCAAATTCAGTTAGACAATATCCATCATATCATAGATAAGTTTTCACAAATGCTTAGGGGGCCTAACTGGTTTTCTTGGTTTCACTGGAGATAGCTGGTAATAGTAGGTCTGCTTTGGTTATGTAACTGTATTCCTATTATGTTAATGTGTGTGTGCAATTTAATTAGTAGTTTAAAACCTATACACGCTGAAGTTACTCTACAAGAAGATATGTCAAAGAAATAATCAATCTTCCCATGTTTTCTTCCATCTATAGCTTTTCTTCCTCCTTCCTAATTACAACCCTTAAATAGAATTCGTGCCTCATATCAAATTTATTGAGTATCATAATTCTTCCAAGTGGTAAAGATACCTCCAGACAAACGCTGGGCATAGAAGCCATAGCGCATAAATCTGCAAAGAAGTAAAAAGCTAACCTTTTCAAACAATATTGTCTCTGTCTCACTTACCAACTTTACATTTCCCTGTATGGCCCCGGAAGATGACTGGTTAGCCAGAGACGGGTAAGTTTCCTCAAGGGAGGAACAACCTAAGATGGGCACAGTCACGGGGGGCCATCAGGTGAGAAATTGGGGATCAACAGAGGTGAGGCTTAGAACCTCACCCCCCCTGTTCTGAGAGAAATCTTCTGCATATGTGGATGTTTTATTGCCCTTGTCTAGCTTGGATTAACACATAGTCTACAGGCACACACCTGATCATCTACATTTGCTCTCCTACAACACTAAACTATGTTTTCTACCTTTATCTTGCATCTACCTACCACTTCAGCATTTTATTAAAAAAAAAAAATAATAATAATAATAATAGTAATAATAAGGGAGAAATATGGGATTCACATATAAATCAAGTATAAAATCAAACGAATATTCATATTTGACCTGATTGTTTATAGTTCATAATGCGTGATCAAAACTGAAAGTTTCTGTGATGACTGCCCTTCTACTGTTCACCATGTTAAGAACTTATTCACTATGTACGAATTTGTTCCCCATGTAAGAACTTGTTTGTTATGCTTCATAAGATCAGAGATTGATGAGAATTAGGCTTGGGGTGGATTAATGATTGTGCATTGAGTCCCCTATACAGAATTTTTTTGTTAACAACCATTTTATCAATAAATAAGAGAGATGCCCTCTCAAAAAGAAAAAAAAAATACACCAAATACTATTTGGAATAAACTCCAGTAAATTGTCTAATAAAAAAAAAAAGGTTTTGTTTTGTATTTTCTCCTGTTACTCTGTATCATGTCAATTTGATTCTTAGAACAGCTAGAAGTAACTTGAGGGGTAGAGGAATTTCTTCGTGCCCAACACAGTCATTATTCAAATACAACTTCAGTGTCTATGATGCTCCATATTGTAGTTCTAGCTTTATTGCTTTCATGATAGTACATTTTTATTCTGGGGATTAATTTTCTTAAAGACTGAAAATCACACTTTTTAGAAAAAAACTGTAGAAATGTTTACAGTTTGTAAAGGATTAGGTTTGAAGAATGCCCAGTTTAATAAATTACATCTAAAATGGGATTATGTCAGCTGTACATATCAAATTGGCCTGGCTATAGTCTTCAGATAGTCATCCATTCAGTAATCTAGGCATTTCTGTGAAAGCTTTTTATAGATGTGATTAAAATCCATAATCAGTAGACTAAGTAGGAGAGATTATTTTAGATAAACTGGGCAGGCATTATTCAATCAATTGGAAGACTTCAGTACAGAACTGATATTTCCCAGAAGAAATACTCCTTGCGGATTCAAGTTTCAGTGGATTCCAAGAGCTCCAGACTACATGACCTGCCTTACAGATTTCCAATTTTCCTCGAGAGCCCCTAACATTACACACCCAATTTGTTGCAATAAATCTCTTAATGTATATCTTCTACTGATGATACTGTTCCTCTGATTGAATCCTGATACAGGGTCCATATACTCAAATTAGTGGAGACATGAAGTGTCAGAACAGAAATTAGTTATCAGTGAAAATTCCTCCAAGTAGGTAAGTGAAATCATCAAAGGCACACCAGTCTGTGGTCAAGATCCAGGCACCAGTTACAGTGCAGGGACAGTTTCTGGTCTCCAGGGAAGGAACTTGTGAGAATAGGATTTAAAAGGCAGTCCTCACATTCGGGACTGAAGCAAATGCTCTCCATCTCCACCCAAATCTCCTTGTCTTCAACAGTTCAGTAACACAGGCTAGACTTTCATCTGATTTTCTTTCTTTGTTTCTTTCTTAATGGGTTCCTTAGGCTTCTAGATCCTATTTGCCTGCTTGTAGAGCTGGCCGGAAGTATTGAGGACTCAACAGCCTTATGGAACAGCATATAACCAATAAGTAATAGGTGCTGACAGTAACCTCCTGGGTCACTTGTTCCTTAACCCCTGGGAGTGATAACTCAGAGATGTGTGTTTTAGATAGACTCCCAGGGATTCCCAGAAATTAGCTAATGATGAACACAAGATATGAATGCAGTATTAACATATAGGTGCTGCCCACATTGAGCTTTTATTTCATTTTCATGAAGCCTTTACTCAGGCTTCACAGCCACACCTTCTATGATACAGAATCTTAGTTAGAGAGAGACACAAGGACCATTGCTTCCCTGTCCCTTTGTACCTCTATCTTCCTCACCTGCTCACGGTGGTGACTTACTCATTAATAAATACTTTATTGGTCATCTACACTTTCTCAGATCACTTTGCAACACCCCTTCCCAGTGTTTCCTTATTTTACACTAAAAAACAAAACAAAAAATATCTGCACTTGCCTGCATATCTCCAAATCTGCTTCTTATGAAATGCGTAATTTGGGACAAAGCAGATTACTAGGACAAGAATGTGGAAGGAGAAGAAGAGTAGAAGGAGTACCCTAGTACAAGGAAGTTGTGGCTAGGAATCCAGCAGCTCTAAGAAGGGATGGCTATGACATGCAGAGCAATGTAAGAAAGCAGTTGTGAATGTGGGCCCCTGTGGTCTAAGCTTAGCCTACAGGGATGGGGTATGAGGCAAGGGTTCTACAGGCCAAGAAATTTAGATATCCAGCAGAGTGTCTAGAATGTGGAAAAATACTGAAATTGTTGGTACTTTTTCTGCCTTAGAATCCAATGGCATTGCAAGAACCTACAAATTAGGCAGTGTGGAAAGAAAAAGAAGACAGTGGAGAAATGATTTTTAAGTCTCCTTCCAATTCTAAGATTCTATAATATCATAGAGAAGATGGCTTCAACACCTTCATGAAGATGAACTAAAAGTTCCATGAGGCAGGACCCATGTATATTTTGTTCGCCATTAGTTAATGCTGGGCAATAGTATGTGCTCAACAAACATGCTTTGAATGGGTTAAAAAACTCACCTAGAAACCTAAAATTCACTTTTTGAACACTTGAACCCATCTTCCAGACCCGTTTCCAGGCAAAGAATGATTGTCTCATTTATATTATCCTGCCCTGGGCCCACTTTAAATATCTTTATCACTTATCTCTAAAAATTTCTGACTTCCTTCTATGAGTTAATTATACAAGCTACCAGGCTAGTATCCAGAGTTTAAGTCCAGTCTTTGCCCCTTAAAGGCTGTCTCACCTTAGTTAATTTAATTAGTCTGTCTAAACCTTAGTTAACTCATTTTCAAAGAAGAACATAGTAATAGTATTTACTTTTCAGAATTGTGAGAAACAAATTGCTTAGCATAACATCTGGCACAAAGTTAGCATTTAAATGTTAACTACTCATTTCTATATGTACCCACATCTTCATTCTAAATTATGTTGAGATATTTTCCTACTTTCATGTCTAGGAAGCTGAGACATATAACCCTAGGCAGCTATAGAGATCATTATAATCTTCATTTTACTAGTGAGATATGAAAGAGCAATGCTACATTTTGATCTAAGAGCTGAGCAAGTTGAAAGGTGCTGATTTGCAGATCTGTTCTGAACTGCCATTAAGGTGATCTTAAAAATAGTGTTAGACTCCGGCTACCAAAGACTTCTGACTTAGATGGCACTGGTTTGCAAGAATTACATCAAGGCTGAGGTAAATATTCACAGACTGAGAAGGGAATAAGCAGATGATGTTGCTCTGAGGAATCGGAGTTGAACATCCTCCATACAAATCATTGATCTTTCCTGACCCAAAGGAGCAGCCAGATATTTTTTCCACTTACCAATGTTAGCACAGTTGATATTTTCGGTTCTGCAATGGGAAATCTGAAAGAACAGTAACCCAATCTCGTGAGTTATCTCTGAGTGGATTGCTTATGAGGTCGGGAAGGATTGCTCTCCACCGATAGTGTGACAGGTAGGGTTTTTCCTTCCTTCAGGGTTTGAAAAAGAAGTAATCAGTCAACCAAGAATTAACTACTGTGGGATGGGCACAAGGGATAAACTCTGAGAGTTATGTCTTAAGTGTGGCCCTTCAGTTATTTATATTTTTTGAGAGAAAACACTGAAATGTATCTATTAGTACTGTTCTTCATGGACTTTAAATAAATACTACATTGTTTGGAGATCAAATAGATTCATGAGCAGGCATTATTAGGGAAATCTCATTGGGGGAATCAGGAGCTGAGGCATGCCTTAAAAGTGGACAGAATTTAGATTGGTAGAGGAGAAGCTAAAACATTCCAGTTTTCCTTAAATATAGGAAAATGTGGAGACTAGCAATCACAAAGAGCCAGTAATTTCCCTCTCCCCCTCATCTCTCAATATACATCCAGATCAGTTCCTGATCCTACCATCAGCCTCCAAGATGGGGTTGCACTTGACCTAGAGGATCAACTGTATATTCATATTACATTTAATTCTTAAAAATTTTTACTCTGTGTTAAATATAAGCGTGAAAATGAAATTGAGCTCCAAAATTGTTACCTTAGCAAGGAATAAGATGAAATGTCAGTGGAGTATTTTCTATTGGTTGCTTTTTATTTAAGGATAAGATTTGGAGATTTCTCTTCCAGCATCAGCAAACTGCTATTCCAGAAGAAATTTGTCTTGTTTTTAATTGTCTTTTATGTAATTGCTCACAAATATGACTTGAGCACTTATTTTATACAATTAATTGCCAATACTTTTTCATTTCTGTTTTTAGCTCCCGGATCTGTACCTATGCAATCGTGTATTGTTTTATCCTGCCCAACTATCAGCAAACTTGTTTTAGCTTAAATAATCAGGTAAAGGAGACGTTTACTTCCCTGGCTTGCCTGAGGTGTATTCTCATCTGTACTCACAAAACTCAATTCATTATCTTATTATAGTTAAACTGAATAGGGTTCTAAATAGTATAATAATGAATGTAAAAATATTCAAATTTTTCTTTGAATGTTTTTCTCAGAAGTCTTCAGAAGTGCAAAGAATCTATAAATAATACTCTTCAGTAAGGAAGCAAGTCATATTCTTCATTACATATACTTTTAAAAATATGATTCAGCTACTTTTTTTAAGTTGCATGTATTTAAATATTATTTCCACTTTATTTTCCTTTAAGGAAAATCTTGATGGAAATTAATCCCTGATGACAGATTCCTGAGACTCAGCTAACGATTTATCATAGTGAGAATTGCCTTGGAGACCTTAAGTTGAGCATTCCATGAGGGGGCTGAAATGAACTCAGGCCTCAGCTTTCTAGAGCACAATTCCATTCATATGATTCTACAAATCATAGTCCATTGGACAAATCCCACTTGCCACCTGTTTAGTTAGGGCCAGTGAACTAACCATGTAGTTTACTTATTTAAGGGGTTTAAAAAATAAAAGGAAAATAATGATAATGACACATGAAAATTATGACACTTAGATTTTAGTGTCCATAAATAAACACAGCAATGCTCATTTACTATATTGTCTGTGGCTCTTTTTTGCTACATATGCAAAGTTTAGTAATTGTGACAGAGAACATAAGACTTGTAAAGCCTAAAATATTTATTTTCTGGACCTTCACAGAAAAAAGCTTACCATCTCCGTTATAGTCTAAAGGACACTGTATTTGAACTAAATGCAGGAGATCTTAAGTCTAGTCCTTATTATCTGTTACATGCTGGATATGTAACTTTTGGGAAATTCTTTACCCTTAGTGAAATTCAAAATTCTTACTCATAAAATGATATAAATAGTAAATGTGAAATGTAGGACGAGTAATGATAAGAATACATGGAAGACTGTAAAACAATGTGCAGTGGAAGATAACATATTTAACTAGACATATGCATCCATTTGTGCCAGGTAATTAAAACAATAATAATTTGACCCAGGCTTTCTAAAACATATGTACTTAGTTTTTGAAAAACCATTTTGGTGAGAGGGTCAAAAAAAACAGAAAAGAAAATTATCAGATTACCAAATTCAGTTCATTAATTCATCTAGCAGAAGCAAACTTGCTACTTTCTTGGTCTTTTGAAGGAAGCTGCAGTCACCTGTGGAGTGAAATACACAGAAAGGTTAGCTTCACCTTTTCACTTCAGATAAATGTATGTGTATAGAGAGTGTGTCTGGGCACTTTTTAATATATGCAGATAAATGTACAAGAGGAAGAGTACCAAGGGGACACACTTGTTCTTCATGCCCCAACTGGCCTTGTAAAATAATAAAATTCCTTTGATTCATAAAACTGTCAGTTCAAAAGCAACCCGTTGGAAGTAAATCACAGGAAGATTCACTTTTCAGCAGAAGGCTGAGGGCAGGTCTGTGTGTCTTTAAGTGGGCATTGAACTCTGTGTGTGAACACAATTGAAGGAAGCTCCAGGAAGCCTGGCTGCGGGACCCTCAGGCGGCCTGCTGGCAAGAGGCAGACAGACAGCCCCTGCATTCCTCGCACAATCACGGCCTTTCCGGTGACCTTCCACTTGACAGAATGATGCCACTTTTGTCAAAGAGCCAGGTTCCCAGCTCCGAAGCGCCAATCTACTCTGAACAAAGGGGAGCACCTGAGCAGGCCTGTTTTGATAGCCTGCCTGGCTCCTGGGGTGGCTTGGATCCAGGGAGGATGTGGGCCACAATGCCTTTAACTTGGATCCTTGGGGGGCTATAAAGGGGGAAGAATATGGAGACAGGAGGAAAAGTGTCTCCTGGGTTGGCTATAAACCCAAGACAAAATTGCAAGATCAAGGACTCATCAGTGGGTCAGAGGTGACCCCTAGTGGGGTCTGCAGCTTTCTTCTGCTCAGTTAAAATGATCTCTGCCATAGTATATCTCAGGTGCTGTTTGAGGTAGGCAAGGGGGAGAGGGAGAGGAATAGATTTAGAAATCAATAAAGAAAGAAAAAGCGAGGGGGAAAAACCTGAAGTCTAAAGAAAAAGAACACAAGACAGAAAGAAAGACCCCAAAGCAGCAAAAGGAAAAGGAAAAGAAAATCCATACTGTCTGAGAACTCACCTGCCTTGGTGAAGGAGGCATTGATTACAATCACCAAGGTAAATAAGATCATATCGCTGTCCAATTTAATAGCCCCTAGGAGTCCACTATGGGACTTAAAAGTAGAACTCAAATTCTTTGCAAAGCCTGGGCTCTATGTGGTCCAGCCATTCCTATCTCTCCAACCCCATCTGAACCTGTGTTAGAACACTGACTTTTTATGTTCCTCTAACAAATAAATGTCCTGCCATAAGACCTTTGCATTCACTGCTCCCTCAGTCTGGAATCATGTCTCACTGGCTCCATCTTGTCCTTCAGTCTCAGCTTCAATGTCATCTACCCAGAAAGTCTTTCGCCATCCACCCAAGAGGAAGCAGTTGTCTTATCAACATAACATCCCTGCACCCTATATTATTTTACTTATAGTATAATATGTTATGATTATATTACAGAAATGCAGTTTATATTTATATAATACTCTCATGTGGATGGATTCATTTTTATGTTTGCTATTTGTCTTTTCCAGTGGAATGTAGATCCCATGAAAGCAGGGTCTTAAAAAATGTGCTCATCATGTAGCAGGTGCTCAGTATTCATTGTTGAGTGGATGAATGAACAAATTGCTCACATAGACATTTTTAAAAGTTGCATTTGGAAGTGGCTTGGAGGTATTTTGTTCTATACCTTTCTACATATATTTTACTGTTGAAGAAACTAAGACCCTTAGAATTTAAGTGACTTATATGAGGTCATATGGTTTATTGTGGTAAAGACTTGTAGGACCTCAACATCTTACTATATTTATGATAAAGTACTGAGTTTCTAGTACCAGAAGTGACTTTGGGTAAGTCATTCTTTATAAAGGGAGGCATGTTGCAGTACAAGGGCAAAACACTAGAAAGCTGTTATGTTTCTTTGCATCCTCTCTCCAGGTAGAATATGGAAGAAAAGGGAGGATATTTAGTTAAATGAGGAATTGTGACAAATCTTTGTTGTTTTAGATAGGACTTGGTGAATGCAGATAGAAGAAAATGATTGATAGTATGATTCTGAAATCAGTGGGTTGTCAGGAGACTACATTCTTCCCTGTAAAATCAGAAGGGACCACACTTACAATAGCACTTCTAAGCAGTTGAAAAGGTAACATCTTTCCCTGAAAGTACTTCCCTCTTAATAGTCTAAAGTGTAGATATAATTAATAGATCCTCCACTTATCAAATAGGTAGGGGTGAGGGGGACTTAAATGACTTGTGTCAAGGAAGTCAGAGCATCTAATGCCTGGGCTTCCCATTCACACTGGGGCTACCCAAGAACAGGTAACTCACTTGTTCATAAGATGTGTGCAGAAATACCCTGGAATAATTATATTTTAATCACAGGAATTGTATCAGCAAGTGTTTTAGTTTTCTAAGACTACAGTAACAAAGTATCACAAACTAGGTGGCTCAAAATAACAGAAATATACTGTCTCAGAGTTCTGGAGACCAGAAGTCCTAGATCAAGACATCAGTGGGGCTGGTTCCTTTGAGAGCTGTGTCTCTCCCCTGGCTTTGGGTGGTCTGGGGCAAGTTTTGGTGTTCCTTGGCTTCTAGAAGCATTACCCATCTGCCTGCAGCTTCACGTGGCATTCTTCCTGTGTGAATGATTGTCTCCAAATTTCCCTTTGTTATGAGATCACCAGTCATATTGGATAAGGGCCCATTCTAATTATCTCACCTTAATTAACACATTTTGAATAACCCTATTTCCAAAAGAGGTCACATTCTGAGATGCTGGGGGTTCGGACTTAAGCATATGATTTTGGTTTCAACCACTCTGGGAACTGACTGCCATAGAAAGACAATCTCACTACAACACTGCATTTACTCGGGGGTGCAGGGAGTGAGCTCAGAGACTCTCCTTCACAAATCATTGTTTTTTACTCCCACTTTCTACTACACAAAGTTGCCTTTATATTTAATAGAAAATGTTGCCATCAAACAACTTCACTGAGCCCCTGCCCTGAGCCATAAACTGTGCTTAGGCACTAGAAATCCAGCTAATAACCAAAAATAATTTATAATTTAGTAGGAGGCAGGGTGTTGCCCAACTCCTCACTTTTGATGAAATATATAGATTCAATCAATATTTCAGGGGACTGTGATAACAATGTGAACACAGTGAGATTTTCAAAGAGGAAATGGGTGTTAGGAAGAATTCAGAGAGGCAGCAATGCATGAGCTGAATGTTTGAGCAATAAAACAAACCATGATGCTTTTTCTAAGATTTTTTTCTTTTTGATCACTGAGAAACACATTTTCAGTTATCACCCCAAGTGTAAGCTTTCAAGTAAGAAGTCGGTGATCTTTAAGGTTTCAGTCCATCGTAGAGTCACTTTCAGAATGATCTTGTAACTGAAAATCATGCATTACGTTTGTTGAGTTCTCTGAGTCTCAAACAGCCTGTGTGCACCACTCTAAAGCTGCTGCTGGCTGGGTTTTGTTATATTACTAAGCCTGTTCTGCTCCTGTTCACTAAAAGACTTTTCAACTCTTACTGTGCATTTATATCTAAAATCTCTCTTTCCCTCTAGTGGAAACAGCCAAATGTAATCCTGCAGGGAGAGTGTGGTTAAGGTTTAACTTGTATCACAAACATGTTTTATCTGGTCTAGTACACGCTGTAGAGCCCAAGAAGCTCTGAGTCATTTGTCTCTGTAGGTACCTCAGTGTATTGAAGTAATAAGCCATCACTGGGTCACAAAGCAACAGAGGACACATCTCATTGGGATTTGTAGATATGTTTTGAAACCCTCAAGGTGCAAGCAAGTGTGGCCTACTTACACAAGATAACTCCAGAAGGCCCATGGAATCTTTTGTAAGTAGAGCAAATGTCAGGATTGAGCATGTATGAGAAATAGGTCACACTGAGTTTCTTGAATCACATAGGGGAGATCTGTGGATGAGGGTGGGCACTTGGCCAGGAGGAAGAAAGCTCAGTGTGACTGTTTGCTACTCAGGCACCTGAAGCCCATCATTTAATAACTCCAGCAGACACCACTGTTCTCTTCAGTGAACTGCAGAATCTGAACTACAGCTGCCTTCCAAAAGTCCCCTCCACCGACAACCACATATATTAGTCCCATCTCTTGCCCAATAGGTATCAAATTTTTTAATTGAGTTATGCATATTCATTTATTTATTAATTGGGTTATAAGTCATGTATTTCACTTTTATTTTAGTGAAAGGCCATACGGCTATCAGTTAGAACTATTTGCTGAGCACAAAATTACTCATAAAAGGTGTATTACCATATGGAGTTCTGAAATTTTCAGGCAAAAGTAAAGGCATCTTGTTTTTGAAATACTGCAGTTTTATAGACCAAAGGTTTTCTGAGAGGCAGGTAGGGATCCCTGGGAATAAATAATCCCCACAGTCCTTTCCTTGGCACCCAAAGACTCAAGAGCTGTTAAAATATTCCTAGTTAAGGAAATGAGAGGAAAAGTACATGTGAACAATTGCCTTGAGAAATAGGTCATGTGTAGAACCCACCTTGGTACCCTGACTAATGATATTAGTGTTTATTACTGCTTCCTTATTTTTCAAACCAGCTCTATGTTAAGGCAACAGGAGGCCATTTGTGGAACAACTGGATTTATTACAGTCAAACTACTCTACACTCAAAACATCTTTAATCCTTCAGCATAGTACAGAGAACTCAAAATCCCTTTTTTTTTCAGAGACCCATGCTTTAAAGGGAAGCCATTAACATGTCCCTCCTGGATCATTCTTTAAATGCCAAAATATCTTAATTTGCATGACACATTAACTATAAATCAGTTTAAGAGGTAGATATTAAACAGCTATTAGAGACCAGACTCGACAGTGGCACCAGAAACAGGACTGCGTTGGCCCCTTCTTAAGGGAGTTTCCAATCTAAAGATACTTGTATGTCAGTCACATGAGAAGCCATTGCAAAACACAACCATGGTGGACGGGGAAGAGAAAGGATTAGAGCTCCTAGTGAAGAACAGCTGTGATAGGGTGTGGAGTAAGAATGAGATGGAAGCAGGGAAGCAGGCCAGGAATAAGGAAATAAAGGAGTGCAAGGTGGAAGTCATGGAAGGCCGGAAGCAAAAAATGGTTAGGTCTGGTAAGCCCAGAAGACACTTTTACCTCTCTACAATTTGCCGTGATCAGATCCTCTCTATTATTTCTGATGGCATTTCAAAATTACCTTACTCTTCTGTGCTGGGTTGTAATTATGCTTTGAGAAACAGCACAGTGGAGGTGTCACCTATCTGCTGGCTGTTTGGAGCACACATTGCTGAGGGTGTGATTCAATTAAGGAAAAAAATTTAGGTATGTAATGAAATAGACATCCTTTCACTATAATTCATTCAAAGCACATTCATGGAGTTGTGTCCCCTGGAAGTTTCATTCACCTTGCAGATTCTACCATAGCTTCTAGATGTTTATGTTATAAATATAACAAAGGCAAGTGGCAAGTTGTCTCGTTTTCTCCTCCACTGGATATATTCAGAATTAACGAGGACTCTAGCAAATGAAGAGGCAGCATGGTTTAGAGATGGGGAAAGAGAGTTCTGGATGAAAGGAAAAGTATCTCTTGCCCTCATCTGGCCTCTGCTGGGTTGTTTTAAAAAGCAGGGTAACATCTATGGTCCTTAGTCTGTCTTCTGAAAAGTGGCTGAGGTCTGATTTCTAAGGACACATCCAACTCTGTCAGTCCATGACTGATTATCTGAGCTCAGGAATATTCCCAAGTATTTAACAAGGATCTCTCTGAACATGGAAGTATGCTAGGAATTATATCAAAATAGTAGACAATTTTTTAAAAATCCCTGCTTTCTTGCATTCTAGAAGTTCATTCCACATTGGCAGTGTCTATCAAAGTATATATACTGCAAGTTTAGACAGCTGCAGAGTGCACACTGATTAAATTCAGCTGACAACAAACCATTACAATGCACTTCAAAGGTGTGTGAGTTAGGAAAGTGGAAATGTTCACTGAAACGATGTGTTGGGACAGGTGGCAATTGAGAAAGTCATTTTTGACCCAGTCACTCTGAGAGAAATAGTAGGGAGGGATGAATGTTGCTTTCATGAAGGTAGATCTTGCTGGTAAGGGAGGAGCCTTTGTTAGGAGAGTGTGTGGTCCTTGGGAGAGTACACAGAACAATCAAGTCAAGAGATACCAAGAAAGTCTCCCCAACAGGAAGTGATGGGCCTGGCATGAAATAAAATAGAGATAGTAATGGTTACTTCCAACTTTTGCCTTTCATTAGGAGTTAGAATTGAAGGAATTGTTTTCAGTTGACCCCCACATGGTCCTTAATGTCAGATTTCAAAGCAACTTGAATAAATTACAAGATAAACCACTTACCAAAGAAATTTTTAACATATCTGATCTATAATAACACTTAATAAAGTAAATAATTAAAATAAAACAATATACTATAGCACAAAGAAGAAAACAAAACATCCAAGCAATTCTCTTTCTGAAATCACAAAAACCTTTAATGTCTGAAAACAAACAGCAAATAGAAAATCTTAAAATGTAACTCTGTAGTACATAACCTATAGTAGCCCTATAGTCTCACTCCTCTGCTTGCTTATTACATAGAAGATATGTTGAGATATATATATATATATATACACACACACACAGAATATATACATATATATATATTTGATATATATGTAAATATGTATGCATATGCAAAGGCATATATGTATACCAACTGTCATTATGTATAATCTATGTCCTGGCCCTACAGACTTAATGGAAAACTAAATATTCTAGGAAAGAGGGTGTCCCAAGAAAAGTCAGAGAGATTCACGCCAATCACAAGGATGATTTCATGGATTAAGGGAAGTCCTAAAGGAAAGGAAAATAAATGGTTTCCTTGAAATGTCTTTCCCTCTAATTGAATAATTCAACTTTCATTAATTAAAGTCTTGGGAATGCTAGCAAAAATACTTGGAGGAAAGGATTTGGAAGGAAAAACTAGAGAAAAGTGTGACTGAACTGAAACAAGAGAAAGATTTTGAACAGAGGGGTATTATATGTTGAAATTGCTTCTTCATAGAATCTGCAGTCTTCTCTTCTAGGCCATAGGGATGAGGCCATTTATTGCTTCATCTGCTCAGAATTCTTCCTTTCTTGGGAATTAGTCATCTTTTCATTTTAAGGAGGTTGTTCCAATTCCAAATATGTGAGAGCAGAGGGGGCTGCTCATCCATATGTGATATAGTGGAGGTATTGAAGTAGGCTTTTGCAGGAAGGTGGGCCATTCAGAATGTTTTTCAATGATTTTCTTTGTTAGAATTAAAGGAAGAGGCCAAGATATTCTTTGCTGGTGCACCAAAGATTCAAGCAACAAAGCTTTCTGAGGGGTGAGTGTGGGGGTCATCCATGTGTTTGTAAAGCCAGTGTCTTGAAGAGACAGAATGGAATGCACACAGCAAGAAGTCTTATTTATTTGTTTTTAGTCACTTCCTTCAACTACCTTCTGCTTAATATTCACTCACCTACTCTTTTCAACATTTTAAGTGGATTATAACTCCATGGCTTTCTGCCCGTTTTGATGGGAGTCTGCCTATGCCCAGTTTGGAGGCTGTTGTTAGTAGTCTGTTTAATGCTATATTCTTTGCTCTTAGGCCACATTTGACCCACAGCCTTTACTCTCCATCTCTTCCAGTTTCAGGACAGGCATTGAAAAATTGGCGAGAGGGAGACTAATGCCTCTTTCTTGAATTGGCATTCTTGGTTGGTGACATCTTCTGTCTAAGGAGCATCGTCCTGCACTCACATGTGACTTGTGCTCTGGTCTCTACACAATACAGTTCTTTAACTTGTGGGAATTTTCTCTTCCTCATTCTATGCTTGAAGCGTCTCTCCACAGGTCAAGCGACCTCAAAGGTAAGGTACCAGAAGCACTAAAGCCTGTTAGCTCAGACACAGGAAGATCTCGTGGCTCTCCCATGCTGTGCTGTGGGAGAGAAGGATGTTCCATTCTCACGTTCCCGTGTCCAGCCCAGGCCGCCAGGCTCTAATTTTCTGCATTTACTCTAGAGCCAAGGAAAAGCCACTGTTTGGTTACCATACCAAACTCCTGGAGATACATATCACATTCTCCAAAAAACTCTTCTTCTAAGAACATGGTGGTAGCCTCAGGTAAGTCTCCAGGCCTCTCCAATCAGAAAGGCCGCAGCTGCAGGGAGATACTAATCTCCCAACTGTGGTAATTCTCCTGCTGCGTATCAGGTTCCAGGAGGATGTGTGTGGTGCCTCTCAGCTTTGGGGCTTTAGCAGAGATTCTGGGAAAATGAAAGAAGCCCGTCTATAGAGGGGGAAGATTAAGCCAAACCACAGGGAAAAACAGGAGTGAAAGAGAGTGAAATCCTGGCTGATTTTAAGTCTCGCGCTCTGATGTTTAGGTCCAGCTTCCCTCAGACTTCCCACGGCGCTGTTGCAAGAGGCAGTATGCTTCCTTTCTGCTTAAATCGTTTATTTTCATAATATTTAATATTTCTTTCTGGGAAATTGTTAAAGTGTGATTATATCCAGAGTAGAACCAACTATAGCTCAAAATCAGAACTGAGACAGAGAGAGAAGAGAGCAGCGTCCTAAGGAGCATAAATAGAGATTCTGATGCGTGATTTCAGGTTGGGACTAGGGTTTCCTAACAGTTCTTTTGAAAGCTTTTTGGCTTTTCTGAAGTAGAGAAACATTGAAGGATATCGTAACTTAATCAATTCATATTTGACAATGAGTGCACTCACCGTATGTTACTCTTTTTTAAAGATAAAAATGATAAATATCTTTTACACAAATCGCTAAAGCTACAATCTATAAGATACCCATGTGTTTTAAAATGCACATACACATACATACACAGAAATATAATGCATCCACTTAGAATCAGAAAGGATGTTCTGGGTCAACAAAACCATCATTGGATAAAATATACTTGAACGTTCTTAAAGTGTTAAGTGTAATTGATTATCTAGTCTGTCCTTGGGAATCTCCAGAGATCAGATTCCTGCTGTCTTTTGTTTCATCAAATACATCAAAAAGAGTCTGAATTCACACTGGCATTGGAAGAGTGGAACAGGAAAGAAGGAAAGACATTTTTCCTCCTTATAATATGAAACATCACTTTGTTCTAATAAATATAGATATTATTTTGAAAGCCTGACCCTGTTACAATTTGTTTAGTTTCACACATTTTCCAAATTCCAAGCTACAGTGCAGGAGACTCCACAATGCCAATATTTAGTGTGAATACTAAAGTCATAACCAAAATCTGTAACAGTCACATGGGGAAAGTGCCAACATATTTTGTCCCTGAAATAAATATTCAGATTTAAATCTAGTGAACAATTAGACTGAAAGCAAACATATTAAAAGCAAAAACATATGTAGTTCTAAGTGAAAGGGAAGCAGGTCTGATGCCTGAACTCTATTTAAATATGCACAAACGTCCTTCTAATGTGTGGGCGACTGGATTATTCTCCCACTGGATTATCTGTGTCCCTACTGCATTGTGTTTGACTCCATCAGTAAACCTGATCAGTTATAAATGGTAAATTCTCTGTTCTATCCTTCTTGCCCTTTCATGTTTGTCCACACACATAGATAATAATTTATTACTTTGAAAATACTAATCTAAAGCAAAGTAAGATACTTGTTAACCTGAAGAGGACTGTATTTTTCTGCCACAAACATCTGTGCTACAAATATCTTCCCTTTCAAAAACTGTATGATTTGCCTTTACTTCTGATTTCCATAAAGATTCTGGAAAGAATCATGATTCTTTGAGGCTAAATCTTAAAAATAATTGGTAATCTCTTCACTATGAATAATATGACTAGGTTTGCAATTTGGATACGCCTGCTATCAGGTCACAAGGAAAGCCAAAATCTAAAACAAATTTTAGGATTAAAAAAAAACCCATTTTCCTTATTTCCTTACATTAAAGCTTTAAATCTAACCACATAAAAGTGTTCTCATGGGTGATGGAGAAGTTAGGATACAGCGGGCATGTCTGGTTCCATGAAAGACAGTTAGAGTAAATACTACATATAGAAATTCAGTGTTTAAAAGCTTTTTCATGGAAATGTCAGGTGGCTTGTGCTCTTAGTCAAAGTGCTTTCTTTAATGGGTCTTTTAGTAAGACAAGAAATTCTTTGTTACTGGACAATACATCTATTTGCAAAAAAAAAAAACACGCAAAACATTAATGTAGAGCAGGAAAACAAATTTCTTTTTACTTTATCCTCAAGTCAAGGAAATGTTAATAACAGAAAAGATCTTTGAGATCACCAAGTCTCACACATTCACTCTGCAAACATCAAGAGTAAGCCCCAGAGAGGGAAGCTGTCTTTCTGTGGTTTCTGAGGGAAGGCCACAGAACTAGTTGGGTCCATTTCATTCATTTTATCGCTTTTGCTTAAGACATATAATGACTCCAGCCAAATGCATCACCTTAATCAGGAATTACAATATCCTAAGAATAATGATGGAAGGCTATATAAAATTTAAGTAGACTGGAATTAATATACTTTTGCAATTGTTTGTTCACTTTTTATAAATTTTAAAGCAACCTAGGTTTTATGACTACAGCCATTCCTTGTTTCATTGTGATATTCTTTACTGTGTGCTTCACAGATATTGTTTTTTTTAATAAATTGAAGATTTGTGGCAATCTTGTGTTGAGCAGTCAATCTGCACCATTTTCTCAACAGCATTTGCTCACTTCATGCATCTGTGTCACATTTTTGTGATTTTTGAAGTATTTCAAGATATTTCATTTTTATTACATTTGTTACAGTGATCTGTGATCAGTGATTATCAGTCACTGAGAGCTCAGATGATGGTTAGCATTTTTTAGCAAAAATGTCTTTTTAAATTAAGGTATGTAAATTTTTTTGATATAATGCTATTGCACACTTATTAGACTATAATATAGTATAAACAAGACTTTTATATGCACTTGGAAACCAAAAAACTCAGTTGACTCCCTTTAGTGCAATATTCACCTCATTTCAGTGATCTGAAACTCGACCCACAATATGTCTGAGGTATGCCTGTAAGTATTATTGATTTACCTATCTATGGAAAACATAAATATGTTAAAAAAATGTGCACCATAAGTTATTTTCTTGATGTCAATAAGACTTTACTTTTCAATGACACAATTAAGATGATGAAAAATAATCTATAGGACTTGTTCTCTCTAGTTATTTCTCTCCATCTTCTCTTTTTTTCATTTTCCTTTTATGGAACAATTTCCCTCCAAAACCATTAGGTCTGGCTGGGTAAGGAAGACTTGGAGGGGTACAGTGGCATTATGATCACCCAAAGGAGCATAAAGCCCACTGAGGGTATAAGTGGTCTCCAAGTGGGGATGGTGACAGCTCAGCACGTGGTGTTAGATCTCATCGATAGTGAAGAAGACATCCACTTGGGAAGGCAAGTTTAGGGTGCTAAGAACCCAAGCAGATGGGGTGAGTGTCCATGTGTATAAGGTGGGAAACAGCAGCAGTAGCTTGGTCCACAGTAGGAGACGGTGAGTGGGGTGAGGAGTAGATAGTCACAGAGGGGTGTTCTGTGGAATCCTGGTGTCCAATTGGGTGAGAAAAGTGTCTCCACAAAAGGGTGATTTAGCTTGAGGAAAGCTAAAGAAATAGTTGATCCTGTGGTGTTGGGTTTGAATTAGAGGTATAAGTGTGACTACCTCTTTTTAATTACAGGGAGACATAGAAATAAATACTGTGGTAAAGTATATATATATATACTTTATGTGTGTATGTGTGTGTATACACACATGTGTACAGAGAGAGAGAAAATAGAGGAGAGGAGAGAGAAATGCATGTAGGCATGTGCACACACATATTTAATAAACCTCCTACACATACTCCCTAACTCTAACCACTGAGAGGGGCTAGAAGGCATGCTAGCCAAGGGCAGTGAGCACACCTAATCATTTTGAAATATCATTCTTACCTACAAGAGTCTACAACTTTTTAAAGAGATGACTGATTTCATGGCTGGGCAGGGAATACACAAACTGTGTCTAAACATCTTGTCAGAATATAAGTAAGTACTTAATGAAAGATGAGTAGTGTCAAAAGGTCAAAGAAGACAGCTTGAAAGGAATCTGAGACAATTTAAGTACCAAAATAAATAAAGGTTGTAACAGATGATAGCCTCCTGAATAAATAGAAATTCATGAACACACGCTGATGCTGATGGTCGGAAGGATGGATAGATAGACAGATAACAGAAAGTCTGATGAAGACTGGGATATTTATATAGCCTCAAAATACTTCTCCTAACAAATGCTTATTAATTAATTACACAGAGAAAAAGAGTAACTTTTCAATGGAAATGACTGGCAGATACCTCCTTAATCAAGTAACACAGGTCACATTATAAAAAACGGGACAAGTCAGCATTACCACTGGTGAGACGCAATGAGAAAAACAAAGAACCACTTCAGAGAAAATCCTGAAAAAGATTAAGGCAGCCCCTGCTGAAGTAATAAATGAACCCAAATTGAGGGGCATTTTCCTAAAGTCACTGGTGTAAAATTTCAAAATTATCCAGATCTGAAAGATGAAGAGACCTGAAATGCAGTCCCCCAATTAAAGGATACTCGAAAAACTTGACAACTAAATTTAACACATGACTCTGAACTGGATCCCTTGGCTATAAAGGCCATTATTGGACTTTAGTAACCTTGATAGATATTTATCAATCATATATACTATATATTAGAAAAAGAGAGAGAGGGAGAGAGATAGTAATTGATTTTAAGGAATTTACAGGTGATGATTGTGGGGTATGATGTTCCCGAGGCCAAATTCCCTCTTCTGGGAAACTTCCCTTTTGCTTTTAAGGCCTTTGAACTGATTGCATAAGATCCACCCATATTATCCAGCCTAATCTCTGTTCCTTGAAGTCACCTGATAGTAAATATTAATCATATCTGCAAAATACCTTCTAAACTAGTGTTTGACCCAACAAGTGGGCGCCATAGATTAGTCAAGGTGACACATAAAATTAACTATCTCGTGTAAGGATGCTGACCTGATTTTGAAGGAAATTGTGTGGTTTATGGAGAAGAATGTCTTTGGAAAAAAAACACCAAAATATTTGAGAGTGGTGGGCATCTGTCAGCATCTCATACCTGATTTGAGAGAAAAGAGGACTTTCTGCCGTGCTTGCATTTATCCTGTAAGTTTGATATAGCTTCAAAATTTAAAAATAAGACAAATGAAATAGTCAGTGTATATATGAGTGTGTTCAATTACAAATATAATTTACACACTGAGAAATATATAGTTTTCAAGGCAATATTCTGCAAGGGTGTCAGTATGGGCAGGTCCACTCCAGGCATTAGAATTGAGATGTTTTAAGAATTAGGGCCCATATACCCATATACTCAGGGTATTTAGCTTTACTATTTGATATAAAGATAACCTAAGGATTCTTTGAGAAGGATCAGATTTTTACTAGAGCATGAGTATTCTCTGAAGCTGGTACTTTGAAAGAGGGATGTTCTGGAGTCCAACAAGAGTAATGCTAACTTTTCCTGTGGTTCTGGTTCTTCGCTGGGCAGGGAATGAGATCACAGGTCTGTGGGTTATCTGTTCATTCTCAGTTGGTATGAATGCTTCCCAGTTACTTTAGTCACCAAGCAACCTTGATTAACATGCCTAACTCAGGACTATAAAAGCAATTCTGACCCTTGCTCACAATTAATGCTCCTTCCCATGGCTTCTTCCCTCTCTTGGCCTTTCCCTCCCACAGACCAGGCCTGGTGTAGGCAGGAAGCCCTGCAGCAAGAAAGGTGGACACTGTCAGCTTGCCTTCTTTGTTTGTCACCCTCCACCCCTACATCTTCCTCTACCCCCTCCACACACACCTCACCCCAAATCTCTAGCTGTGTTCTGACCCCTTCATGGTAGGAGGGGAAGTGTGTGCAGAAGAGGCGAGGAAGAGAAGAAAATGAATTTGCTTGATTTTCTCTAGGCTAGGTAGAGGTGAAAGTGGACCATTTTTGAGGGGAGGGGAGAGAGTACTTTCTGGTTTCCTCAGAACTCTAGCTATTTGGGGGGAACTGCCTGTAGCTGGGATGCCCCCTCTGGCTGGCTGCCTGGGGCTCCCCTTGGTGATCTTGCTTCTCAGACCCTTTCCACAGATCCCTGCTCTCATGGGTCTTATTGCCCCTCCAGGCAGCTCTCTCATGCAAAAGCACTTGAAGAAGGCTCTAGAATGACCCACTTGCTTCTTTACTCCCTTTTCTCTCTCTGTCTGTCTCTTCCTTTTCTCTCTCTATTCCACAGAAAACTTTCATCTTGACCCATAATTGAAGCAAATGCCACTGACTCCACAGACTGAAGCTGCAGCTAATCTTTCATGGGATCATTCAGCTGTGACTCAGGCACCAGTCCCAGGGGGTCCCCAAATTCCAGAGGACACAAGCCAAGCTCTGCAATTGGCCCCTCCCATTTGAGGTGAGGGGTTTGAGCATCTCTTTCCTCTCTCCATGGGAGAGGGGTAAGGAAAATGCCAGGATACTCCAACAACTTTTTCCAAGGATATTCTCTCACCAAACTAAATTTCACTGGCTGTCATACTGGGGTACTTTTATATCACTGAGCAGGTGAGGGGTCAAGTATTTAGAAAGGAGTTTTAAGATACCTTATGAGTGGTGGTAATAACTCTTCTTAGCACAATATTCTGGTTCTCCAACCTGCCTACTGCCTCCCCTCCATACCTTTTCTCACATATGGGAGGGTTGCCCCCTAGCTCCTCTGTTGATTGGAGGACTGTAGAACAGATGCAAAACCTATCAGGGCCCTCTTTCCCTCTGGCATGACAACTGGCTAAGTTAGAAATTAGGGTCTTGCTCCCAGTCTGGGTCTCAGCGTAGAGATGTTAAAGGAGAAGATCTGGACAACATTTGATACCATCTGTCTTGTGCAAGAGACCATCCTTGGTTGAGCCAGTGGCAAGAATGTCCCTTTTTACTGCAACACGAAAGAATCAGTAAGACTGATTTAGTTTTGCAAAGGGCTGTTCTTTGAAATATGGAACACTTGCACTGTTTTCTTGTCCTTTCCTTGTTGAGGTCTCTGCTAAAACTGAGGCAAAGAGCCCCATTTAACATTTACAAACACGTACCCTTGGGGTTGATAACACAGCACCGACTCTGGAGACACAATGCCTGGCTTCCAGTCTTGAGCACACTGCTCATTGTCAGTCTCCCAAGGTGAGTTGCTTGACCATTCTGTGCCTCAGTTTTCTCATCTGCAAAACATGAGTACTTATAGCTGCTATCTCATACGTTGTTATGGGGAGGATTCTACTTAATGATTTTGGATTGGTGCCTGCCACATAGCAAATCTTACATACAAGTTTATTAGTAACTGTGATCTAATTTTTAACTTACATCTCTTCATCACCAGCCAGATATGGCTGAATTGTCCATAGCTTGTTGCTCTTCCCCGTTCCACTCACTGCTTTCCTGAGATGCTTAAGTTTGTTGGTCTGTGCAGAAAGACCACATCCTTGAGTTGGGTATCTTGTCAAATACCCAAAAGGTTTGTAATATCTTTATAAAACAGTTACTCACAGTTGGCACTTTATTTCCTTTGGGAAGCAGCAAAGACAAGAGGTGCATCAATTGTAATTGCTATTTGATAATTTGAAATTAACCATTTCAGGGCTAATATCCTGTAGGCGATTGTTAAATGTCATGCAAGTTGGCAGGACATGAACTAGTATGAAAATGATTAAGTCTGTTCTCCAGTACAGTGCTTCTGTCTTGGAAACATTACGTTATTTGTGGTCTTTATACATTTCACAGTTCTACTACAATGACTCAGAATCACCTAATTAGAATATTGTAATTGACAAAAAAGCGATCTGTGATTTTACACCAATTTAACAGCACGAAATTTCTTCTGTGAATTGTTGAAATATCCTTTCTTCCTCCACTTTTTATGTAGGAACTTAATAGAAATGTTTCTATGAGATCTAAGATAACCTTGGAATGAGTCTACTGTCTGAAAGTATATGTTCTCCTTGAACATTTATTAGGACTCTAACATTTTATTCTGCTGTAAATTTTAGTTGCTATCCTATTCTTTACAACCAGCTTTTCAAGGTTTAATGTCAATTCCTAATTTGACTTTAGACTTGGCAAGTTTTTGAATGCATGTGATATAATATGAGCTTCAGCTTCCCTCATTAATCTCTTTCACTTTTGCTGAATTCCTTTGGGAAGCAGCAAAGACAACAAGAGGTGCATCATCAATTGTAACTGTTATTTGTGGAAAGATATGCTCAGATTCTTGCTGAAAGCAGGTTCTCTATAGCCCTGAGGTGAAGAACACAGAAAAATCCATGGGTAGGAGGTAAGCCTCAAAATGATTGTTCAAGTCACTGATTTATGTTTTCTGAATAAAATAGTTCACTTTATCTAGTATTATCTTACACATGAAATCAGAGAAAAGACAAGTGATAGAGCTGTTTCATCCAAGTGTTTCGACATAGAGTTCAGTTCTCAAAACTAAAACTTGAGCTTCTGGAAGAAGTAAGATCAGATCCTTTGTCTGCTTTTGGTTGTACATCTGAAATTCACAATAGGTCAGTATGAATTCCCTTTAGAAACAATTTTACATTTTAACAGAGACCTTAATTCCATGCCAGATAATCTGGTAAGCATCAGTTGCTTGTCCCAAGACCCTGAAGTAGGTACTACCGCTAGCATTCTCTTTCCTAAGAGGACTGTTATCTTCCAGAGACTAAGCAACTTCCCTTAACTCTCAAAGTTAATGGTAAATCTTATATTCCAGCTCAGATACACCTGCTGTCAAAACCTAGACTCTTTTAACTGCTGTACGATTCTACCTGCTGAAGGTCCAGTCTTATTTTAATGAATGCCATGCATAAAGACTGAGAACTGAGAACTGTCCAAGGAAGACAACTTGCATGCCTTAATAAGCTTTGAACTACATGTCATGTTTTCTAAATTGATGAAATCATCATCCCCTTTCTTTCACTCACTGATTTTATACAACCTCCCCCTTTTTCACCAGGTGGTTCTTAGGGCTTACAAGACTGTACCATGTAGGCCTCATGAACTGAGCCCCTCTGTTTCCCATGGCTTTTGGTAAAACTACTTGTAAGGTCTAGCCTTGTTGCCCAGCTCTGCTGGAGAAAGTTGAGGTCTAGGCACAAATTTGGGAAAACAAGCCTCCCCAGACCAGTGTGGGTGCAGCTTACTGTTAGCTAGAGATGGTCTTTAAGCGGCAGCTGAATCTCAGTGAAACTGTCCCGCTTGTGAACCCCACTGCCCCACTGACTGGAGATTCTTCACACTCATTTATGAGGTGATTATTTCTATCTCCATTTTTCCACATGAAAATATTCAGGCTTATAAGGCAATGTGACTTAGGTAGGGTACATTGCAAAGCTGAGGTTCTCTATCAGTTGTTTCTGAGTTTGGATAAATTAAAAGTGGCCACATGTGCCACACAAGATGTATTAAAACAAGCAGCAACTCACGGTCCAGAGGACAAATCAGAGGGCTTGTCCTGCTTTCCCAAGTCAGACCACCAAACCCATGGATCAAGAATGGATGATCAAAAATGGATGATCAAAAATTTTTACATTTGAGAAATCATGTACTTCTATTTTCCATATGTATTGCTCATATGTTGTTTATATTTAGCTTAATGAAGTTGCTCATTATAGCCCTACTATGGTTAAGTTGCTATAGAGGATCATAAGGGTAATATTATTAATTATTCATCTGAGAAATGAAAAGGCTAAGTGAAATCCAATTCTACATGGAAATACATGATTTTCAAAAAGTGTAAAAGTATCTTTTTAAAGCTTAAAATCCAAGCAGTGTTTGCATTTGCTAATACATATATGAGCTCTTATTTGTTTATTTATAAAATAACTATTTATGTGAAATCTACATCCTGTGGAGTTGTTTGCCCTAAGCAAACCATTACTGCATTATAATTGTATTATCACATGCAGAGGAAGTGCTATAAGTAGAACAGATTATAAATTAAGTTTTACACTCTCTTTTGCAACTAATTTCCTTTCCATATTAAATAAATTCATTTCATCTAATGCTGCTTTTTTCTCAATGGACCAGGAGATATTGGGAAGTCCAGTTATTGTATTTTACTTGCCATGCCTTGTTATAAGTCAAAAGAAGGAATGAATATGCTTTGTATCTTCCACTTTCACATGTAGGAGTACAAACTGAACTTATTAATACACAAGGAATTGATCATGAGCATGAATCAGACATATGTTAATGAACGATTAGAACTCCTTGGGCTGGTAACCTAGTATCTCCTGAAATATCTCTATCCTTTCATTGTCTTGACTCATCATATTTCTTCCATTCCAAACAATAAATAATTTCCTTAAGTTCGCTTATAAAGTATTCAGGTTTCCTTCTGTCTCTCTATCATGCCACAGGTGAAAGGAAGCAACCATTTTCTGATAATCATCTGAAATAGGTTTGATACATATGTATTTGTTTCTTCTGAGTCTTTTAATTGAAGGTAATTTTATTTTTAAGCATGGAGGTGGAAAAGGGGAGAGACACTATGAGGAAGTTAATATCTAAAATTGTTTGTGATTTTACAAAAAAAGGAAGCCACAACTATACCCGCCTGGAAAGGAAACAAACAGAAAAAAAATATTTTTATTTATTTATGTGTCTGTTTTCCTTTTTCAGGCCTAGGTGATAGGTGATAGCTAATATTCTTAGGCTAAAATTAGTGTCTGATTGCATAGAAGTTAGGTTTCTACCAAGGATCTTTTAAAGAGATATAGTCTGAAAAAAATCAGACAAAAAAAAAATAATTTTGACAGTATGGTAGCTTTTCTAAATGATGCAAGTTCTGAGAAAAAGAAAAAGATCATGGACAGCAAGAAACAAATGGGCTAGTGTATCTAAAGAGAGAAATTTTTAACAGGGGACTTTTTACTTTATTGTCAGCTCTCCTCCACTTTTTATTCATCTGCCACCTTTGCCAAAATCTCTGTCAACCCCTGTCTTCACTCAGGAGTCCAGCAGCCTTTATGTTGCCCTGTAAGCACCCTGAACCCGTTCTACTGGAGCCCTCAGTCCCACCGACCCTCTCTAGGATTCACTAAACTTTAATATTTCTCTAAAAGCAGGTAGCGTTTAAGTTACACTTATTTTTAAAGGATGGAAATAGGTGAGATAGATAAGTAATAAAAAATAAGAAGCACATAGAATTTTGGAAAAAGTTTGGCCTCCTTGGTGATGCAAAAAATAAAAGAAAGACACAATAAAAATAGTATTTCATAGTTATTTTTAATATGAAATTTTAGTTTAATAAGAAACAATCTTAATAATTTGATGATGAATAGATGTTATATATTATGATATACTACAGCTGTTTTTGTGTCAGTAGGAACTGGTGTAATCTTTCAATAGAACACTGTTCAGATCTTCGCCTATACGAGTTCCAGTCCCCAAAAATTCATAGAAAGAAAAAAGAGTGAACATTCAGCATTTACTGTGATAAAAAGAAAGGAAAAGAAAAAGAACAAGAGATAAAATCTATAATGACAGTGTTTGCATGAGTTTTGATGCGTAAACTTGATCAGATACTCTGTACTTTACAACAGTGAGAAAAAGGTTTCCTTAGAGTCACAGGATCCAAGATCAATTTAAGTACCTGTTTGATGGGCATTATATTAAATATATTCACATTTATATTCTCACATAATCCTTAGAATAAACATATAAAGTAAAATTTTTCAAAAACTAAAATATGCACTAAATTTTATTATAAACTGACAAGCATACATGCTTGCTTGAAGAAAAGGACTTAAAAGCAATCTGGGTAAATGCAAATACCTTTGCTCTGTGATGTTTGAATGTTTTTTTTTTTCTTTCAAAACTCCTTTTAATGTTCTTATAATCTTATTTTTTTAACATGAGAATAAAATAGGACCAGAGAGCACAAACTTGGTAAAATAGCTTTCTTATAGGGTCTAAAATGATAAACAGATAATTGTGGATAATGACAGACACAGATGCCCAGATAATAAATAATTAAGACAGAGAGAAAAAAAACAAAACAAAACTTTTTTCTACAGAAAATGACATAGCTAGGTTAGAGAATCATCTTATACAATATAGACAAATTTAAATGACCCATGTAGTTTTTCTTTCTGTCCTGATTGAGTTTGTGAACTTGATTTTGTTTTCACATTAGTTGAAAGCATCAGTTAAAAGAAGAAAAAGAAAGGAAAAGACAGACCTGAAAATATTATAGGGGATTTTTTTCTGGGGGTTGGGGGAGGAAGAGTCAATTAATTGCTTGAAAAAAAATCTGAAACAATTCACCTATCATAAATACATCTCTTCCTCAAATTATTTACTAGGTTTTCTAGTAAGGTATTTACTGAATTCAAGTTGTAGTTTGAACTGTTGGACTGAATGACACAAGGCCACTTACCCTTTGTAATTAAAGAGAATGTCCTTATTTGGCACACAGTGAACTTTAACTTTTGAAGTCAGCATCTTGTTTCTTATTTGGACCCTAAATAAGATCAGACATCACTTTATATGTAAAAACCTGGCCATGGCAATTGCCAAAGTAGAAATCAACTATGCAAATGTTTTAAGAATGCCAGATATTAGAACAACAGAGGAATAAATAAAAATGAAGGACTGTTTTTATAGGTTGCTCAGTTGTTGCTGAGGTCAGTAGAAAAAGCAAATATTAAGGGTAAGTTGACATTAATACATTTCTGTATCTTATTCTTGACAATTCTTTTGAAAACAGAATCCTTCCTCTTTGACAAAGAAGTCTGAGAACAGTCTCTTTATGCTCAGCAAAGTAAAATCAGAAAGCACTAGAATCAGAAAAGGTTAAAATCATTGTTCAGTGGGCAATTTTGCTCAGAGGAAAATCTGTATTCTTCGAAGAGAAGAGGGTATTGGGTAGAGTAGCAATAGAGTAAGAGCACAGTAAATATAACAGCCTGAGCAGAGGTTACTCAGACCTTCTGGAGAGGCAGACAAAATAAGGAGAAAGAAGCCAAAGGATGTTGACATTCTTAACAACCACACATGTAAGGGCAGCTAAAAGCAGAGTTGAATTTTGACATAAGGGAACAAAGGCTCCATCAGAGTTTAAAGGGCACAGCTTTTACTCCCAGTTGCTCCGGTAATGAAGGTAATCCCAATGTGCTAATGACCTTAAAATGAGAACCACTACATTGAAATGAAGCGAACGGCATCTGGAAGCAGAGCACTTGAGTTCCACAAGATTCTTTCTGAAAGATATTCTGGGGGAAGCTTAGACGAGTTTGCCTTGTAAGGGGATGAGATCATGGACAAAGGTTCACCTGTGATTGTAAGTGAGTTTCTGGGTTAGGCCATTTCCCCCTCTGACCCTAAGTCTAGGCAATTAATAAATCCTGCAGATAAGACATACCCATATTGTCTCAATTAGTCTATTTATGGTTATTACCACTTGGACCAAATGGTAGACTAATGAAAAGTGGTAGGCCTGACACTGAGCAAAACAAAGTACATGGACCAACAGAAAACAGGACAAATATGTTCCACACAATATTTGATAAACAATGAATATATTCTTTAATATATGTATGTCCTTAATATAGTATGGAATACTATACTAAAAAATTCATTGTTTATCTAAAATTCAAATTTAAATGGATATTCTCTATTTCACCTGCCAACCCTACAAAGAAAATGTGTAGATGGGCTTGGGGCCTGGGTAATCCTGGTGTCCAGCTGGCCCTTGCAATAGCAAGGGGGTCAAAGAATCTGGTGTTTGCCTACCTGGGGCTGGAAGTGAAGCAAAGTCAACAGAGGTCATCTGATAGATAGCACTCAAATCTTAATGGAAACTGAAAATCCCAGGGTCCCACCTATGAAAAGATCTCTTTCATTGATTCTGGCTTGGGGATGCTGAGTCAGGTTTTGGTGTCTGGATTTTAACAAGCATTCCATGTAGAACTAATACACATTATTTCAGGCTACATTTTGAGAAGCAAATCTAACCCAATCTTCCTTTTGTAAAACATAAAGAATACATCCAAGGAAATAAAATGATGCTCTAATCTATCATTATTTGTATTATAAATCAAAACAGAAAAGCAAATTAACAGTTCATTTGAAATAACAATATAAGCGTTGATGTAAAATAAAAGCATATATTTATAAAAGTAATATTTTCCAAAAGAAAAACATAATTTAATGAGTAGAATAACTTTATGGTTTTTCTTTACATCTCTATAAATTTATTTCCATATAGTTTAATAAAGACAACTGGGTTGTCACATCTTCTTCTGCATTTAATGTTTTACTTGTTGTTTTGGTTAAGATATACGAAGAAAATTGGGCATCATACACATATGTAGTCAAAAAAAAGAGAGGCACATTTTAAAGGCCTTTTCAGGTAATGATAGGGATTCTTTTTAAGAAAACTAAATCTCTGTCACCATCATATTAACTCTACAATGACTCCATTTTATAGTGTTTTCCAGGCAATCAAACTTTTAATGTAGAATGTGGAAAAATGTTACTTAACACAATATTGTTTTATAAGCCTTTGCATAGAACTTAAAAAGAACCAAATGTGTAAATGTTAATGGAGACATCTTAACACAAAACATCATGAGATTTTATGAGACAACTATAACTCACTTATGAATGAAATATAAAAATACATATTTGTATATACACATAGAAGTTATTGTCCTATTGTATATATGTATGCATATATGTGTATATATTTGTATATGTATTCCTTGTGTTTATGTGTGTTATATACATATGTACATATAAAGTGAAACTGGTTGTTTTCTGTTTTTTTCCAGCAACCACAGAGGTAGATTCTTCCTAATACTAGGTTACTTATAAATACAAGATAATGAACTAGGTAAATTCACAAGAAAGAAGTAATTTTTAAAATATTTTATTGTATACTATAATACTTAAACTGCTTCAAACATGCTCTATATAGGCTGTCTCTGTTCTATCATTATTTAAAGAAAAAGTAAGGAATCCAGATGTTGAAAGTATACAGTAAACAATACCCATTGAACCTTACACATGACTCCTTCCCAGCAGGTGAGAAAAGATAGATATGGGCAAATCTGACACAAAGAAATAGCTCAAAGCACTTCTCTGAGCACAATGTCTGCTTCCTCATCCATTCCTTCCCTCTTTCTGCCTGCTCTGCTTTATCCTGACTTCTAGCCTCTACAACTTTCTTCCACCATCCTCATGTCTCCATAATCTATTTATCTATACCTATCTATCCATCTATCTATCACCTATTTGTTTTCCCTTAGCTCTCCTCTGTCTTTGGTCTGATTCTGCTGGTGGCATTCAGTTGTAATGTGGTTTTCTGTTCCTCTTACCGGAAGTGGGCACACTTGGCTAGTGCAGAACACTTGTGGAAGGTGAGTGGCATAAGACTCACGGTCATTAACACACTGGCCTGCTCTTTGTACAGCTTTGTGTACCATCTATAACAGCAAATACATGAGTACTCTAAATAATAAACCCACAAGTTGTTTTCATGGATCAGTTTTAAAATATGTATATATTTCATTTTAAACCACTATGTAAATCACCACTATTCCATAATCAGAGGGTCCAGAATATTTTGTTACTATAAAAACACATCTTGGGGATCAAAAATATCATGAATGGAAAAGTATGTATGTGTACATTTGTATAATATAATTTTTGTATAATATAATCATATTCCTTATACCAGCACTGAACAAAGAATAACAACTTGTCTTACAAAGTGACTGAGGTTTGCATAGAAAGAAGATGCTAGGAAAAAAGTGTGTTCAAGTAGTTCAAGGGGATAGTATGGGATTCTTGATTCATACCCTTGAAAATTGCTGCTCAGAGTAATCATATATACCCCTAGGAGAATGTTAATTTGTACAACTTTCTGGAAAGCAGTTGGGAAATATGTATTAAGAGTCCTAAAGGTGTTGACTTTCTTTGACCCAATTAAATCCAGTTTTTAAGATCTACCCTAAAGCAATATTCAAAATAGAGAGGTTTCAATATGAGGATATTTTTTATAGTAGTATTTTTTTGTCAAAACATAAAAGGAGTAATTGTAAACAACTTAAATAATCAACAAAATGGGTATTTTAGTTAAATCATGGAATATCCAAGTGATTGAATGTTATGCTGCCATTAAACACCAGGTTTTAAATAGAACTAAACATAAATAGGTATATAGATATTTGTATATATGTGTGTGTGTGTATATATACACATATTTATGTATGTGTGTGTGTTAGTACATATATATTGGTTTAGTTACATTGCACATGACTTAGCAATGTCACTTTTCATTGACAATTTATGAGTGCAGACATACTTTGCACAGATAAAAGATTGACAAGAAATACACCAAAATGCTAGTAAATGAGATCTCTGAGTGATAAGATTCTAGATGACTAAAAGCTCCATCTATTTCTATGTTCTTGAATTATTTACATAGTCCCACATTGTCTTGCAATGAAAAAGTAAAATTATATCAACAGAAATCTCACGTATACAGCATTTATAGTTCCAAATTCCACTGAAAGTTTTTCATCAGTGATTTCAGGTCTCAGTATCTCAGTGCAGTTCAGCAAATGAGCAAGGATGAAAGCCACTTTCAAAGTCACCCTTTCGTCTGCATTCCTTGGGGATTATTAAGGTGATAAACACCTTTGGCCCAAGTTTATGGTCAACAGCAGTCTCAGCAAAATCAAATGCTCCTGTTACCTTTTGTTTACATGTATGAAACGGGCCGCCCAAGCAGCTCAGTGCTGCAGCCGCGGCTGACCCCACATTGTTCATCCTCACACTAGGTCTGGGGTTTTTAATGAGCCCAGGTATGTTTTGATAACCTTAGAAATGGGAACTCTTTTGCATCATTCCCATACCCAGCCAGTTGCTGTGTATCTTGGCAGAGGGAAACTTCTTTCTGAGAAAAGAGAAATATTTCCATTCTTTAATAAGTCATTTCAAGTTTCCTGTGATATTATAAATAATAGGGCAAACAGCAGGCTTTATTCTGGTTAATTTGATATGGCAGATTTGAAATGTCGAAAAGTTCACTCTCAACATAAGCCAGGCGACTGGACTCTGACCCATGTCCTCCTTCCTGATGGGATAAACGTTATCGTGAAGCTCACTCAGGAAGGCAGCTGCCATCCCGCCGGCCTGGTCTTCCCAGGTGCTGACGGTCAGAGAAGGCTGAGCTGGCCCTGCCTGGGTTTCCTAGGAGACAGGCAACCAGCCTGTCAGACTTAGCTGACAGACCTGCCACTCAGGGGTGGGGAGAAGGAGACTTAGAAAAACAAAGTTGAAAGCAATGTTTGAGCAATTGGAAGAAGAAGAATTAAGTATCAATTCAAGGTAAACATTTCCGTAAAAGAGACATATTTTAGTCTCCCTATCACACTCTGTGTGGAAGGTCCTTTCATGACCAAGTTCCAAGCCTGATTTACACTTTGCATGTCTGTAGAGAACTAAATTCTGTGCAAATAGATGAAGGTCACCTGACAACAGTGATGAAAGATAAAACTACCATAAATTCAGATGCTGGGCCAAGATTGTTAAATCTGCTGAAAGAGTTAAAAGGGCATTTTGCCAATTAGTCTGATTTTTAATAGGATGTTTTTGTTGTTTTTATTCCTTTGCCCTGTATTTACAAATCAAATGTACTCTGATGAAACAGCTCAAGTAGAATTTGCATTGATTCAGAAAAGAGCTATTTAAAGAGGAAAAAATAATTATTGAACTTGAATTAATGAGTTGGAATAGTAAGCAACTTCCATTAATAACACGTCTGTTTAAAGTAAACTGTACTTAGTTCATCTGGTCTTATTTTTCAGATTTGCATTTTATCCAAATCTGACCTCCTTTTCTTCCCAGTTTCTTTTTATTCTTAAGGTTGTTCATGTTCCAATTAAGATCATTTGAGATTTTAGGAAGTGTTTTCTGGAAATTAATGTATTGAGCTGATTAGTACTGGCTGAAAACCAATGTGAGATGAAGGATCAGGTTCTTTAAACCAGACTATGTTTAGAATGTATGTGCTTGCAACTTTCTTAAAAGCCAAAAAAAAGAAGGGGGAGGGTTCATTGTAAAAATATGGAAGAACTCTTCAACTCCTCAAATGAATATTTACTTTGCCTAATGAAGGCTTGCTTTTGCCTTAAGGACTTGGCTGTAAATATTGTGTGATAAACCTGCACGTGGAGGAGACACACACAGAGAGGTTACACACAACTATCCAGAGGCAAGCCAGTCCTATCAGATTAAGAGCTCCAGCCTTGTTGCCACAAAGCTCTTTAATCCAAGCTTTTCTTTCTCACAGAGTGACTCTGAGTCTGAACCTTACCATGTAGAGATAGCACTACCACCTTCCCTGCCTGACACACTTCAAACTGTCATGAAAGATGTGGCTGTCATGGTTTCATCATGTTTTCCCACTCATGCCACCTCCATGTGGGTGATTTACCTGGTTAGGGAGTATACTAGATTCCTGGGGCTGTGGTAACAGTACCATAAACTCGGTGCCTTAAAACAGCAAGAGTTTATTGTCTCACAGTTCTGGAGGGTACAAGTCTGAAATCACAGTGTTGAGGAGGGTCATGCTCCTTCTGAAACCAGTAGGGAATCACTCTCTGCCTCTCCCAGCTTCTGACAGTTTGGTCTGGCATGCCTTGGCATACGCCTCTGTAACTCCAATCTCTGTTTTTGTCATCACGTGGCTCTCTTCCTAGTGTCTCTAGCTCCACACGGTCACCATCTACTTATAAGGACATGAGTCACCTTGGTGTAAGGATCCACCTTTTTCCAGTGTGACCTTATCTGGACTAAATACAACTGCAACAACCCGATTTCCGAATGAGGTCACATTCTGAGGTCCTGAGGGTTAGGACTTCCACATATCTTTTTTGGAAGTGACACTATTCAGCTCATAACAGGTAGTGAACAGGAACTATGTATAACTGACTATCATGTCCCTTTACAAAGAGTTGGTTGATAATTATACATCGATATACTTTTTTATTAATTTCAAGCAAATAAAATTTATTGTTGTAACTCCATGGGGACAGTCATAGCAATATTGAACACATCCCAAAGGTTTATCCTTGAGATTTCTTTCTGTGCAAATATTCTTTAACTTTTAAACTTTCTCAAACTGCAGGAAAACAGGAAGAAGGTTGGCATAAAGTTTAATTGGATATGCTTAACTGAAGTGCTAAATAGAGACATTGTTGGCCTGAGCAGATCAAATGCCAGATAAAGGCAAATATAATAAAAATGCCAGGGTGCTTCTCTGGAACAAGAGAAGTCGTTACGCATTTACTTTACTAAGGAAGGCAAAGAGCAGAAGACAATGCTATGAAATGTTTCACTTCTGAGATTTTGTGGTTCACTTCTTTCTCATTTTTTTGCAGGTGATTCACTGGGCTAGCAGTAGGTTGTTATATGATTAAATGTTGTTATAATTTTCTATTAGTGTAACCATGAGACCGTTTATTTAAATGTCCAAGTCTTCAGCCACTTCTGTGGTGCTCTCAGCATTTTTTGACAATAAAAAAATCAGTATAAGAGAAAATATTTGCTTCTACATAGGTTCAGAAAGAACTCCCAGAGAAGTCTTAGAAATTTTGGACTGTCCTAGTTAATTAATTTTAACTATGATTTATTAACTGTTATATTCAAGTCATTGTTTGATACTGAGGTTATAAAGAAAAATTGAATGAAATACTTCCTTGATTTCCATAACTTATAATTTCACAGATCCATGTGCAGAACTAACCTGTTTAAGTAGCCCATAATAAATGCTATACTAGAAATATTAATGCAGATCAAAGGTAATGTACACTTAATTTGTACTGGATGGATTGGAGAATCAGAGGGTGCATAAGTTAGGGTAACCTACCAAGCCATTCCAAAGTATTAGTAGTTTAACACACACACACATACACACACACACACACACACAGGTTTGCAATTTAATCAATAAATATTAAGAGGCCAAAATATGCCAGGCCCTGTGAAAAAAGCTGAATAAATGTGAGCAAAGGGACAAAGTGAGAAGAAAAAAAAAAAAAGACACTGCGAAGTAAGAGAGTTGATTCCCCCCATTATCTTTAGGTAGGTGTTTCTTTAGAAAAAAGAAACCCCCGCATCTGTGCCTGCGCACTAGGCTTGGCGGTGCCCCCTGGATGCAGGTGTTATTAGTTATTTGCCCTCCTCTTTTCACTCCAAGCTGGTATTTGGGGGAACCAAAGAATTCGCCTCTGTATCTGAGCTCCCTCATTCTCTCAGTGCCGCCTCCCATACCTCAGGTGGCCAAATCAGTTTGACGCCAATAAGCATTCGCCTAGAACCAGCAGAAGGGCACCAGAGCCCAGCAGTCACCATGAGATCCGCTTCCCCAGCGTCCCGGGGTGTCACATTCCTGCACAACGTCCAGGCACGTGGTGGCCGCATACGGGATGGAGGCACACGCTTAGTGCCCAAGTCCGTGAAAAATTAAGAAATATAAATTTTAAAAACACAGTGTTTCATTATCTCAGCAGCCTGACCTAATAATTTCCAGAAGATACTGTCGGTCAATAACACTGAATATTTTTCTTTTTCTTTTTGGACTGTAAGTAAAAGGCATCAGGCTCTCATTTGTTTACTTCATTTTTATTTGAATAGTGCTGAAGTATTCCACACCAGCTCCTCCTCATACCTTTTTTCCCATCTTATAAGCATTGATTCACCTCTAAAACACATTTTTATAAAAACCAGAGAAAGGACAAGGGTCGCAAAATCCCACATGCCTGAGCACGGTCCCTGTCATTAGCCATCCAGAAAAAGGCCTGTGCTCAGAGCAGGCATCGCTTGGCAGCTCCTGCCCCCGACTTTTTACTTCTTCATCCATTGTGCTCACAAGCTTGGCAGAGTCAGAATAGCTGAATGCATTTTTTTTTCATAATCACTTGACAGTATTTTCTCAAAACTTCCAAGTTTTACAAACAAGGTGATGGCCACAGGGATTTGTCTTGACAGCTTAAAGATCCACTCATGTTGTGTGTGAAAGGGTCAGAGAAAGCAGGGAAAATAAAGCAAAGAGACATCAAGAAAATGAACACCCCCCTCCACACACACACACATCTATGTGTCTTTAGGTCTGCATAGGCCACACTGATTTTTATTTTATTTTTTGTTAGACTATTCATCTTATGCACAGGGGAATATCCAGAAAATTAAGAGATGGAAACATGAACTGCCAACAAATATGTCTTTCTATTTTGGCAGGAATTTCTTAGGGAAGAATATCCTGGTATCCTTAGTATTTATCTCTGCAAATAAAATGTCAACCCCTTCAATAAACACAAAATTTGGTGGACGACAAGGATCATTTTTGCAAAATACTAGCAATCCCACACTTTCCTAATGGCCATATTTGCTCTGCTTTAGTGGTAAATTATATGACCATTCACAAGTATGTTGGCATTATTGACATTTGGAGGAAGTTGAATAATGACATATGATATAAATCAGGGTCTTTGAATTCTGCTTTATCTTAAATCAATTCTGTGAAATGTTAGGCTTTCCACGAGAAGAAGATTCATAGTAAATAATTTGGTAAATGTGTTAACATGGTTAGCTAGTGTTTTTTCTGCAATATTTCTCAGTGCATTGAGGTAGAATGCATAGTAAGGTCTCATAGTGCTAGAATTCCCCCAGAACATAATTGGAAAACATTTTGGAAAATAAGAAGCACTTGCCAACTTCAAAGACTCACATTTTTAACTCCATACCTCTTAACAGAGGACCTTTCGGTCTTGTTCAGCACCTACTTCCAGCACACAGTGCCTGACAAATAGCTGATGCATATATTTTGAATGATTTCTTAAATCTCTGGAGACATGAAAATAAGTGTTGGTCTCTCTCATCTTATTTAAAAGCTGAGTCTGGAATATCAGAATTTAGTTGGCACAAGTGAATTATTAGCTTAGAAAAAATTAATGAACATATAAATTTACTATTTAATAGAAAAATAAAACCTAAACATTTGAATAGACTTAAAGTTTGTGATCAGAAAGAGCCAGTTTTTTTGGTCCAGTGATCTTTAAAGGTCTCCCTTGCTCTGATTGAATGATATTGTTTTTTCTATTGTGGAATCAAGTTAACTAGAATGGTTGGAAAAGCTTTGCTACATGTTATTTTGATTCCCTCATTCAGCAGGTAACCATTCATCTAAACACATCAGGACATAATTCATGGGACATTAAGATACAGAGCTATAGCTTCATCTAGAAAAAGAGGTTACATGGATATGAGAATAGGTTTTATACTGTCAGCAATATTTTAACTTCTCTATACATGTTTATCAACAACCTCCATGGGGGCTGCTAAAGAAGTTTAAACAAGATGATATAAGTTGTAGCAAGTTTCTTAGTTCATACTGAATGAGGAGGAAAAGGAACTATTTGAAGGACTGCTTGATTTAGGAGTAAGCTTTTTTTTCTCCGAGAACATGAACAATACCAGTGGATAAAGGTGTTAAGAACATACATTTTAAGACAGATGAGATGTTTAAAGCAACCAAAGCTTATCTTCAAATGCAATAGTATTCCAATAAAACAATGAAAACAGTGTTTAATAAACAGTAGGATTTACATTGTTAAATTTTGTGTAGAAGCTAACTGTACAACATACGAGATTTTTGCATTGAATGAGAAGGTCATGCCTAAGATATAGCTACAGGTTCTCTTGGTGATGAGATGTTTGTGATACTCAGGTTGGTCTAGTTCATTCCATGTTTGTGACTCAATATCCCTGATGACTCTTAAAGCACCCAAGATAGTGGGCAGCCCCAGAAGTATTCATATTGTTTCAATATCAAGTTTAACAAAAGATATTTCAAACAAAGGGAAAATGAATGAAAAAAAAATAGAAAGAAAGGAAGGAAGAGTAGAGGGAGAGAGGAATGGAGGAAGGGCAGGAAGAGAAAAAATAAAACAATTCTAAATGCATGAGAGATAAAAGATTGGATAATAGTGTGTTATTAAAAAATCATTGGATTGTCATTCATAATTTTAAAAATTGAAAGAAAATGCCCATAATATTTTAGGCCATTTGTAATTTGAGGTCCTGCCACCTCTCCAACCATGTATTCCACTCTTCCTCTTTACCTGACTTAGCTCTCACCACACCGGCTACTCTATTACTCTTCATTCTTGGGGTGTTTGTCCTAAGGACAGTGATGTAGGGGGATCCTTTTGTTTAGCTAAGCTCTGAGCAACTTAGTTGTATCTATTTTAGTGAACAATAGAGGTAGCTTAAGGGACGTATGTACATCCACAGAATCCTAGGCAGTGGAACAAAGCTTAGCTTGGTTTAGGGCTCTGGAATGAACAAGATTGATAGACCAGAGGCAAGAACGTGTCAAGAAGGGGTATGTAGATGAGTGTATGTGATTCAGCATACTGTATCAGATCTTTGGGTCTCATGGCCATCAAAGCATATCCACAGCAGAAGTGTACTCAAATTGCAGCTGGACAGGATGACTCCAGGGGACGTCAATTAGCCTTTCTTCTTGATATTACAAAGCCTAGCTCTTGGGGCCAGAAATGAAATGGCTAGGGTGGGAAGGATGGATAAGCATCAGATGAAAGCATGGATTCTCCCCATTAAGGCCAGCCAAGTTATTGTCATTAGTGAATTTTTATCCTGCTCACAGCAGAAGACAAAGCTTTACACTTGATAAGGCAGTATTGCAGAGAGTTCAACTAGCTGCTTAATAGCGGATTGATTACATTGCACACCTTTTATCTAAGAGGAGACAGTAATTTGTCCTTACCAGAATTGATAGCTATTTGAACATGTGTCAGTACCACTGTTGACAGCTTATACAATTCCTGATTTTCTGGAACTGGATTCCGTACATCACTTTCCCAGACCAAATGCTCTTCTATAGCAAAAGAGACATGGAAAAGTATACTTTACCATCAGGTTCACTGCTTCTACTATATACCATACCATCCAGAAGCTGCAAGCCTAGTAGAACAGTGGAATAAAGATTAGATAAATTGCCAGCTCCAAAAACCGCTGAATAATTGGGGCAGCGCCAGTGGTGTGCTAACGGAAGTTTTATGACTGGATTTCCAATCAATCAATCAATAGGCCTTGGTTTGTACTTTTACTGATTTTCATGGTATAAATACTCTCACTGTAGATCATTTCAAGCCATCAATATCATGTCACTGAAAGTCACCAGTTTGGAAAAGATTTGGGGAGTTGAGAATAGATGTAAAACTTTGCCTTTCATAATCCAGTGTAATTTGAGTCCAGCAAAACTCTAGGCACTGCCCTCTGGGTACAGTACATGCATTGACCCAGAGTGTAATGTGTGATGCTATGTCCTCACTAGCCAGAACACAGATGGCAAAAAAAAACAAGAGTTTGAAGTAGGATTGGACATGCTCACCAACACTTTCAGGGTTTCATGTTTAGAAGTTGTACTGTTGATTCTTGTGACCTTAGAATCAACTGAATTTGAGATCCTGGTTCCCATAGAGGAAATATTCCCAAGAAATAACACAGGAAAGATTCCACTGAACTTTTAGGTTAAGATCTCCGTCTGGTCAGTTTGGTCTTCTCCCATCAGTACAGCAACAGGAAAACAGAAAGAAGTACTGATCCCTGAGTTAATCTAGAGCTCAGGAGACTCCCACATCTATTGCTTCAGTGCCCAGTAATAATCAAATAATCAATTGCAGTAACCACAGCCTGACAAGAGCAGAGCTACTAAGGACTTGTAATTCTTGATGAAGGAAGCCTGGAATAACCCCAGTGGCAGATGAAAGAGTGAGAGGATGAATAACAACTATGGCTTCAAGCCAGTTACAGCTGGGGTAGGAGCCTAGTAGAACAGTGGAATAAAGATTAGATAAATTGCCAGCTCCAAAAACCTGAGGGAACCTACCCTAGCTTCTTCCATTAACCCTCCTCTATTAATTCTTTTGTGGTGAATATGCCAGTCATCACCTTGAAGGCTGTGAAGGATCCAGCTCACTGGGGGGCAAAAATGCATTCAAGTGGTGTAAGGGATAGGCTCTGTTGGACATGTCCTGCCCTGCTCACCTCCTTTTATTCCTGCCATTGCTGCTATAACCAGCCAAAGACATACATTTTACATTCTATTATTTTGGCTGGAAGTAATCTCACTTATTTATTAAACATGCATGTATCTTTATTAGTGAAAAGCAGCAACACAATGAGTTGGGAAAAAATAAAACCTCACCTACATCATCATTTTATTAAACATTTCTCACCTTTTTCTAATTCTGTTCAAAGTTCCTCTGATGAGCATACAGTAAATCAAATTTAAAACATCAAAAAGCTTTTTCCACAAAGATATTTGTTACTGATGATTACCGTAGGGAAAACTTAAAATTTCTTTGTCAGTTTTTACCATCATTATCATGTACCTTGTTCCTCACTTTCCCAAATGCAAATTTTTATGCAAAATGTTTTAGAAAAAAGAATTTAAAGTATGTGAGTCATACCTTTAGGATACTTAATTTATTTGAAGAAACATGCCTAATTCCCATCACAATAACAAATCATGTATCTAACAATTATAAAACGATTGGAGTTTTGACAGTAAAAAGGTGTAGAGAAATTAAGAAGGTACACTGACCAAAAATGTCAAATGAGATTTCCAAGGATCGGAATGAATAAATGAAGACAGCAGGTAGATGAAATAGGAGGAGGCTCAATAAGAGGAAATAGTTTTGAGGGTATGGAAATCTAGAATGGTCAGGTAAAGTGTGTCTGGGTTATGAAGCATGGTGACACATAGTCAGAAGATCTGAGAATTAATGTCCTTGGTAATTGGTGTCTGCCAGAGTTTTTTTTTTGATTAGTGGAACAATATGAGGAATGTGATGTTTAGTAATAGTAGTCTGATAGTCTGAGGAAGGAAGAGTTTAAATCATGTTGGTCTGCAAGAAAGCTGTTGGAGGTAAACCCAGTCTGAGGAACTGCAGAAATAAAACAAAACTCAAACACTCAAATACATTTCTTATCCTAGTTATGGCAACTGGCTTGAGAGTCATCAAAGGTAGCGGATGATTTCTTATAAATACTTTATTATTTATCTTGTTATACTATCTATTATTGATTCTCTAGTTTAAGCATGTAATAACATTTTACTCTGAGAAATACTAGAATTGTGTTCTATGTATCCATAGAGTTATCATTTCCTATTTAGGATTTGTTGTCCTGAGTAGTTAAAAAATTTGAGATAAAGCACATTTATCTTTCTCATGAAAATGACAAAAGGATTAAGAACACTGAAAGAAGAATCTCTTCATTTCTTCATTTCAGCAACAAGCCTAAAATGTACTGAAGTAACAATGCTTTAATATATGGAAGATTCTAGATAGATATTGACAATATTGTACATTACAGGAGGACCTTCATGTTCTGCAAAGTATTTATGCTGAAGTTCATGCTGTTCTCCTAAGACTGGTTTCTTAGCACACAGTGTTAGTTATGATGAATGTCAAGGGCAAGCTGACATATACATTCAAAAGGAGACTGAAGAGTTCTTTTGACTTTTGAGCTTAGGTAGCATGTCTCAAAGACTTCTGTTGAGTAATTTTTCATCTTATCTTTGGTGTTCCAAAGGAAGGACTAGGGAAGGGAAATAGATTTAAGTGAATTAGGTTGTTGATTTCAAACAACAAATCCAGAATTTTGATGGAATGATCCATGCACTAGGCAAATGAGTTGCAATGATCCTTGTCCATGTTCTGTAGTCAGACTCAAGGGATCTGGCCAATGTCAATTCCTGTCTTGCCTGCCAGGGAAACTTTAATGTCTGGGGCAGTCCACTGATAGCACATTCCAAGGACCACCCATGCTAAAAGCCTGAAGTCAGCTGTTGAGGCCTAGTCTCAACATTAAATTGCAAAGGATGCCCTCAGAATTTGCCAAAACATAAAAGATGCCCCAAGCAAAATAAATAACAATCAACATATCTGCACACAAACAATAAAACTAAAATATTTTACCTGGTTGCTTTAAAGTTGAAGGTAACTCCCAAAGCTCCTCAGGAAAGAGAGAGCTAGGCAACCATCTTTTCCCAATCATGCTGCATTTATTTAATTAACAGAAACATACCTTCAAAAGGAGGAATAAATGTGACAGGACCCACGGGTATTAGTTCTGCTTGACTTTGGCATGTGAAACAAAAGAAAACATTTTAATTACAGAGCAGGTTTCTTGAACAACAGTGTTATGCACCTCACACGAAAAATAAAATCCAGATGTAGTAAAGAGTTGAATGTAATAAATCATTCCAGTATAAAAAAATATGGCATATACATATTAGTTCATGGGACAGGGAAAGTTTCCTATACATAAAGCTAATGAAAATTTTCAGAAAAGAGTTTTTCTACCCATCAGACTAAATTGTAGAAAATTTTAAAAAGCAAGAAAAGGGAGAAACAATTGTTAAAAAAAATGATTGACTAGAGAGTAACTACTACACACACACACACACGTACCTCACATGTATATGATTATACACTGAGCCACTGTACATGAATGAGGGCATGGAGCCAGTCTGACTGAGCTCCCAATGACCAACCGCTGAAACAATTGCAGCAACAAAATAAATAGTGTGGTAGTAAATTATAACCCAAAGTACAAACATTAGTTCATACTGATATAAGTGATTGAATAAGTATACCAGAAGTGGGTATCATGTATGTCTCAAAGGAGAAGCCTTTTAACGGTAGCTTAAGAAGAGTAGCTGAGGATACTAAACACTGGGAGAATCTGAGATAGCAGCCATAGATCACACGCTCGTGTTTGCCCAGGCAAAGAAGGATCTGCCCAAGAAAATTAGAGAATCACACATCTAATAGCTTGGTTTTGATGCCAGTTTTTGTATGTAGATATAAATGCACATTTTACAATGCTTGTATAGATAGAAATGCAAATGCAACTTGAGCAAACTAGATAACAAAACACCTTTAAAGAAGACATCCAAATAGGAGGTAATTTACACATGTGCTTAGCTTTCGAGTACAAGTATTAGGTCAGAAAATGAAGAATAATTTATAAGATAGAAAAAAAGTGTTTTGATTTCTTTTTTTTTTAACTTCATGTATGTATTATTTGCATACTATAAAATGAGACCGTTTTGACTGGAAATGTATGCATTCATGTAAGCACAATCAAGGTAAAAAAGCATTTCCATTATCCACAAAACATCCCTTAGGCCCCATTCTGAGGCAATGCTCCATCCTGCCCATGCCCCCTCCCCAACATTCACTGATACCCCCTACCACCAAAGAACAGATTGGCTTTGTCTAGTTTCATATAAATGGAATCATGCAATATATATGTTGTGTTTTGACACTTTCACTCAAATGTTTCTGTCTTTCAGTTTGTCACTCAAGTATATCTGGCTTTCTCTTCAATAAGAACCTTGCTCTGAAACACCCAGACCATACTTATTACTTTAACCTGTAATATTTGTAATACACAATGAAAAACTTTCAGAGTAAATTTATATTATTAGTTAATGAAAATTCAAGAACAAATTAAAAGACACAAATTTCAAGGTGCAAAGCAACTATGATACTAATCTCACCAGTAGGAAACAGTTTATTTTATTGGAATGTGACAAGTGATTTTGGTTTTGTTTCCATCACCAATAACAATGACAAATCTTCACTGCCAAGAGAAGCCATGTTAATAGTATAAGAGTTAGTCAATGATTCTGAAAGCCAAAACATGCTACATTATTCTTCTGCTCTAAATCAAATATAATCTTCCCAAGCCTCTAGCTACCAGTGTGACAAGAAGACAGTCTCAGGCATTACTGGGACTCTTTCCCACACAACTATTTATATCCACTCAACTGTACCCCATGGTGTAACACAGCAAAGAGAGAAAAAGCTGCCCCTTAGTCCAGACTTGAGGACTTAGACCTTCCCCCAAATAACAGAATTGTCTCTTCTGCCAGCCAGTGTTACTGTCAGTGTTGGTCCTTTGCATGGACCCCTTTCCCATATATCAGTGCAAACTGTGCCACCATGATAATGATTTACTACATGCCATTTACAAGGGAATAAATGGGAAGACCAAAACGATGCTGGCCAGTCTTTGCTCACTCACAGCTCCACACCCCGTTAACCCTGGGCCTGTCTCTATCCCATTGGGACTTAGCGTGAATGTTGATTGAATCTGTAACATTCTTATCCAACTTTGTTCAGGCTTTTCTTACTGTAGTTCTGTAAGTAAAGCTAAATTACCATACATTTACTGAATAATAAATGTAACCAATTGAAATTAGGTCATGATAAACAATACCATAACTTATACTTATGAAACATTACTTTGGAAGAAAGTAGCCAATATGTGTGTTAAGCTCTGCAGAAAAAAGTTTCCCCATTTTCATTATAATTTTTCCTTAAAGTGCTGCATTTTGGGTGAGTGTCAGTCAGCATAAACTTAGGTGTTCCAAACAAATCACAATGTAGAAAGGCTAATATAAACACTTTAATCAAACATTGCCAGTATAATATTTACTTGAGATACTCTATTCTCAAAAATGTAAAAATAATCATAATGAAATGAATAATAAGGTTCTTGGAATCCAAATTTGTCACCAACTTTCCTTCAAGTAGACCTCAGTTTTTAAAATTATAAACAAAAAGAAATTTGTTTATACTGGGCCCTTCAGTCTCTAAAGATCAATAATTTTATATAAATCAAGTACATCTCAGTTAAAGCTAATAAGTAAAATCACTTAAATTTATGTTGTGTAAGAAAACATTACTGTTAGAAAGAAACATTACTTTGAATATCAAAATAAGATTAAGTAGATAAATAGTTGTGTTTTAAATGTCTAGAAAAATACTAGTTTTAAAATATCAATTATTAAATATTTCACTAAATACAAGTCACTTAACTCTTTTTGGTCATTAAACAGGGAAAAATTACTTTTTTTTGCCAATGTCACAAGATTGTGTTGAGTGAACCAAATTATTTTAGAAAGAGTAGCAGCCTTTGTTTTTTTGTTTTTGTTTTAAGGAGATTAGTTCTTTTCATTTATATTTACATCTGTAACACACAAATATAAAACCAAATTAGTAGTCTCCTCCTTTAAATTTACATAGTCCAATGAATTTTTAAATGTCATAACCAGCAATAAAAACAAATGTTGCAATTCTACAAATCATAGATTATATTATTTCTAAAGCTAAGAGTCCCACAATATTAGTTTCTCTAAGAAAATGTGCATATTGTCTGACAATTACTCATTCCATCTTTCAAATTAACAATAAAAATATGTTATCCTATAAAATGTTTTTCATTTTTTTCACTGCCCATATGATAAAATGTCCCAATTAAATGATCTGAGTTTGACTTTCACTGAAGTCTTTGTTTTGTATTTGTAAACTGAGAGTCTACGTATATCAAAGCAAGAATAAACCACTACACACCTATTAGAATGTCCAAGATCCAAACACTGACAACATCAAATGGTGGTGAGGATATGAAGCAATAAGAACTCTCATTTATTGCTGGTGAAATGCAAAATGTATACCCACTTTGGAAGAAAATTTGGCAGTTTCTTATAAAACTGAACATTCTCTTACCAAATGGCCTAGCAGTCATGCTCCTTGGTATTTATCCAAGAGTTGAATACATGTCCACACAAAAACCTACACACAGATGCTTATGAAAACTTTATCCATAGTTTCCCAAACCTAGAAGAAATCAAGATATCCTTTGATAGGTGAATAGATAAATAAAAAAGCAAGCAATGGACACAGTAAAAGGATTAGTGGTTATCATGAATTAGGGGAAAGGAAGGGTGACTAGGCAGAGCATTTTTAGGGCATTGAATTATTTTTTAGGATACTGTAATGGTAAATAAATGTCATTATACATTTGGCAAAGCTCATAGAATGGATGACATCAAGAGTGAACCCTAATGTAAATTGTAGGCTTTAGATAATAATGATATCAATGTAGGTTCACTGATTGTGACAAATGCACTATTCCGGCCAGGGATATGGGGTAGGAAGTTGTATATGTGGAGGAAAGGAATATATGGGAAATCCCCTTGACTTTGCTGTGAACCTAAAATTACTTTTAAAAATAGCCTACTTTGTTCTAAAACGTCTATGTATTTTGGTGCTGCTGTTTTTATAAAAACAAACACATGTTTTAGGGCCTCTAATTGTGTTTATCTTCTATAATTAAAATGAACCTTTTCATTTTTTTGTAGCTAAATATTTTACTTCTCACATCAAAGAGAAGTATTTCCTGTTTCAGACTAACCATTTCAGAATTCCCCATTTCACAGCTCTGTACCTTTATGTCCATAGATTGTCCAGCCATATAATTTCCATCTGAATGACTGTGAGGACAACTTCATACTCAAATTCAAATCAAAGAGGATTTAATTTTCATTAGTTTGGATCCTAGTTAGGCTCTCAAGATCTGTTCCGCAAACACTTTTCTACATTCAAGGCCATGGAGGGAATGATGGAGGAGATTATATTAGAGATTGCTCCATTTGTCTCCAGAATTGAGTCATTCTGCACCACAAAGACAAAATTTGCTTTTTGGTGGTGTTAATTTCATATTGTGAGATGACCTCACTTAGGATACAAGGTCCTTAGGTTTAAGCAATTCCATAGGAAGACCAGTGGGAGCAGCCAATGTGACAAAAGAATGACAATGCCTGCTCATAAAAGAGCCAGTGTTATGTCACTAGATTGAACATGTTTCAATTAATATTAGGGTATCAGAAATGGAGATATAAAGGAAAAACAGAAATTCAGATTTTATGTATAGCTGGGTCTTACTCTCGGGCTAGAAAAAAACCCTAAACCAATATAAACACTTGTGAAGAGGTTCTCCCAATTAAATCTAAAATTAGTCATTATATTCCAGGTAATCAGTGTGGACTGATACTCATCCTGATAAAACTAAAATCAAGATTTTCATCTGTGCTTCTCTTGCAACTGAGCATGCTCACAGGGAGCTGGCATCTCCCTCTGCTTCTCCACATTCTCGAGCTTTTCCTTGGCAAATCCCTAAGTGGGGCCCTTCTCTTATCCAACGGGACTTTGATTAGGTTGTAACACAGTGTAATTTGGGATAAAATCAGTATACTCAATTGTCGCTTGCATTAAGTAAGTCTTCCTAGTTAGCCTTTATTGGTGAAAATGAGCATATTTTGGTGTCCATCTGCCTCGCATTTGTCAATTCATTAAGAAATTGGGCAGGATCCTTAAGTATCTCAATATCTCTTAGGCCAAAGAAAGTGTCTCAAAGGTATAAATCCTCAAAAGGAAGAGAAGATATTTCTCTGGTGAGAATATAATTTATCTAAAATGGAGTGAGAAGACAGACAGAGGAGGGTTTATGAAAGATAATACTATGATCGAGACCATGCCAGCTCCCACGATGTTTCAGGCATACCAGAGCAGAGTAGAGATGAATCAATGTCTTAGTTATGTCTAGGATTAGAGAACAGGGAGGTAACAAGATTACAAAAGGGGGCATAAACGCCTGATGTGACTAGGAAGATGGGATTATCCACACCATTGCAGAAATCTTTGTGCCCAGCCTAGCACAGATCCATTAGAGAGATTCAGCTCCACCTTCAAGAATGTTAGGGATACAGTAGAAAGAGCTATCAGAGCTGAGGGGATCCAGTGGCTGGAAAAGAACCACAGCTTGGTGGTTCATCAGGTTTTCAGAACAAACAGCAGGTGGGACAGAAGTTCCAGTGGCTACCTGAATGGACAGGTAACTCAAAAATCACACTGTAAAACACTCTACTTCCTTCCAGTACCCTGAAACCATGAAAGCTCCTGGAACTCAAACAAAGCTCTTGACAAATGTGGGATTTATTACGGTTTTCTGAATTGAATGAAAATAAACATCTCCTACCCTTTATGATTAAAGACTTAATATGGAAATTAAATTAAGGAAAGTAAAGATATTTTTCCCCACACATCTGAATTTTATGAAATTAAATTCAAACCATTCTAGAAACATAAAATGAGCTTAAGTTCTGTTCTTTATGACCTTATAGTACAATTTATTTTTCCACATAACTTCACAAAACAACTCTTACGACCTTCTGCCTTTCTTTCCTGCCAAAGCCTTCTTTTTTGGAGACAAACAACCTTACTTTATATCCCTCAACTGTTCCTCATGAGACATGGTTTTGTGATAACTCTCCATTGCCTTTTTCTAAATGTATTTGTTTGCATTACTTTTAAAGAGAGGTGCCCTACATTGTTCACAATAATCCAAGTTAGTCTAACAAATTAAGGCTAAAAATGTGACCAGAATTTCTCTTCTTTTAAATACTATGCTAGAACATGAATTAAATCTAAGATTAATTATTCTGGTTGCCACACCGCACTGTGGATTCTCATCGATTTTATCATCAGACCTAATGCTCTTAGGTCTTCTCACAGACTGTCAGTAAATAATGTCTTCCTCATCCTGTACATATGAAGACTTTTTAAAAAGTAGCTATCAGGACTTTACATTTATCATTATTAATATTCATCCCATTAGACATTAATCTGTGTATATATAGTTTCTTAATATTGGCTAAATTAATAATTTGGTAATAAAAATAAGCTTCAGCAGTGCCTTATTAAGTTCATAACCATTTATTCTGAAACACAGCTAGTCGGAGAGAACTTGAGAGGAGGATGGGATTGAATGTGGAATTAAATAAAGGGTTGACTTGTTTCTCTTGTTGCATTTGCCATTGTTTTTAGTTTTGTTTTTAGTGGGAAGTAAGAACAGGTGGAATAAATGATTTTCAGGAAGGACCTTTTACTGAAGTACTTCGTGGACCAAGTAAGGGTGCGTAATGATATCCTTTTCATTATTACATAATGAAAGCCTTTACAGAAATGTAATAGTGTATAGCTGAAAGTGTCTTTTGACACTGAAAAAATGGGACAGTGTAAGGAAGGACAGAGGTTCAGACTGAAAGCTTCTGTCCAAAGCAAAGAGCTATTTAGTAAATAATACACATCTAGAAATGCTTAAACATATAATAAAGTATTATTCCAATAACTTTGTTAATCTTTCTGGTTCTATTAAGACTAAACTGGATGGCTTTTTAACCCATAACATCTAAGGACAATTTTAATGTTCACCACAAGCCTTCTCTTCTCCAGGATAAATATTTGCTATTTCCTAAATTTTACTCTTAAGAGATCATTTCAATATATTTACTCTTCTCATCACCTTTTTTCTAGATGTGCTTCAGTTGGAGATTACCCAACTGCAAAATATGGAGAAGTGAAATACACAAAACACTAAGCGCTCCACATACAACTTTTTTGAAAAATAGGAGCAGGCTAGTACAGCATATCAGCCACAGATTTAATTCCGATTGAGTAAAATCCAGACTTTAATGCATATTTTTTCTTCAAACTGCCCAAATTAGTGTTTCAAATCACAATGTCATGCATTCACTTCAATATTTTACTGCTAAAGATGTAAGAGAAGGCTTGAAAGAAAAACATTAAAGCAAAATTAAAAGCCTCAGACAAATTGTTTTGCTGGGAAATAGATGTCCAATCTGTGGCAGACCTTGTCCCTGAAGTTTGGCCTTGCTTGCTGTCAGAATCTACAGAGGGATTTTTCTAAAGAAAGCCAAACAAATGACTAAATATCTCTAAGTCAGCTTTCAAGTCTTTAAGAATCTGGAAGAAACTTTTCTACAATACAATATACCATTTGTCCAAAACTCAGTTTGCTATTTTCCTTTCTATGAAAAAAATATCTTATGATCGTGTATGGTTATATATGGTCAGAGATATGTCAATGTGCTAAGATTACAACACCACGAAGTCACATGTTTATGATGACAGGGATCATGCAATGTTTGTAAGAGCACAGGATAAACCACGGAAATGTTTAGAACTTCAATAAAACAATTACTTATAGGCCACAATCTCTTCTCTATTCTTTCATCCCTACAATCCAAGACTAATTATTTATTTAATCCTTAGGATGCGTTCTCAAACTTCTCCCCGTTATACTTTATCGATGATCTTTTGTATTATGTCTTCAAGCGGCCCCTCTCTACTGGCTCCTTTCCCACATCCTGGAAATAGTTCCATTTTCAGCACAAAATAAATAACAATGCTCTCCTCCAAAAAAAAATTTGGAAGCAAGTAATCTGAATGTATTTATTAAACTTTAAACTTAAAATTACTTTTCTGTGCAAAAATTCTCTTTCTACAGTATATTTACATAACTTATCACATGCACACCTGGAATGGCAATGTGAGGATAGTACGCTAAGTAAAATAAAGCAGAAAGCAGAAAGACAAAGACCATATGATTTCAACTCTATGTGGAATATAAAAATCAAAACAAATGAATAAACAAATGAACAAACAAAACAGAAGTACAGGGGAACAGATTTGTGGCAGCAACAGGGGTAGAAAGTGGAGAATGGGTGAAATAGGGGAAAGGGATAAAGTGGTACAAACTTCCAATTATAAAATAAATTAGTCACAGGGATGAAAATACAGTACAGGGAATATAGTCAATAATACTGTGATTTCTCTGCATGTTGACAGATGCCAACTACCTTAATTGTGGTGACCATTTAGTAATGTATATAATTGTCAAATCACTATGTTGTCTACCTAAAGCCAATTAATATTGTATATCAACTCTATTTCACTAAAACATTAAATTAGCTAGTGACTAACACATGTTTGAGGGTCCTGAGTATAAAAATAATGAAGGTGCAGCATTAATGGAAGGTTACTTAATAATGGTATGAAGAATGAGTAGAAAGCAGATAATGAAACAGCAAAAACATTTAGTACTATGGATTATGCTATACAGCAGGTGTCAAGGCTAACTGATTGAGATGCAGATAAATAAGAAAATATGTGTAAGAATTTGGATTTGCAACTGTATATATCCAGATATGAATCCCATCTCTGATTTGTGCCATTGAGCAAAGTAATTTTCTAATCCTAAATTCCATCATTTGTAAAATAGAATAAATATCTACCTCATAAATTGTTTTGTTGAACCAGATTAGATGATAAATTTGACATTCTTAGTAAAATCTCTGGCAAAACAACACAAAATAAGTATAAATTGAATTCCTAACTCCATGCCAATCTTCTAAGCACTTGATTTTTAATTCTTAAAACAACAGTAAGAGGGGCTTACAGTTATCTTTATTTTACAGATAAAAAATTGAAGTGCAGAAAGTTTAAGCAATTTACTAGAGGTTGCACAGATTCCACCCAATGTTCCTGATTCTGCTTCATTACTTCTAAAGTACTAGAAAGTTCTTAATAACTCATAGCTGCTGTAATGATGATGATAATAATGATGGCATATGTATGGTGATGACAGGCTAATTGGAGAAGAAAAGCACCTTGCAAGCATTTTAAGTAAAGGGTAGCAAGCTTTGTTTTAAAATTGCATATGGGTATAGCACTGAAAGAAAAATCAATTCTAAGTTTTCTTTGAAAAACTGGAAAAATATTGGCAGTCTATGAAGAAATATTAATTAAAATGAGAAGTTAAATAATCTAGAATATGAAAAAAATAATGGTAATATTTTTATTTAAAATTTGTTAATATTTAAATGTTTGATAATGTGTTATGCCAATGAAAAAAGCCACTATAAAAGATAATGGTATCTATAAAAACTGCGAAACATCTCCTCTGCAAGAGGAGTTAATGGTTAAGAACATAATAGTAACAGTACCTTAGAGAGTCAAGAAATCTTACTGGACTCATCTACTGTTAGGACATCAAAGAGGGAGTTAATTCAGCAAGGATAAAAGATTCAGCACCTACTTCCTTGAAAATTCCTAGGAATCTGTTGAATTGTCAGTGATTAGATGTCTATGAATTTTTGCTATTCCATAATGGCATTGGTAGGAGTCCATTCATTTTTTAAAAGGTTGTCTTAGCAAGTGTGTATTATGTTCAGTGTTTTAAAAGTTAGCCACTTTTACTTTCATTATTTTTTTCCTTTTTGTGCACTCCATGAACTCACAAATTACTCTATTGTTCAAACTGACAATTTCTAGAATGCGCAATGTGAATTTGTACCTTTGGGGTATTTTAGAGAAACAATAATCAATTAAGTTATTTCTTAAAACTCAGCTTCCAATATATGTGTACCTTTCACGCTATCTTTTTTAATTGAAACAACCTGAGGGTTTTAACATGAACAGTTGTTCCTTTCATGGATCACAATAATTATTTCAGATCAGCTTTTGAATTCCTTTAGGTCCAGTAACTCCAAAATTAACATTGCAGTGAAATAGGTAAATAATGCATTTTTAAAGGATTGTTAAAACATGTTTAAAAACATGGTTGCTTCTTTATATTTAATTGCAAAAGACTTTGGAACATTTTTGTTGTATATTGGTTCATTAGATTTTGCCAGTTTTGGTCATGTAATTCCAGTAGTTATTACATAAGAAGAAACCTAAGGTTATTATAAACAGTATATTACTTGGTCCATGGTTTATTCATTTTTAGGGATGGAATGGGATAATGTAATTTCTAATAAAAAAGATGAGAAATCATTTACAATTATACTAGTAGGGATTTTTCTGGACCAGTGCATACAGATATCTTATTTGTTGGGAAATGAATCTTTAGCTCATCAGTTACTTCAGTTGACTCAGAGAGCCTTGAAGTTGAATGGTATCCAAAAGAAAGATTAATATGAGGGATTATAATTGTTTGAAAGCACGGTTATGGTCTTCTGTTTAGATAATGTACATATATATTCATTAAGCTTCTTAAGTTCCAGGTATGGTTATACTATTATGCCTATATTGAAGGGTGTTAAGCAAAATTCTAGGAAAGATAGTCTTTAATGATATGCTGACGATATAACAAATATTCTACTGGCAAACTTGAAAAAGGAGAACAGACTTCAATTCCAGACTTCTGATCATGAAATAATATTTCTTCCATGAGTCAATATTAGAATTCTACTTTGCCACACACTGTCATTCTCATCTTAGATATGGTGGTTGCTTTCTTTCCAGACAGCAGGTAATGCCAATGTCATGCTGTGGTCTGTTTATAAGGTGATAACAGATCTGGCATTAAAGTGTAACATGTGATAAGTTCATAGAAAACATTTTTTATTTGTGTGGCTTTTTATTCTGAAGTACAAATGTAGTTATAGACAAATTAGTCCTTTCTAAAGCATTACTTTTTAATGTGCTATGCTATTGTGTGTGTGTGCACTTGTGTGTTATAGAAAATGCATATTAATGTCAGTTGAAAATATAAATTAATTGAAAAGATGAATCAGATCAGTTTTAATGGTAACTGATCAAAGATCTGCTTTGCCATAGTCATGAGATGTACATAATATCAATTGCATGTTCTAATTTATGTTAATTATCTTTTATAGATCCTGAGAAATATGGACATGCTATTGACAGATGAAACGATTGAGCAATCAAAATCATACTTTCATATTAAATTTCAAACTTTTTTGTAGAAATATTTTCTCAGTGCTAAACTTCCATGGGCTTAACCCTTATGTTTTTAAGTCTTAACACTTTCTTGTTAAGCATCAACAACATTGAAGTGTCATCAAGAAGACATGTTTATTGCAAAATATCTCCAAGCTGCTCAAGGACTGTACCTCTTATCACTCAGTCAGTCAATAATTTTATAGAGCTTTGCTTGATGCTTGGATCAAGGAGATAAGCCACACACAAAAGTTAGTATTTTCCTACATATCCAGTGACTACCTACTGAAGATTTTCAACAAATATCCTAAGGTAAACTAGTACTTAAGCCAGAAAGAATGAACCTGAAAATATTCTACAAGCTTCTCGCCCATCAGCAGGTGAGGCCTAGAATTTAGCCTTGTCTTGAAGGTACTCAGCTGACAATTGATCTAAAGAACAACATCCAGGGTCAAAGAAATAAAAAAGTTGGCAAGAGTTAGAAAAAAAATTTTCTAAGCCATCTGGGTTCTGGATAAGAATCTAACATCAGGAGTCCAAATCAGCTGACCAGTCAGACAAAGTAAGCTGACATCTAGAAGCTCATATAGAAGAAACAGCATAATGGAAAGGACATTTCAGAATCAAAAAGACTGAGATCAAACAATGTTTATACTGCTGCTGGTGTGAAAGTGAATAAATTATTTTACCTGATTGGTGTATACACTACTAGATGGAAAGTTTCTTCTTGAGGCATAAAGTATTTTGTTTTGGTTATTCATTATCATGCCTGACATAATTGTAATTGGCCATTGTATGATATTTGCTTAATATCTGTGCTGTAGCTAGTCTCGAAAGATGGTCCCTAACAAACGGTGCTTCCAGATTTTCATGCTCATTCTGAACATGGTTTTCTGATGGCTTTGTGCCTCCATTACCCAGTAGAATTGATGGAAGTGAGGCAATGACAATTCGACAATTCTACATTTACATCTTAAGAAGGCCTGGAGCCACAGGTAGGAATTCTGGCCCCTGGGCTGAAGAGATTACACAGGCAAGCTGCATGAAGAGGAGCCTCTGAGAGCACACAGTGAGAATGAGGGGCCCAACCATCCCAGCTACCCCACTGAGCCCAGGCTTCCAGTCATCCACGGAGGCCCCAAGGTGCAGAGGTGACGTCTCAGGCATGACTTCAGGGGGTCAAGCCACTAGAAAAGGGTGATGCTATCCAACAGTGTATGTAACAGGAGAGGCACCCAGCGGACCCAAGCCGACCCACAGAAAAGTGTGAGGAAAGAAAGAGCTAATTGTTATAATCTGATCAAAACAGCCTTAACATTGTCCTCAGCTTGACTAAACTTCAGATAGATTTATCACAAACTGTAAGTCTCTGACCTCCCTTTCCTTTAGAATTAGAAAGCATGAAATTGCAAATTCTTTCTCTACCATTTGAACTATATATACATCTCCTTAAAAATGTCACCATTTTAAGGGAATGTCTGTCTCAAGGATCTGGGTCCCTTAAGTAATATAATCATCAGGGAAGATTGACACCCTTATATCCCAGACTAGAGGAAGACAGGAGACTGACTTCAGTGGGTATGTTGCTCCAAGTTGGAAAACTACCTAACTTAAATGTTCCTGGGATTTTAACCTAAGTTTTTATGGCTGTACCCTTAAAGTATTCACCCTGAAACAAAGTTTTTGCAGGTTATGCCTGAATTAGATTTTTGCTTCAGAGCCATTTCTTCTGACTAAAAACGAGAACTAGTTTTCATTTTTATATAATTGTGAATATGCTACGCTCTCTTTAGTTCTGCTCTTTTCTGCTTTTTATCATTTGAGACTCTATTTTTGGTATATATACATATTTAAGATTATTGTATCTTCCTGATGAGCTGACCTTTTCTCATAAAATTTTTTTCATCTCTGGCAATATTCCTTATCCTGAAATTTATTATGTTGTTAATCAACAAAGCCACTCCGTCTTTCTTAACCTGTTGACATTTTTTTCTTTTTTTGTACTTTCAACTAATCATTTTATTTACATCTAAAATGTGTTTCTTAACGACAGTCTTTACCTGTGTTTACCTCTACCTTTACTGAAGACAGGGGAAGTTCACCTTTCCCTTGAGCAAGGCAAATTAGCAAACCCAGGCAACCTCCAGTATCATCACCTCCCTCACCTCCCCACCTCCTTCTTAAAAACTCTCCTGACTTGTTTCGAGGGAGTTGTGTTTAGACTCATTCCCTTCTTGCAAAATTCTTGAATGGAATCTTCCTTCTCTGTTTTACTTTGTTCAATGCACTTTTTACATTAATAAATCCATTGAAATTTTATGGTGTTTGTTTTTGTTTTTATTTTTATCTTTTTTCCACAGCAAGAGATAAATAGATAAATGCAGCCCAAGAGGTGGTGCTGTCATAATAAAAAACCCTCAAGTATGTGTCACTGGCTTTGCGACTGGGTAATGGAAAAAAGCTGGAAGATCTTGAGGAGACTCTTGGCGATGATTTGGAAAGAAAGGATACTTTTATTGCAGAATAGGAAAAAGAAAAGGCTTTGTTTTATGGATGTCAGCAGTGATATATGGATGAGGGCAAATACGCAATAAAATTGGGGTTGTGGCTAAAGAGATTTCCAGAAAGAATATTTAAAGTGGCAACTGATTTATATTAAAGGAATATGATAAAGTATGGATAAAGACAGGTGAAGTAAGGGAGGGATTGCTCAGCTTTCAAGCAGAATCTAGAGGAAATATCAAATGAGGATTTACTGAGTTGAAATAATTAAACTAGTTCTCATTTTTAGTCAGAAGAAATGGTTCTGGAGCAAAGATCAAATCCAGGCATAACCTGCAAAAACTTTGTTTCAGGGTGAAGACTTTAAGGGTACAGCCATAAAAACTTAGGTTAAAATCCCAGGAACATTTAAATTAGGTCCCTATAGACCCTCCCAGCAAAATATAAAATCTTGCAAAAATTATAAGATGCTACTTTTTCTATCTTTGGGTTAATTAACAAGGCTTCTCAGATTCTTTTAGACACTGTTCCAAAGACCCTGACTTTCAGACCAAGATAGAAAGAAGTCCATTTTAAAAAATTTTGTAGGTATAGGGTTTGTTTTCATGTCAAAGGAATTTTACCCAATGTTTAGTAAGATAAAGAATAAGACACAGGTAAAGACTGTCATTAAGAAATACATTTTAGATGTAAATAAAGTGATTGGTTGAAAGTACAAAGAAAGAAAAAAATGCCAACAGGTTAAGAAAGATGGAGTGGCTATGTTGATTAACAACATAATAGATTTCAGGATAAGGAATATTGCCAGAGATGAAGAAAATTTTATAGTGAGAAAAGGTCAGCTCATCAGGAAGACACAATGATATTAAATATGTGTATATACCAAAAATAGAGCCTCAAATGATAAAAAGCAGAAAAGAGCAGAACTAAAGACAGTGTAACATATTCGGAATTATATTTGACATTTTAATCACCTTGTCTCAGTATTTTATAGGAAAACTTGAAAAATATGTAAAATTATAAAATATTTGAATACCACTCTCCTACAATTTAACCTAAGTGACATTTATAGGACACTACACCTCAAATTGGTAATATATTCATTCTTTACAGGTGCACCTGGACATTCACCAAAGTACGTCTTCTGCTGGGCTGTAAGATGTCTTAAGAACTTTCAAAAGAACTAAATAATAAAGCATATGCTTTTTTTTCTCCCTAGCCGAACTAAATTAGGGAAAAAAAGTCAGAAAACAGGTGTCCAGAGTATCTTCCAAAATATTTTAACTGCACTTCTAAATAATCCACTAAAGAAAAAACCACAAGGGAATGTAGAAAACATTTTGAATTAAATTACAATTAAAACAGAACATATCAAAAATTTCAGAGTAACTATCAAACAATACTTAGATGGAAATTTTGTTATTGACTTGCTTTGTATTAGGGGAAAAAATGAGTTTATTTAATATTGATGTTATTTCTTCCTTAATATACTTGAATTCTGCAGTAAGTTTGTCTAGGCCTGGAACTTTCATTCATGGAAATGTTATAATATAGAACTGAATTTCTTGCAGATAAAAGAATTTGACCTAGTGTCAAGATAATTTCAAGAAAGTAATACAGAAATCCAAACTGCAATATAAGTTAAATGTGGGCACTTGATTAAAGATAACCCCCACATGTTAGTAAGAAAAAGAAATTTTTCTGAAAGAACAAAATACTGTATGATTCAGATATATAAAATAACGTATATTATGTATGCTTGAGTAGAATAAATTTTTGAGGACTATGATGGGAAAATACTCATAATATCTTATCTATTTGTGTCAAAATGGATAAATGTCAGGTAGCATAATGTAGCATGAAGAAAAAGTTGAAAATTGTTCTTAACCTTGGATGTCCTTTAAGGTGGCATCTAAATTTTAATACACCTCCAAAACAAAAATGTGTATTATTTGTTGATACAGACATATGTACTAAAATTATATAGTTCTACTTGGCAATGAGTCATACCAACCTTAGGATCATAAATTTCTATGAGAAATGTGACAGAAATATAACACAGGTGCTGGGGCTCTAGGAAAATCAGTATGTATTGTTTTTAATGTAAATATCTGTACATGTTATTAAAAATAAAACAAAATAAAATATTTGAAACAAATGGGTGTCCCTGGGAGGAACATCTTTGTCAAGACAAAACACACTCTGCACACTTGTGTGTCTGCTGGAATGGTATGTGCCAGTGGCCTCAAATGAACTGGCATCTAAAGACCCTTTTTCCAGAGGCAAACATTTAGTTATATGAGGTCTTTGCCTCCAGAAACAGAAGCCAGATGCTTCTGTATCAAGAAGATAGGGAGGTAAAAAGGAAAGAAAAAACAAGAAAGCTCTGCCTGTGTAGGCAATACATGTTTTCAAAAATAATAGTATGTTTTTAACATATTTATAATATGTTAAAAATTAGCTCTGAATATTAGTATTTTAATGCATTTTAACATGATTTTTTGTCCTTTTCTATATTATCTAAAATTTCTAATGTATGTATAACTTTTATAATCAGAAGAGAATAACTCATTTCAAGAAATCATGAGATTAAATGTTAATATAGGCAAAACAAAAAAATCACTGAACCTACAAAAAACTCTTAAAACACAATAGTAAGAAAATCAACAACATGATTTAAAAAATAGGGTAGCACCTTGGGCAAATACCTCACCAAAGAAGCTATAGAGGTGACAAATAAGGAAAACAAATAGGAAAGTATAATTTTTCATCAGCGAATTTCACATAAAAACACCAGGGGAAAACCACTATAAAGGTACAATGTTTAAAATCTAAATCACTGACACCAAATGCTGGTGAGGATATGGAACAAGAGGAAATCTCATTCATTGCTGATAGGCAAAATGGTACAACTACTTGAAGGAAGATTGGTAGATCCTTACAACACTAAACATACTTCCACCACATGATCCAGCAACTGAGTTCCTTGGTATTTATCCAAAGAAGTTGAAAGTTATGCCCACACAAAAACCTGCATGTGGATGTGCGTGGCAGCTTTATTGATAATTACCAGAACCTGGAAGCAACCAAAATGTCTTTCACTTGGTGACTGGATAAATTGTGGTATATCCAGAAAAAATGGAATATTATTCAGTACTAAAAGGAAATGAGCTATCAAGCCATGAAAAGATGTGGAGGAAATTTTCATACTACTAAGTAAAAAAGTGCCAGTTGGGAAAAGCTACATATGATATGATTCCAACTATACTAAATTATGAAAAAGGCAATGACATAGATCATTTTTAGGGTACTGAAACTATTTTGTAGGATACTACAATGATAGATATATGTAATATTCATTTGTCAAAACTCGTACAATGGACAAAACTAAGAATGAACCCTAATGTAAGTTGTGGATTTTGAGTGATAATAATGTGCCAGTGTAGGTTCAGTGATTATAGTACATGAACCACTCTGGTGAAAGTTACTGAGAGTGGAGGAGGCTGTGCATACTGTAGCGGCAGCGTGTACATGGGAAATCTCTACTTTATGCTTAACCTTTCTGTGAACCTGAAAGTGTTCTAAATGATAAAGTTTATAAATGAAGTCTATAAATAAGTAAGTAAATAAATAAATATTTTCTATAAAATCATGGAACCCATAAATATCACTACTTTGTAGAATATGAAATAATGATATTTTAAACTAGCTCAAACCAAAAATCAAATGTCTATGATATTGTATATATTCTATTGGGATTTATTTTTATCATTCTGAAGCTGAGGCATAGTCTCAAATCATTTTATTCAATTCCACAAATTTTAAAGCACTGTTAATCCACAGACTGTGATACAATGGTAAATATGAGTCTTTTACCTAAATGAGCCCACAGTGTAGTAGGCAAGACTTGAACATATACAGATAAATTACAGTATGATAGCATTCAGGTAATAAAAGCTTTATTCAGAGTGGAGGACACCTAAGTGGGAAAATGGAGGTAAATAAAGGCTTCAGGTCAATTTAAAATATGAATATTGCAATCCCAGAGAGTACCCTCCTTATAAAAAACCCTGTTTCGGTATAAACTAATGAAATAACTCTCCACATGTCTAACATCTCTCATTTTCTGCAACGTAGGTAATTTGGGGAGTAATGGATGCTCATAGTCCTATTTATTTTAATTTTAATTTTAATTTTAATTTTAATTTTATGTATTTATTTGGCCATAGGACACCTAAAACAAGAAAACAGTATTTCTTCTCACATAAAATTCTGAATCAAGGCTGGTTCAGGGAATCACAATACCTTCACTGTCCCAGGGCTCTTCTGTCTTTCCATTTCATCCCCATTTACGTGTGTCTCCCATGTTCTGATAACCTCCTGGTTATCAGATGGTCCCTATAACTCCAGCCATCATACTGGACAGAAAGAGAATGGAAGACAGCCAAAGAGTTTTTTTTTTTTAATAAATAGTTTATTGAAGTATATCATTCATGATTAAAAATTACACAAAGTATACCAACTTAGCTAATTTTCCAAAGTGACATTATTCCTGCAGCCAACCCTCAGAACAAGAAATGTAACACTGCCAGCACCCAGGCGACCCTCATTCTTTTCTAAGTAACCACCTCTAAAGGAAACCACCACACTGATTTCTAAAAGCACAAATTAATTTTACCTGCTTTTACATTTAAATAAATGAAATATTACAGTCTATGCTCATTTTTCTTTAATATAACATTACAATGATGTTATTCAGCCATACTATTAAGTAGGACATTTGCATTTTTTTGTCACAGTTATGTAATATTCCATTGTGTGCAGCAAAATTTAATCGCTTTACTGTTGATAGACATTTGGATAGTTTCCACTTTTTAGGCTATGAACATCTTTATCTATGTCTTTTACTGAACCTATATACTTATTTCTGTTTGACATATGCCCATAAGTGGAATTCCTGAGCCATAGGCTCAGAATGCTCCACATTCTGACCAAAACTTTATATTATTTGTCATTCATTGTAGTCTTCTGGTGGAACATGATAGTATTTCATAATTTGAAACTCTCATTTACTGATGATTTATGAAATTGAGTACCTATTTTATATTTTAATGGTCATCTCTGCAGTCTCTTTTATAAGGTGACACAGTATTTTGCTTATTTTTTGTTAGGTTTTCTGGGATTTGGCTAGATCCTTCCTTCTATGTAATTGTTATACAAATTTGGTGAAAGTGTCAATGAAAAAATGGATCTGATTAAAGTTATGCTCTCTTTTTCTATAAAAATTATATTTGTATGACATATACATCTTGGTGTATAATTTTAGGCATTTTGCCTAATTTTTGAAAACTGGAGATTCTATAGACACTAGATAAAGCCAGAGAACTTAGTATATCTAAGTTCAAGCAATCTTCCAACCTCCAGAAACTAATTTACCTTTGTAATTCTACACAGATGGTTTCTCCTTGATTATGATTTCTATGCATCTGTGTTGTTCACTATAACATGAAACAAATTATATCAAGCCTATGGCAAAGCAGTCACTTATAAAAGAATTTCATGGGTATCAGTTAAAAGTAATATCTTTCCAAAAAAATTTGGAAAAAACTTTTTTCCCACTTTTTAACTCGTGTCATTTATTTCCTCTTTCATTGCTCACCCATATTCTAGCTTTCCCTATAAAATCACTGAAAGAAGCAAGAAAACGTATTTTCTGGAAACTGTGTTTTTGAGTGACTGTCCTCTATGATTCTCTCCTTGTCTGTAAATTGTACATTCTAGGCTATGAAATATTCAACAAACACAATTTTGATGCCCTCCCTCCTAGAAACATCTATTTCACAAAACAGATTGTCTACACCTGTGCTCCCCTTCTGCCTAATGGGTACCCTGGGGGGATGTTCTTGGCTTTGAGATTCAAACCACATATTCTCAACAAATAACGGTGTTGAATCCTATGAAATCTGATAGTAGCAAACATTATTTAGTGATCTCTGAATAGAAGAGGTTGATATTTCTTTTCCCTGTGGGGTATGAAGGAAAAGGACACATGGGATGTGTGAACTGAAGCCACATATAAGTAAGTGATTTCACAAAATAGTGGAGAATTTCATGTTCTTTGGAGTCTCATGGGAGTCCTAAACTGCCAAGCTTAGCTGCAGTGAAAATGGGTTTCTGTTTGGGGACCAAGATACACATTCATTTGCTTCCCATTTGGTTTGCTGATCCAGCAGCCGTACCCTGGCAGTTGCTGCCTGGGACTGCCAGAGGGATGAAAGCCCAAATAAATTATACCAGTCAATCAGGTTTTCAGACCAATAGCAAGAATTAATGTTGCTCCATGGAGACCAAAGTGATTCCTAGAAACCTGGGAAAACCAATACATCACCGATGATGCCAGCTCTTGCTTGGTATGAAAGCAAAGCATGGCAAGCAGCAAGATGAGAAGGGGATGGAGACTGAAGAAGGAACCAGAAAAGTTTTGAATACTGGGATGAACAATTTTAACCATGCTGATTAACTATGTTAGGATAGATGGACGTGCAGCTCAATGTCATTTTTTAAACTTAACATCTACTTACCATGCACCTACTATGTGCCACACATTGATAATACAATGATCAAATGCAGTTTCTGACATCTAAAGTATGGAGCCCATTTTGGAAAATAAAAGTAGATAATAGTTTCCATATGGTGTATTTGATGCAAAGGATGCTGTGAATCTAACAAGAGGGGCACTTCTCACAATCTTAAGGTTGTTTGTCATGAAATTGAGTAAGAATTGACAGAGAATATGAAATGATTGGATGCTAAAGAGAAAAAAGAAAGTAAAGGAGAATCCACTACTGACCCATCTGTGGGATAAGGTCTGCATTAAGGTATATATTACATATACATATTACATATGCCATATTCCATATGTCTTGACATGTGGGGAAAACTGAGAGAGCCTTGAATGTCCTAACCACAAATTCATCTCACCATTGTGTTCCTGTTGATAAGGTCCTATAGCCAAACAACTTTCCTTACCATGGAGATGAAGTACACTGCCTTCTTGCCACTGAATAGAAGGCTTCAGCTCCCTATATGCCCACAGAATTATTCAAACAAGCCAATCACATCTTCTCACAGGATTTTGGGGTCACTCTACCCTCTTTTTACTACTGAGCTTACCTCCCATAGCCTTTGTTGATTCATTCATTACCTGTGACCCTTCATGGCATGGTATCCTCATTTCCCAGGCTATGAATATATGTGACTAATAAACTTCTGTCCATCTCATCTGTCCAGTGTAGGTATTGTATCTACAGCCATGCTCATCCTAAAACAGGAATTCCTCCTTCACCAGTGGGATTAAGAAGATATTAATAAAACACTACCTTGGACAATATTTCAGTCCATTTGGGCTGTTATAACAGAATACCATAGACTGAGTAGCTTAAACATGTATTTGTTACGATTTTGGAGATTTAGAAGTCCAAGCTGAAGGGTCTGGCAAGTTTGGTCCCTGGTAATGCCTGCTTCCTGTTTCATAATAGACGGCCATCTTCTTGCTGTATCCTCACATGTGGGAGGGAAAGAGCAAGAGAACTTTCTAGAGTCCCTTTTGTAAGGCCACTAATCTCACTCATAAAGACTCCATCCTCACTACCCAAAGGCCCACTAGATAATGCCATCACATCGAGGCTTAAGATTTCAACATATGACTTTCGGGGGAAGCAACATTCAGTCCATAACAATCTTTCAATACTCTTCCCAACTCATGTCCTTCTCACAAGCAAAATACATTCCAACCCAACAGCCCCAAAAGTCTTAATTCATTTTAGCATCAACTCTAAGAAGTCTAAAGTCTACCTGAACATCATTTAAATCAGAGAGGGATGAGACTCAAGGTACCAGGTGATTTTTTTTCCCTTATTGATCAAGGGAATACACAAGGAAGACTAGGTTTGTTGTTTGCTTGCCTGCTTGTTTGTTTGGTGAGGGTGGGGGTAGGTGAGGAATATAGTAAATTCAGTTTGGGAGAAAATGAAAAGGCAGGCAGGCTGCTGTGTGGATGTGAGAGGAGGAAGGGCAGAGAGAAGGGAGCATGCACAGGTATGTAAAAACATCTGCAGGTTCTTTGACATGAAATTGAACAAGTTCCTGCTTAACAACTTCCATTTTCCCCTCGAGGTAGAAACAATGAAGTCCCTGAAAATGATGGGGGATCCAGTTGGGTAGGAGATTTGGGGAGAATGGAACAAGGTGGACAAACTGAATAACTATGGTGAAGAATAAAAAGGTACGTCACTCAAGGCAGCTGAGTTATCACTGCTGAAATCTTTTATTCTACTTGATTTAAAATTAGCATAAATGACTCCCATTGTGTACAAAATAGCAGTCCAGTCTCAGAATCTTTGTAGGATGTAAATCAGCAGGATGCTAAGGCAGTTGACAAAAATTGCTCAGGCCAGGAATTTCGATAGGGATTGTATAATTTATGCATATGTGTCCATACATCTATTTTATATTTCTCTGTTGCATAGTGGTTTGTTAATTCGTAAAAGAATCTCTACTTAAAGGCTTGGCAGGAAAGCTAAATTGCATTTCTATAAAAACAAACTCTTGGAAAATTGCTTGGAGGTAGGAATTGAGTAATAGAGGAAGAAGAAGGAGAAAGAGGGAAAAGTGTGCTTTGTTAAAATGCAGGAAACATCTATACGGGTAAGCGAGGAACCGCAAGGCCTGTGAGGGTAGGAAGTCTTGAGAAGGAAAAAGAAAAAGTTGAAGATGCAGAGCAAAGAGATATCCTCCATGGTTTTAAATGATATTTTTTTCTCTTAATTTGTCACCTTTGAAAGAAAATTTCTTATCCAATAACTGCTGTCCTTATAAAATACAGAGAAGCCGGATATGGAACACACACAACAGAGAAAGCCACGGACAACAGAGGCAGAGATTGGAGAGAGGTCTCTGCAAGCCAAGGCACACCCAGGATTTTTGGCACCCACCAGAAGATATGAAGAGGCAAGAAAGGATTACTCTACCCTAGAGGCTTCGGAGATAGTGTGGCCCTGAGACGCTTGGATTTCAGCCTCCCAGCTTCGAGAACTGTAAGAGAATACATTTTTGTTGTGTTAAGCTACGTGGGTACAACAGCCCTAGGAAACTAATACATCAGGCGAAACATTCAAAAATGCTTTCAGAAAGCCCAGTAGGGGCAGAAAATCCCTTTTCTGAGCTGTTTCTTTGTTAAACTGGATACCCTTGTTTTGACTCAATCCTTTTTTTGTTTAAATTTTCATCATCAAAGGCCTCACCTTCCCTTTTATTTAGAAATACCTGACTAGCAAATTCTATAATTGGGGCGCTCCAGGATTAGGCCAGCATATAGATCATCTCTATAGACATAGATTCAAACCGGCTCTTACAAAGTACTGATCTAAGCTTCTTGGAAAATTTTCTATCCAAACAGTCTACTCAACTATACTTTAACAAATTTTACTTTATGTTTTCTGCATTCTTTTTCACTGTTCTAAATTTCTTTAAAGGGTCTACACTAGAAAAAGGGAAAAATGGGTCGAAAGAGAGAAAGAAGAAGGTAATAGAGAAGGTGAGAGGGAGGGAAGGAAAGAAAAGAGTTTCCTTTAAAAATTAGGTACAGAACAGCTTTGGCTGAAATAAAATATTTCCTTTTATTAAACTTTAACTTTTAAGACCACAATATGTGTCCTTTTAGAACTGGAAGATAATGAAGAATGAAGGTGGGGCAGGAGACAGAGAACATATTAACTCCTCAAATGTCATAGCACATCTTTAAAAAAAGGTTTGTGGTTAATAAGATGCGTTAAACTAAAATGAGAGAGAGATGTTTTCAATGTCGGTAACCCTTGATTTTCCTGACAGCTTAGCCAGCATACTGCAACCTTGCAGTATTGCCTCAGATTTAACTCTACCCAGGATCAAATATTCTAAAATGCCTCATTCTTCTTTTTTAGCCCCCACAAAATGCCAGCTATATATCTCTCATACATTCAATTCCTTTAACTAAAATCTGGAAAATGTCTTTGATAAATGTTCAATATAGCAATGAAAAATACCTATGTCCTTCAAAAGAGGAATTGCATTCAAAACCAATATTCACTGATTATCTATTACATCCTGAGTTAACTGGAAGGTGTGTTGTATTCAAGGGCACAAGGTAAATAAATGTAAAAGAGATTTTGAAAACTTCCTGATTCATTTGGAGATCTCTTTTTACTAGAAGTATTCCTATTAATGTTTCATCTCTGCTTTCACTCAATTAAGCTATTGTAAGGCATCATCTTTGGGCAAAATTGACTTTGTAAATGACATGAGAATTTTTTAAATGGCTTATATTAAATAGCTAAGGATGCAACATTTCCCCAAGAATGCAGGTACATTGTGTTTTTACTTGAGTTTTGAGATATATCTAGAGGATCCGTACATCATTGACCATAACCGTAGGCTAAATTGTTGATACAAAGCTAAAATTTCTTAGAAAGATTACATGGGAATTGATATGGTTTTTCCTACTCAGCTCCTTGACCCCTACTGAGAGATGTGTTTGCCTTTCAAAATGAGCCTAAATTTATGAATCATCCACTTGACACTTAATCATGTAAATTAATGACACTTGATAAATATGCCTTTTGCAATTGCAATGATGACTAAACTGTGTGTTTTGTTAACCGTGCCATTTATAGCTCACTGATTTTGGGATGAGAATACAAGATCATTTGCTGCGTAAGTGTTTACAATGCCATTGCTCTGCCTTTGAGTTGAAAATAACTTTGTCTATTCAAGGGCTTCTTTGTTAAACACTTTTTATTCCCTCATCAAATATAATCTCTTCTCTACTTTTAATACAACTTAAACTTACTGCTCAGTGCAGATACAGGAAGGCAAAACTCAGAACAGGAAGTCCATCAGCTATGTTCAGCCTCTGACTGCTTGGACGTTAATTTTCCTCCCTACAGAATAAACAACACAATGATAGCTGAAACACCACTACAGGTTCTTGTGAATCATCTCTCTTGTAAAAAAAACTTATTCCTTTGGGTTCAATTTCAACCAAACAACTTCCAGTGTCTGCTCACTGGTTACATCCTAAGAGCCACGACATTCCCTCCCAGCTTTGAGGTAGGATAACAGGTCTTTCTTTCCACCCTTCTCCTGCCGTTATCCTGAGATAATGCACAACAATAACACACACAGGTTCCAAGGCTCACCTGTTCCACAGCCCCAATGACCTTCAACTCTGATCTTTCCCTACATCTTCCCCATAGCCACTATTGGCTGCTCCATCTCTCAATCCCTAGACCCCATTATCTGGCTGTCATCACTTAATCATTCTATTCCAACACTCACAATATTTTTTGTATTGATATTTCTGGTATTTTTGTCTTACATCGCTCTTACTTGTAACCATTCTTTTTCTCAACTGGTCAGGACCACCCTGCCAGTACTTTATCCTTTGATAGCCTGGTCTAATGTGGAATCATCTCATTTTACTAACTCTACCAAATTCAGATTTTTTGTCTTAAAATTTCTCATCTTCACTTGATCTAAAATCTAATTTGTTTCTCTCTCTCCTACTGAGAACTAGTTGGGAAGAAAGTATAATTTTGTATTGTTGGCATTGCAGAAAGTGTTTCTAATCTCAGCTGGATCTTCATTTTCATCTGGCAAGATTCTTAAAAATCTTTGGTCAATCCTTCCCTTACTCTGAGAAGATAGGTTATTATCACCTTCTTCAAAACTCTCATCTTAAACTTGGTACGTTAACTTGCAATTTATCTGTGACGGATGATGTAGACACCAGGGTCATACACTCTTCTTCTCGTCTTTACCTACAAACTCATTTTCATCTGTACTTAGCATAACACCCTCCTTCACCAAGACCTTGATAAAACCATTATCCTCTCTCTTTCCTATAACAGTCTCTTCTATTTGTTCATACTTTTTCTGAACATAAATGCAGGTTCAAATTCCTTGAATAAAAGAATTAAGAGTCTCCTTTTGAAACCATGCATCTCTGTGGGTACAGCTACTTTTTTTACCTTTAAACTCAAGATTCTCAATAGTTTAAGCCAATCTCATTTTCAGTCAGTATTTCCTTATCTTCATCCTCTCCTAAGCCTTGTTGGAATCTGATTTTTGTTATTCCTATTTCTCCCAGGAAAAATGACACTATGTTTGTAAAAATTTTTAAATTCCGTGGACAGATATCCATGTGTCACTTCCATATCCTTTGATACAGTTGAATTTCATTTCACCAAAAAATTCTCTTTGATCTTCAATAGTAGGCTTTTGTGGGTTTACTTCTGTGCTAATGACTATTATGTTTAAATATGTTTTGTGATTATTTTGTCTCTATTCATTGATTTTGTGAGATTGGTTTTACTTAGTAAGTCTCACATTTTCCAGATTTCAATGTGTATAAGTAGATCAAAGTTATCAGCATCTATTGGACATAGCAGGTAAATTTTACTCTCCATTTAAAAGGACTTAAGATATGATACTTAATATATTCAAATATAGTTAAAACATATTAAAGTAACTAAAAAATAATTCTCTTAGTGGATTCAAGTATATTTAGATTGAATTAAACATGGAGTAATTCAAGTTAATATATTTGGACATCATTGAAATTCTCTCCCATGCCTTTTCCAATTATAAACTGTTAACAGATTATGCCACAGGAGATGGGGAATCATGGAGTGTTGTTTTCAGAGTCATAATTAAGGTGGAGATTTTCTTGCATTTATGAGCTTCCATAATGTGAATGAGATTTGCCTTATCCATGTTCATATACACTAGATCCTAACCAAACTGACTTGTTTGCAATTTCAGCACATATTTCTTTCCCTACATGTATGCTTTAGCTCTTGATATTTCTATCTACCTGGAATTTTCTTCTCCCACAAATTTTCTTGTCTCTACCTTCCCTGTATGCAAACTCTACATGAATACTGCATTCTTATGATTGTTTACCTACTCCTCATTTTCCCTCTTTCAGAACAAGTAATTCACCCTATTGTACCTGATTCATGCTGCCCACTGTGCTAGATTCTGAATGAATAAAGAAAAAAACATTATTCTTATAAGAATTCATATCCTGGAACCCTAGACATATTCTTTACAAGTTAGTTATAATATAGGATGATTAAGTGAAATGACTTAAGGTAAACAAAGCTTCTATGCAAATGTAAACAAGTGGAACTAATTCTGTCTGGGGACACCCAGGAAACACTTCTATACATCAGTATTTCAGCATTCAAGGGAAGAGTCCTAAGCATAGCCCTGTCCCTTGCCCTTTCATCCCACATACCTGGATGGTGAGCCCAGCACAAATTCTGACCTACAAGAAGCTGTAAACAAATATATTGTGCAAGAACACATTAATTCAAAGAAAGATAACCTGCTAAAGAATTGAAGAATGGGGATAACATGATCTACAAAAGCATTAACATACAAATAGTTCACATCCCTATTTGAAAATCAGTAGACATTACAGAAGAATTATAAGTAGCAAAATATGATTTTTCTCTTTCTGAGAAGCACAGATAGGAGTGGAGAAGTCAGGATGCAGGCTCAAGTAAGAGGCAATTGTAAATCCAGAGGAGGGATTTATCTTCAACTGTAGTTGTCTTGGACTAGGAATTATTATTTTGCTTTGGATCCATGTATATCCATGCATTATCTCTTCAGCTAGACTTGAGTATCTATCTTGTCTTCAGGATGGCTAACTGAGGCATCTTTTCTCCTTGAGAGTGTGCAGGCTGATGCCTGGTGAAGAAAGCTTTGAGGGACCTTTCTAAGTCTGTAACATGGTGCTAAGTATTGGTAATGTCTACCCCATGGTAGTCTTAATTACCTTCAAGTCTCAACTTTCAGAAATACAGCACATCCCTGGCTCTGTCTCACAATGGCTAATACTTCAGTAGTAATTTGTATTGAGAGGCTGTCACCTTTATGATCACAAAAATTTATAGAGTGCTAACTACAGGCCACACACTTCTATCAGCACTTCATATATTTTATCCATTTTAATCCTCACAACCAATCTTGTGAGTTAGGAACTACTATTATTCCATTTTCTTAATGCTAAAATTGAGGTACAGAGAAATTAAATTAATTGCCCAGTGTTTCACAGCTAGAGAATAGACGTGTTGGATACTGACACCCAATATATTTAGTACCTGTCTAAAACTCATTACAAGTTCTGAACAGCATAATTAACTGATAATTAAGGGAAAGTTCTTAGATTTTTTGATTGAAAACAGACCATTTGCCACCAAATATATTTCTTATTCAGTTTTCTAATAAAGCACAAAAACTGGGAGGCTTCAACACCAAAAAAATATTGTCTTAAGAGTTCTTTCTGGGGGCTGGAAGGTACTGGCAAAGTCAGTGCCTTCTGGAAGCCACGAGGGCAAGATCTGTTTCATGCGCCTCTCTTTGGCTTTTAAATTGTTTTTTTCTCCATGTCTTAAGTTCATCTTTGTCTAAGGACACCAGTCGTATTTGATTAGGTCCATTCTAATGACCTTACTTTAAATTGATTACCTCTGAAGAGATCCTTTCTCCAAAAAAGGCCATATTCTGAGTGTTGGGACTGCAGTATATGGATTTTGGGGAAACAATGCCATAGCATTTGCCATGACCAAAATAGAAACAGTATAGTACTGAAATTTAGACTGGGATTTTGTTTGTTTTAAAGGAAATAGTCATTATATTTAAGAAGCAGAGTCTGAATCAAATGCTGATTTGAAATTTAAAATGAGCACTATGTAAAACTTCTATATTTTAAGGTAGTTTCTGATATTAAGTCCTTCAGAAATCATATTTTGCTACTTAAAATCACTCTGTAAAGTCTGTTTTCAAATAGGGATGTAACTATTTGTATGTTAATGCTACATACTATCTGTGTATTGTAAACTGGTTTGGGCTGACATTGACTCTTGGTCATGAACATGTTATAGTTCATTTAAAGTCTAATCTAATACTGATTTTATATGAACATATTTTTAGCCTGTTTTTGACAGGTCAAAAAAGCAGGCTGTTGTTTTACTCCTAAAAGTCACTTATCATTACAATAACAGAAATGAACAATATACAGAAAAAGGGAAAAGGGAGAAAAATAATCCACAGAGCAACGAATATTCCACTTATGCAAATCACTCTCATTTCTATTTCAATGCTGAAAAACAAGCATGACTGCAAGGCTGTTCCATAAACAATAGATAACACAGCTGCTCCTCAGAAGGCCATTTTAAAATTCACTTTTATTAATTAGGAAGCTAATTCTAGAAAGAAAAAAAAATCCCCACACAACTCTTTAACTTCCATTGATCACTTAAGAATGTGCTCCTATAATTGGTGATGGAACTGCCTCAATCATGGTAGAATAATGGATTTCACACTAATTTCTGGTGCCCCTGAGCTCGCACATTCTTCATAGATTCCCTCTACAGCATTTGGGTCTCTCAGTTTCCTTCATTTTTTGATTTGTTTAAAAAGGACTCTATTGCTAAAGAAACTGGTTCCATTTCTCAAATGCGCAGAAGACCAAAAAATAAAAGGCTTTCTGCTTGGTTACCCTTGCATTCAGCTTCCTGGAAGCTGTTATTCCTCAAGAGAATAACTATTTTTCTGTAACAATCTAAGTGACTGCCATACCTCAGAGTAATTAGTATAAGGGTTAGATTTGCTTCCAACTGCATCTCATTCTGAAACTGGAATTATAGGATTATTCAGAAGTAGTCCTTGTTTTACAAACACACAATATTGAATACTGTGAAGTGATATGAAATGGTACAAAGACAGAGATTGCACACTAAGATGAAAACCAAGAGTGTATTCCTTATTTTGAAAATGTGTATTTTCAACCGTTAGGCTTTTAACTAATCTATATTCAGAATGTCTTCAAAATGCACTGATACCATTACCATAAATGCTTGACTTTAAAGGAGATGAAATCAACATAGAGTAAGACTGTCTAACGATAATTAAAGACCCTACTCTGTGAGTTTTTTCAGTATAACTGATAGTCGTGAAAACAAGATGAACGCCTAAATTAAAATTCTTGTTCACATACATCTCTAAAAGCGTTAACCTTATACCAGTTTTTTTAGTGGAAATACTGTCAGTTAAAATTTGTGAGTGGGTGTGTAAAATGAACAGGGAAGGGAGAGAAAGTTCTCCACTTATTTCAATCAAGACTAATATCTCAGAATGGGGAAAAAGAGCAAATAGTTCTAATAACTGGATCAGCCAGTTGTTTTCCAGTTTCTTTCTTTAACTTTCAAATTGGATTTTATTACTAAATCATGATGGTCTATAAATCAAACATGATTCCATTTCTAAAAGAACTGTTTTGTGGGCTAAAATGGGGCTAAGTGCAAGATATGCATTATTTCCAGATAGCTTCAGTCTGTGGATTATTCATTCTCTCACATTAGTGAAAGCTTTTTCTTGTTAAAGTTGTACTTAATGTTTTTTTTAAACAGGTGGTTCCAATTACAGAAAGCCCTGCAATGATTTAATCTTCTTTTAAGGTAAATAAATTAAATTAGATTTCTTATAGGTAGACACAGGATTTTTAAAACTGTGCAATTTCTCATATCTCCTAGGAAGATATGCTTACTTGATCTTTCATATTAAATTTTGGTTCTCAGAAAAAAACCTAAAAGTCAACAAATGAGATTAAATTTTTGAAAATCCCTAGGCCTGGGTGGAGATTTAGAGACTGGTGATCTTGCTTCATCCTGAAAAATCAACGAGTATTACAAGTTTCTTCTTCTCATAAGGTATTTACATATTCAGAACATTTTAGGAACTTCCTGTGGTCTGATAATACAGAAATGTATTGATTCACCAACAAACAACGGTATATCATGATTTAACACGTCTGTCAATTCTATACGTGTTTGTGTTGTCCTGGCATTCTGAGTCCCTCTAGGAAGTTAGTCTTTCCTCTGATAGATTATTAAGCATGAACCCATGTGTTTCAATGTCATAGCTTACATTCTTTCTTCAGCTTGAGCATCCCTTCCCCTTAGGTTTCACGAGCTCCTGTCTTCAAGTTCTGTCCACTACCCTCAACCTTCTGTAGCCATTTCTTATCTTCACACTTCTTCCATTCAATCTGCACAGTCCTGTTCCAGGGTGTCTCACAAAAGGATAAAAATAAACCTTTGTGAGAGATTGCTCTCAGTCTTGGTTAAGTTTAAATGGAGATAATGAATTTTTTTCTTTTTTTTATCCTTCAGATGATGTCACTACATTATAACCTCATATTGTTTGAAATCAGGAAAAATCAAAGGTAACTTTATAAGATCAACTAACAGTGAATTATAAACCTAGAAATGTCCAGCCTGTATGAAAACTTTTGGAATATGTTGTATTAGTATACTAGGTTTGTTCAAGCACATATTTGTATCAAATACTGATTGAGTCTCAAAGTTATTTGTGAGAATAAAATGCTTTCCATGACTTATAAGCCAAAAAACTAAACTTTAACTACTTTGCTCTGAGAGTATGTGACCTTCTCGTGTAGTGGTCTTGAAAGATCAATGGTCTTTCAAACATACAGCAAATTTTTATTGAATGATCACTACGTGCTAGGCACTGAGAATACTCTTCTGGGTACAACAGTGATTAATTCATGAAGTTCATCCCTTTATGGATTGTTTTTATCTAGTCAAGAAGATGCATGTCAAATAAGTAATGACTGATCTAATGAAGGTCATATTCAAGGAAGTACAGGACCTGTGGTTATTGATACCAGGGTACTAAGTCAAGTAGAAAATAGAGGTAAGAAAGAAGGCTCTCCTGGGAGAATTATTTATTATGAAACTTGAATGATAATTAAGTTGCTAGAGAGAAGATATGAGAGTGATATAAGGGAGCAGTGAAAGAGTTCCTTGCAGAGGTCCTGATGTAGAATTGAAGAAGACAATCTGTAGCTTCATGAATTTCTTCTTCCACCAAACTTGAACCTAGATGGATATTATAATGAAACAAGAAAGAATGATGTTCTTCGCCAATTTGACATGCCAAAAGAAGTATGGCATGCAGGGAAATGAACAGAGAACAAAGCAAAAGATGAAGAGTTCATGATCTGAAAAGCAATGGAATATGAAAACCAGAAATAAAAGTAATTGCAAATGAAATATCTTCACCTTCATTACATAAGTTTAATTTGGAATAGCTCCAAGTCTTGTTGCCTATACTGTGCTCAGCAGATGAACTAGAGTATAACATTTACCAATTCATTGATCTTCTTATTAAATCTTACACAAAAGTACATATTCAATAAAATGTTAGCATTAAGAAATGTATGTAAAGCTGGATTTAAAGCTTCAAATGAAATCAAGAGAGAACACACACAACTAGATTAATTTGAGAAAATAAAATGGAAAATGTTACTCCATTCAAAGAACATATATTAAATCCTTGCTTTCTAATATAAACAAATAATAATTCTAAGTCATTTAGCCAATTTGTCCTCAGCATGAGAGTTGTATCTTTGCTAGCCAATCTTTCTTTATTGCTTATTATTTATTGAACACCAAGTATGCAGCTCTATATAAATCACCATAGACACATAGTCCCTACCCTAAAGGCATGCAATCGAAGTCAGACAGAGGAAACAATTCAGATATGTCAAATGTGTTGATTAAATGCTGAAGATTGAGATTCTTAATTAAAATTACATCTTTACAGCCTAGGAAGTGAAAACTATAAGACAAAAGGCAAAATTATAGAGGAATTGTAGATGTTGTTTCATATCTACAGTTTGCTATTATTTAAGAACTAATCTAATTTTAGCTTGAGTACAATCTTACTAGGAAAAAAATAAACAGGGCCATAATATAAAGTTTTGGGGAAGGTGATGCCAGGTGATGCTTGTTTAGAAAATAGAAGGTATTACAGGCATCACCTTCCCCAAAGCTTTATATTACTGTTCTTTTTTAAAATTCCTCTTACTACCTCAAGAAAACAAAAATTTGCTGCAAAATAACCTTTAGTTATATTCTTAGCAACATAATGCTTTTATCTCATCATCCATACAGTTTTTTCAAAAGAACATGAGTACAAGAAAAAGGAGTTCAGGTTTCCATTAAAATCTTCTCATTTTGCTTTCAACTTACCCAGGATTTCTTTTTCTTTTTCATTTTTTGGATATTTTTTAATTTATGTATCATTGATATATAGTCTTATATTGGTTTTAAGTATACAACAGAGTGGTTCAGAAGTTATACAGATTATTAATTCCTCACCCCCATTAGTGCAGTTAATATCTGTCAACATAGAAGGATGTTACAGAACCATTGGCTATATTCTCCATGCTGTACTAGCATCCCTGTAGCCAACTTATATTATGATTGAGGATTTTTGTGCTCCTCTATCCTCCTCCATCACAACCCCTCTCCCATGGTAACCACCAGTCACTTCTCAGTGTATGCACCCCTATGTTTACTGCCACATCATTTACAATAACCAAGATATGTAAGCAACCAAAGTGTCCATTAATAAATGAATGGATTAAGGAGATGTGATACATATACACAATGGAATGTTATTTCCTTTTTCATATACCTGTTGGCCATCTGTATTTCTTCTTTCAAAAAAAGTCTGTTCAGGTCTTCTACCCATTTCTTTATCAACTTGGCCAGAATTTCTTGGTTCTGCACCCTACCTTTCACAGGAACAAAGACAATTTTTAAAGATGGTCCTTCATACAATGCTAATCTTCTGTTACATAATGGAAGATCATCACATTTGACTTTATTTGAGTATTCATTACTTACATTTAAAAATAAATGGGTGTATGCTTTCCACTTTATCTCCTCTTCCAGTTTAACCCCAAAGATGCACATTTATCATAAAGAGATGCAGAAGAAATGCAATGCCAAATGGATAGATATAGAGAGATGGATAACAGATAGATATAGCCATATCATAACTGTTTCACATTTGTGTCTGTCTGTATTTATGTAGATACCTGGGTACATATCTGTTCATCCATCTAGACCTTCAATACCTTGTAGTTCAGCACATAGTGGTTCCTCAATATATGTGTTTATTTTAATCCAATTTTACCTTTCTGGCTGCATTTGAAAATATAAGCCCCACCTTAAGAAAACTTGAATTCAAGGATATGAAATTATATAAATTAAGTTAGGGTACACTATTCAAAGGGCCTGAGAATTCAGAACTAATGAGTCTTTCTTAAACATAAAATATGGCTAGATTTTTAAAATCCAATTTAAAGAGAACTTTCTGGAGTAAGTCAAGTACATTTGAGAACTTATAAAAGCCCAGTATTATCTGAGGTTTTACGTCAAAGCAAATGATGCCAGAACCTCAGGGGATGAATTTGTTTTGTGTAGTTGGTCATTGGTAACTTTGGAATATGTGGGAATATACATCTAAGGATTGTCTAGAGATGTCTTCATGCCTTTTCTTGAATCTTACACTAAATTTCAAATGTATAAAAAGTATTCATTCGCTTATCCACTAGTTTCATAGACATATGAAGACCTCTGATTTAAGACCCTTAGATTAAGAGCATGTAGGACTAGAAGTTGAACTGAGATACTCTCATTGTCAAAATAGCTCAGTAGTTGATCTGAGCCTTAATATATTGTAATAAAGGGCACTGTTGGATATCTGTGCAGGAGAAAGATTTGTCACTGAGTTCAAGTGTTATAGTCATATTGATCTAGATTCAAATTTTATTCCAATTATTTACTTTGTGATATTGGGTAATATGAACCTTCCCAAACCTCTTTTATCCCCCTAGGTTTTAATGATAATATTAATAATTACCTAAAAGAGTTGCTCTGAGTGTTAAATCCCATAGTACATATGGAATACTTATATCAGAATCTGAAGGGTTATTGCTATGACTGAAAGGAGCCTGGACCTGAGCTCACCTAGCATTTAATCAGGACCAGAGACAATCAATAGTGGTTTACTATAAATTAAGAGCCCTAAGCATTGAGGCAAGCAGAAATGGACATGCACTTGATGCAAAACTCTGGAAAAGAAATTATTATTATTAGGTTGAGTAGGTATCTATAAAATATTTTTGGAGTAATTAGGTATCAGAGCAAGGGTTTTGAGGGACACATACAGTGCAGTGTGTCCAACTCTATTCCCTCTCTAAGAATTGGTTCTTTTACTTTGCATCTGTGTTGTTCTGTGAGACTGGGTTGGAGCGATGAAAGTAGACTGTCCAGTGACCCTCTAATGAGGCTGCAATCTAATTTCAGAGATAAAAACCAGTTGGAATTGAAATGTCTTCTATGATTACCTGTGGCATCTGCGTAACTTGAATCATAGCTGTCTTTGGCAATGATTTTCATACTCCAAACAAAGGTGAATCTATGTCTCAATATTTCCCAAACTTGCATTGTTCTTTGCTGGGATCATAAGCATTCATAGACAAAGTGTATCAACTGCTACTTGTACTTAGAAGGCAGTTGATTTCTTCAATATGTTTTATAAGTATTTATAAGTGCAATATTTACAAAGTGGCTAAACACCTAACATGATAAATGTGATTTACCTCCATGTTTTAGATGAGGAAACACAGGTCACAGAGCTAGGAAGGTGATGACACCCTGGTGTAAATCCAGGTGCTGTTTCCAGAACCAACTAATATAACCACTAAACTAAATGCTTCAGGAGTTCTACTCCACTGGGTATAGCTTAACTAATTTACTCGAGTATTGGAAAAACAGAGGAGGAAAGGCAACATGATATAGGGGAAATGGATCATGTTATGTCCCTCAAATAAATTCATATGTTGAAAGTCCTCACCCCAGTACCTCAGAATATGACTTGATTTGGAAATGGGGTCACTGCAGATATAATTAATTAAATTATAATGAGGTCACTAGAGAAAGCCCTAATACAGTGTTACTCATGAATTTATAAAAACAAACTAAAAAATGCCACATTAAATGAAAGAGATATACACAGGGAAAGATGACATGAAGACACAAAAGAAGATGCCCATCTACACATGCCTTCCTGCCCTCACAGCTTTCAGGAGGAATCAACCCAGTTGACCCTTTGATCTCAGACTCTGGACTCTAGAACTGTAAGAGAATAGATCCCTGTTGCTTAAGCCCCCCAGTTTGTGTAACTCAGCCTTAGCAAACTAATACAGATAACCATGCTAAAATACCATTTTCATTCTCCTAACAGAGAGGAAAAGGGGATATTTCTATTCAAAGCAAAATCTATGCTCAGGAGCCCAGCATAGGATTTGGGGCCAGGAATTTCATAGAAGCAGTACAAAAGAGTACTTGCTTTTAATAGATGCATTTTAGTTGTATGCATTCCATGGAAGCTCTGGTATATGGGGCAGAGAGACCTTGGGTGGCCCCTCCTTTCTTTCAGTGGTTCCCATGGCTCCCTGCAAGAATCCCCTGAGGAGCAGTATATATCCTACTTCCCTCACTCTGTCTGTCTCCTGCTCCACTCTGCTATTGCTGTTCATCTCCTCTTCCGGTGACATATTTCAGTTCAGAGTAGTAGTCTAAGTAACAATTACAGCTGGGATGTTGGGAAAAAGATGAACTCTGGAAAATGTGTATGGATATGTTTTCAATTGATGAACAAACTGAAATATTCTTAGATAAATGTCCAGAGTTTTTTTTTAATGGACAAAAATCATCTATGTCAAATGGGTGGACAGTTTTTTAAATTATTAGACATTAGACAATTTTAGAAATTGTACACATTTCTTAGTGAGCAAGTTCAGATATTTCAGAGTATTGGTTTTATAAGCTTAAGACTAGTACAACTGAGGATGGTTAGAACAGAGGGGACGAAAGCTTTTTTGTAACCACAGGGCGACTCAGTCCGGCTCTCCACTTAAAAGAAGGAGTACTCTTCACGTAGGGGAAGAAGTACAGATCAGTTACTCAGCTGTGAAAGGTAAGTTTGGGATATGCCTCTCCTCTCCTCAAATGCTTGGATAACCTCATGTGCAGAACAGTTCCATTTCTTGGAGCTGAGCTTTATCTTATCTCCCAATGGGTAAAGGTAACCAGAGTTCCATTCACTCAGTTAGTGTTAACTAGCCACCAGATTGCATAATAGTCAAGCTTCAGCAGGAACAAAACTAATGGGTTTTACACGTAAGTAAGCAGTTATAATGCGATGGCATGAGAGATTATGATCCATTCTCAACCTATTTCCTGAAAAGTTTTCTTTAAGTTGAGATTTAGCAGAAAGAGAGTGTAACCGCACAAGTAACCCCCTTTCGATGAAGCTCCTCAAACTCCTCATTCACAAAAAGAAGCCCAAGTCCCTCATTTATGGCCCGAAGTATGGGAATTCAACTGTTCAGAGATTAAAGAAAATGGGAGTTTGCAAACCAATGTAAAACAAACTAAACAGACACATGACTTTTAGTTCCCCCTCAAGGCTATAAATAAACTCTTGATACCTGTATCCTTGAGGTGATTTTTAGCAATTTAGACCCCCACCAGATGGGCCACCTCCTGACAAGCACAAGACTCCAAACTGAGGGGAGCTGAGATTCCTGAAACAATCCCGTCACCTCACCACTGACCAATCAGAGGAATGGGCATAAGCAGATCATACACCATGCAACCCTTTCCCATATTTTTGCCTTTAAAAACCCTCCCTACAAGCCAACGGCAGATTCAAGACCTTAAGCATTAGTCACCCATTCTCATTGCTTGACGCCCGGCAATAAATGCCCTCTTTCTTTCACTGAATCCTGATGTCAGCGTTTGGCTTGCTGTGCATCAGGACCCAGGTTCCTGTGGTTGAGTAACAAGAACAGATCCTAAGAAAAGTGTAGAATGTAGGGGTTTTCAAGAGAAAAAGTTACAAGCCTATTTAATAGGTGCAACCAGATAGTTCATAACAGAAATGTAAGCATTTCTGCTTGAACTAAAAATACTGTATAAATTAATGACTTATTGAATATAGTGATGATCAAGCATAGTTACAGAATCACTTAAGGGATGAAGACAAGGTGAAATGTTTCTGTTTTCTTGTTAACAATGTCCCTTGCAATCCTGTCTGTGAATCAAAAGCAATCTGCACTGGCTACCAGCTCCTTAGTGATCTGTCTGCTCAGAGAGAAAGCAGTCACCATCCAGTGGTCAGATAGAAAAAATTCTTGAATTTGGGGAACAAAAGTGTCACATATTATGGGAAGAGCACACACACAAGTATGCACACACATACCAATATGTACACAAGGCAAATTAAAAACAAAACAAAAAAGTAAAACTGATTTCTACAGATGACCACGTGAAGCCTAGTTTGCAAAACACATGCTCTGGAAATATGGGAAGCAAAGAGAGAAATTTCCCATAAACAAAATGAGACATGAAATAAAACTGTAAATCTCATACATATTAGTTTACTACAACTGATCTGGAACAATTTCTAAACAGTACCTCACAACTAAAACTCAGAAGGCTAGGGTGTCAGCAAAGGAATAGAATTTGTCACAATCCTTGTAATAGCCATATTATAGTCACTATTATATAATAATTAGAAGCAAACAGATTCTGCTCCTCCCACCTTCCCCCATAGAAAGATATAAATATGACTAGAAAGTATATTATAATCTGAGTCAATAAATCATTATCTCAAATAGTTTACTGGGAATTAGATGCCTCCTTCTAATTCTCAACTATGACATTTAAAAAAAGGTATAAACAAATACACAGAACCTATTACATATTAGGTGACTCCAGAACGTTCTTAAGGAAGGAAATAATTGAAAATGCTTAGATCTTGTATTTGTATCAGTCTGTATTACACTCTCAACTCTTGGGTCTACATGAAAGAAAATTTGATCAAAGTTTTAGACTTTAATAATGACTATTAAAAAGAAAATGTTCTACATAAGAAAACAAGCTACCCAAACTCCATGCAATGAAACTTTATTTCTTTTAAAAAGTATTTGTTGAGCATCAATAAGATGCAGTTGAATGAGTAGAAGTCTTCTTCCCTGAAAGTCCAGGACCTAGACAGTAGTTGTGAAACTATATGGAAATTATTTATTTACTGAGTACATGCAATAGAGGAATGTACAAACTACTGACTGCAAAGGGAAACACAATTAATTTGGAAGATTATTGGATATTATCATTTGGCTAAATTTTCAGAGATGACTGTAAGTTTTTAGAAACTCAAGGATAGTTAGCCACAAACACTTACATGTTTTTAAGCATTAGGTAGAGTTGACTGTATGTTACGGTTGAAAAGCAACAGAAGTTTTTTCTTCACCCAATAACAGTCCACCATAAAGATTCAGGTCAGTTTCTAAGCAGTGATTATTATATTTCCTAAGCAGTCATTCAGGACCCAGATTCCTTTTATCTTGTGGTTCTGTCATCTTCCTGAGCTTTGCTGTGGCACAGAAAAGAAGGGGCCTGGAAGTCAGAATCCTGAGTCAGGGTTGGTGTTCTGTATGCCATGATTAACTCTTTCAGCTTTGGTCTCTGCATTTTAATTCTCTCCACTGTAAAATAAATGTTCTTAGTCCTAAAGACAATGCTTTATCTCTGAGGACTCAGGTCATAGAATATGGTAGATCATATTATATTTTCGAAAGCTCTTTATAAGGTAAAAAAAGCTAGTTTATTTAAGCTAGGGACACATCCTTATAAGTAATTTTTCAATTACTTCAACCATGAGAGAAATACAAAAGTACACTAGGTTTCTTTTCACTGCTTTTTCTCTCCTATAAATACTCAAATCATTTCTCTGCCCCCAGGTCTCATGATGTCCACTGCTTGTTCAGTGTCCCTGTGGATTTATTAGCTAAGCAGGCCAGTTTGGAAAGTGCTTCACAGTTCTCCAGATTCTACACCTTGGTCTTCTCTCTGCTAATAAAAAATGTATCTGTCCTAATTTGTACAACTTCACTGCGTTTTTGAACTTCTCTGATATAACAAAAACACAAGCTAATGGAATGATTCCCAATGCATGTTGCTAATCAGTATTTTTTTAATAATCAATGTATTATCCTTCTCAACATGTAACTTCACTTAATATGTAGCCTCCCATGCCTTAAAATGCAGAATGCTAATGAGTTCAAAGGAAGTTTTGTTTGGAATGGAGTGACCATTGGACACTCAGAAAATCATACTGTGAAAAAAAGTTACTAATCTAACTCTGTGCAGGGTTGTGCTTATTCTTATTGACTGACTTTTATGACATGGTAGACATTTGGGTGAGTATTAAAATGCATACTAGAAGAAGGCATATTGATTTTTTCCAGTTATATTATTTATATAATTCAATTCAATGCAACTTAATGGTCTTTGAAAGCTTTGATGCATCCCTTGATCCTGTTCTGGAACACTTGGCTTTATTTAGTTTTTATTTTAATTGGAGAATTTGGAGGATTTTCTCACAACTAGAGTATAATAGATCTGTTATTAACAGAAATCTAAGAAGAGGAGCTATTTGTGTATGCTTTGTGTACATTTATATGTGTGTGTAAATATATAAATATATATTTACACACACATATATAATAGTTACATTACATATGCATGTATAGTTATATATACATATATGGTAGTTACATGTATACATATATAATAGTGATATATAATATTTGTGAAAAATTAGATAAAACTACACCACTAAAATTCCCTATAAATAGAAAATTTGCAGATTTGTCCCAGGATCCCTTCAGGAGTCACTGGAGTTCTGTAGATAGGTTAGAATTTGTTCTAATCCCATGAAATTGCCAATATGTTTTCATAAAAAATAATATATACTTATAATTTGAAGGTAAAATGTAAAAGAGATGTTGTTGAGCCTAGATTTGAGTCATTCTTCCATAGGTTATAAAGGATTTATGATTACCTACCTTTTTAAAAACAATATGGGCTCCATTTTCAAATTCAATGTTATGTTCCTGGAAGCTTCAGGCTCATTCTACAAAACCAAGTGCAGTGAAAGTGACTTGATGGCCACTAATGTGACTCAAAGAAAGGTCCCAGAATCAAGTCCTGTTGACCCTGTCTGCTTGACTTCAGTCATGGATCTGTCCTTGAACCAGTCCAGGTAGTCAGGGAATGGGCCTCTCTGATTTACCTCTCCAGCATTGGACAAAGAAGTAATGGAAGTCTCATCAGAACCAGATTAAGAGCAGGGCAGGGGGTAGTGTTCAGACACTGAACAGAATTTGATGCATTGCTTAAGAAAACAAGAGAATGTATATTGGAACGGAAATTAACAAATGTCCAATATAGCTGGTTAGCTTGATTATGGCATATTGTATAACATGTGATCTTGGTCTTTTTATCATCATGGCCTAAATAACAGGGCTGAAAAGTAATGAAGCATGCTACTAATGGAAAGGATTATGGCTTAGACACATCTTCCGGTAAATTGCAACTATAGGTTTAAAAGGAAAAAACAACAACCATCGAAACAATAGAATCCCCATCTTACACTACTTCTAAATAAAGAACTTTTCTCCATAAAATATTGAGGCATCAAATCTGTATTTTATGGCCTTTTCTAATTAAAGATAATAATTCTATTCAACATAATATACATAATGACAATTAGGTTTGTGCTTTAAGAAGTGGGGAAGTGTTTCTACTTTCTAAATACAATAACTAAACAATTGAACATATCCATTTATCTCTGTTGACACATTCCCATTTCCATACTCCAAATCACTTTGGGTCAGAAAACAAACATTTTTGCCAGGAAAAAGCAAATAAACATTCTTTATTCATAAGGTTACAATGGACAAAAATCTAGGGACTCTAATAGAGAACTTCTTACAAGTTTCTGTTTTTTTGCAACTTTTCAGTAATGTTTATAACTGAAAGTGCTGAGTTGTTGACTACAAGACAATGAGGAAATGGGAAAAAAAATTTCAATTGTGCAGCAATATTTTAACAAGAAGTAACAGGAATTTCAAAAGAGAATTTATGACTATAAATATGTCTCTGGTGTTGTATTTTTAATGCCCATGTGCTAAGAGCATAAAAATCCCCTACATGGACAGAAGTATTATATAACCAGTGTCATTAATTAATAGGAATAAGTGGATGAAATGGACTAAAAAGTAGGACGCAGATTACAAGTAATATTTTAGATCTTGGGAATTTTGTGGTCAGAGTGGTTAAAAAAAGTAAACAAATGTGAACAAGGATGAGTTAGATTTGCCAACTGGAGCAGACTTCCCAAGCCAATATATAAAATGTGCGGCCAAGGAGCAGACAATGTAGATGATCTTTTAACTACTGTGGACAGACATCACTATTGCCCTGGCTGACCTTCAGGACCTCAAAGGTCCGTCTCACATCTAGTACATGAGGTCACCACTAAATCAATTTCCTTTAGCAATTCAGATAGACCCTTGAAATGACTCTAGGCCTAGGCTCTGTGTGTGGTGTGGGCAGGGATGGGGTGTCAGGGAGCTTGGCACCTGGGACTTTGAACTGCATGATTCAGCCCACAGGCCTGGAAAAGTAATGCCACTTGCAAATCATCAACATTTCCCAGCTCATGGTTTTCCCCTTGACTTTCCTGTAAATGTAAGCCAGAATTAAGAAGGGAGAATATGACTTTCAATGTTTACACTTATCTGTACTACAAGATGCATTTTTCAAGACAGAAGGGCAAACCTCAAATGATCTGAGGTTTACATTAGTGCGCCAAAGCAGCACTATTAATTGGCATCTTCTGCAAACTCAGACCTCTTTCAGATGCAAAGTCTGTCTGGAAATTCCCAGAGTGCAGGTTTTCTTACCTCCTTTCTGGGAGGACCCATTTCGGGTCTTGCCTGGAAATGGCCCAAGAACAGAATTGTCTCGCTGTTCCAATACTTCTATTTCTCCACTTCCTATCTGTAAAAGCTGAATCCATGGAAAGTAATTGATGAAAAGAGAAAAAGCAAAATTATAGGTATTATACAATGCAAAAACCTCTCGTGCTGTCTTATCTTTTTAAGAGTTTACATGGGTATGTTTGCAGAGCTAGTGTGCATCTAAGCCCTGCTGTGATGTTTAGCCTGGTATGCTTACTCCATGGTTTCTCTATGCAAGAAAACTTCAAACTCCTGTGCTTTGAAGTCAGGCTGGGGGGCAGGAAACCCCCAGCTGCTCTGCAGAGGAAACAGCACAGCCTTCAGAACCCCAGCTTCACAGGCTTGGTGCAGACACCACTCGCCAACAGGCTGGGAGTCTTGTAGATCATGTTGGGAAACGGACGGATTAGAATTCTTTCCAGCACCTGTTTGCCTATGGCTTTGCTATGGAAATTAAGCTAGGAATTTATTCTGTAAGTCTGGAAACTGAAGTTTGAATTTTCTCAATTTTGAAAATGTGAACAGAATATGATGTTTTTCTTCCAATTCCTTTCCTTGAAAGGTTTTACTCCTTCTGACTAATGGTGTTATTGTCCTCAGGGGAAATGCTATTATGAACCTCTTTGAGACCTGTCAGGAAGCACACTGGAAAAATTTACTGATGGCTTACCCAGTGTGCATGGAGGGACATATGTTCAAGTTCACGTGAAGATGGTGGGCAGGGAAGTGTGGAGGGTGGGGTGTGAGTAAAGGGCAGGATGGGGGACGTTTTAGAAATGACTTTTAATAAATGAGCAGCAACTTACTGAACAATTTACAATGATAATTTCCTTAATAATTGTATGCACCATTTTGGTATTAAATGAAAATTATGTTTGTGTATGTGTCTACACTACGTATCAATCACGGTATGTCTAAGCTCAAAATCTCTCTAGGAAACAGAGCTTACAACAGGTGTCTGCAAGAGGTAGTTTATTTTGGGATGCTTTCAAGGTACAGGGTTTAGGGATCTGGAAAAATGAAATAAGGATGGAGAGAAGCCAATCGAAAGCTGCATGATTGAACTGGCTCACTGCCACAGAGAACCAGGGTTTAATTCTGCAGGGACACTATGAGATCTAAGTAAAATATGTGCCTCAGAATTGTTGATTCAAAAGAGAAGAGAAAGAAGTATTTTTCACCAGTCCCTGTCCCTTATCTGTCAGAGATTACCTCATGGTCTGTTAACTCCTTCTCATTCCAAGTTTGTTCATGCATCAGAACAGTTGAGTAGGAGTCCTAGAAGTCCCCTGGAGGGAAGCCCAGGGTCTGAAAGAGGAAAATGTGGTGATGTTGATGTGAAGTGATATGAGGTTACTCTAGTGTATCCTAGTACCTCAACAGTACTTGCAGTAAAAAGATGGGCTGAGGGGAGGTAAGGCTGGACACCAGTGATTTTATTTAGGTTCCCCATTGGAGACCAATAGCAAAAGCAGAATATAATAATTTGAAAATGTTTTATTTGCCACAATGTAGGATGACCACAGGTAAGGAGCAGTAATAAGAATTTAGTAACAATTGAACTAATGCTTCCTGAAAATGACTAGGAAATGAGTGGCTACTGGAACCCAGGTGGAGATGAGTAGATTTGGTTTCCTCTAGAGAAACAGTGAGTTTCCAGCAGTGGAAGTCAGAAGAAGGCTTCTAGGTAGGAGGGAAACTGCGGAAGAGATGACTCTCCTGTGCCCTTTAGTGTCCCACTGGGATTCCCCATCCACTAAAACTAAGAAGATGGCTTGGAGACGGGTTGATATAGTCTCTACAGGCCAGCCTTCCAAGGCAAGAGAGCAAAGTGGAGAAGCAAGAAGACTAGACCTAGCACAATAATTCAGTGAGATATTTGACCACCAGTCATCCTTGTATCTGTCTTTACTAATCATGACCAATTCTACAAAGGTAAGCTGGTCAGGTCTGAACTTGATTTTGGACCTCTGAAAATTTTCTCTTTTTATTATTTAACATTAAGGCTAATAGAAAACTTGTAAGATAAAGAAGTTTATTCAAAAGAAGAAAAAGCCACTCATAATATTATAGCTCAAGAATCATCACTGTAATTTAAAGTTTTGTGTGTTGGTGTAAGAATGCTTGCTAAATTGAATCAACCACTGTAAACATATCACATGCTGATAATTCAGTTAATATCAAATATTTATTTATTTAGCCTAGTAAATATTTAGGGAAATATAATTTATAATATTCTACTCAATTTATTTTCATTGTTGCTTATTTTGGTTAATTTGAATCTTTCCCTATTAACTAATCCATTTATTTCCTTGATTAATTCCATTTATTTCCTTATGGAGTACCTAGAAAAGGACTGAAAAAAAATCAGCCTTACTGATCTTAGGTTCCAGTGAAAGAAACAGAGGAAAAAAACTAGCATATATATTATAATGTAAAATTAAAGTGAGTAATAAGAAAAATATTAAAACAGAAGAAGCATATAGAGCAGGGCAGGCATACCTCTCTGAGGAGGGTATTTCTGATCTGAGATGTGAAAATATTGAGAGTGACGTATTAAGTTTTTATAGGGGACACATTCTCCAGATTGAAAGAAGAAAAATGAAAACTGCCCTAAGGTCATGCTTAAAGGTCTGTAACAAGACTTCTGGGACCAGGGTGCAATGAATAAAGGAGAAAGAAGTAGATGGAGTCCACAGAAAAATCAGGAGTGTATCATGTAGCACTTTACAGGCTAGGTATGGGTAGGTTTTAGGATTTCATGCTAATCGTGATATAAAGCTACCGAAAGATTTTGAATACAGCACTCATATGATCATAAAAATATGAACTTTTAAAGGATTGCTTAGTTGCTGGTTGGAAATAGACACTAGAGGAGCTCAGTGGAAAAAGGGAACCAACTCAGTGTTAACATAGGTGCCCAGGTAATGGTGCTGGATGGTTTTGCTTGGACAGCGGGAAGAGAGGCGTTATCACAACAGATATGAGATACAGTATTTACCTCTGGATTAGGTGACATGAGTAACTAGGAGATTTACACTGACATCTATTGTTATAAGGCATACTTTTAAAGGTGCTTGCATAATAGGAGGAAAGGATGTCAATTTAGGTATTGTATGCTTGACATTCCTATGAGAAATCCAGGGAAGGTGAGAAAAAGTTAATGTATTTATGAAAACTTGGTAGGGACTGGTGAAAATCAAAATGATTTTCTCACCCACACGTGTGGAAGTTCAAACTCCATAAAATTTTGCCACTTTAATAGAAAAATGTTTGTATTTTTTTCATTTTAATGTTCTTGTGTTGCTCACTGATGAACCTGAAATTTTCACTTTTTAAGTCATTTTTGTTCTGTGAACTGTCTGATCATCCCATTATCTATTATCTTCTAGGATTTTAGTACAGGATATTAATACTAATCATGTGTGTCTTATTTATACATAAAGAATGTTTTTTATGCAGATATTGCTTACTTTTTAATTTCATACTGCTTTGAGGAATACTTTTAAATCTGTATAAAGTCAGTTTTATTTTTTATTTCGAAAATAAAATTAAATTTTATTGTGATTTGTTTTTGTTGATTAGAAAGTTTCCCACTTCTATATTTTTCTATTGTTCCAATTTTATTTGTTATACACAATTATTTTGGAATAAGCATTTTAGGATTAAGTGTAATGAACAGTATAAAGTATTAATTTTTAATTAATTTACAAACAGTTTCCCAGTGATTCATGATTTTTGCAAGGTGACCATCATCAAGTTCTTATAAAATAATTGTCTGTTTCCTTTCCTAGGTATAAGCACTAACGCGATATTTTCAGCTTGAGGACGCTGAGCATAATTCTATCCAGGCAGATGAATATGTCAGCAGCTTGAAGCCACCAGTCAGTAGAGCTGGAAATTACGGCAACGAACTCAGCACTGTTTGTACCTAAAATATAGCTATGAGAGCCCTGTACTGTTTGCACCCCAACTTATACCTGGGCTCTTGTGGACCAGGTTAGCCCACTGTATGACTCAACTTCTGAACCTGTGAGTTATGGTCAGTACCACGTTGCTCTTCAAGGACTGGTACAATAATCCTATGCAGCTCAGACTACTTAGCTGGGACTCTGATATGCTGCCTGACTCTGGTTAGAGTCCTCTTACTCTGAGAGCCTGCAGAATTCCCAGAATTATTCTCCTAGCTGCCAACAGAAACCTGCATTCCAAGCAGCTGCCATATGGCTTTTGCATTCAGCCTCTTCTGCCTTTCAGTTGTCATAATTTCCATTCTACACAGTTACTTTCTCTATTTCATCTTGCATTGTTACATTATTGTTCCCATCATCAATAAGCAGCGTCAATCCTCCAAAATTTGGGAAACAATTGATCATACAAACTGACAAAGATCGTCAGTGCTAATCCCAAAGGGCACATAACTCCAGTATCAGCAATGTTTGGCAGGGTGGTGGCATACGTGTGTATGCACACACATGGGAAGGTGCGTGTGTAATAAGTGTTCCCTACCAGCATAAATTCACATTCCAAAAATGTTTTATTGAAAATAACCACTTATAAAAGCTTGACGTGGGTGAGATGGATAGAGCAGCTGAGGCCAGCTGGGAGAGATATGTAGCAGGTCCTCATTTTATATTGAAGAAAGGCAGCATCCCTCTTTAGATTTGTACAAAAACTCACTAAGGGGAGCTGAAAATATATACTGGCTCTTTCTGAGCTAAAAACTGTTTGCTTTACAACATATCCCAAATGAAAAACAAAAGTCTCTTGGGGTCAAAAGTCAATGAGCTGTGGAAAATGGAAGACACCATGTTCTGAAATAGTAGCAATAATAATAATGTTGGGGTGTGGCCCCTAAATTAGTCCATTATATTCTACCTAGTTTTGAACTAAACAAAAACAAAGAGTAAGGTATATAAAATATCAACTTTATGTCTGACAAAATGGAACTCTTAAAACCCAGAAAAGCTTATCCACCTGATATTACGTATCACTTGATAGCTGCACACTATCTCTGCAATGCCTAAGACAGCACCAGATGCACAGCAGGTGCTCAGTAAGTATTGAGTGAATGGCAGGAAGCAAAGCAGGAAGTGGATTTTTGGTGGGCTCCCAAGACTCAAAAGCAAGGAGCATCTAAAGAAGATGTCAAGTGTATTATTCTCACATTAAGTATTATCAATAATAAGCAAGAACCATTTCTCCCAACTTAACAAATATTAAACTACTTACATTGTAAAAAAATATATACAGCATGATTTATTTATGAACTCTTCTTAGATAGATATCTTCATAAATAAAATGCTAAGAAAATTCCTGATTAAGAACTTAAAGCTGAAATCAGAAAACCAAGGAACCTGCCTATGAGTAAACTTGTATTGCCTGAGACAAGAACAAAAGTTTTCAGTCTATCATTGAGGTAAAAAGAGAGTATGAGTATAGACACAGAAGTTGACAAAATGCTGTAAGCAATATAATCTGTTATTCAATTCATTGAGACTTCTGCAAGTAGAATTGTCTGTGTAGAAGTAAATGAACCTGGTATCCATGTGACCGAAAACAAAATCTGAGTAAAGATGAGTTTAAAGCAGGGGAAAAAGCAAGAACCAGAAAGAAGTAAGTTATCAGGAATGTTCTGGAAATATGCAATGACTTCTGCATTATCCCAGATAAAGAAATGAGTTCGACCCAAGGTTACTGAAATCTCAGGACGGAGGGGAATTTTCAGATGATATCTTTGTTATTGATGTTTGATATTTGTTAATTAATTTAAATCCATTAGTAACCTTGTATCTTAAGTAGTACTTATTTCTGAAAATCAGAAGGCTTAATTAGTGATTGCAAACATTACCAGGACATGAGATACCCAGTATGAGAGAAAATTTGAAAATGTGTAAACATGTGTAATTGATTTCAAATCCCCTTAGTTACTATACTTCAAAGCTTCAAATAACTAAATTAAAATTTTAAAAGAAGGAGTTGAAATCAAGTGCCTAACACAGCAACATCCCTTCAGGGCGTGATCCAGTGGTAACTATGTTACGTAAAAAAAATCCTTTGCCACCTTCTTGGAATTCTGAGGAAATGTACCCCCATGGTCTATGAAATGCTTTATGTGTGTTTATAAGAGACCTGACACCCTGAGTGCCATTGTCCTGTGTCATCACACATATAGCTGAGCCAACACAGACATAACAAAGGCTTAGAGAACAGTTTCTTTATTAACCCAGGTAATAGAAGTGTGTGTGCATGTATGTGTACGTGTGTGTGCTTATTTTAACTCTACTTTTACTAGTCATGTAAAGTAGATAACTAAGTTATTTTTCTTCCTTTAACTTAAAGAAAACAACTACATAAGAAAGAGACAGTATTTATAAAGCAAACCAAACTTACAGAGCTAAATGCTACCTGAAAAATAACAATAATAGTAATAGTAGTAATAATAATAATAATATTAATATTAAGAAACAAACAGCCTCATAACTCTATATCTATAGTGTCCTCAACCCACTTTTTGAATTCATAAAACTGTATCTCTGCTTTTTGTTTTCTGCGTATCTCCTCCAGTCTGGTCCTTCTGGAGCACATTTCTACATCCTAAGAAGAAACATTTATCACATCTTCTAGGAAATCATTTAAAAACAGTTCCTAGAATAGCCAGGCACATTCTATTTCAAAGATGGTGACTGTCTAACCCAAATAAAAAGCATTCCTGTTTTTGCAGTCCAAATCTAACACTCTTGCAGAAGCTTATCATTCATGAAGGAAACTGTAACAGAGTGTCTCAGAGAATATAAACATCCTTCTTGATTTATTAGATGTATATGATATTTGTCTCAATTGTTTGGAAGGCTGGAGTGTTTTTGCTGTATCCTCTTAAAAAAACAAATCTCCACTCTGCTTAAAATATTAACACTTCAGCAAAATCAAAATACTTCTTATTTCTCTACACAATTACAAAATCCCCTACTCCCCCACCCGACAGCCCCCACTTTATACATCACGCATTTCTACCTAATTACCTTGTAATGCTTTGCAATTTTACCAGCTAAAATGATACTCTTCCACACTCATGATTCTCTTTCATACTTGTTACAACTCATGAACTTTATGTTTCTACCGAAGATAAATGTGATTTACAAATGAGGACTCTGACATAGAAACTAAAAGAAAATAAAAAGATTCCTTGCACCCTAATCCACATTTTTCATGCTTCTTAAAGAAAATAGATAACACTGCCTCTCCTGCTGTGAGGAAAATATCTGGGAGATTAAAAAACAAAAAACATAGTAATAGAAAAAGATGGGAAGGGGAGGGAAGAAAAGAAAAGGGAAAGGAAGAGGGGCATGACATAAATTTCCTCCATGTCTCAAATTTGATACAAGTACAGACTTGAAAGGGAGTGTAGAAACTGATTCTTTGATCTGAGCAGAGATGTAAAAAGGCATATACTAAAGAATCAGTTACATTGCTTCAGTTTTTCTACTGATATTTATCAATTAATTGACATGGGGCACACAGCCTAAGTTTCTGAATCTCAATTATTAATCTGTAATATGGGTAAAACAGTATAGAATTTTTCTAGTTTGATGTTGTTTATCACTATATTTCTAGTATGGTTGAAAGTACATGACACATGGTCATTCTGCAGCAACTATTTATGGAATTAATAAAATAATGTCACATATTTCAAATACTGGCAAAAAGTAGGCAATCCCTGAATTATAGCTATTTGTAGCATTGCTTTGATCCTGTGCTTTCACCAATACTTCATTGTCAGTTTTATTGTCAGTTTATTTCTTGGTACAATTATCACTGGCTTAGGGATCATTTTAAGCATAGAGGAAAGGTGCATATCACCTTAACCCTCCATCTCCTAATTTTCAATTTGCTGATAGTTCAGCTTCACTTGGGATATAAAAAGTCGGTTAAAACTGATTACTGAAAGACTGCATGATTCACCCACTTAGCCTCAGTTTCATACAAGTGCTGACGGAAGCTATTTGCCAACTCTGAGGGAGTATGTTGGGTCGAAGGGCTTTCCTGAAGCAAAAATGTGTTTCTGGACACTGTAAGAACTGAAATTGTGCCACTGACTCTCCTATGACCAAGGCAGTAGGAGAACTGGAACCAGGGCTGGGTTGAGTGGCTGAGGAGGAAAGATGGGAGAAAAATGGGCAAGTCAACTGTGAAGAGATATTCTGGAAGTGAGAGCCACTATAGAGACTAGGGATTGAATTAATTTGTTCTGTCTATCCAGAGCAACAGATTCAGTGAAAGGAGGTGTGGCAATGGGTTACGTCAGGAAATATATTTCTCAGTCTTCTTTTGCCCAGCACAGGGATGGAGGGATGTCTATATCTCATAAGAAGGCAAGTAAAATCCCTGGAAAACACCAGCAGAAACTTGTAGCTGAATCGGTCTGGAGAAGAATCCCATCAGCCCAAATCATGGAAGCAGACTATGCACAACATGCATACGTTGCACACCACGCACACCTTATACACCATACACACCATGTACACCTTATAAACCTTGTATGCCTTGCACACCAAGCACACCTTGTACACTGTGCACACCTGGGAATGATTTCCACTGTGGCAAAATAGCAGAATCCATGGCAATAGTCATAGATCATACAAGCCCCCTTCCTTCCTGATAACAATACTTATTATCCAGAGATACAAGTGACATTATAAATGTTGCTAGTGGAATGCTGTAATATCCCAAATTATGCTGCAGTATAACTAGCCTGCCAGTAAATACAGCTGCTTCTCCCCTCCCTCCCTCCCTCCTTCCCTCCCTTCCTTCCTTCCTTCCTTCCTTCTCTCCTTCCCTCTTTCCCTCTTTCTTTGCCTTTCTTCATTCCTTCTGCCTTCACTCACCATTCTTTCTCTCATCCCTGTTTTTTATTTTTTTCTCTCTTTCTCTCTTTTTTTTCACTAAAACAATTTCTACTGACATTGCAGTTAACTTGCCTGCATTTTGGAATCTGATGCTAGATTACACAGATGTTCAGAAGAGAGATTTTTTTCCCCTAAATTTCTCAGTGGAACTGATACAGCAAGAAATATGAAAACCCCTAAAATCACTCAAGTTTTCCTGGCAGATACTAAGGTCATAACCCTCTAAGAACTATGAGACTCATAGTACAGTGTTCTTTATAGGGGAAATCAGAGATTAAATCTACAGCTCTATTGCATTTTTTAGGGAGCTTTGCTTTTAAACCCAGAGACAGACAGGATATTGTTCACTTAAATATTATGGGAAGGTCACATGTTACAAGTCATTCTCCCACACATTAAAAAGCCCGCAAGAAAATATCTCATTGAAGTTAATTCCCAATACCTCAGAAAGTCCTATCTCCTTACTGCTTCAATCCCTTGGAACATTCTTACTAGCCCAATAGCCACCAACCCCAACAGCTGTTTAGAATGGACTGACTAAATTCTCAGACAGCTGTCGGGGATAGTTTTCAACCACAAAGAAATGTAAGTTGAAAAGTTCACAGCAAACTTTTCTCATTCTCAACGAGTGAGACTACTATGCTCACAACCGTATAAAGGGGAACTCACTGGGTCAGAAAAAAATCACATTTGAAAGCAATGAAATCCAATTGTCACTAGCAAATTAGCCAAAGTTTTCAGGATATAATGCTGAGCTGTGGAGAAGCTGCTGGTGTTATTATTAACTGCTAGTTGACATATGAATAAGAACATTTTTTAAAGTTCAAGAATGTTTGTTAGTAGAAAGTAGGAAAAAAGAAAGTCCTAGAATACTGACTAAAGTTCTGCGTAAAGAGCATGTTAAATTGTCTGCAGTTATAAAAGTAATATTATAAAATAATGCTTGAAACTCTAAAAGATATTCATGACATATTAAGCAAAAAGGTTATTATGTAGTTTTATTTTGTAAACATATATATGTGTGCATATATCTATATTCATCAACATGTGAAAAATGGTTATATCTAGTTGGTAGGATTTAGGGATAGATAGTTGGTTTTTTCTTCTTGCTTTTAATAAACTTGTATTCTTCTTTATAATATTATGGTACCAAACTGCTTTAAAAAGAAAGTATCAGTGCAAGTCACAGGTAAGGATATATTTGGAGCAGAAGTTACAAATCCAGCTGGAGTTTTCTGATTGCTGTGGGATCTTTGGATTCAAAGTCAGTTTATTGGTGTAGTATGTAAGAAGGTGTAGTAAGTGTGGGTTGATATGGGTTGAAGTAGTATGTTTGAAAGTGAAGGAGACAAAGAAAGACAGCCAGCAAAAGGAGGCCCTAGGAAGTGGACAGCGGAGGCTCAGCCCAGTGCGCACCCTTTGAGAACCTATGGTGAACGTACATCGGAACTGCACCTCCGAGAGGTGCGGAAACTGTGGCATCTGTCCACCAATTTCTATTACTGGTTGAGGCTCACTCCTGAAGTGCTAACTTCCACTTCCACAGTGTGCACCACAAAATGTCCAGAGACTGGCAGGGGACATGCATGGGACACCAACAGAATCCTCTCTGTTATCTTTGAAGAATGCCTACATTTGTAAGTAAATAAGCTCTTAGTCAGAGGGAGCCATCCCGGGCACCAAGACAAAATGAGAGGGGAGAAGCATACCTTGAGCTCCATTTGGCTGCTCACCGGCTACATGGGTTTGACAAGCACTAATCATCTCTGGAGCTTAATTCTCATCTGTGAAGTATAAGCAGCACTCCCTGTCATCTTTCCCTAAAATGATACCAGACATAATTGTGCTTGGGAAAGGTAAAAGGAACGAAGATGGTGCCTCCCATTTTTACCTCCATTTACCAAATGGGACTAGAACACACAGACCACAAAATTAAAAGTAAATTTGAAACTTGTACCTGGGACAGAAGCAGGATTCTCTGACTGTGGTAAGAGTATTATTACCCCAGTTCCCATCCATTTGGTTTTCAACAGATTCCTGAACATGAAGGTCTCTAGTCTATCTGGGGCCAAGATAAATGAAATCATAATTGATACTTTAGTTAGTGAATATCACTAGACCTCCTCCTTCCTTAAAATAAAATCCTTCTCTAAGAGGAATATATGTACTGTGGTTGTATTTCATAGAAACGTCGTTAAGTTCCGTTTTCTCCCTGCAGGGGGAGAATGTGACCCTCAGGTCTGCGAGGAAGCCTCCAACTTCCCTTCCTCCAGGACCCTCAGAGTTGTCAGCCTTTCGTACCTCACCGCCATGCCCCCTTTTGCACACGCAGCCACACTCACCACACTGGGGCTCAGCTCATCTTTCATGGCTGGCAGGCTGCCAACGCTGCTTTGAACTGTGGAAAATCTAAGAAGGACTTGATAGCTTTTTATATAGCTCGGTTTGATACCAATAACTCTTGAGTGTGGATGTCAAGGCAGCAAAGCTGCGGCCCACAAAGTAAGAAAAATAATAGTAAAACAAATCCCCAAAGATTATAAGTGAATAATCTGTGAAAGGCTCGGAAGAATTTTCCTATTGTTTTTTGGGGCCGTTTCTCAGAGGGCCTTGTTAATTAAGGTTCAGGACCAAGAATCAATCTGTCATCAGGTTGCCATTCCTCCTGAGTGCATAACAAATCGCTCACATAAACTGTCCCCAGATCTCATCATCTCTCACTTGCCTCCTCCAGGAACGTCAGGACGGTGTGTTGTTATACTAGCCTGAGGTTCCATTATGTGAGAAGGACAATTTGGCTTTAGCTGTAATTTTCAAATATTTATGAGAGCAAGATTAGGGGCAGAACCAAACAGATCTGGGAACATAGCTTTTAAATTAATAGCTTCAGGATTTTATGGGGTTGGAGTAGCAGGAAGATAGGTGGGAAAAAGGTGGGGACAGTGACCCCTCCCAGGTTTACACAATAAACTGGATTCCATTGTTATTAGGGTAATTTCTCTACAGAAGCCGCTGCACAGAGGAGCTGAATCTCTGGCTTCGCTCACCTCTCTTCAGAAATCACAGCACCTACAAGAGGTTCAGCACTTTGTCCATGTGTCTTTTCTCCACCCAAGGGACCTCCAGAGAGAGAACGAAAGGCACAAATGAGCTTTCAATGAATGGAGCCATGCCAAAGAATTCAGCAGGGTCATTTGTCTTTGGCATTTAGAGCAGAGAAGGAAGTTCTTGGAGTCAACATTAGGCTGTACAGAACAATGTCAAGTCCAAATAATTTGAATTTATTACCATAAACTAAATAGAAAAAGGCAAGTGCTTTCTTACTCCCTCCTAAACTTTTCTTTGGTTGTACCTAATCCTATCAAAGTTTCGAAGGAAATCTATGCATTATCAAATTTAGAACCAGCCTGGGGCAGTTTTGTGAACTGTATTCAAGCTGTGGTACTTGACTTTTTTTTTTTTTTCAACTTTCTTCACAATTGCCCACCTTGTCCTTACTTCCCCATCATTCAGCTCTCAGCTGATTCACCCCTGCTACTTAACACTTTCCCATCCTTCCTTAGCAGCCTGTTGTGGAGTAAAGACATTGAACAGCAAAAGTGAAAAATGTGGATTTTTATGTTTTGGGCTGAACTGTGTCTCCCAAAATCCATATGTCAAAGTCCTAACCTCTGGTACTTCAGAATGTGACATTACTTGGAGATAAGATCTCTGTGGATGTTAACTTAAAATGGGGTCATTAGGGTGGACCTTAATCCAATATGACTGGTGTTCTCCTAAAAAAAGGGAAGTTTGGACACAGGCATGCCTGCAAGGAGAATGCCATTTGAACATGAACCAGCCACTTACAAGCCAGGGAGAAGGGCCTGGATCCTCCCCTCACAGCCTTCAGAAGGAACCAATCCTGCCAACACCTTGATTCAAGAAGTCTGAAAAAAGTCACCTTGATCTCACAATCCTGGAGGCCAGAATTGTGACACAATAAATTTCTGCACATGGCACTTTGTGCTACTAGTTGGACGCTAGTTTGTGGCTCTCTGTTGGAGCAGCCCTAAAAACTGATATAGGGAACTATCAGTTATTTTGTAGATAACCTGGAACATGCTGTTTCTTGATTCTGGGCCTTTGTTTACTTGAATACAACAGAATAATTATGCCTGCTTCATCTATTTTAAAGATAGTAGCAAAGCTCAGGTAAGACAATGGATTTAAATAGCTACAAGTGTACTCAAGCTACTGTGTATATTACTTGAGGCAAGGGTCAAAAGTAGGGGTTTTTATGAGTAAACTTGGGTAATTCAGGATTATTATTTTCCTACCTAAAAATATGAAATTTTGCATTGTTTGTTTCTGGTCTAGAGACCTTACTAAACTAAAACACTTCAGAACGGCACTAGGAATAGTTTGGAGACCAGAGTATAAGTCCAGACAGAAATGGGGACTGAAATAGAATAATGAATACAGTTATTTCATATACTGATGGATGATAGCAACAGATCACTCAACCCTAAACGGTAAGAAGAAACTTAATTATCATGAACGTAGCTTGAACAGCCATATGGTTAAAAGCCTGCTTCTTGATTCGAATGTATACCTACATCTAATCCACGTATGTTTACATATAGTACCCAGAGTTCCATATTCCAAGTATAAAATTAATCATGAGAATTACAGAACTATACCAATTATCTTTATACTCACTGAAATGCACAAAATCATTTTTAAAGAGCCTATAGTTTACCTATTCAAAGATGGGAGATAAGCTTTACCATTGGAATGGAGGAGAATTCACATTTCAAGAAGATGCAGTACATGGAAAGAAGAGAAAGAAGGCAAAGAAGGGGAAGACAAAACAGGCATTATTAAAACCCAATTTTGATGGATTTCCTTAGGTCCACATTCTACTGAAAGGATCCTGCTTTCTTCTTCAATCTTCAAGAATTACTCAAAGTTCTCCTAAATATATGTTTTGCATTCTTCCCAACAAGAAGTTTCAAATGGGTAGACTAATATTTCCTTGCTCAGACTGAGAAATGCAAATGGAGTTTTTGAACATATGTATATTCTTTGGTATTTGATGTGTCATAAAAGTTTTCAAAACTTATTTTATTTTTAAGGACAATATTTTATTGGCTAAAGCTTTTTTCAAATGATACCATCAATATATTTAGGATAAAGTATTCTTAAATTAAAAATAAATTTATGATTATACCTCTTACGATTAACGAAATACTTTTACTAATAATCCAATATTGCAAAACAAGGGCCTCCTGTATCATTTCCTTGAGAAACATCAAGCTGACATAATTGAGGGCCTATAGAGCAGACTCACTGCTAGAGGGTATCCCTAGGGTGCACAGTTTTATGAGAGGAAACTGGGTAGAGAAGTAGAGAAGTAGTTCAACCACATGAAGGTGACCCTTCTAGCTTTTCTTTGAAACACTAAGAGTAGGACTACTGAAGAGGATGTTTGGACTCTTCCTGAGTGATGAACCAAGTGCTGGAGCTTATTACTGCCCCACCCTCATTTGGGTTTAATTTGTTTCCCACACTGATAAATGCTGACTTTGGATCTAAACCCACTTGCCAATACTGAAACAGCTTAGATGCTCTCAACTGTCATGTTCACTCAGCCAAACTGTCATTTACAGAAACCTTTGAAAATTTACTTTGTATTGAGCTGGTAAAATGTGACTAATTTCTACTAATACTGCATAGCAGCTCTAACCACTTTTGCAGACACATTAGCCTTGTTTAACTGGCATCATAAATAATAAATTCAAACTGCTGGGAATTGGCTTATATTCCATATTGCTTTTTGATGTATTTTTGGAGTCAGACACATTATTTGGCATTAATGATTCTGCTAACCCCAGAGGCTTTTGCCTGTTATCCTTAAATCCCAACCAAATATTTTAAAGAAATAAAGCATCAGTTCCTCTTTTCTTATATTCCCAACATTCCAAACTTGTCTCCAAAAAAAAAAAAACGAAAAAGTGCAATTATCTAATAGTGCTTTGGCAGGTCATTTGAATTGCACCCTGGGCTGATTTTTCCAATCCCCTTCACCCCATCCCCACTCCTATCTCCTTTTATCTTGGTTAGCATTCCAGGTTTGTCATCAAGGTCTCAGGAATTCTCAAACTTCTATCAAAGAAACAAAATTAATGCAGCGGTTAAGAAAGACCAGAGAAATAAATTACTTCCAACAAATTGAGAGTCAACCCTACACACATCTCTTGCGAAAGTGTAGGAGGGACGCTGTCTGACTTAATTTTGCTTAGTGATGATGGGCTGGGAGTAATATTTGCCTAGCATATGCCCTTTAAAGGGATAAAAAGTAAAGAAGGAAGGTGCTTTTTGAAGAGGGACCCTCATAAGGGCAAAAGCCTAATCAGTTAATACACTGTAACATGGGCTATAGCAATACAACAGATTGAAATCAATAGTAGAGAGCTTTAAAATGACCATTCAGGAATAGCAGTTACTAGGTGGTTAAGGAAAATACATTTTAGGAATTATTAAATAAAAAATAGAAAGAAAAGGGTAAGACAAACAAATGGTAACAATCCCTCACCCGAAAGTACACGCACCTCACTATGGGATTAGATCAGGATGGAGGGGACTGGCTATAGACTGGGATTTCAGGACACATCCTTCAGCATGTGCTGGCTCTTGGGTCCTTCTTTTGGTTGTTTGGATTTATCTTGGAGGGGGCTCTCTCTCAGAGGGGAATTAATTATGAAACATCACAGCACCTCCATCTCCTGTCTGCAGACCCACTAGCCTCTGCGTAATAAACAAACATATCTTTGCTCACTACACTGATGAGGACATAGAATAATCTATAAGCCAAATTCATCACTTTTCTCTCCCTCTTTCTAATAGAAACCACTATTCCAAATTTTGTTTATTATTCCCTTGTATGTTGTAATAGTTTTACCACCTACATAGTTATGTATGTAGCACATACTTCTTAGATATTTGTTTTATGTTCATGAACATTATATAACTAATATAATTTTGTAAGGATCCTTTTGTGGGTTCCTCAATTTATTCGAAACGGATATTTTGACAGAGGAAATCTCCCATGCTCATTTTGTTCTTCAGTAGTGTGTTGCCTCTACCTGTTCCTTTGTTTGTTTCATAATCCATATGAGGGTGCTGAAAAATCTCCTTTGCAATTTTGATTAAAATTACATTAATCAATGTGGGAAGAATTGATAGTAGTAGCTGTGACAGAAGGGCTTGCTCAAGCTCTGTCCTAACCTCCTTTTAGAACACTGGCCTCTACCACAAAGAAACTATATTTTACAAAGAATCTTTTTTCTGAAGTCCTTTGCCATTACTAACCCAGGTATAATTCAGTTTTATCAATGAGACATATGCCTGATCAGATTCACTCGGGAATTAAGTAAACTGGAAGTCAGGGCAGCCCGTCTGAAGCATGGCTTCCCTGACGTGGAGTCAGTAGGGGTGCTCTGGAGCCAAGAGACGTGGGTGTTTCCTCACGTCAGGTCAGAGCCAAGAAGATGAGACCTGGGATCAGTACCCAGGGCACCGGCTTCTTCATCCTTCAGCCCCCTCAGTGGGCCAGAGGAAGCAGCGCCTTGGCAGGGCACTTCTGAATGCTACTTGCGGAGTAGTCCCCAGAAGCCCATCTGGCCAGAGCTCTACCAACTCTCCCAATAATGTTTTAAGCATCAAAATCCCTCTTTAAATCCCTTTCAACATTGATACAATCCTACTCTGAGGCCCAGAAGTGCAAGGCCTGTTTAAAACTGAGGTTGGATGAAGAGAACAGGCAAAAACACGAAGCTGGTTTCTCTCTGTGCCACACAGGATGACTGAGGACTGAGAGAGGAGCACAAATACTGCAAATACCCTCAGAGACCCCAGCCCCCCACCCTCGGGAGGAGGCAATCTTAGGAGAGTTTTAATCCTGCGGTGTGCAAAGGTATCTGTAGTAACAACAAAACCCCAAACCAGCTCCACTAACAAGATTGGCTCAGTCCCCCACACTAACTGCTGAGGAGAAGCATGTTCATGTCCACGTGAGAGTCCTATTTACTTCAGCCTGTCCTTTTCTACGACATATGTAACACACACAAAATAATATTAAACACACACTCACACACAGAAAAAAAATAGTTTTCTCTCAGTAGTCAGAGCAATAACAGAATCAGACTCAGAGATGACACCAGGGCTGGAACTAGCAGGCAAGGGAGGTAACGGCAATTAGTATGTTGAAAGATTTCACTGGAAAAGTGAACTGTGTGACGTGAAGGGCGATTTCAGAAGAGAAAAGGAAACTGCCAAAGTAAAGCTGGGCACTAATTAAGGTTGTAAGTACACATCTTAATCAGTAGGACACTATTGCAGTAGCGAAGAGGGTCCAGCATGGACGGAACTAAACTTTGATTTGAGCGGAAGTACCTGGGAGTTTTAAAGGGAGAATGAAGGTGTACGGAAGAGGGCAAGGGAGAACTCAGTAGAGCCAGGAGAGTGAAAAATTACAAACGGTTGGGTCAGTGTAAATGCCATTCTGTGTCTTTCAGACGACAGTTGTTGGAGTTAGAATTCCATCCTCCCTCAGACACCAGGAAACAGATGATCTGTCCTTCCTGAAGATTACATTCTAAAGGAATGGCTTTCAATCCTTGAGGAAGATGCTCCTGAGTTGTAGGAGATACAGACATACCCCAAAGGGAGAGGAAGGACTCACCAAAGAAGGAGGCTCGGAGGGGCCTGGCTAGAGAGTGGGTAAGGAGAGAACCTTTGGCAAAGCTATAAAAAAAGTCAAATGGAAATGACAAAAATTTAAAAACATGGTATCAGAGGAGGAGAAAACCTTTGAAGTTTAAACAGCAGATAATACATTGCCAAGAATGTATATGAATTTGAACGTATGGCAATAGAAATCATGCAAACTGAAATACAAAGAAAAATAAGGAGAACAGAGTATCTACAAGTAACAGAAAGATATTGTATAGTCTATTTTATGTGGAACTGGAATTGCCAGAGAGGTAGAGAAATATTTAAAGAAAGATTTAAAAAATAATTACCACAAAGTTTTTGGAAAAGAAGAGGAAGAGAATATTTGAAGATATATTTTTAAAAATAATTACCAATTTTTTTGTGGTATATCACATTCATTGATTATGAATACTGTCCCATCCTTGCATTACTGGAATAAATCCCACTTGGTCATAATGGATGATCCTTTTGATGTATTTTTGAATTCACTTTGCTAGCATTTTGTTGAGGATTTTTACATGTATGTTCTTCGGGGATATCAGTCTGTAATTTTTTGTTTTTCTAGTGTTTTTGTATGGTCTGTATTAGAGTGATGCTAGCTTCATAGAAGGATTTTGAGAGTACTCCCTCTTTTTTATTTTTTTTTGAATACTTAAGAAGGATGGGTATTAGCTCTTCTTTAAATGTTTGGTAGTATTCATCTGTAGAGCCATCTGATCCTGGACTTTTGTTTGTTTGCATTTTTTTATTATTAATTTAATTTCATTACTGCTAATTGGTCTGTTCAGATTCTCTGTTTCTTCTTGGCCCACATTTGAAAGGTTGCACATTTCTAGGAACTTGTTCATTTCATCCAGGTTGTCCAATTTATTAGCATATAATTTTTCACAGAATTCTCTTATAATTCTTTGAATTTCAGTAGTGTCATTTGTAACTCTTGCTTTTTCATTTCTAATTTTGTTTATTTGTAACTTCTCTTTTTTTCTTGATAAGTCTGGCTAGGGGTTTTCTATTTTGTGTATTTTCTTAAAGAACCAGCTCTTGGTTTCTTTGACTTTTTCTATTGTTGTATTATTATGTATTTTATTTATTTGTAATCTGATCTTTATTATGTCCTTCCTTCTACTGACTTTGGTTTCATACACCTTTCTTTTTCTAGTTCCTTTGCTTGTGAGTTTAGACTGTTTATTTGGGATTGTTCTTGTTCTTGAGGTAGGCCTGTATTTCTATGTACTTACCTGTTAGAATTGCTTTTTCAGTGTCCCACAGATTTTGAACTGTCATATTTTTTGTTTTAATTTATCTCCTTGCATTGTCTGATTTCCTATTTGATTTGTTCATTAATCAATTGATTATTTAGGAAAATGTTTTTAACCTCCATATTTTTGTGGCGTCTTTTTCATGTAATTGATTTTTAGTTTCATACCATTATGATCTAAGAAGATGCTTGACACAATTTAATATTTTGAATTTACTTAGACTCATTTTGTGTCCTAATATGTGATCTACTGTGGAGAACATTCCATGTGTGCTTGAGGAAAATGCGTATCCTGCTTTTTTAGGTGGGAAGTTCTGTATCTGTTAAATCCATCTGGTGTAATGTATCCTTCATTGCCTCTATTTCCTTTATTATTTTCTGTCTTGATGATCTATTCATTGATTTCAGTGGGATGTTAAAGTTTCTTAATGTGATTGTGTTGCTGTCTATTTCCCCCTTTAGGTCTGCTACTGTTTGTTTTACATATTAGGTGCTGCTATGTTGGGTACATATGTATTTATAATTGCTATATCCTCTTGTTGGACTGATCCTTTCTCATTATGTAATGTTCTTCTTTGTCTCTTGTTACTTTCCTTGTTTTGAATTTTATTTTGTACAATACAAGTACTGCCATTCCTATTGTTTTCTCCCTATTATTTGCATGAAATATCTTTTTTCATCCCTTCATTTTCAGTCTATTTATGTCTTTGGGTCTGAAATGAGTCTCTTGTAGGCAACACATAGATGGGGTCTAGTTTCTTTATCCATTTTTCCACTCTATGTCTTTTACTAAAACATACAGTACATTTACATTTAAAGCAATCATTGATAAGTGTGTACATATTGCCATTTTATTAGTTGTTTTCTTTCTGCCTCTCATGTTGTTTCTATCTCTCATATTCTTCTCTTGTGATTTGACGGTTTCCTTTTAGTTTTATGATTGGATTCCAGTGTGTGTGTGTGTGTGTGTGTGTGTGTGTGTGTGTGTGTGTCTGTATCTATTATAGGCTTTAGGTTTATGGTTAGTATAAAGTTCACAAATAGTTTCCTAAATACACAACTAAGTCTATACTAAGTTGATGTTCACTCAATTTTGAACACATTCTAAAAGTACTACTTTTTTATTCTTCCTTGCTACACTTTAGGTATAAAATGTCATAATCTATATCTTTTGTATGTCCTTTGACTAATTTTGTGTATAGTTGATTCTAACTTCATACTTGCTTTATAAGTAATTGGTCTACTACCTTTACTGTAGATTTATTTTCATCGATGAAAACTATTTAGTCTGAAGAGTATTTCCATCTACAGAAGTCCCTTTCACATAAATTGTAAGACCAGTTTATTTTAACCTTTGTTTACCTTGGAAACTCTTAATCTCTCCTCCAATTCTGATTGATAACCTTGCTTGATAGAAGATTCTTGGTTGTAGATTCTTCTTTTTCATTACTTTGAATATTTCATGCTCCTCTCTTCTGGTATGGAAGGTTTCTGCTGAGAAATCTGCTGAAAGTCTTATGGAGTTTCTCTTATAGGTAACACTCTGCTTTTCTCTTGCTGCTTTTAAGACTCTTTCTTTAACTTTAATCTTTGCTATTTTAATACTATATGTTTTGGTGTTTTCTTCCTGGGGCTCATCTTGTAGGTGCTCTGTGCACTTCCAGGACCTAGACGTCTCTTTGCTTCCCAAGACTGGGGAAGTTTTCAACTATTCTTTCTTCAGTGAGACTTTCTACTCCTTTGTCTCTGTCTTCTCCTTCTGAGACCCCTATTACGTGAATATTGTTTCATTTAGAGTTGTCACACAGCTCTCTTTGCATCTTCTTCTTATAAGAAGTTCTTTTTTCTCTCTGTCCTTCAATTTAGTTGCTTTTCTTTCTATAACTTCTATCATACTGAGTCTCTCCTCTACTTCCAGAAGTCTACTATTCATTCCCTCCATTGTATTTTTCATTTCAGTTATTGCATTCTCCATCTCAGAGCAGCTCTTTTTTATATTTTCTCTCTGTTTTGAAGTTCTTCCTGAGGTCATCAATTCTTTTCCCTGAGTCAATAAGCATCTTTATGATTATTACTTTGAAATCTTTATCAAGAAGATTGGTGATTTCCATTTCATTTAACTCTTTCTCTGGTTTCTTATACTGTTATTTTGTTTTGAACATATTCCTCTGCCTCCTTATTTTGTCTGTGTTTCAGTGTTTCTTATTTTGTATTAGATCACCTGTACCTCTTGGTCTAGAAAGCAATGGCTTTATGAAGTGGGCATCCTCTGGTGCCCTGAAGCTCAACACTGTCTGCTCACTAGTGCCTGGTTCTCCTTTGCAGCTGAGCTGCAATTGCTATTGGTGGGCTGTGGGTGGGGATGTCTTTCTGCCAGTCGGCTGGGAGTAGTTGATCCCCGCAACTCACTTCTGCATGCCCTTTGTGTGACATAAAGGCTTCTGCTAGGATTCATTGTGGATGGGTCTGTCTGCCTGCTGGTCAGCAATGGAAGACTGCTGCTGGACTGACTGGGCAAGGCAGGTGGAGAGTTTAGAGCTGACTTTTGCAAACATCTGGCCAGTTGAGCTCAATAAGGGCAGGAGAGCCAGGAAAGTGTAGTCTCCTCACTGCCAGTCAGTCAGCATGCTGGGATGAAAGTGTCAGGTGGGGTGGGTACACAGTGAAGAGAGTCTTTGGAGTTGAGCCACGAGCAGGGATGTTGGAGCATTTTGGAGCTGGATCCTGCCATTGCCCAGCAGTTGGATTGAGTAAAGGCCGGAAAAGAGTCATCCACCTGCCCTTTCTCCTCTGGAGAGAGCATCCTCTGACACCTGCCCCTCTGGCACACAGCATGCTGCTGGCACATCTTTCAAATAGCTGCCTCTGTGATGAGTCTCAGCAGGACTGATGGAGAATGTCTGTCCTGCACAAGCAGTGGGGTCCTGGTCCCCCAGAGAGCTCCAATTTCCTGGTCTCCCTCTGCACTAATCACCAAAGCCCAAATGCAATGTGGACTTATATTCCTGGAGCAGATCTCCAGGGCCAGGTGTGCAGGATTCCTGAGTGTTTATCCTCTCCCTATTCTGTTCCCCTCCCTCCCACTCATGGGCAGGGATGGGGGAAGAGCTTCAGTCCTGAATGATCATGCCTCTGCCCCTTTACCCTTCTCAGTGTGGTCCCCTTTTCACTGGCTGTAGATGGTCTGTTCTGCAGTCTTTAGGTCATTTTCAAGATTAATTGTATTTGCTGTAGTTTCTCCCTTGGTTTGTACATGGGTGGAGGTTTTTGCCTTCCTGTGCTATTCTGCTATCTTTTTGCCACCCTTCTCTCTCAGTAATTTATGAAAAAAATGAGAGAAAACAGTAAAGGATATGTAAGATCTGAATTAACACTGTAATAATATAATAAGTACAATAAATAACAACTTGAAATATTTGGTGTTAATGGAACCTCTACATATAATATGAGATAATAGTTTTCAAATGTGCTTAGAACATTTATCAAAACACATCATGAAGACATGTCTATGCACTTAAAATTGTTGAAATCATACAAAGTATTTTTCACTCCACAACAGAATTAAACTAGAAAATAATAACAAAAGGAAATCTGGAAATTCTACATGTGCATACATATAAATTTAGCAGGACAAAAGAGTAGTCAAAAAAGTTATCAAAAGCTAAATTAAAAAATATTTTGAATTGAATACAAGTCAAAACATAATGTATAGTTCGTAGAATACAGATAAAGCAGTACTTATAGGGAAACATACATCAATAATGTATATATACTATAAAAAAAAGGAAAGGTCTCAAATCAAAAACTTCCAATACAAGAAATTAAGAAAAAAAAAAGAGGAATAGAAACCCAAATCAATGAGAAGGAAAAAAATATTACCAGTAAGAGCAGAAATAATAGAATTTGAAAACAGAGAACAATAGAAGAATGAATGATTTGTGAACATTATCATCTTAGGACAGGTTGTCCAGAAGCCTCACTTTAAGCATCATACAAGTGATGAATTAAAGAAATGCAAATGCTTAAGGAAGAGAAATACATGTAGTGGAAAATAGAACAGAAAAGGCAAGAAGCCAAACAAAAATGTGATCCCCAGCAAAATTCTAACCTCAGTGTGACTCTGCAGGGAGTTCTGGAGCATAAATTGCACTCAAAAGTTGTTCCCCATCAGGGCAAGTGAGCTGCGCTTTTGTGTCTCCTTCAGTCATGGACTACATTGTGGGAGGAGGAGGTAAAACTGATTAAATGAATCAAAGGCAATATGGGCAGTATCTGACACACTTAATATGGTTTATTCTCCTTTTCAAGGTGAAAAAATAGCTTGATATTTGAAAAAGATAATTTCTAGTACAATGTTGGACACATATTTTATTTTTCCTCATTATAAACAAAAATTAAAGGCTTCTCATGTTTGCTATATAAACTCCTTTACATTGCCTTCTGGACTTACTAGTTGGTTACTAGTAGTTGCTCTGGCATCATCTTCCTGTTTCAGTCCTTGTATTCGATGCACCTGTCATAGTCTAGAGACAGCAACATTGAGGTTCATTTCCTAATCTTGATGATGTGTCCCCAGACTGGTCCTGGCTCCTCCTGTTATTGTTGTCCTTCACTTCATTTCCTTCATAAGTTGTGTACATCTATTTTCCAGGGTCCTCTGTTCTTAGGAACTCACAATAACTTCCTTCATAAGCCATGTCAGATAACAAATCCATTTCCTACACAGAGCTGCTTTCAAAGCTGACCAATGTTATAAGTGGAGATGGCTCTTTTCTCCAAGTGATTTCCTTCTCCAAGTTGCACATGTCTAGAGAATTCATATTTGAACCTTGTCCCTATCATACAACAGGATACTCAACCTCGACACTACTGACATTTTGAACTAGGTAATTCTATGTTGTGGTGGGCTTTTTTGTGCATCATCCTTGGCCTCTACCACTCCAGTTGTGACAACCAAAATTGTCTCCAGATGTTGCCAAATATCCCCTGCAGAGAAAAATTGCCCCCAGTTGAGATCTGCGGTTCCAGAGCAGTTTATTTAAAAAAAAAACCTTTCTGTGATGATGGAGATGCCTTATTTTTGTGGTCTAATATGGTAGCCATTAACCATATGTGACTATTAAGTACTTGAAATAAAAACTGAATTATTAATTATATTTAATTTTATTAGTAAAATATAATGAATAATTCAGTTTTATGCACAGTAACCCGTGACTGCTGCTGGACAATGCAATGCTAGAGTCTTGGTTAAAAATAGCTGAAGTCCAAATGTGCCCTATTTCTATTTCCCCCTGAGCTCCTCTAGCATGCCTGATTTCTGATGACAAGCAGGCATGATAATGAGTCCTCATTATGGGACATTGGGCTACAATTACAATTATTCTTAATATCCTGCAACACATTATAATGTATAAGTGTTTACAGAATATTATGAAAATTGGGCTTCACTATCCCTTGAAGCATGTACCTCTCCCTTTCCTGCTATAATACAAGTAGGACTAGATGACTTCTCCCCCTTCATAGCTAGTACATGGCAGCCCCTGCACCAGAAACCATGTTCTCTGACTCTGAATTCATAATTCTCCATAAATTTCTTTTTCTTATTAAATGAGAATTTCAGTTTTGCCAATTTTTCTTTCTTAAAACATTTCCCAACTACCTCTATCCTTTTCTGACCACTGCTCTCTCTGACTTGCAGTAGCTCTACTTCTGTATGGCATTATCACATTCTTCTTTACATATCATTCTGCCATTTTTTATGTTATTTCCTATATGTGTATTCCGCCTCTAACCAAATTGGTATTTGTTGTATGAAGATGACCGAATATATAAAATTGGAAAAACTTATATATCAGATTTGAAAATAAATATATATCAGATATATGAGAAATAAATCCCAGTATTGTCTCTCTTTGGGGAAGTGGGCCAATACTTTTTGTCTGATAGAGAAATCTTGATGAGGGAACAACAGGGAATCATTTGGTCAAATTTGGTTGATATTTTCACAGCAAACTGTTCTTTGAAAAACAATCTAAGGAACGTTTCTAAAAGAGGCCTTGCAAATTAATTCTAATTTGAAGGCAAGTAAGAAAATTTCAAAAAATAATTTAAATAAATATAAATGAATTTTAGAACTCTGAAATTCCTTATTTTACACCCAGTGTCAGTTGGAGCATTACCTTCATTCAGAGCCTATCTTTTAATTTCTTCTTAAAAGATAGGTTCTGAATTGTAAGCCAGGAAGTTACTAGGATCTTGCTCTATCTCCAGTATCAGAGAATGTTATGGAAAAATAAAATTGATGTGTTAGGTTTAGCATGGCCTCAATCTTTAATACTGAAAAAATTTTCTTCAGTGCAACAAACGATTGCATTTTATTTTGACCCATGATATGTTTTCCACTTGAAAACTGGTTGTTACTAACACTAAAATGTCAACAAGAATGGACATGACTAAATTGTAATTGAATCTGAAAGTATTTTCTTCTAAAATATTAAGTGACTTTCTCAACCCCTTTTGATCAACTATGGAATGAAACAGTCATGTTAATTCTGTAAAAATATTAAGTGAATGCTAAATCTTATGACATGTCTACTATTGTGCATTTCCAAAGTCCCTCTCTCTTCATACCTCTTAAAAGCAGTTAAGGAATCCTCTGGTGTGTTCACGTAAGCTTGTAATGATCTGTTAACATGTTTAATAGACAGTTTCTTGAATGCATGCTTTGCTCACTTCCAATACATGTAACATCCAGATAGCTCGAGTTGTTCTCAGCTAAATTTCTTTCATGATCCATTAAAGTGTTTTTGACTTTATAGCCACCCAGTAAAATATTATTTAATGAACGACTCATATGATAAATTAATAAAAAGTGAATTATTGTGCTGAAAACTTATGACTAAAGCTTTTTCCATGAATGGTAGATGGGTATTAATTAAGAAATATTTACTGCAATTGCACAATATCTATCTAACATAGTGTTTGGCATGCAATAATTGTAGGAGTACCAAGAGAAACAGAGAAACTATGACAATATTTTGGAGTTTTAAAATTACTCACTTTATGCCATTTCCCCCATGTTTTTGGATTTGACCATTTCTGGGATACATAAGCATTCAATATTTGGTTTAAAAAGTACAATTTCAAACTGGTATACTTTACTTTCATTTATACTTAACTCATCAAAATATGCTTTCATATTATCTCTTTGATATTCATAATGTTTTTCTGGTAATCATGGAAATATCTTCCTTTGACTGGAACACAACACTGTGCCAGCTGTTAGTAGAACACGATGAACTTTCTCAGAATCCATAAGAAGGTTACAAAGGAAAGAACCTTCTACCATCACCCCAGCGTGATCACAGACTTTTCACCAGTTGTGAATGCCAGAGTCAGGCTCCAATTAGGGAGACTATGATTCAGAAGGCAGGGTGTAGGCGTTTTTAATTGAACTGATTGAAATGGTTGACAGGGTAATGGTTGTAATTGTTCACCATTTCACACAGAAAATAATTTGCTCAGTAAATAGGAGGCTTTGTCTCCAACCTAATTTAGTGGAAACACAGAAGGTACAAGAAGGTAATGTGCCAACCGACACTGGGTGTAAAATAAGGCATTTCAGAGACTTTTGTGCAAATGTCCATCAGCTGACATCTGTCAAAGCAAACTCCTGGGATGACTTCAGAGCATATCCATTTGCCAGCAGCAAACAGTTAGTGAGCTTCATTGTCTAGGAACAGTGTTGGTTTGTTTTGCAATGTGAGCATTTGAAATAATCCATTTTCCCCCAAACCTCCAAACTACTGCATAAACATCACATAGCCTGGTTATACCGTAAAAAGAACAGACTTTTATGCATATGGATACCATGGCTCAGACTAATTGAGAGGCTATGGGGGCACATGAGCAAAGACTCATGTGACGTGGCTTGTTTTATTGTAGACTGGATAAAGGCATTTAGGCCTAAAGAATATTCCTTCCATCAAATCCATAAACTTAAATGGGCTCCAAGCTGCCTGCCTGTCCACTCGATTAAAGCATCTTTTGTGTGTATACTTCTGTTGACTGGCCTGATTTCCATTTCCATTTCTGTAAGTATCATAAAGTCTCATGAAATGTAAAACTACAAAATTTAACTGTATTCTATAATTCTGAGTTCACTTTTCAAAATAGCCAGGAGAAAGAAATGTTGGTAGTGTATCCTTAGGGTATCGTGTAACTCTGTTTTTCTATATCTCTTTTTTACAATAATTGGCCTATGGAATAACTGCCTTGTGGATAATCTGCAGTAAATTTAAATTTCCAATGTTCAGGAGAATAGGCACATTCACTTCTCTTTATCCCCCCTTTTTGATATCATGCCCTGACCTCAAGGCAGAGACTTAGAAGCCAATAAACAGAGAATATTGTGGTAATGACTATCTAAATTAGAAATTTGCAGCTGTAATATTAAATGTCTCAATATATGAAGTGTTCTAAAATTTAACTTTGAGGAAGATATCTACATCTATGCAATCTTTAGAGAAAACATGGGTTGACATAGTCAGGAAAATCATATTCTAATTAATTTTTTAGTTCACAAAATTATTGTATTTTCTATAACCATGCAATTTTAAACCTGGTACATACCAAGTAGCCTACCCAACCTTACCATTTAGTATATGAAAAAACTAAGCCCACAATCAGATAAGTGAAAGCTTTTCTGCAAGTGATGTATCAGAATATTCAAAGCTGCTAGTATATGTATTATAAGAGGGCTATAATGATATTGAAATGTTGATGGCATCATCACTGCTTATACCCAGATATTAGAGATAAAAATAATAATTTTTTACATTTCCTTATTCTGTCATATTCTTTTTAAATTCATGTTAATAAGTACAGACTCATATCAAAATCAGCACTGTACAGCTTTTTCAAATATGTGTGATTTCTCGTTTTCTGATGTTTTTCATTTTGTACACTTTTACTCCTATAATAACAGTGTGCCTAAGAGGTGGCTTTATGAAAACGCAGAGATGGTTTGAGTTTAGAGAACCATTCAGAGATGCAATTATACTGTTACAATTGACTGGAGATCTTTTTTTTTTTCTAGATCCTGTGCTAAATAAACACTTTACAAACATAGACTTGAAGTATTTAATCGTTTTGTTTAGCGTTTTCTGTAGAAGTAAATAAATACCTTGTAGGCATTCCTGCTTTACAGATAATGAAACTTTCTTAATCCTAAATCTGTATTCTTTCTTCTCTGACGTACTTGACACAAATCGCATTATTGTAGTGTCAGTAACTTTACTGTACCTGATTCTTCTTAACGGTTCTCTCAGTTCATTCCTTTCTTTCTTTCTCTTTTTTTATACCTCTTTGTACACGTGTCACCGAAGTGAGTGTGTTTGTTAGCCTGGTGTGTAGGGAGTCATGGTTTCAATTCCATGGCGAGTTAGCAATGCTTCGATCCTCGACTCTGGCAGCTGTCAATCACTCAGCGATGGAGGAAGGGAGGTCCGCGCAGTGCCGCTCTTTCACTTCCCCGGGGTTCCCCGGAGAATCTTGCAGTGTCTGTTTTTCCTGTGCTGACCTACACATGTGCTATCCTATAGAAGTCCGTGTGCAGTAATGATTTTACAGAGCAAAATATTGAAAGGCCAGCATATCAATGCTCGTCTTTCCTTTTTGGGAATTGAAATGAGTCAAGGTACAAATCTTTTTCTGATTTCTGTGTGGACTTCCTGGGTCACATTCTGCATGGTGGCCTGGCTTAAATCAGGTAACTCAGGCATTCACCCACTGGGTATTCTTTTTAGCAGTGATTTTTTTTTTTTTTTTTTAAGTTTAGGAGAAAGCTTTGGACAACGCTTCCAACCAACAAATAACAAAGCTGTTGTGAACCGGGGAGTGATAAAGTGAATCCTGACAGTAACAAATACCTTCTTTTTCATCCTGACCAGAAATTACACTGGCCATCTAGTGATGGACCCACAATACCTCTGAAAAAAACATCCATAATATATATGCCTCACAGCTGTCATTCATATTCTGTGAACAAATTTGTAGGTTGTTTCTGTAACAAGGTCCTGTTCTTAACGTGATACAGTTTGCTTCAAGAGTTCTAAGGTCAAAAAGAAGATTACTATCTAGCAATTAGTACATCAGTGCTATAAGGCTTGAACTCAGAAGCCTAGTAGCCATCAAGTAAGAAACATGGCTCAGATAAAGTAACCAATAAATATAATATTGACATTTGTTTACTACTATGCCCTGATTGAGAACTAAACCCTAACACACAAAATATGTATGACAAAATCAAGCTTAATTTTTTTTCATGACTAGTGGAGCACAGAATCAGTCTTCTGTTAGAATCGGATAATATTCTACTTCCGCTGTGCAAAGAGTCACCTATGTGACCTACCCCAAAGCTAAATATTTTAACACAAGGATTTCACACAAAAACTGCTGTAGCTGCAGATCTTATATGATAGTAAGAGAAAGGACAGACTGGAGACTGGGAATAAGCAGGAGAAGGAAGGAGTAACAGTGAGTGTTCTCTTTCAGACCTGTGGTAAAGCTAAGTGAATTGGATAAAGTAGGTCAAAGCTGTAAAATATATCTGATCAAAATTAATTTCACTGATATATCAAAATCACAAGGTTGAGAAATGATATACATCTCTCATGAACTTTAGGGTTTACAACACACTTAAATATGTATTATCACATTCATTTTAAACCTCACAACCCCCTAATGTTGCAGGGCTTATTATACAAATGTAAGGGGGATGACAGATACCCCTTTCATAGATCTACTTGTAATCTCCTAAGAAGCCACTAAACGGATGTCTTGTATAAACAGAAGGCCTGTGTTCTAATTTTCTAAAAATTTCAAGCACCTTAGTCTCATAAGGTGACATTTGAATCCTGGACCCTTGGTGCTTATATACTCTTTTGTGACTTTCACCTTATGAACTCATGTATCTTGGTGTAGGTTTCCGAGAAACAGATGATGAGACAAGAATTTACATGCCAACAATTTATGTGAGCCTTCATTCAAGACAACAGTGATAGAAGAATGAAAAAGGGAGGCAGGGATGGAAAAATCTAATGAAGTTCATGTAATAAAGCTGACTACTGCTGTGAACAACTGAAGCTCAGTTCTGCTGGGCAACCCTTGCAGACATGTAGAAAATAGCTGAAGAGCTGCCATTCCAGCCACCAATAAGAAAGCTAAGGTTTTTATTTATTCAAGACCCTGAGCTATTTTCCAGGGTATTAACTCTTCAGCACCTCCCATCCACCATGCACACTGCTGACAGTGTTTCTGAAGCCAGTAAAACTCCCTCTGGATTGCTGAGGTTGCATTTGCAATGCTAATTGTAGAAGTAAACGTAGAGAGGCTGTGGATATGGATATGGACACTTTCTCATTGCCTTCTAGTTTCTCCTGAGCTATTTTCAATGTGAAAGATTCCTTTTTTAACTCATTAAAAAAATGAAATAGATTTCTAACTACAGCATACCCCTCATATGAGTTAAAAAAGAAATTGTTCATACTGAAAACTTTGTGAGCCTAAAAGATTTCAATGACAATTTGGGGTCTTAAGCAGGGTCATATTGTAGAAGGTACAGCATCGTTGGACTTCTTTTTTAGTCTTTCCTCTTTTCCAAGTTCTCCTTATTGATTTGATTCCCCTTTCTCTCTCTCTGAAGCAGAATAAATTTATGCAAACAGATATAGTGGTCATCTCCCTTTTCTATGACTCTTTTGTGCATTCTCTTGGAATTTGTTTCCTCACCAAAAAAAATTATTTCAAATTCAGTGTCCTCCCCTAGAGAAATGCTAGCCCATAATATTTTCTTGAAATTCATCAGAGTAGTTGGGCAGATAAGGAAACTAAAACATGTTCCAAGGTTAAGAAATACCACAAGTCTTCTGCTTCTGTACATTCATGTACCAATCATGTTCAATGGTGATACAGTGAAATGTTTTTATAGCTCTCCTTGTGATAGTGAGGGTGAAGTTGACTTTATTTTGAACTCAGTGCTCAGAAACAATGCAGAAGGGAACCTTGTAGGTAAAAACTTTTAAATGATGAACTGTATTTGGTTTTCCTAAAATCTAAACAATCTGAAGGTCTGGATTACATACTGGATCAACCAAACAAGCAGTGCAGTCTAGCATTCTGTCACTGATGTAACAATTTTCATGTTTATTAAAATTTATGGTAGTGTTCTTACTACATCTAAAGCTCAGATGCTTGAGGTTAGACTCTAAAATCTCTTGGTTATAAAAGTCCCTGTCAGAGATTTTGGAAACAGACTCTATGAAGAAATCTTTGTGTAATATATCATGTTTTGAAAGCATCCTAGGGGAATCTATGGTTTCAAAGCAATACCATTACGTTTTAAAAAATAGAAAACTACATATCCAAATCATTTCACTTAAATATTTATTGACTCACTATAGTCCCTGCAATGGAACAAGTAGGTACTAAGAGTTTGGAATTCAAAAACAAGTGAATCAGACAAAAGTTGTTCCTAAAAGCATATGTGAAGCTAAGCATTTCTCCAGGAATAGCTGTTGTCACTGCCTGAAACATTTCTGATATTCTGTTTTTGATATTTCCCTTAGATTCTTAGGGAGTACTCTTAGGTGGATACCTGCCATCATGTCTGATCTCTGCCCTTTAAAGTTAAATTTCATTTGCTCCTATAAATAGTCCCTCATAAGTATTTGGAGACTCTAACAGAGCTCAGCTACTTGCTTCAAAATATTGAGGGGAATATATCACCTCCTCTTTCTGGACAGGTCATAAAGATCATCATTTTTGAACCTGCGTCCTCAGAAGGAATGTCAGTTGAGCTGTGATGTAGAAAGGCAACATCCACTTAGTGGAAGGACCATTTGAGTCAAGGCTGGTAATACATGGAGCGACAGATTTCACAGCCTTCCTGATTGTGATTTGTGTCTGAAATTTGAATTTGAGAAGTGGTCAAAAATCGTTAGGAATAAGGCTTTGGTATTCCATAGTGAGCAATCTATGCTAAGAACATTCACCTGTTTATAAGGGCTCAGGAAAGATGTGCTGAAATTGTTAATTGACTTGAGTAAACTGATGGTAAACTTCTTTTTTGAAACATGTAATTTGACTACAGTAGAAGAAAAGAAGATTTTTATTTAGTAAATAAATCTTCTAAGTCATTCACTCGTACAGTACAATGAGATCCTTTCTTTGGAGAAGACCTAGATTAGGAAAATTTCAAAATGGGGTGGAAGTCATGACAACTCACTACAATAAACAGATCTACTGAATTACTTGATGTGTACTTGTATGTACCGTTAGCTTTTGTTTTACACACTTTCTTATTTTATTCTCTCAGTAACATTGTAGGTATGTACTGTCGTAATCGACAACACAGAGATGTTTATAAAAGCAAAATGGCCTGTTGAAGGTTATACAGTGGGCACGTAACAGCTCTGGTGTTAGAATTCAGAAATATCTGATTCCAAATCATGAACTTTTTTATACATTGTTGCTGTTCAAGATGTAAGGAGAGCTCTTTTACCTATATAGATACTCTGGGGATTTCCTATTCGAAAGTTCATTACCTTGCACATACTCCATATAAAGCCTAGCTTTACCTTCCTGCTTTTTGTCCACATGCCTTTGTAAGTTTTATTTATTTCTAAATTAGACACATACTAAATGTCATAAATCAGAGCATATATTTAATAAACAAATTATCTTCAATCTTGGAAGCACAGGTTCGTTTCACTTCTGAAGTGACTTTCCGACGAACGTTAAAAGCTTTAAAGACTGAACGCCCTTCTTTTTAAAAGGCCACCCACCCTCCGCACTCAGGTTGTCTTCTCTGACACAAACAGCCTGATTCCCACGTGACATATTCAGAGCCTGCCCTGTACAGACTCACTCACACTGACTCCATTTAAGTCACACTTTTAAAATTGTTCCCAAGAGATCTGGCTCAAATAGAACAGAGCCAACCGCCTTAGCCACACACAGCCGAGCTGAGTGACAGGCGTGTTTAATCTGCTCATTGCAAACCTCTGCAGGGCTCTGTCGCTTCACGATGCCACTGCCTATCAGGCCAAGGCTGTTGAGTCCCTTGACTTGGCTCCATCCGAGGCTACAGCAGCATTTAAGGCGGAGCAAAACGTTACAGAGCAGCTATGCCCAGATGCTAAGCTCAGCTCTTCTGAAACAAAAGCGTTTTGGTCAGGACAGTAGCCCCAAATAACAAGACAAAGGGTTCAGACTACTTTGTGTGGAAGTGAAAGCCCTTCACAGTCTGTTCAACTTCACATTGTGCTGCGCAAGTCAAGAATCCTCCATACCGAAAAGAAGAAAAAAAAGAAAAAAAAAAAAAAAGAATCCTCCACACCATGTGACTTTGTCCTCTTTCCTTCTCCCACACTTTCTCATTCTTAACTCTCCATCTCAAGCTGCTCCTGTTCAACACACTTGCAGTCAGTGTGCGTTTAGTCAGATGGCCCTAAAGATGATTTCTAACACCATGCTGTGGTGCTCCCGGCCTCCCTTCCACTGATCTATTGACACCACTCCCCCTTCAGAAAGTGAACCTGGCAGGGCTACAGGAAAGCTACATAAAAGGCATGTATTAGAGCCGGTAAAACCGGCAATGTCAACTCACTTGCCTCTCTCAAAATTCTAGAGTTTTCTTTCACTCTTTGTGTATTTAATCCCACATGCTCTCTCCTCATGACAGGATTATTGGTTTTATACCCATGCTTGGTCTCTGCAATAAGACTGAATCTCCTCGAGGAGCAGCGGATGCCTTATCTGACTTTCATATTCCCACACTTCTCTTTATACTCCTGAGAACTGAGCAAACTTTTGAGCAATTTTATCAGGTTTTGAAATTTTATTTCTGTTTCCAAATATCCATGCATATCTATGTCTCAATTCTCTAGAGCATGCAATGACTTCAAATTCCATATTATTAAAAGTATATTTTACTGCTTTTAGTGAAGAAAATTTAAGGACAAAAAATTCTTTGGAATGTATTGATTTTACTTACCATCTTCCCTTCTCAGTAGTATTTATGTCCTAAGGAAAATATATCTACATACTTAAGGATCAACTCCCAAATCTGCTAGACAGGAGAATCTTGGTTTAGAAGACAAGGAGTCATAACTCTACCTTGATAATTTATGGATTTCTACTTGATCTCTCTTGCCTAAGAAAAAAATTATTGCCACAAAAAATTAATCAACAATGGCAGTTTCAATAATTATTTTATATAGATGTATAGATTAAAATAAACAAAAACAACTGTAGTATATTGGTATGCTCAAGTTTAACACAAGATTACCTTGGCTCAGAATGTGATGCTTCCTTTTCTAGATGTATACCCTTGGGTACATCACCTGACATCTCTATTTCAGTTTTTTCATACGTAAGACAGGAATAGCAGTACCATTTATCTCCTAAGATTGTTATAAGGATTAAAATTAATATGACATAATGTGTTTAGAGCAGAGACTGAACAAAATGAGAACTCAACCTATATTAGCTATATTTGTTTCTCATTAGTATCATGCCTTTACATGATTTTTATCTCTCCAGTTTATAGATGAGAATACAAGGGAGCTTACATTAACAGTATAATAGCACACTGAATGATAATGCGTGCTGAAGAACCCAGACTTTTTGACTTCAAATCCTGTGTTCTTCCTTCACTGGGTGAAATTCATCAAAGGACACTCTTCCATTTTGTTTGTTTTGATAGCAGTTATCTCTCTAAGATTTCTTTTTATGTAATAATGTCTATTGCCCCCACATTCCCACTAAGATATGATCTTGATGATGGCATGACATGTGCTCATCTTGTTTGTTGAAATACCTCTGGGGTGTGACACAATGCCTGCCACATAAGTATCCATAGAATGAATGAATAATTAGACTATAAAGTATATCTGTGTTGGGGGTGGGTGGTATTTTCAGCCCTCTATCCCTTTACAAAGGAGCTATCCTACCTCTGTTAGATACCTGTTCACATACCTGGAGGCATATCCAAATGAGGTATTCTAGATATTGTGATTGGCCAGGACCTGACATATTGAAGAAGATTATTATAATGGAGGCAGCCTCCATTCTTTATCACCTCCTGCATTGCACACACCAACAAGTCAGATCAGTCAGAGACTCTCTGAATCCTCTTTTACTCTTCTCTGTTACTTCCCTGTGATGATGAAGGTGAGTGGATTTCAGCCTGAACCACAGGGAAATGCACTTATTCTAGGGCTGGGTAAGTGTTTTGATGGGGTCTGAGAAAAGGCTTAGCATCAGAACTGGGGTAAGAGCCAAGTATGAGACCCCCCACATAGGCTGGATTGTCAATCTTAGTGTTAAGAAAAGTTTGTATCAGAGCTCTACAGCTCATCACTAAGCAGCTCTGAGTTCACGTTTTGCCATTGGTCTTTGCATTTAGATTCCTTAGGACATCAGGAGAGGTGAAGAGATGATCGGCTGGAGAGGAAAGGACTTGGGCAACCTTGGGTCCTTGACCATAATGTCACTAAACAGTTAGCTTTATCCTTCAGCAGGCCTTGTCTCCTGCAGAGCTGTGACCAAACTTATGAGAAAACAGAGAATTTTTCTTTCTAGCTAACTTAATGCTTGTTTTATTAAAGCTATTTACTCAAACCTATCTATTCCTGAATCTCACGGAGTTCCAGGTTTGGGAAACACCTGTCGGGATCTACACATAAGTACTATAGGTTTCTGGGGAAGTGTATAACGTAGTGATTAAAAGCTCTGGGCTTTAATATCCAAAAAATATTATGATGCTACCACTTTATAGGTTGTGTGAAATTAGGAAAGAAACTAAGACCTGATTTCATCAGTAAAATGTCAGTAATGCCTAAGAAAATATGTTGGAAAATGTTTGTAAAATGCTTATCATAGTGCCTGGTGCCTTCTAATGGGAATCATCTGGGGAATGACAGCGACCTGTGTGTGTGTATAAGTGAGGGTGGCGGTGAGGTGCTTATGACCCATGGGCAGGAGGCAGTGTACACAAACTAGAATCACAAGGAAAATGGGAAAAATTGCAAGAGGCACAGCAAAGAATTGATACGGCATAAATCACTTTATATAATTAAAAGTGAATCAGATGACTGTTGTTTTTAAATCATCTCATTTTTGCTTTCCTAACTCGAGTATTAAAATAAGCACAGAGATATGGTCAGTCTCAGTGTACTTTTCAGAAAATAAAGAATGAAAGGATCTATAAAGCAAGCACTGGCTGAGCCCAGGATGCTCAATGTGCATTAAGGCAGGCGTAATAACCCCCTGGATTTGCAAGACTAGTATATGAAAAGGAAGCACCTGTCATCTGTGGGGACATCAGAGCTTTCATGTATGAAGCTCAGTCATGTCTTGGCTCCAAATATTGAAAGTCTGCTGGGGTGGGCACCACAGTCACAGACATAGTTACCCCAACTCTCTTCCACAATTGCAGCCTTTAGGTTCTGTTCCCAAATATTGTCATTAAGTGACCAAACAATTTTGGACTTTGGGTGCAGATAGGACTTGAAATTGGTTCAATAACTTCCTTGGATTTCTCAAATGGCAAGGGTCCCAGTGTTGTTTGTTTACACTTTTGCACCTCTTGTTGTTTCAGTGATGCAATGTGTCAGCGCTGCTAAGAGAGGCTCCTGAGGGACGTCCCTGGGAGCCAGGCTGTCAATTTAAAGGCAGCTCTTCTGGAGCGACGTTGGCAACAGCCTGAGCCCTGTAATCTGCTTTCTGTGAGTTTGATGAATATTTATGGCAACAGTCAGTGTACCAGTCACAGTGAGAGATGTTTCCGGAGAATTCCGTCATTCATTTCTTAGAACAAACGTGTGAGAGCTGTCGTTGCTGTTTTCTGCATCAGTGCAGAAACAGCTGTGGCCAGATTAAACACCTTGTCCAAGTTCCCACAGCAAACTTGTGATGGGGTCATGCCTACTATCAAAATGTTATTTTTCTAATTATTTCCTAATCAAGCTGAGAGTTTGGCTTAAAGTTCCCAAGTCAAGGTATTTCTTGGAAATGTAATCTTTATTTTACTGTTTGTTCACCTTAAAAACTCTATGTTATTAGTGTTTCAAAATGCGGAAAAAAAGCCATAGATTAGCACATCTGTATTTTTCATGGATGGACTCCAGGATGCCTGAAATTATTTGCATTTTGTTTCATCTGTGTATGTATGTGCATCGCAGGAAAGGAGTGCAGGGTATGCTTCAAATCCTCGGAGAGTTTCCACCTCCACCAAATACACAGCAATTGTTAATTCTTGTCAGAATTCAAAGTAATTCTAGAAATATTTCTTTCCTAATCAGATATCTCTTCTTATTTGATACAAAGGAAAATAATGTATAGCAAAATAAAATGCATTGTTATTTATGTTCCATCCTGGAAGAAATGTGAGTCCCAAGGTATCTAGAAAGTTGGTTTCCTTATTAAACATCCCTTATAAAAGATCATTTAAATATGAATCATCTTCATTCTTGTCAACCTGAAGACTGATTTAAAACCGTGGAGATTAACTTAAATTCTGGACAGAGGGGAAAAAAAAGGATGATTATGACTCCAACTGGAAAATAGCCGTCCCATTATGTTTCAGAATCATGTCTGGTTAAAATTACTAGCATTTCCTATCTCTGTAGGATCTTGAAAGTTGGGAAGTTCCAAATAATTTTTGTCATGTCATTTTAGTGTAGAAGGTTGAAAAGTTGAGTGGGCAAGAAAATAAAAGCCATGCATTTAAAGAGGTACCATCAAGAGAAATGATTGAGACAGTACAGATTAATTCCATGCTAATCCATTCTGATTTGGAAGACTGCTAATTAGTTATTGAGATTCACAATTAACTGATATAGAGCAAGACCTTGATGGACCTTCATCTAAGGAAGACACATCACATTTCAATATTATTTCAAAGGAACAGAAGTTTATTATAGTCTAATATATTTTCTAAAAGCTTGAACATCCAGTTTTATATTGGCCTAAACTTTACTTGTATGTCTTTGTCAGGACTTGGTGTCACATTTTTGCCAGCTAAAAATACAAATTGTGAAATGTACCTTTCTCTCTTTATTTTTCCATAGGTATCATTTTATCCTTAAGTGTTTGACAGAATTTATAAGTAAAAACATTTGTATCTGAAGTGCTTTTTATCAGAAAATTATTGATTACAAATTATTTATTTAATATACAGGGCTACTCAGATTGTCTTGAGTTAATTTTGGTAACATGATTTTTTGAAAAACTGTCCATTTCATCAAATTGTTGAATTAATTGTAATGAAGTTGCATATAACATTCCCTTATCCTTTTTTTAAATGTCTGTAGATGCTGTAATATTTCCTCTTTTACTCCTAATATTGATAACATCTTTTTCTTTCCCTTCCTTCTTTCCTTCTTGCCTTTTCTTTAATTCATCAGCTAGAGTTTATTAATTTTTAAATTGTTGCATAAGAATAAACTGCGAGTTTTGTTAACTCTTTTATTGTCTTATCAATTTCATTGTTTTCTGCTTTTATTTGATTATTTGATTTCTCCTGTTTTCTTTGGCTTTAATTGTTCTTCTCTTAGCATTTTAGGACTGAAGTTCAAATAATTTATTTTAACTCTTTTTTCTTTCCTAATATAGACATTTTTAAGTTACAGTCTCCCTTTAAGCACTGCCTTACTTGCACTCCAAAATTTTTATGTTATATCTAACTATCCTTCAGTTCAAACTTCCCTTGTGATATCATTGTGCCATCAGTTACTTAGCAGCATTAGGGAATTTTCAAATATCCTTGTCCCCTTTCAATATCTAATTATCATGGATGTCTAAGTTAATTCTGAGGCTTATTTTGTGGCTCAGCATATGTTCTATCTTCAGGAATGTTCCATGTACACTTGGAAAGAATGTATAATCTTCAGTGTTTGGATCCAGTGTTCTAAATATTAGATATCAAGTGTTTATTGTTCACATATCTTAGATCCTTATTGATTTAGTTCTGTCTATTTGTATCAGTTACTGAGATAGAGTTTGTTGCAGTCTTTAATTATGAATGGGATTTGTCTATTTATTATTTAGTTAATGCTTGAAAGTAATTTTTAGAAAATTTGAAATGTGTCCTTTTGTACAGGAATTTCTAAATATTTACTGAGTATTTTGTATATTCTGTGATATTAATAAATCATGTTTCCCTTCCCCTAAATCTTATCTAATTTGTTGCATATTATCTACAAACCAGCAAAAATAAGTAAAATATATTTAAAAAGAATCATGTACAATACACTTTTAGGTTTTAACTACTTTATTTATCAGGGAATGCCTGATCAGTTCTAGTTAATGTTGTAGTTTTACCTTGAAATACTGATAAATCAGTAACTGTCTCTGTTTTGGAAAGACATTTTGTATACTTTGAAAAATAATAATTAAATTATAAAATTACAGTTAATGGTTACAAGCTGGAAATTCCATCAGTTAAGGGACAGCAGGCTAAAAATCCCATCACTTTTGAGATTTATTCACCACAGAGAAGCTTCCAAGAAAATATGAAAAAAAAATGGTTTATGGTCTCCTTCTACATTAGTATCTATTATTTTCAAGATTTACTAAAATGCTCCAAAAAGACACATTAGTCAAACTGAATGCTCAGGTATAAATCAAAACCGTCTCCTTTAGGAAATCTAATATCCTATTGCAATACTAATAAGATCCATAAAAACATTTTATACTGAAAATGAATGAATATTGCTGGAAATGGAAAATGCAAGAGCTTTTTTTGCCAATCATCTGTGCCTTATAAAACTCATATTCGTTATCTAACATATTTGAATCACTAGATAGCATCAGTTTCTTTGATTTTCAAATAATTTCTGGAATTCAACTTTTCTGTACTGACTGTGCATTGTGTAAACCAAGATTATCTGTGATCATAGTGAACTCAAAAGAGTGTGACTGAAATCCACAGATAACATAAAAATGTTATTAATAGTAAAATTGGTTATAATTTTACTTCTCAGAAATTCTTCATTTATGAAAAGGCACTGAAAGCAAGTTAAGGGGCAATTTTGGATAAGGTCTACCTTATCTGAAAGACAAAATGTGGATGAAAAAGAAAAGGAAGCACTTTGGATAATCTGCAAATTGAATCACTGGTTCCTAAATAATTCAGTGTTGACCATATGAAAATTATCTTCTGCATTTTTCCTAATTTTTATATTATTCAAAGCCACTGATCTCATTTACTATTCAGGATTCTAGAGCTGAAAGAGATCTTACTAATCATTCAGCTCAGACTTCTCCCTAAAAAGCAAATAAACAAAAGTAACAACAGCCACAGATCCTATGCATGCAATTTGGTTTTGCTATTTTCAAATTTTTCCATGCATTCTGCTGCCTTATTTCTTTCTGATGATAATCTTATTTCTCTGTAAATGTGGTGGCTAATTTCATGAGTCCACTTGGAGGATTTTTTTGGATTAGACAAACATTTAAGTCAGTGAACTTTGATTAAACAAGATTACTCTCCATAATGTGGGTGGGTCACATCCAATCAGGCCTGAATAGAACAATGGGACAGACCTTCTTAAGCAAGAGGAAATTCTCTATCTTTCTGGCCTTTGGACTATTATCAGAACATTGACTATTTGGTCTTTAGCCTACCATCCTACACAGTGAGTTTGGATTTGCCAAACTCCATAATCATGTGAACTAATTCCTTATAATAAATTTCTTTCTATGTATGTATACATTATATTAGGGTTCTCCAGAGAAATATAACAAATAATTTTATATTATATATGTGTTTATTCTTTACATATATATACATTTATTATAAGGTATTGACTTGCATGATTATGGAGCTGAGAAATCCTATAATCTGACATTTGCAAGCTGGAGACCCAAGAAAGATGATGGAGTGTGAAAGTCTGAGAGCTAGAGAATCAATGGTGCAGATTCCAGTCAGTCTGAAGGCCTGAGAACAAGGAACACTGGGGGACCAGAGAAAATCAGTATTCCTGTTCAAGTAGCTGGAGAGATAAAACTCCCTCCCTTCCTTCCCCATCTTGGTCTATTCAAGCCCTCAATAGATAGGTTAGTGTGCATGCAAACTGGGGAGGGCAATTCACTTTGTTCAGTTTAGTAATTCAAGTAAATTTATTTCAGACAAACTCAGAAATAATAACCAGATATCTGGTCAGGTCATCCTGTGATACAGTTAAGTTTGACACTTAAAAATTAACTATCAAAATATCCTATTGATTCTGTTTCTTTGGAGAACTCTGATTGACACAATGAGTTTATGAAACAGAATTTCATAATACTATTGATAGGCATAGGCAAAATCATATTCTTATTTAATTTAAAGGTGATGGCTTCCTGATAGAGGTCATATTTTTCACATCCAACAGAAATTTCCAATTGGGGCACCTGCCTTTGAACATGGGTCTTTCTCCTCAGACCCAAGTATGGGTAAGAATATGGTTTGACCGAAATGATTTGTTGGTTTTAAGAGGAGCCAGAAATCCTCTTGAAATAGAACTTTGGTCAATAACGTAATTTTAATATACTTAGGTGATTTTTCCATCTTTGGAAGTTTTTTAGCCTCCAAAAATGGGAAATGACTTCAGTGGTTTTGCCTTCAATGACTTTACTGATATATATGCAGTGAGCAGGCATTAAGATAAGTTTTCACAAATTTAAACAAATAGATGTGGTATAAGGTGGAACACTACAACATACATATATTCTATTTCTCCAAATTCGTATTATGCAGTAGATTTTGACCATTTGACCAGGGTTATTCAGGCATCAGTAAAGTCAACACATCTAGAGAATAATGAGGATACAGTCATCCTGAGCATGAGTTTGGACCACAATACCTGAAGATGGAGATGCTTTCAGGAAGCCAAGTTTCCCTATGGAAAAACAAAAAACAAAAAGAGGAAGACTAAATGGTCACTAAACACAAAAATCCTCTTGTAGTAACATGTACTTATTTTCTCCTTGCTCAGTGAAAACAGAAGGTATTAACAAACTGTGACCATCTCTTAGTCTTATTCAACAATGCACTACGAGGTTTTGTGGGTCATTTCTAAGAAGAAAATTTGTGTATTTGCAGTAACAGGGGAAAACCTGTTTTATCAAAGATTCTCTTTGGTGAGAATATTGTCCTGTCTTATTTCCTATGCTTCAGTGATGGAGAAAACTTGTCCTAATGAAGTAACATGTAGGTGGACATTTCCACTTGACATGGTGGACACTGGTTGCAGATAGACAGATATGGGCACCCATTCGGCCTAGTGCCCTCCAAGACCAAAGCACCTGAGCCAGCACTGGGATCAAGGGCCACGGTCTTGAGAGAACCAATTATGGTTTGTGGTCTAGAATCCATAAACATAACATTTACCTTGCATTTTCAAAGAGAAAAGGGCAGCCAAACTTGGCTGATTTTTCTCTCTTGGATGTCTTGGGATTTCCTTCTCAAAAAGGAAAGCCTTAAGACCTGGTGCTGAAAAGAGAAGCATGCTGGCAAGTTCTGAAACTTGGTATCATTAAAATCTGCCTGCAGAATTCACCCAGGAAGAAAAGCCAAGGGGAGTCTGCTGAATAGACTTCATACATTGTCCTGGTGACGGATTTGATCATTAAATCAGAGCAAGGGATGGTTATAGATGATAAAAAGGGATGCATCCAAAATTCTTTGAAACTGTATGCTGATCATGAAAAATCTTAAGAGAGGTAATCAATATATAACTCTGTTTTTTCTCCCACTATTCCCTTGGAATTTTCTTTCAGTAAGGGTATTCTTTCTTTTTTTTGCACAAAAACTCCAAAGGCTTACACTTGTTCTGCTTATTCTCTGCTAAAGTCTTAAGTGGACTTTCTATTGCAATTAAAGTCTCTATCAGAATGCCTAGTCCCATGTAATAATTAAAATGCCTTCTATCTTCTCAAGCGTAGAAGTCATATATTAATTTTCTTAATACTCACATTGAAAGTTCCCCTTACCAGACATAAGTTGGAATAGTGGATACTCTATACTCTCCTTCTTTTGGAAGGAGACTGCAGAAAATCTTTCTTCAAGGAAATATTATTCACAAAATTATCTCTGAGACATTTTTATATATTTCTCAGGTGATCAAGAGGCACTGATAAACATAAAACCATCAATATGTCATTTGCTTTGAATATTTGTATTTTGTCCCAGTAACTAAACTTAATATCTACATCTATTCCATCCTTGGATCTCAGTTGAAATTTAAATGCAATCAATTCATCTCATAATGAGAAATTATCCAAAACTGAGAAACATGATATCAAACTAGGGCATTTCTGGGAAATGAGCACTAAGGGAAATATTCACAAGGGGAGTTTTCCAAGTTAGAAGAACTGTGAGGATATACTTATTGCTCATGCAGTTGAAGCAAATTATGATTCCTGAGAAGAAAGAAATCCTTGGAAACACAAGATCAATTTCAGAGTCAAATCAATTCCTATTACAAAGCAGACAGTTGCTACAAGAAAGAAATCCCGAGTATGTGAGACAGATGGAAAAGCACCCTAAATACACTTCATGTCAAACTAAATATCATAGTCTCTATGTAGGCAAAAATTCTATGAAAATAATGAATGTGGGAAATCCCTCACCAAAAATTTATCTCCTGCAATATAAGATGATTCATATTGGAAATAAATGCTAAGAGTGCAGTGAAAACAGTTAAGTCCTCAATCAAAGAATCAATATTTCAGAATGAGAGGATCCTTTTTAGAGACAAACCTCACAAATACAGTGAATATAAAAAAGTATCTGTTGTGAAATAATTTTCTCATTAAACATCATGGTATCTGCAATATATATAAGCTTTCTTCTCATAATATTATTCTACCTTCTTTAAAAAGTGAATCTAGATAATCTCACTATGCATGAAAAACAGCGTTATTGATCTACAAAACACTTTGATTATCTAAGAATTAAACTTCATTCTGGGAAGATGCCAGTTGGACTGCTGTCTTTGGTCATGGAGGTATCAAGCATTCATTGTTTTTCAGTATTGATGTATAAAAATATGAATTAATTGATGTAATAATTCACTCGATTTTTTTATACGTAGTGGTTGCTCAGGCACCAGGCACTGTGTGGGGAAGGAAGACAATTTCCTGTGTTCCATATTGGATTTGTTGAATTGGAATCTCTGGAGACAGAACTCCAAATCTTCATCCTACCAAGTAAACCTGGTGAGGCTGAGGCATGTGGCTAAGAAACTCTTTTAGGACTTCACATGTTGCTTTTTGAAGTGCTACACATGAATTTAGGGCAACAACGACCCTGAGTGCCCAAGGAAACCATTGAAATCCTTTATAAAAAGCTGCATCAGTGGTTCAGAGTTTCCAACATAGTAAAAACAGGCAGACCAGGTAAGAAGGTGTGAAAGAGGGCTTATCAGTGGAGTAGAGAAGGAGGTAAATAATTATAGAACACATTTCTGGAGTTTTCAAGTTAAAACCTCAGCTGGAATATCATGGTAGATGTTTTGTTGTTTGTTTTACCTTTTGATAGTTCAAATCAAATAATGTAAAGATTCTGAGTGTAAAATAAATATTCATTGAAATATATACTTATTTTTATGTATAATAGTGGTTGTAACATTAACTTCTTCTGTAATCTGTTTGTGGAGTATAGGAGACATGGTCTTGTCTCTTGGCTCTTTATTCCAGTCTCCTTCTTGCTATGTACAAGGTTTCATCCTATCTTCCATCTTTTGCTTATAAATCCCTCCAATCAGGAATGGTTTTCCCTTTCCTCTCTGCCTGTCCAAACATGATCATCCTCAACAGCCACTATCAGAGCAGATTTCCCTGAAGACTGCATGTAGCTCTCTTTCTTCATGGAAGTGTGACACCCATAATATTTCTCCATGTAATTTCACACCAGGTTATATAAGGCTTCCTTGTACTCGCCTTTTTTTGTAACTTTAAAATATGTTTACTATCATTTTAATTTCTAGAGAGAAGAAAGGTCCTTGTCTTTTAGTTCCTGCAGACTCATAGTTCACAGAAGATACTTGGCATGTCTGCTTCATTAAATCAAGTACATATTCAAATTCCTGATTTTACTTCTTTTCATAATTGTAGTTTAAACTGACACTATTTGGGCATATTTGAACTTTCTTAGACTCCAGAATCACAAAAGTAAGAATTTATTGAAAGATCCCACTAATGAAATTAAGCATTCATAATACTAAATAATCAAAACACCTGTTTCAATTGTATTACATATTCTTATTCTCAATTAATTGAAATGGAATCATTATTCATAGTCTTTGACAACATATAGCTGCTTTGCTCTTTATACTCACAGCAAACTGTATTTTAAAAACAGGGAAGGGTTGGTTGGTGTATTTCAGACATAAGTAAACCTCAGAAAAACAGACTTGTTTTATTAAATTTCAATTAGTGGTATTATTTCTAATCTAATTTTAGAAGATTATTTTGAGATGTTTAGAAAATGCAGACATCTAAATATGGTTCGATATGTTATTTAATAGCAGAATTGATCTATTGACATAAGATGTGAATGTTCTGGTTGATGAATTGTAAACAACTTGATACTGGCCTCAGAAGCACTTAATATTTATTTTATCTACTATATAAACAGGATCTTGTTTTCCCATCTCTGGTAGTAATTATAGACAATCAGATGTTTATGAACAGTCTATAGAGGTCTTTATTTCAAAGCAACATACCATCAAAGTCCTACAAAGGTTATCCTCCAGAAACACAATTTCCTGCACTTCTTTAAAACCGAAGAGAAAGAATGAAATGAGGACAGTATCTGATATAAGAAATGTACATTCCACTTACCAGGAATGCACACATCTATTTGTATAGCCCTAGAACTTCAGATCTGGCTCACAGATTTGAATCTCTAATCGAAGGAAGCAAGGGATCTCCACTGATGGTTTCCTGAAATGTGATACAAATAATTTGTACCAGTGAGTAGACATTGAAGCAAGACTCTGAGACTATGCATTGCCACTGAAGTTAAACATAAGAGGAAATTCAATAAAAATGCATTCTGACAAGAAATTACTTTTTATGATATTTTAAGTCAGGAATAACACTGGAAGGAATGCAGAACTAATTAAGTATCACATTTGTCTTTGCCCCCACATCCCAGAAAGAGAAGTATAGCTGAATGGATGGATCAAATAAGTCCAGACAAGTGTTTAGAAGTAGTAACAGAAAAAAAAAAAAGTCCTTAATAAAGCAACTTCTGAAAAGAGAAAACAGTAAAATTCAAACCCCCAACCTTACATAGTCTGAACACAGCAGTGGAAAACAAAGAGTATGAGAACCAGACTTTCATCAAAATGGAAAATTAAGTGACATGCTGGAATGCATCTAATGAATGGACCTGACAATACCTGTACCATCCTCAGTATGCAGACCATCCTTCCCAACCTAAAATTCCCCAGGAGTTCCGACCACAGCTTAAACATTGAATAGTAGTAAATAGCACAGCTGAACCATCCTGCTAGTTTCTATATTAAACCATATTAAAATACATTTAAAAAGTCTTGCTCTTAGATCTTATTTTGGGGTTGACAGAGAATGATGCATTCCAGTGATAAGGCAAATAAGAGTGGAATCCTTTAAATGTTAAATAATGAATCAATTTAATAGGTGACTACCATTTGAAGATCAAAATCTCTCATTAAACTTTGCAAATATCATCTTTGATCTGTAAATAATTTAAAATCTGTATTTTAATTAAGAGGAATAAAAGAACATTTAGTTCTACTTAGGTATGATATTTAACACAGCTCTGGGCTTCAGTATAGAACATTAAATGATCCATGACTAATTCAGACAGCAATTGTGATTTCTGTATTAAAGGGAGGGAGCAATTTTCTATAACTTCTTTCTAAATTTGATAACAAACAACCGAGTCTGGGATCCTAGGAACCTCCTTATATTTTCTTTACCTGTAGCATGCCTTCCAGTCCCAAGAGCTACATGCAGGAAGGCACATTGTAAATTCCCAGCACTACGTCTGTACGTTAGGGGCCGCAGAGGAGTGAGGGCAGGTCTCTGGAAAGGGCAAAGCCATAATAAAGGAAGCCAACTCGAAATGAGCTATCAACTTCAGAGGAGCTGACTCCCTTTACCTTACCTTCACACAGAGGGAGGCCATTAAACTCTGACAAACAAAAATGGTTTATAGGCTCCTGGCATTTTAGATTCAGAAAATCCCATTTCAAAGCCTTGGAACACATTCAAAAATGTACACAGGAAACCCCATGGTGCCAGCTATCTAGGCAGATTTCCTAAAGGATGGCAAGTCCATTCTCCTTTCCCTTCCTTGTCAGTCTTTCCGTCTCCATGGTGATTAGGACCCCTAAAGACTTCAGTTAAATGCACCTAGATGCTAGAGTGACACGCAGCTTTGAACCCCAAGGATGTCCTGCCATTTGCCTTGAAAGTAAACATCCCTTGTCCCTGCAAGAAATCTTATTGTTAAGTGGCTCCCTTGTACCTCACTTGGGGTCATTCCATTAGAAAGGCCTCTGAGTTGATTTTGGCAGCCTCCATATTAAAGACCAAATTGTTGGAAGTTTTGAGCAGTTGAGTGTATTATCAGAGAACTCTGTGCCCTCTGTGAGTCTACAATGTTGACCAAAATACGGTTTTCCTTTTCTTTGAGAGAGGTCCAAGTGCTGGGAATTTCAGTATAAAGTTTGTAACATATAAGTTACAGAATGACTTTCTTTTAAAGGCTGGGGGGCAATGAAGCCTAGGAGGCATGTGTATCTTCAGTTCAAGAAAAGAGTTAAGGATGGGGATTCATATTATAGAGCCATTGATAACACAGATGGGGACAGAAGGCATACACTTGGGTGACATCCACTAGAGGGAATGTATAGGACGATGCAAGAGCTGAGAAAGAAGTCGACATTAGGAGGAGGAAGCCGAAGGGCAGAATCACAGGAAGAAATCAGAAAGGAAATCATCAAAAATACAAGAGTACCTGAGTTAAACAAAAAGTCAACAATGTGTAAGGCTGTAGAATTTCAATAAGACAATAACGTTTTTTTAAGGCATCATTGATTTTGAAAACAATTTTCCTAGAATAATATATATGGACAAGCTGGACTCGGGGGATAGATTTTCATACTGAGCTGAGAAAGTGCCTAGAAACACAAATGTCCATCTAGGTGATAAAATGCCCAACTATTTGCCCCAATAACCTTAAGATACAGATAATTGTAAGATTTTTCTCCAGTAGATTCTAACTGAAGAAGGTATTTTGATGTTTTTCTGGTTCCTGGACTGGGAGGGTAGAAAAAGTCCATTTTGTTCTTTCATTTTCCATTTGTAGATAAGATGTGAAGGACCTTTCCAATCTCTAAACAAGCATATAGCTCATTGTCTTTTGCTTCTCTTTAGAAAATGTACAAGACAATAAACAAAAGAGAGAAGAGCAGATACTTTAATCAGGTGCTTTGTTTTTAGGATATACAAGTTTATGGTTAGTGCATAAATCCTTTCCATCTTCCCTATAGTCCCCTAACTAGACTCTGCTTTGTATTATCATGCAGGTTTCTTATGCCCTCTAAATTTACATTTTACAGATGCTTGGATTTATAGTAGCTCTTCCTTTTGACAGGTTACTATAAGATGTGATATGTCAGCTATTGATTTTATGAGGACATATGTTTATCTGGTTAATTTTCTCCAAAAGATAATGCATAATCTCAGAGTGAGGTCAAGGTCACTAAAATTTTCACCTGCTTTGAAGATCAAGCCATTTCTATCTTCAGAGATTAAATGTAAAGAGATGTAAAAAGAAAACACTCAGAACTTTGCTGCTTATGAGACAAGCCACAATGGAGATATAAATGTGTGAATTCACACTGTAGGAGGAGGGATAGAAGGAGTCCACTGGGAGAAAAAAAGAGAGTCTGAACCCAGAAGAGAAAATCAGGTTCAATCCTGAACTCGCTCATGAAACTTCACGTGGGCCTCCAGCCTGTAGTGTTGCTTTGATCCTTTGTATATTGACTGTGTTTATGTGTACCGTGCTGATAACAGCCCAGGCTTTTTAAGTTACATAGTCCAGATTATTACTTTCTACAGGGTAGTGATTAAGGGCATTGACTGGAATCACTGACTGCCTGAGTTCAAACTCCTACTCTAGAACAAATGATTAAACCCTGAAACCATCTGAGCTTTAATTTCCAAGGTGTCATATAAGTTAAATATTTCATGATGATTTGGAAAATTATATGAAATAACATATGCAAAGTGTTTAACTTTTAATATATGATAACAGATTATTATTATTGTGAATCTCAAATAGATCATCAGCTATTACGTATGTGTACGTGCATTTCTTAAAACCTTGTGATGAGCCAGCCAGGTGATGTAGTGGGTGCTACAGATAGAAATTAAGCACATCCCCTCTTCTAAGAGAATTCATCATTTAATGAGGTAGAAACACCAGCATAAGTATGTACTGTTGTGTCAGAGAGCTAGATTAGGAGCCCGAATAACATATTCCGGATTTTCAAAAAGTACATGTGACTCAGCCCAGGAGATTCAGGATGGGCTGAGGAGTGAAATGGGTGACACAGAGCCAGTGTGGTGAAGTGGGGCAGGGATTGGAGGAGGCAACCTGGGCTGAGAGAAGACTGCAACAAAAGCGTAGGAGATTGCAAACAGATAACTATTGCAATTAGCTGTTGCAAATGTGCAATCTGTAAGTCTGGGTGCAAGTCTGGGTGTGCTGCAGTTTCAATTCTCCTGTAAGCAGGACTTTCTGGTTTCTGTATAAAAGAATTTGGACTTTATTTGATATAAGACAGGCTGTCATTGGAGGGATTAAGCAGGAATGTCACATGGACAGATTGGTGTTAGTCCCCCTGAAAACCATGGGGAGAGTTAAATCAGAGTCTAAAGGGAGGTTAGAATGCAAGAGCGACAGTTGAAGTGAATGGAGCATCAGAGGTAAAGAAAGACCACAGTTTTAGAAAAGTCTGTTCTGAGAGTTTTTTCTTCACTAACACCTGTAATAAGGGCCTTTAATAAGCAATATGCCCTAACTTAATATAGTTATTACATAGTTATATTAAGTTATAAGGGGAGGAATACCATGAGTGGTGTTGGGGGAAACTACTAGTAATTAGAAATTGCTCATATAACTAAGGTCTTGGAAATTATAACAGATAAACAAGCATTTTACCACCAAATTACTTTCTCAGTATATTTGAAATGCTTAGGGCTATGGTGCTAATTAACTTTGGGCCTTCCCTGGTACAGAGGCAACTTAGTTTAATTGAATCAATAGTGCTGCATATTAATTATGGTACAGACCTAAATAATTTACGGAAAACACTTACCAGTCTTTCAAAACACTGTTTATATTTTGGTCCAAGGTAGCAGGCTTAGTTTGCTTCTAAATTTAACAGATGCTGCTCATGATTCTCTCCCTCTCCTATTCCTCCCATCTGCTGTCAACAGGAGTCTGGATGGAGAGTTAAAGTCCTACCTGTGTGACAAAGATTAGGTTCAATCCCATGTAGCAAACTGAATGACAGAAAAGTTGTATTCTTTTACTGTAGATAATTCTCTAACTTTTCAAGTGAATCTATATTTAATACTTTAGATTTTACAAGTACATCTGACTCCATTTCTCAAATGAATGAATTTGGTCTAGAGGTTCCCTGAATTAAAGTCGGACACTCCAGTCATAAGGCAACCCTAATTTGGGATAAACCATGATTATCCAGATATTCTAAATTGAAGTAGCACACAGACATGATTTAATCTGAAGAGTCTGTCACTTCCACAGAAACATGGTCTTTTTAAAAAAATAACCCACATTGGCAGAGGCAGAGCCAAGATGGCAGTGTGAGTAAAGCAACAGAAATCTCCTCCCAAAACCACATATATCTATGAAAATATAACAAAGACAACCCTTCCTAGAATAAAGAACAGAGGACACAGGACAATATCCAGACCACATCCACACCTGAGAGAACCCAGCGCCTCGCGAAGGGGGTAAGATACAAGCCCCGGCCCGGCGGGAGCCGAGCGCCCCTCCCCCCAGCTCCCGGCGGGAGAAGAGCAGGCAGAGCGGGAGGGAGACGGAGCCCAGGACTGCCGAACACCCAGCCCCAGCCATCTGGGCCAGAGAGCAGACACAGTGCGTGCCCAGGGGGCCCGGGATGCTAGGGAAACAGGGCAGCAAGACAGGTGAGAAGATGCCTGAGGCCAGTGATGGAGAACAAACAAAAATAAGCGGCCATTTTTTTTTTTTTTTTTGTGAGGGCTCTCTGGAAGTCTTAAAGGGACAGGGACCCCAATACTAGTGAAACAGGGCAGCACAACAGGTGAGCGGGTGACTGAGGAAAAAGAAAAGCGAGTGGTCTTTTTTTTTTTTTTAATTATTCATATAAATTTTTGTTGTTGTTGCTGTTTAGTTTTGGCGAGTGCTTTTTGGAAGTCTTAAATGGGCAGGGCGGGACACTTAGTCCAGAGGTAGGGAATCCGGGGATCTCTGGGCACCCTAACCCCTGGGCTGCAGGGAGCGGGGAGGCGCCTTACGGAGATAAATAGCCTCCCAGCCGCTCCTGCTCCAACGCGACTCCACCACTTTGGAGTAGCTGCCCGAGCCAGGCCACGCCCACAGCAACAGCGGAGATTAACTCCATAGCAACCGGGCAGGAAGCAGAAACCCTGTCTGCGCGCAGCTGCGCAGCACAAGCCACTAGAGGTCGCTGTTCTCCCAGGAGAGGAAGGCCACAAACCAACAAGAAGGGAAGTTCTTCCAGCCGTCACTCGTCCCAGCTCTGCAAACTATTCCTATCACCATGAAAAGGCAAAACTACAGGCAGACAAAGATCACAGAATCAACACCTGAGAAGGAGATAGACCTAACCAGTCTTCCTGAAAAAGAATTACAAATAAAAATCATGAACATGCTGACGGAGATGCAGAGAAAAATGCAAGAGCAATGGGATGAAGACCGGAGGGAGATCACAGATGCCAGGAAAGATATTACAGAAGTGAGACAAACCCTGGAAGGATTTATAAGCAGAATGGATAAGATGCAAGAAGCCACTGAAGGAATAGAAACCAGAGAACAGGAACGCATAGAAGCTGACATAGAGAGAGATAAAAGGATCTCCAGGAATGAAACAATATTAAGAGAACTGTGTGACGAATCCAAAAGGAACAATGTCCATATTATAAGGGTACCAGAAGAAGAAGAGAGAGGAAAAGGGATAGAAAGTGTCTTTGAAGAAATAATTGCTGAAAACTTCCCCAAACTGGGGGAGGAAATAATCGAACAGACCACGGAAATACACAGAACCCCCAACAGAAAAGATCCAAGGAGGAGAACACCAAAACACGTAATAATTAAAATGGCAAAGATCAAGGACAAGGAAAGAGTTATAAAGGCAGCTAGAGACAAAAAGGTCACCTATAAAGGAAAACCCATCATGCTATCGTCAGACTTCTCGACAGAAACCGTACAGGCCAGAAGAGAATGGCATAATATATTTAATGCAATGAAACAGAAGGGCCTTGAACCAAGGATACTGTATCCAGCACGACTATCATTTAAATATGATGGAGGGATTAAACAATTCCCAGACAAACAAAAGCTGAGGGAATTTGCTTCCCACAAACCACCTCTACAGGGCATCTTACAGGGACAACTCTAGATGGGAACACTCCTAAAAAGAGCACAGAACAAAACAACAAACATATAAAGAATGGAAGAGGAGGAATAAGAAGGGAGAGAAGAAAAGAAGCTCCAGACAGTGTATATAACAGCTCAATAAGAGAGCTAAATTAGGTAGTAAGATACTAAAGAGGCTAACCTTGAACCTTTGGTAACCACGAATTTAAAGCCTGCAATGGCAATAAGTACATATCTCTCAATAGTCACCCTAAATGTAAATGGACTGAATGCACCAATCAAAAGACACAGAGTAATAGAATGGATAAAAAAGCAAGACCCATCTATATGCTGTTTACAAGAAACTCATCTCAAACCCAAAGACATGCACAGACTAAAAGTCAAGTGATGGAAAAACATATTTCAAGCAAAAAACAGTGAGAAGAAAGCAGGGGTTTCAGTACTAATATCAGACTAAATAGACTTCAAAACAAAGAAAGTAACAAGAAATAAAGAAGGACACTACATAATTTTAAAGGGCTCAGTCCAACAAGAGGATATAACCATTCGAAATATATATACACCCAACACAGGAGCACCAGCATATGTGAAACAAATACTAACAGAACTAAAGGGGGAAATAGACTGCAATGCATTCATTGTAGGAGACTTCAACACACCACTCACCCCAAAGGATAGATCCACCGGGCAGAAAATAAGTAAGGACAAGGAGGCACTGAACAACACAGTAGAACAGATGGAATTAATAGACATGTATAGAATTCTACATCCAAAGGCAACAGGATATACTCCTCAAGTGCACATGGAACATTCTCCAGAATAGACCACATACTAGCCCACAAAAAGAGCCTCAGTAAATTCCAAAATATTGAAATTGTAGTAACCAATTTTTCAGACCACAAAGGTATAAAACTAGAAATAAATTCTACAAAGAAAAAAAAAGGCTCACAAACACATGGAGGCTTAACAACATGGTCCTAAATAATCAATGGATCCATGAACAAATTAAAATAGAGATCAAGGAATATATATAAACAAATGACAACAACAACAACAACACAAATTCCCAACTTCTGTGGGATGCAGCAAAAGCAGTCTTAAGAGGAAAGTATATAGCAATCCAGGCACACCTGAAGAAGGAAGAACAATTCCAAATGAAAAGTTTAACATCACAATTATCGAAACTGGAAAAAGAAGAACAAATGAGGCCTAAAGTCAGCAGAAGGAGGGACATAATAAAGATCAGAGAAGAAATAAACAAAATTGAGAAGAATAAATCAATAGCAAAAATCAATGAAAACAAGAGCTGGTTCTTCGAGAAAATAAACAAAATAGATAAGCCTCTAGGCAAACTTATTAAAAGAAAAAGAGATTCAACATAAATCAACAGAATCAGAAATGAGAACGGAAAAATCACGACAGGCTCCACAGAAATGCAAAGAATTATTAAAGACTACTATGAAAATCTATATGCCAACAAGCTGGAAAACCTAGAAGAAATGGACAACTTCCTAGAAAAATAAAACCTTCCAAGACTGACCAAGGAAGAACACAAAATCTAAACAAACCAATTACCAGCAAAGAAAATGAAACAGTAATCAAAAAACTACCCAAGAACAAAACCCCTGGGCTGGATGGATTTACCTAGGAATTTTCTCAGACACACAGAGAAGACAAAATACCCATTCTCCTTAAACTTTTCCACAAAATAGAAGAGGAGGGAATACTCCCAAACTCATTCTATGAAGCCAACATCACTCTAATACCAAAACCAGGCAAAGACCCCACCAAAAAAGAATATTACAGACCTGTATCCCTGATGAATATAGATGCAACAGCACTCAATAAAATATTAGCAAACCTAATTCAAAAGTATATCAAAAGGATCATACACCATGACCAAGTAGGATTCATCCCAGGGATGCAAGGATGGTACAACATTCGAAATCCATCAACATCAACCACCACATCAACAAAAAGAAACACAAAAATGAGATGATCATCTCCATAGATGCTGCAAAAGCATTTGACAAAATTCAACATCCATTCATGATAAAAACTCTCAGCAAAATGGGAATAGAGGGCAAGTACCTCAACAAAATAAAGGCCATATATGATAAACCCACAGCCAACATCATACTGAACAGCGAGAGGCTGAAACCTTTCCCCTGAGATCGGGAAGAAGACAGGGATGCCCACTCTCCCCACTGTTATTTAACATAGTACTGGAGGTCCTAGCTACGGCAATCGGACAAAACAAAGAAATACAAGGAATCCAGACTGGTAAAGAAGAAGTTAAACTGTCACTATTTGCCGATGACATGATATTATATATAAAAAACCCTAAAGACTCCACCCCAAAACTACTAGAACTGATATCAGAATACAGCAAAGTTGCAGGATACAAAATTAACACACAGAATTCTGTAGCTTTCCTATACACTAACAATGAACCAATAGAAAGAGAAATGAGGAAAACAATTCCATTCACAATTTCATCCAAAAGAATACAATACCTAGGAATAAACCTAACCAAAGAGGTGAAAGACCTTTACCCTGAAAACTACAAATTACTCTTAAGAGAAATTAAAGGGGACAATAACAAATGGAAACTCATCACATGTTCATGGCTAGGAAGAATTAATATCATCAAAATGGCCATCCTGCCCAAAGCAATATACAGATTTGATGCAATCCCTATCAAATTACCAGCAACATTTCTCAATGAACTGGAACAAATAATTCAAAAATTCATATGGAAACACCAAAGACCCCGAATAGCCAAAGCAATCCTGAGAAAGAAGAATAAAGTGGGGGTGATCTCACTCCCCAACTTCAAGCTCTAATACGAAGCCATAGTAATCAAGACAATTTGGTACTGGCACAAGAACAGAGCCACAGACCAGTGGAACAGATTAGAGACTCCAGACATTAACCCAAACATATATGGTCAATTAATATTTGATAAAGAGCCATGGACATACAATGGGGAAATGACAGTCTCTTCAACAGATGGTGCTGACAAAACTGGACAGCTACATGTAGGAGAATGAAACTGGACCATTGTCTAACCCCATACACAAAAGTAAAATCAAAATGGTTCAAAGACCTGAATGTAAGTCATGAAATCATAAAACTCTTAGAAAAAAACATAGGCAAAAACCTATTAGACATAAACATGAGTGACCTCTTCTTGAACATATCTCCCCGGACAAGGAAAACAACAGCAAAAATGAACAAGTGGTACTATATTTAGCTGAAAAGCTTCTGTACAGCAAAAGACACCATTAGTAGAACAAAAAGGTACCCTACAGTATGGGAGAATATATTTGAAAATGACAGATCTGATAAAGGCTTGACATCCAAAATATATAAAGAGCTCACACACCTCAACAAACAAAAAACAAATAATCCAATTAAAAATGGGCAGAGGAACTGAACAGACAGTTCTCCAAAAAAAGAAATACAGATGGCCAACAGACACATGAAAAGATGTTCCACATCGCTAATTATCAGAGAAATGCAAATTAAAACTACAATGAGATACCACCTCACACCAGTAAGGATGGCTGCCATCCAAAAGACAAACAACAACAAAAGTTGGCAAGGCTGTGGAGAAAGGGGAATCCTTCTACACTGCTGGTGGGAAAGTAAATTAGTTCAACCATTGTGGAAAGCAGTATGGAGTTTCCTCAAAATGCTCAAAATAAACTTACTATTTGACCCAGGAATTCCACTCCTAGGAATTTACCCTAAGAATGCAGCACTCAAGTTTGAAAAAGACAGGTGCACCCTTATGTTTATCGCAGCACTATTTATAATAGCCAAGAATTGGAAACAACCTAAGTGTCCATCAGTAGATGATTGGATAAAGAAGATGTGGTACATATACACAATGGAATATTACTCAACTATAAGAAGAAAACAATCCTACCATTTGCAACAACATGGATGGAGCTAGAGGGTATTATGTTCAGTGAAATAAGCCAAGCGGAGAAAGAGAAATACCAAATGATTTCACTCATCTGTGTAGTATAAGAACAAAGGAAAAACTGAAGGAACAAAACAGCAGCAGAATCACAGAACCCAAGAGTGGACTAACAGGTACCAAAGGAAAAGGGACTGGAGAGGATGGGTGGGTAGGGAGGGATAATGGGGGGAAGAAGAAAGGGCGTATTATGATTAGCATGCATAAGGGGGGGTGGGAGAAAGGGGAGGTCTGTACAGCACAGAGAAGACAAGTAGTGATTCTACAGCATTCTGCTATGCTGATGGACAGTGACTATAAAGGAGTTTATAGGGGGGACCTGGTGTAGGGGAGAGCCTAGTAAACATAATATTCTTCATGTAATTGTAGATTAATGATAAAAAAAAAAAAGCAATTCCTAAGTGGTGACCTCCTATAAGTTCTTCACAATGGTATAAAGAGCATATCAAAGTGTAGGCAGAGGGTCTGTTTGTGTTTATACAGCAGATCAAAGCCTAATTTGGCTACCCAGAAAACGAACTAAGATACGATATGAAGAAGAAGTCCCAACATCAACATACTCTGAAAGAGTCATTCCAGAAGATGATCATCAAAAAACATCAACAAAATCCTGGCGCTGTTGCATTGTAGCTGCATTCATCCCACTGGTTCCTGTAATTGCCATTGGAATGAAGAAGGAGATATCTAAGCTGGCCTGTGCATACAGTAAAATAACAAATTTGACTGGATCTATACTGTTGGAACTCAACCAAGAATTAGGAGAAGTGCAAGTTGCAGTGCTCCAAAATCTTGAGAACTACAGACTAAAAGAACATATGGGATGTGAACAGTACCCAGGAATGTGTTGTTTAAAATTGTCTGATTTTTTTCAAACTATTCAAATTCAGTTAAACAATATCCATCATATCACAGATAATTTTTCACAAATGCTTAGGGTGCCTAACTGGTTTTCTTGGTTTCACTGGAGATGGCTGGTAATTATAGATCTGCTTTGGTTATATAGCTGTATTTCTATTATGTTAATGTGGATGTGCAATTTAATTAGTAGTTTAAAACCTATACATGCTTAAGTTACTCTACAAGAAGATATGTCAAAGAAATAACCAATCTTCCCATGTTTTCTTCTGTCTGCTACTTCTGTAGAAATTGCGCACCCCCCTGTTTTGAGAGAAATGATCTGCATCCATGGATGTTTTGTTGCCCTTGTCTAGCTTGGAATAACACATAGTCTACAGGCACACACCTGATCATCTACATTTGCTTTCTTACAGCACTAAACTATGTTTTCTACCTTTATCTTGCATCTACCTACCATTTCAGCATTTTATTAAAAAATAATAATAATAATAGTAATAGTAATAAGGGAGAAATGTGGGATTCACATATAAATCAAGTAAAAAAAATCAAACAAATATTCATATTTGACCTGATTGTTTATAGTTCATAATGCATGATCAAAACCGAAAGTTTCTATGATGACTGCCCTTGTACTGTTCACCATGTAAGAACTTATTCACTATGTAGGAATTTGTTCACCATGTAAGAACTTGTTCGTGGTGCTTCAGAAGATCGGAAACTGATGAGAATTAGGCTTGGCGTGGATTAATGATTGTGCATCGAGTCCCCTGTACAAAATTTTATTGTTGTTAACTGTTAACAACCATTTGATCAATAAATATGAGAGATGCCCTCTCAAAAAACAATAATAATAAAATAAAAAATAATAAATAAATAAATAAAAATAACCCACATTTCCTGTGCTTTGAAATGAACAAATGGAGCCATCTATTTCAAAGGAACAAGAAACCCATGTGGTATAGAACTCCTTCTCAAGGCATCTAATTTATTAATTGTTAATTTTCAGTCAAAAAAACCTACTGAATTCTAAACTCTCTTACGTGCAAAGTGGAGGGGGGATAATTTTATATCTCAGTTTTATTATTAATGAGAGACAAAAAATAAATAAATAAGGCACTATGATAATGCATAAAGAAGCAAGAAAGTATTTGGTACAAATACTGTAAAATTCGGAAGGGAAGACATTTGTTTTGATTGGGCTAGCTAAGAAAAAAATCTGTTAGCCCATCTCCAGGAAATATAATATAGAAACTTTCTAACATCTACCTATGATAAATTTCTGGGGTCTATGAACCTAATGACCAGTATTGAACCATAATTAGTTAAGATGTGAAAATAGGTCTTAATCATTGTAGTCATGACATGTCATAAAAATAAGACAGAAAGTAACCTCAGATCTTGGAATTACCCCAATTTTTACTATATTATACTCCTATGCATTATAGTATGGATGAAGCTATAAGGATATTTGGATAGGTGACTAGGTTCTTTAAAGGTAATTGGCTCCTACCCTTGTAATGATAATCAGATTACAGAAAAGGGAGAAATGATTTCTGCATGGGCTGAGGTCTTGGGGTCAAAGTCATAATCTAAATGCCAGTTTTTATCACCATACTATTCGATCAGCAGAATTATTGAATGTGAGCTGAGAAGGGGTTCTTTGATATCCTTCCTTGTCTTACGTAGTCAGACCTTGCTGAATTGCCTGCCTTATTACCACCTTCTAATAACAGAGTAAGTGAACATCAGACCTCATAAAGGAAGCATGCTGCCTACATGGTTTTAGATGAAATGAGTCCTTTCCTAAGAGCTCCGGGCTGCGGCTGCTTCTCTGCTGAACACTCATTCAGAAGCAAACAGTCAGGCTATACTGATAGGCTATCCTGCTTATAATATTTCATTTAATTGCTCAGCAGATAGAAGCCAGTTTTATTCTCTACATCTTCCAACTACAGTGGTACAAAGAGAGAATTATAATAATACCCAACATAATAGTTACCCAATGACAGATCCTGCCATGTAAAAAATATTTAGTAACTGCATTATGATTATGTTAGTGAGGTAAGGCATTATACTGCTGGAAGCAATTACAGTTTGCAGTACATGAGAGTGATGACTTTAAATGAGCAGAATAATCGGAAGACCTGAAGTGCAGGACTGTGTGAGGTGGCAGTGTTTGTTTCTCAGGGAAGGCTGAAAGCAGGAGTTTAGCTTAACATGTAAAACAAAAGAGCATTTTTCTATATGGAGAGTACTTTGACTTTTCAATGACATGGAGCACTATTAAAAAGGAAGATAAAATAAAAATTGGTTTCAAGTGGGGGGATGTAGAATGAGTTTCTTTTTAGAAAAATGCTCAAATAATAAATAAAAAGGAATCATTAAAATTTAAAGACCAACAGCTATATTAACAATGGCGCTCTCCTCACAAAGACCGTGTTTCATATTCCAGCAGGGTTTAGAAGTAGTATTTCATAAAAGGAATTTCAGGCATTGTTCTCTGATTCTCTGTGGCCTGATGAATGAGCAGGGTGGAAACCGAGGGCAGTGTTGATGCAAGAACGTTAAGCATAGCCATCCCTTCCCCTCCCCAGTAACAAAAATATCCCCAAACAAAGGAAGGCCACCTGCTGTGAAAGCTTGCTGAGGAAACTGCTTTTGTTGAAAATGTCTGATAACATCTTTAGGTAGAAATTATTATTACCTTATCCAATCCCCAGAAAGCCAATAGCAACTCACACTTCTAGTAGAATTCACTGCTGACTTGCCCTGCACTCCGACCTTCTTGATCTGCCCCCTATCCACCAAACACCGGAGCCCTCGTAGCTTCCCATGTCTCTCAAGGCCTTTGGCACACGGAGCCACATTCACTGGGCCTCCCCCACACGCAGGCCTCCCCTTCACCCAAGCTCAATCTTCCTCTCGTGGCTCTGGTTCTCAAACAGGGGTGCTTCTTTGACAGGGCATTTCTTCGTGATCTTTGAATTTTACTCCAGGAATTAGGTGATTTTATATGCCAAAAAGAACAGACACAAATTATGGATAACAGTAAAAGCTTTATTAAGTTTAAAATAAAACAAGCAATTCCCAGGAAAATTTCCTCTTAAAGCTACATATCCAAAGTTAAAAGGAACAGATGTGCTACCCTAAACCTCCAGGAGGGACTGGGTTGGAAGCTCTATGCTACGAAGTCTGTCTTGACTTCCTTGAGCTAATTTACTCATTTGCTCTTGTGGACTCACTTAGTACATCATATGTACATTAGTAAACTTATCTTGGATATTGCAACTTTTTTTCAGTATTTTTGCCTCTTTGACTGTGACTTCTTTTCTGTAGGAACAGTGTTTTTGCCCTGGATCCTGAGAATAAAATGATAAACTTTAAAGGCAAAATTTGCCACTTAATGAAAAGAATAAATTAGAAGATCTAGGTCCTTATACTTACAATGCCACCAATAGGTGTTGTTTTGAGCCATAATTCTATATTCACATATAGAACTCTAATAAGCATGTTCTATTGTAAAAGCACATGTAACTGAGTGAGGGGGAAGAAAGTAGATGTGTTGTTGTGTATAAAGTAGAAGGATCTCACTAGAGGAGAGTGGACAGTGTGTGAGCTTTCTTCTAAAATTGCATTATACATAGTTGAAAGCATTCTAGGTCCATAGTTGTCTTTGCATATAATTTGTGGTAAAGCCCTAATCCTTTTAACCTAAGAAGAGAAAAGGCACAGAGATCATTATCTCTGCCTGAGATCATAACTCCTTGGAGGTCTCCTATCACCCCCATGTCTCTTTACCTTTTTACTTGTTATTACTTCATATATTATACACACACACACACACACACACATATATATGTGTGTGTGTGTGTGTATATATATATATATATATATATATATATATATAGAGAGAGAGAGAGAGAGAGAGAGAGAGAGAGAGAGTATTCCTATGCTATTGATATACTGGAATTATTTATTAAATAACTTGCTCTTTCTTCCAAAGCATAATTGTTTCATTTATTTTGTTGTGCAAATTAGAGTCAGTGGATCTGAAATTTTATTTTGACATTAGCTAAATAATTTCGTGATTTAGGGCAAGGGTCTTTATCTATCTGAATTATGTTTTTCACATTTATATAGTAAGTGAAGCTGCAGTAAACTTCAAATCAAGTAGTATTAACACAAATTACTAAATTCTGAACCTAAAATATAGGGAAAAATGCATGTTAGTACAGTAGAAACATAGGAACATTCACAGAAACTAAGAACAATAACTCTGGACGCTTCATGTTTTAAAATCCTGTTCCATCTCTTACCAGCTGTGTGCCCATGGGCAATATGCCTAAATTCTCTTGCCTTAAGTTCCCCTTCTATAAGGTATATATCTGTTGTAACATAATGGATGACATTTTTGAAAATATTAAGCAAAATAGTATATGCCAGTACCTGGCATACTGTAAACCTCTAATAATTGCAACTTATTAGTATTGTTACAGTCAAAATGATTTCACAGATCAGCAATGTTATTAGACTAATGGGCATAGACAATTGGAATAGAGTAAAAGAATTTTGCAACTTCAGGCTCCAGATTAACCAAAATTATACTTCCACTACACCGCAAATGTAAATCCTCTGTCTCAGAACTGTTTGCAAAACTACTACATTATCACCTTAGACTCTCCTCTCCTGAACTATTCTCTTATTAGGCACCCTGTGAGAATAAATGAGCTGTGTCTGATGAAGATTCAGGACAGTGGAGGAGGCAATCATCACTGGAAATTCAATGGTTATTTAAATTTCACATATTTCAATAACCTAAATAGTGCCTTTAAACTTACAAATAAAATCTAATGCTCTTCATTGTTCCACGTCACAAGTGTTTATGGAAAGCTTTCATAGTGTTAGGCATTGTGAAGGTGTTGGGATGTATTATCTCTGGTCATTGCCGGTAAAGCAAAGAGCATATTTAATGATGTGGACTTTGGACAAAGCACAGTTGATTTGGGAATTTCAAAGAGATCACCATGGTGGTGTGTGAGTGTGGGGGAATTGAGAAACCAGAGCCAGGAAAGACAGTGAGGATCCAGAAGATGAAGATCTTTGTATGATATAATGAAGAGTTTTGACTTCATTTTGTAGATAACTAGTCCCTTTATGAGACCATTCCAATTGTCTATGGTCATTCTCTATTCCAATATCCCTGCTGATTTGTAAAATTACCTTGACTGTAGCAGTACTAACCAGTTGCAATTATTAGAGGCTTATAGTATGCCAGGAACTGGAATATGCTATCTCATTTAATATTTTCAAAAATGTCCACCCATTGGGTTCCAGTGGATGCACACTCTGTATCTGAGCTTGCATATTTGAATTATGATAAAATTTAAGATCAACAACACTTTTATTAGACTTGCTCTTCTATTCATTCATCTAAACACTTAGCCCATTGGACTCAAGGAAACTCATATTTCTAATGATCATTTTTTTAGGGAGCTGATTTAAACTTCTGTATCCACCTGTCTGAAGTCCTGGCAGGATACTGAGTATTTTTGAGATGCTTCTCTTCTAGAAAAGTTTTTTTTGCTTTGTTTTGTTTTCCCTCCTCACCACAAGTATCATATGTCTGTTTTCTTTGTGCTTTTCCTGAGCAAGAACAAATGTGTTTTTTTTGAAGTTGCTTCTGAAGCCCTGCTAATGAACTGCAATAATCTTAATCTGGCCAATAGGCAAGGTTGAGAAGTGAATACTCCTAGCTTCAAATACTGTGTTTTAGGATTCCTGTTGTCTTAATTACTTTGAGCGTCTGAATTTTCTTGTATGTTATGTACATGTGGGTACTGAATTAAGATACCTATCAAGTGGCAATGTTGATCCAGATGCTGGAAACTTCATGATTTGACTGCAAATGGGAAGAATGCCACTTTACAGGACAACTCCCCTGCCCCCACCTCCGTTCCTTGATATTCCATCCCACACTTGACACTGTGTTTCTATTAGAGTTGGAGCTAATTACCTTTAAAATAACCTCCTTGAAGCTATTCATTTTATCCTCCCCTCACACTTACATCTTTCTTCTGGGCTCCATCATTTGGAATACTGAGAAAACACCCACATTTTCTCTTTTTGGCCTTAGGCTCATTAACGTCCCATCTGGAGTCCAGTTGAGAAAATCTTAAGAGTAATACATTTTAAGGTTAGCCTTTTAAAGCTATCATCTGCTCCCACTGGGTACCTATAGAATATCTGCAGCACCCTTTGTATACTTGGCTAACTTGACTCATTCCAGTGGTAGACAACTCAAATATCAGTTCTTTTTGAAATGTTTTTGCTGCAATCAGGGTTGTTTATATTTCCATGTGTTCCTCTTCAGAACTCTGGTATCACCATGTGTAATACACTTTTTAGAGAAACTATCCCTTGGTTTTTGTTCTTCTCCTTCCAACAAGATTTCAAGCTTTTGTAGGCAGAACTCTCTTTCAATCACTCTGTGTATCTAAAATCTGTCAGGGCATTATTACATAAACAGCAAGTGCTGAAAACTATTTAAAGGATAATTAAAAATTGTTAATAGTTTTATGCTAAATCATAGTCTTTTCCCTAAGTCTTTTCATAAAATACAATTTTCTGTGCTTTTCAAAATAGATCAAAGAAGCCAGCATCTCTACAAGAGTAATAAATTTGATTCTTTAGATAGAAAATTTTTTATGACATTTTATTAAACTGAAATATACATAAAAGACTATCATTATAGTATAACTTTATGGGTTTTCAGTGACCACACACATATCCAAACACTTACATCTAGGAATACCCTTCATACTCTTGTCCTGCCATTACTTCACTATCAAAGCTAAGTATTAGCATCATCCCTAACAACACGGATTTATACAAAATGGAATCACAACTAATGCACTCTTGGTTCTGACTCATTTGGCTCAATATTAAGCTTGTGAGATTCATCCACTGTGGTGCGTGCAGATTTGATGTTTTAAGCATGTGACCTGGTCATAATACCAAGTCCCTGTCTTCATGTAGAGGTCAGTAGACATTTACAGATCTAGAGTTCATACACCTCTCTGAGCAAAATAAAATATATATATATACATTCAATATATATATAAGTATATGCAAATATAAACATATGTATGAAACAATTCAAGGATAGCCTGAATGAATAATTCTTATAAATCTCCCTTTCATTCATTTATAAAATAATCTGAGGCCTCATTTTTCTTGCTCTATTTCATTTCTCTAGGAGAATTAGCTTTCAGGAACCACAAAGGGGTATCGTAGGGTGTGTGGACTAGAAGAGCAGGATTTCTGTCCTGAGGCAAATGAAGTAGACAAACACAGTACACTGTACGTATGAGGTTTCAGGAAAGAAGAAGTGAAAAGGCACGCTCGTTTGACTTTCAGGAATGTTGCAATGCACTTAAGATTAAGGTCAAAAGGCATTCATGCCGGATATCCCTCCCCATTCCTGTGTAGCAGAATTAGGAAAGAACAGATAATGCATTCATTAGGGCAAAAGTTAAGACAAGGATAAATAAACTTGGAGAACAGTCACATAGGGAGCAAAATAATACTGGCTATTTTATTCTGAAAGTGAAACAAGTTGTAGTTATGGTTAAATAATAAAATACACTGGTATTATAAGAAAAATGACACCAGAAGGACACTGCTTACTACTCAAACTCCTAATCATTATAAATTGATTCCAATGCATATTTCAATAGTTTTGTATTTAGACATTGTTACTATGTAACAGAATATGTGTTCTTACATTAGTAATTAGAAGAGTGAATAGATCTCTTTTCTTAGCTTTCATAAACAATGGCCAAAATATAGATTTGGGATTTTTTTCCCAGACCTTTCAGGAATAAAACAAATACATGTAATTTCTCTCTCTCTCACGGTTTAACTATATCACATTAGAAAAATTTCTTGAAGATAGCCTTAAATTACACATTTCAAAGAGTCAAAATGACATAGTCATATTATTTCCAGAGTTATTGGTAGTTGTAATGGTTACTAATTATTAAAACATAATTTGAAAGTTAAACATATATCTAAATATAAATATATAGATTGATTTATAACATCTGTACCAGGCACCGTGCCAAGCAGTTTTTATGTAGTATGTCTTCTATTTTTCACAACCACACCATGAAAGTAGTAGTATTATCTCTGTTTTAAAGTCTTAGGTTAAGTCATATACCTTCAAGGTTATGTAACCTCTCACCCAGGGCCAACTGATGCTGAAACCTGTGCCTGTAAACAGGCTGCTATATTATCTCTGTTACTGTGAGTCCCAGATGTATGTCTATCTCTCAAATATATAACATTTAATACTTTCCATCCCACATTTATAGAAGCAGAAGCTGAGATTCAGAGTGTCTGTAGATACAGTATTCAAGATTACATAGGTAGGAAATGACTGATCCGTAATTTGCACTTATGATTTATTTCTTCTTTTACTATATACCACAACTGAAATGCAACACAGATGATCTCTCCATTTTTATAGACTTCAAATTAATGTCTTTAAAATTACCTCAATTACTTCACTTTTTTCTAGAAATGACCACGCCAAACACCAAAGTCAAGCCCATGGTAAAATGATTGAGATCAATATTTCATGATGGTGATAAGTGTGCTGTTATAGTTTCATAGACTTGAAAAGGATTTTTTAAATAACTGATATCAGAAATCCATGTATTCCAAAAAAAGAAACAGGTTCAGAAAGTTGTGACTTCAGTAGAGCATCCTCTAGCTAAGGGTTGTGGCACCAGGTCCAGTTCCTCCAGGGACCTTCAGTGTAATGGTTATTCAACTCTGGCTATCAAAGGCAACTTTATGAATCTGTTGTTTCCTGTTATAACTCAGGAAAACTGGAATAAGCCACCCAAAGAATCTGAATAGGAGAAACTTGTTTAGCCTGGTCAATATATCTCAATGGAGTTTTACTGCTCAGAATCATAGGTTGAGTTCTAACAGACAGGGGTATGAATCAAAATTCTGTGGTTTGAGACAATGACAATATTTCTGATTGCCACTTGTCAGATTTGTAAAATATGGATAAAAATGTTTATCTAATATCATACTTCTTCTTTTCAGCTTAAATAGTACATACTTTTCAGAGTAGCAATGCTTTATGCATATGTGTATACACATATATATAAAATATTTATATATTAGTTAGGTAATGTATCACATTAAATATACCCTCGTAACAGCAGTAAGAATGATGATACTTATTTTATAATGATACATTGTATATTATAGTAAGTGAATATATATGTTACATGTATATATGTAATAGTTACATGATTTTGAAAGAAAAATGAGTCCCACACTGCAAATTTAAAATCCCATATTCTTCCTTTAAAGAGCTGCATAATATGCTACCTGATTTCACTCATAGCATTCTTCTCCATTAAGCAAAATTCCTGTACCCTGGACTCTAAGAGCCATGCACAGTCCCCTGCTGCTGCCTGGCATTTTTCTATCTGTATCTATTCCTGCCATCTGAAATCTCTCAGAACATCTTCTCCTAATTCTTTATTACATATTCATAAGAATAAATATTTTATTTGCTATTTAAGGGCCCAGGAAAAATTCTACCTATTTCTGAGTTCTTTCCTTATCCCTCAACAAGTATATTTGCTTCTTCTAAATTACCTAATGGCTTTATACTCCCTTAGTTTCTTGCGACACAGTAATTTGTGTCTCTGATATCTTATAAATAAGCTCTTTAAAAATAGGTACCAAGCCATGTCTTTATGTAGAAAAGTAGTCCCTTACAAATGAGGGGCTGAGCTCCCTCCTACTGAGTGAATTTAAGTGCTTTTTCACAATATTACAGTGGGAATACAGCTGAACATGACCTCAACATGGATTTAGGGAAAATCCTAGCTTACTGTCAATTTTAATTTGGGAGTCAGTATGCTTCAAAATGTGATCCACTGTATTAAAGATGAAAATAGAAATTCTGAGTTTTAATATTTAAGCTGTTATATTACTATGAAAGAAGCATTATTGGCACATGCATATTTGTTCAGTTAAAATTTGTTGATTTAGAGAGGGAAGAGCCAAAATGGCGGTGTGAGTAGGACAGTGGGAATCTCCTCCCAAAAACATATATATTTTTGAAAATACAACAAATACAACTAATCCTAAAAGACAGACCAGAAGACACAGGACAACAGCCAGACTACATCCACACGTGCAGAAGCCCAGCGCCTGGTGAAAGGGGTAAGATACAACACACAGCCCGGCGGGACCCAAGCACACGTCCCCCCAGCTCCCGGAGGCGGGAGGGAGAGGGAGCCCAGGACTGCTAAACACCCAGCCCCAGCCACCCGCACCAGAGCGCAGACACAGTGCATGTGTGGACGGCTGGAAACTAGGGAAATAGGGCAGCAAGACCTCTGAGCGGGTTCTGAAGCTGATGCCCCTGTGACAAAGAAAACCGAGTGCTTTTTGAAAGTCTTAAAGGGACAGGGACTAAACAGTTAGATGGAAACAACACAGGTCACAGCTCAGTGGCTGGAAATTACAGGGAAAACCGGGTGCACTAACCCCCTGGGCAACAGCTCTGAGACCCCTCACGGAGGTAAACAGCCAACCAGACCCCCCCACCCGTCCATTACCCCTCCGGGCACTGTGAAAGCAGAGAAACAGCCTAAGGCAAACCACGTGCACAGAAAGGGAGATACCTCCACTCTGGCAGGGCAAGACACAAAGACCCAGCCTATACGCAATTACCCAACAAAAGCCACGAGGGGTCACAGTTGTCCCAGTAAAGAAAGGCCAGTAGCAAGTGAAAAGTTTGGCCCTCCCAGCTGACAGTCAATAGCACCTGTCAACATGAAAAGGCAAAAAAATATGATCCAGACAAGACTAACCCAGACAGCTTCGGCATCTGCTAAATCTTCCCCTGAGAAGGAATCTGGGAAGATAGATTTAGCCAGTATTCCTGAAAAAGAATTCAAAACAAAAGTCATAACCATGCTGATGGACATGCTGAAGGAGAATACAGAAATAAAACGAGCTCTGGAAGGACTTCAAAACAGAATGGACGAGATGCAAGAGACTATTAATGGACTAGAAAGCAGAGAACAGGAATGCAGAGAAGCTGATGCAGAGAGAGATAAAAGGATCTCCTGGAATGAAAGAATTCTAAGAGAGCTGAGTGACCAATCAAAATGGAACAATATCCGCATTATAGGGGCACCAGAAGAAGAAGACAGAGAAAAAAGGGATAGAAAGTGTCTTTGAAGAAAGAATTGCTGAAAACTTCCCCAAACTAGGGGAGGAAATGGCCTCTCAGACCACAGAGGTACACAGAACTCCCATGACAAGGGATCCAAGGAGGGCAACACCAAGACACATAATAATTAAAATGGCAAAGATCAAAGACGAGGACAAAGTACTAAAGGCAGCCAGAGAGAAAAAAAAGGTCACCTACCAAGGAAAAATCATCAGGCTATCATCAGACTTCTCAACAGAAACCCTACAGGCCAGAAGAGAATGGCATGATATACTTAATGCAGTGAAACAGAAGGGCCTTGAACCGAGACTACTGTATCCAGCACGATTATCATTTAAATATGAAGGAGGGATTAAACAATTCCCAGACAAGCAAAAGTTGAGGGAATTTGCCTCCCACAAACCACCTTTAAAGGGCATCTTACAAGGACTGCTCTAGATGCAAGCACTCCTAAAAAGAGAACAGAAAAAAACACCCAACATATGAAGAAGGGAGGAGGAGGAATAAGAAGGGAGAGAAATAAAGAATCATCAGACCGTGTTTATAATAGCTCAACAAGTGAGTAAAGTTAGTAAGATAGGAAAGAAGCTAACTCTGAACCTTTGGTAAACACAAACTTAAAGCCTGCAATGTCAATAAGTACATACCTTTCAATAATCACCCTAAATGTAAATGGACTGAATGCACCAATCAAAAGACACAGAGTAATAGAATGGATGAAAAAGCAAGACCCATCCATATGCTGCTTACAAGAGACTCACCTCAAACCCAAACACATGCACAGAATTAAAGTCAAGGGATGAAAAAAGATATTTCATGCAAACAACACAGAGAAGAAAGCAGGTGTTGCAATTCTGGTATCAGACAAAAAAGACTTCAAAATAAAGAAAGTAACAAAAGACAAAGAAGGATATTACATAATGATAAAGGGCTCAATCCAACAAGAGGATATAACCATTATAAATATATATGCACCCAATACAGGAGCACCTACATACCTGAAACAAATATTAACAGAACTAAAGGAGGAAATAGAATGCAGTGCATTCATTCTAGGAGACTTCAACACACCACTCACTCTAAAGGACAGATCCACCAGACAGAAAATAAGTAAGGACACAGAGGCACTGAACAACACACTAGAACAGATGGACCTAATAGACATCTACAGAACTCTACATCCAAAAGCAACAGGATACACATTCTTCTCAAGTGCACATGGAACATTCTCCAGAATAGATCACATACTAGCCCACAAAAAGAGCCTCAGTAAATTCCAAAAGATTGAAATCCTACCAACCAACTTTTCAGACCACAAAGGCATAAAACTAGAAATAAACTGTACAAAGAAAGCAAAAAGGCTCAAAAACACATGGAGGCTTAACAACACGCTCCTAAATAATCAATGGATCAATGACCAAATCAAAATGGAGATCCAGCAATATATGGAAACAAACGACAAAAACAACTCTAAGCCCCAACTTCTGTGGGACACAGCAAAAGCAGTCTTAAGAGGAAAATATATAGCAATCCAAGCATATTTAAAAAAGGAAGAAAAATCCCAATTGAATGGTCTAATGTCACAATTATCAAAATTGGAAAAAGAAGAACAAATGAGGCCCAAGAACAGCAGAAGGAGGGACATAATAAAGATCAGAGAAGAAATAAATAAAATTGAGAAGAATAATACAATAGCAAAAATCAATGAAACCAAGAGCTGGTTCTTTAAGAAACTAAACAAAATAGATAAGCCTCTAGCCAGACTTACTAAGAGGAAAAGAGAGTCAACACAAATCAACAGTATCAGAAATGAGAAAGGAAAAATCACGACGGACCCCACAGAAATACAAAGAATTATTAGAGAATACTATGAAAACCTATATGCTAACAAGCTGGGAAACCTAGGAGAAATGGACAACTTCCTAGAAAAATACAACCTTCCAAGACTGACCCAGAAAGAAACAGAAAATCTAAGCAAACCAGTTACCAGCAACGAAATTGAAGCGGTAATCAAAAAACTACCAAATAACAAAAACCCTGGGCCAGATGGATTTACCAAGGAATTTTATCAGACATACAGGGAAGACAAAATTCCCATTCTCCTTAAAGTTTTCCAAAAAATAGAAGAGGAGGGGATACTCCCAAACTCATTCTATGAAGCTAACATCACCCTAATACCAAAACCAGGCAAAGACCACACCCAAAAAGAAAACTACAGACCAATATCCCTGATGAACATAGATGCAAAAATACTCAACAAAATATTAGCAAACCGAATTCAAAAATAAGATCGTACACCATGACCAAGTGTGATTCATCCCAGTGATGCAAGGATGGTACAAAATTCGAAAGTCCATCAACATCATCCACCACATCAACAAAAAGAAAGACAAAAACCACATGATCAGCTCCATAGATGCTGAAAAAGCATTTGACAAAGTTCAACATCCATTCATGATAAAAACTCTCAGCAAAATGGGAATAGAGGGCAAGTACCTCAACATAATAAAGGCCATCTATGATAAACCCACAGCCAACATTATATGGAACAGCGAGAACCTGAAAGCTTTTCCTCTGAGATTGGGAACTAGACAGGGATGCCCACTCTCCCCACTGTTATTTAACATAGTACTGGATGTCCTAGCCATGGCAATCAGACAAAACAAAGAAATACAAGGAATCCAGATTGGTAAAGAAGAAGTTAAACTGTCACTATTTGCAGATGACATGATACTGTACATAAAATACCCTAAAGACTCCACCCCAAAACTACTAGAACTGATATCGGAATACAGCAAAGTTGCAGGATACAAAATCAACACACAGAAATCTGTGGCTTTCCTATACACTAACAATGAACCAACAGAAAGAGAAATCAAGAAAACAACTCCATTCACAATTGCATCAAAAAAAAATAAAATACATAGGAATAAACCTAACCAAAGAAGTGAAAGACTTATACTCTGAAAACTACAAGTCACTCTTAAAAGAAATTAACGGGGACACTAACAGATGGAAACTCATCCCATGCTCGTGGCTAGGAAGAATTAATATCATTAAAATGGTCATCCTGCCCAAAGCAATATATAGATTTGATGCAATTCCTATGAAACTACCAGCAACATTCTTCAATGAACTGGAACAAATAATTCAAAAATTCATATGGAAACAGCAAAGACCCCGAATAGCCAAAGCAATCCTGAGAAAGAAGAATAAAGTAGGGGGGATATCACTCCCCAACTTCAAGCCCTACTACAATGCCATAGTAATCAAGACAATTTGGTTCCAGCACAAGAACAGAGCCACAGACCAGTGGAACAGATTAGAGACTCCAGACATTAACCCAAACATATATGGCCCATTAATATACAATAAAGGAGCCATGGACATACAATGGGGAAATGACAGTCTCTTCAACAGATGGTGCTGGCAAAACTGGACAATTAAAAGTACAAGAATGAAACTGGACCATTTTCTAACCCCATATACAAAAGTAAACTCAAAATGGATCAAAGACCTGAAAGTAAGTCATGAAACCATTAAACTCTTGGAAGAAAACATAGGCAAAAACCTCTTAGACATAAACATGAGTGGCCTCTTCTTGAACATATCTCCCCAGGCAAGGAAAACAACAGCAAAAATGAACAAGTGGGACTATATTAAGCTGAAAAGCTTCTGTACAGCAAAAGACACCATCAATAGAACAAAAAGGAACCCTACAGTTTGGGAGAATATCTTTTAAAATGACACATCCGATAAAGGCTTGACGTCCAGAATATATAAAGAGCTCACACGCCTCAACAAACAAAAAACAAATAACCCAATTAAAAAATGGGCAAAGGAACTGAGCAGACGGTTCTCCAAAAAAGAAATACAGATGGCCAACAGACACATGAAAAGATGCTCCACATCGCTAATTATCAGAGAAATGCAAATTAAAACTACAATGAGGTATCACCTCACACCAGTAAGGATGGCTGCCATCCAAAAGACAAACAACAACAAATGTTGGCGAGGCTGTGGAGAAAGGGGAACCCTCCTACACTGCTGGTGGGAATGTAAACTTGTTCAACCATTGTGGAAAGCAGTATGGAGGTACATCAAAATGCTCAAAACAGACTTACCATTTGACCCAGGAATTGCACTCCTAGGAATTTACCCTAAGAATGCAGCAATCAAGTATGAGAAAGACCAATGTACCCCTATGTTTATCACAGCACTATTTACAATAGCCAAGAATTGGAAGCAACCTAAATGTCCATCGATAGATGAATGGATAAAGAAGAAGTGGTACATATACACAATGGAATACTACTCAGCCATAAGAAAAGGGCAAATCCTACCATTTGCAGCAACATGGATGGAGCTGGAGGGTATTATGCTCAGTGGAACAAGCCAAGGGGAGAAAGAGAAATAACAAATGATTTCACTCATCTGTGGAGTATAAGAACAAAGGAAAAACTGAAGGAACAATACAGCAGCAGAATCACAGAACTCAAGAATGGACTAACAGGTACCAAAGGGAAAGGGACTGGGGAGGATGGGTGGGTAGGGAGGGATAAGGGGGGGGAAGAAGAAGGGGGGTATTAAGATTAGCATGAATGGGGTGGTGGGAGAAAGGGGAGGGCTGTACAACACAGAGAAGACAAGTAGTGATTCTACAACATTTTGCTCTGCTGATGGACAGTGACTGTAAAGGGGTTTATAGGGAGTACCTGGTATAGGGGAGAGCCTAGTAAACATAATATTCGCCATTTAAGTGTAGTTTAATTATACCAAAAAAAAAAAAAAGCAGTTCCTGTGTGGTGACCTCCAATGAGTTCTACACAATGTTATAAAGGGCATATAAAAGTGTAGGCAAAGGGTCTGTTTGTGTTTATACAGAGGATCAAAGCCTAATTTGGCTACCCGGAAAATGAACTAAGATACGATATGAAAAAGAACGTCCAACATCAGCACTCTCTGGAACACTCATGACAGAAGATGATCATCAAAAAACCCCAGCAAAGATCCACGCACTGCTACAGCAGTAGATGCACTCATACCACCGGTTCCTGGACTTGCCATGGGAATGAGGAAGGAGATATCTAAGCTGGCCTGTGCATACAGTAAAACAACAAATTTGACTGGATCTATACTGTTGGAACTCAACCAAGAATTAGGAGAAGTGCAAATTGTAGGGCTCCAAAATCTTACAACTACAGACTATTTACTGTTAAAAGAACATATGGGATGTGAACAGTCCCCAGGAATGGGTTGTTTTAATTTGTCTGATTTCTCTCAGACTGTTCAAGTTCAGTTGGACAATATCCACCATATCATAGATAAGTTTTCACCAATGTCTAAGGTGCCTGACTGGTTTTCTTGGTTTCACTGGAGATGGCTGGTAATTACAGGTATGCTTTGGTTATGTAACTACACTCCTATTATGTTAATGTTTTTGCACAATTTAATTAGTAGTTTAAAACCTATACATGCTTTAGTTACTCTACAAGAAGATATGTCAAAGAAATAATCAATCTTCCCATGTTTTCTTCCGCCTGCTACTTCTATAGCTTTTCTTCTTCCTTCATAAATACAACCCTTAAATAGAATTCGTGCCTCATATCAAATTTACCAAGTATCATAATTCTTCCAAGTGGTAAAGATACCTCAAGACAAATGCTGGGCATAGAAGCCACAGGGCATAAATATGCAAAGAAGTAAAAAGCTAACCTTTTCAAACAATCAGGCTTCTCTCTCACTTACCAACTTTACATTTCCCTGTATGGCCCCGGAAGATGACTGGTTAGCCAGAGACGGGTAAGATTCCTCAAGGGAGGAACAACCTCAGACAGGCACAGTCACAGGGGGGCCATCAGGTGAGAAAGTGGGGATCAACAGAGGTGTGGCTTAGAACCTCACCCCCCCTGTTTTGAGAGAAACCTTCTGCATCCGTGGATGTTTTATTGCCCTTGTCTAGCTTGGATTAACACATAGTCTACAGGCACACACCTGATCATCTACATTTGCTCTCTTATAACACTAAACTATGTTTTCTACCTTTTTCTTGCATCTACCTACCACTTCAGCATTTTATTAAAAATAATAATAATAATAATAATAATAATAAAGGGAGAAATGTGGGATCCATATATAAATCAAGTATAAAAATCAAAAGAATATTCATATTTGACCTGATTGTTTATAGTTCATAATGCGTGATCAAAACCGAAAGTTTCTGTGATGACTGCCCTTGTACTGTTCACTATGTAACTTATTCATTATGTAAGAATTTGTTCTCCATGTAAGAACTTGTTTGTTATGCCTCAGAAGATTGGAGAGTGACAAAAATTAGGCTTGGGCTGGATTAATGATTGTGCATTGAGCATTGACTCCTCTATACAGAATTTTATTGTCGTTAACAACCATTTGATCAATAAATATGAGAGATGTCCTCACAAAAAAAAAAAAATACACACTTCCAATTGTAAAATAAATAAGTAACCAGGATGTAATGTATAGAATAAGGAATATAGTCAAAATATTGTAACTTGGTATGGTGATAGCTGGTAACTAGAATTATCATGTATATAAATGTTGAATCACTGTGTTGTACACCTGAATCTAATGTAATACTGTGTGTCAACTACCCTTCAATAAAAAATAATTATCTACAAAAAACAAAAATTTGTTGATTTAATGAGACAATCAATACTACAAGTGGTCGAACATGTGGGCAAGACCTGGATAACTGAAGGTGAGGAAATGGTTTCAGTATTTGGTTAAAGAGTAATGTGAGGGAAAGGACTAATATGTTGACTCATTCTACAGGTAAATTATTCAGGGTCAGGAGGTAGTTACAATGAGTGAATAGTGTAGTATTCCTCAGACTCTGTGGCTACAGGAGTTTGGTGACAGTCTGACAGAGCCTTCCAATACCCACTACAGCAGACTGTAATGGCATGCATGTCAGGGATGAGTACCTCTGTCCACTCATAAAGGATGCGTAGTAAAGGATGTTTTCTGAACCTGTGATTAGATTAAACTGCTTTGGTCATTTAGTTCATTTTCAAAGATGCTAGTGTGAAAGCAAATTTTAGAAAGTGCCTTCTAAGAAACCTTATCCTACATATTATTCCAGCTGTGGGTCAATAGTTACTGTCTTAAAAAATATTATTTCATGTTTGTGATATAATGCATTATGAGAAATACATATTTGGTCATTCATATGACCAAATATATATGTATCTCCCAGGTCTATTTGGTCTTTATCCACAGTTCCTGAAAGCACTGCAGTCTTAAAAGTGCTGTGGGTGATTTGTCACATTAATGACAGACATTTGAACACCCACCCAAGGATAGGGGCCTGAGGCTGAATCAGCCAATGGCCAATAATTTAGTCAATCAGGACTATGCAGTGAAGCCCTCACAAAACCCAGAAGAGCCCTCCCTCTCTCTGCTCTCCTCTGCTCTGCCTGCTCTGCTCAGCAGGACCCTGCCTCTTGGCAGGAGAGAGCTTCTATGCTTGGGGAACCAGAACGCTTCCATGTGCCACTGAGCCAGGCCCCAAGCTCCACGAAGACAGAAGCTCCCATATTTGGGACCTTGCCCTATGTCTCTTTTCATTTGGCTGTTAACTTGTATCCTTTATGGTATCCTTTATTAAACTGGTAAACCTAGTGTTTTCCTGAGTTCTGTGAGCTGATCTAGCAAATTAATTGAAACTAAGGAGAAGGTTCTGGGAACCTCCCATCTGTAGTTGATAGGTCAGAAGTACAAGTAACTCTGGGGCTTGTGTTCAGCAACTGGAGTTGGGGGTGGAGGGCCATCTTGTAGGTTGGAGCCCTTAACATGGGAGTCTGGTGCTGTCTCCAGGCAGATAGCATCAGAACTGAGTTGAGGTTCTCCAACACCCTGCTGGTCTTTGAGAATTGCTTGTTGTTAAGTATGTGTGGAAAGACCCCCTTTCCATACTTACACACATTGGAATCGGGTCCAGGTACATGAATTAACTTCTACTACAATTACTGCTATGTATAATATTGTTATTGTTATACATATATGTAGGGTAAAAACATACCACAGCATTTGGTGTTGGAAGAGTAGGAATCACAATGTTGCAATAAATTATATTACATATATTAAAGACTCACCGTTTTAAAGTGCATGTACATCAATACTTGCATCTGATTTTGCACATCATCCATATGTACATGACATTACAGTGCTCTTTCTCCTATACATACATATCATACTTCTTTTAGTATTTTCCTTTTAGAGGCAACACAATATTGTGGAAATGCAGCTTTGGGCTTCTCTTGATTTTCTTGCCAATGAACATAGACTCTACAACAATGACTTCTTGAGAAAATGTACATATGTGTAATCATAGGTTTTCTGTTAGGGGACAAACAAAGCAACAGAAACCAGGCATTTGACTGAACAAAGCCCACATGTAATGCTACATCTGCTGAGCAGACAGTATGTGAAAGCCTATCTTTAGGGCACCTTCCATTAAGTTACTGAGTTGTAGAAAGCACACAATGAACAGTTCTTCTGACACATTGTTCAGTTGCTTTATGACCACCAATATCTCTCTGGGTGACACCTGATCATTTGCCTATTACATAAATCAGAAACAACAGTACCATTCTAAATTAAATGCAATAAAACATGCTTGATAGATTAAGGGTTTGCTAAGGAGCATTTTTCAAATGCTGACCAAATTGGTCAGGCTATTTTTGTGCCCATTTTGCATTATACTAGAAAATGACTGGTATTTAAAGGCTGACTTCTAAATGGGCAAAACACACCATGAAAGATCCAAACCAAGCACTGATATCCTAGCATAGGTACTATATTTTGTGTTGCACTTAGACTGAAAATAGATTCCAATTAGATAAAGCATATTATTGTTCCTTCATTATCCCCAGATGCTTTTAAAATCATCATGTATATTCCCTACTTACCTCATTCAATTTTATCTAACCTTGAAAAGTCTCCCCTATTTCATTCCTAACTAATTTCTAATTGTTTTCTCTAGTTCCCCAGATTCTTGGTTCATTCCAAGTTTTCTAGCTTTACACATATACACACACACACACATACACACAAACACACATACATATCTTATTTCTCCTGTTTTCAGCATTTGCCTCACCAGAAATGTGTGTTTTCTCTCTAAATCTTAGCTGTCTCTGGAGGCTCAGTTTTAAACCTGCTTCATCCATATGGTTTTTGTCGTCTTCTGAGTGACTTCACCAGTGCAAAACTATTATCATGGTGGTATCAAACTATGCTATTCCAGAAATCCATAGTATTATTTTAGGCGTTTCTGTCTTAGACTGTTTGGGTTCAAAAATCTTAAAGTTGCCTCTCTCATTTTCTCAAACATCACACCCAATCTGTGATGAAATATTGTTGGCTCAGCCTTCAAAATACATCCTGAATTTCTTACTACCTGTGGTGAGACCAGCTTTTCACCACATCCACCCTTGCCACCCTGGTCCGAGGCTCCATCACCACTAACCTGGAGGTGTCCTCCATTTGATATTTTGGCCAAAAATTTTGTCCCCATAGATAATGTTATTCTTCTACCACTGCCTTCCTATTCTTTCAGAACAAAAGCCAGAGCACGTTCAGTGACCTAAAAGACCTATAAAACTTGCCCAGTAGTTAATTATTTTTTTACCTTATTTCCTATCAGTCACATGCTGCACGCTGCTAAAGCATCCCTGCCTGATCCTGTTTCTTGAATATAGCAATATGCCAGGTGCTCCGACTGCAAAGTCTTTACCTTGTTTGCTCTATTTGCCAGGGACACTTGTCAGCAAGGTATCTGAATGCATCACATGCCGCTTTGTCACACACCCTATGTCAGCCATGAATCTAAAAACTGTAACCCCATATAATGTCCAAAACTTTCCATGCATGTTAACTTGTATATTTTTCCATAGTACTTAAAACTCCCTAAGTACACTATTATTTTTCATATTAGCTTTATTGTTTGTTTCCCCATTAAAATAGAACAGACACAAGAGTGAGGACTGTTGTCTCTTTTGTATAATTCTGTAATCTTGGTGTGCTATATAAGGCCTCTAATGTAGGGCAAACTCTACATTTTGCTAAATTAATATGTTATCTTTCTTCATGCATATTCAAATCTCCCCAGATGTACTGAACAGTTTTTAATGTCAGTTAGTGGGTTTAATCTTCATACAGTTCCACTGCAAAGAGCACTGCGGTGCCTTAAACAGAGGGGACACTCATTAAATAATGGACGTTGTGGGTGTTTCCGGCTGTGGGAGCCATCATTCAGAAATGTAGGCTGCCTCTTTGGAAGTCTTTCCATCATGCATCATGACTTGATTTGACTGGGCAAATCAAAAGAATTGCTTTGCCAAAATACAGCACTTATGCTGATAATAAATCACAGCTGAAAAGGAATGGAGGTAAAAGGTGTTAACAAGAGGAAGACATCTTGTTTGGTGGTGAGTAATGAGGACTAGGAAAAGGCCAATTGGAAAAGAAAGATAAAAAGTTATTCCAGCTGACAGTAATTGCCAAGAATACGCTCACGCTGAGCCCCAGTTTCAAAGGCTAAAGATGAATAAAAGGATGGAAGCCGTTATCTTCCTAATGAGAATTAAATGAGAAAAAGGCTCATTTTTGCCTCCTCACTTTGACTATTAGCATTGGAGTTGGAAAAAATACTCGTGGGTTTTATAGACAGAAGTTAAGAGGAAAATAATTCTAGACATTATGAGATTTTCATATACTTTTCCTTAGTGTTTCCAATGAGAATTTTTTTGATGCAGAATTCCTTGATTTTATTTGTATATACAGTATCTGTGAAATTAAATATATTAAATGTTATATTTAATATAGGCCTGTGTTTTAATTCTTGCTCTGTCTTTAATACTTGGATGTCACTGGGAAATACAGTTAACCATCCAATATTTATATCAATACCTATAAGTTAGGAATAGAAACCTTCTCTGCCAGGGTTGTTTTAACTTTTAACATTGGTAGTTAATACACAACAATTAGCCCACAAAGGTAATTTGCTATTATTTATACAAAATCATAATGTGGTTACCAAAATTTTACATAACATCCTCCTATTCTTATATCCTACTCATCCTGCCATAAGTAGGGGGAAAACATCTAGGAAAAATGCTTAAACAAAACATGTTCTATACAAATCAAAAGAAGAATGAGTTATAATAAATTGAATGCATTTTAAATACAGTATATGTAGGCATATTTTAATACATTGACTCAATATCCACTTGCTATTTCACTCCTTTTTTAGGTCTTAAAACTCTTATTAATCATTTGTCATTTTTTCTTTTCTTTTTCCTTCTTTCTCTCTCATTCCCTCCCTCTCTCCTCTACTTCTCTCCCTTTATTTTCTTTCTCTCTCTCTCTCTCTCTCTCTCTCTCTCTCTCTCTCTCTCTCTCTCTCTCTCTCTTTCTCGCTTTCTTTCTTCTTTTTCCTTGTGCATATTTGTAGTCACTCTGTGGAAACTGAATTGGGTATACTAGAATTCCTATGAAACCATACTTTCGCATTTTTCTCATACTTAACTTTGAAGTGAAACTAATTAAGTGCAGATAAGGCATTCATTCATCCAGTCAGTAATTTACATAACTTTTCCAAATGCTAATCCTGTGGTCAGATGCAAAGTGCTAAAGATACAAAGTAAGGCTCACAATGTGACCTAAGAAGACTTCTACAGTGATAGGATGAGTGGAAGTAAAATCAATGACAACATACATGGTAAAGTGTGTTTTATAGATTAAAGCATAAGACAAGAAGAACACAATTAGAATGAGCCTCCATTTCCTATTGGATTTTGGATAAAGGGGAGAGAATTTATCCAAGAAAAGGTGGCTAGAACATATGCAAAAGGAAAAATAATGATAAGCAGTCAAATACAGTAGGAAAGTTATTCGTGATGGAGTACATTGGATCATCATTCCAATTATTCACTAGTCCTTTATAGTAGTCACAGCCATAACCTTTTATTATATAACTTTGTAGTGTTTCTCAGTAGAATAGACAGACTGTACTTTAGTGACTTGGAGCCTGACCAGGTGGCTTGCTTTGACCAATGGAATATGAGCAAAATAACTCTTTATCATTTTAAATTGAGACCTTTATCATGCAACATGTGTTACCACTCACTCTCCTGAGATTCTAACTTCCACTCAAAAAAAAAAAAAGTGTACTTAGCTCTTGATTCCAGATGGAAGAGAAATTTAAAGCCAGCCTCAATTCAATCCAGTATGGATCCATTCTAAAGTCAGCATTGCCCCAGCTGATCTGCAAAAACATGGATAAGAAATATTTTGTTGTTATCATATAAGTCACAGACCTTGGAGAGTATTTGTTGTACAGCATTATTTTAGCAAAGCTAAATAATACACTTACCAATCTGTAGAAACATTAAGATGTGGAGTGGGCAAAAAACTTGCAATGGCCAAGAAATATATGAAAAAATGCTTAGCATCACTAATCTCAGAGAAATTCAAATTAAAACCCCACCTATTAGAATAACCAATACATGGAAAGAACCTAAGTGTCCAGTAACAGATGAACAGATAAAAAAGAGTATGATACACATATATATCATATATATATATATATATATATATATGTATATATATATAAACGGGCACATGTGTGAGTGTGTGTGTAATGAATATTATTGAGCCATAAAAAGGAAGGAAAGACTGTGATCTGAGATAACATGGATGGATCCTGAGGACACTATGCTAAGTGAAATGTCAGACAGAGAAAGACAAATATTGTGTCAACTTGTTTATATACAAAATTTAAAAATATTGAACTCACAGAAATACAGAGTAAAATAGTGGTTGCCAGGAGCTGAATGGTGGGAAAAAATCAGGAGAAGATGCTTTAAGTGTTCAAATTTACTTTCAGTTTTAAAATGAGCAAGTTCCAGGGACCTAATGCCTAATGTGCAACATGGTGGCTATAGTTAACAATGCTCTATTGTATACTGAAGAGTTGTTATGAGAGTAGAGCTTTAATGATCCCACCATAATAACAACAAAATGGTAACTGTGTAAGATGAAGACTGTGTTACTAACCTTATTGTGGTAAATATTTAGCAACATATATGTGTATCAGATCATCACATAGCACACATTAAACTTATACAGTGTTGTGTATCAGTTATCTTAAACCTGAAGAAAAAGGAATAGGGAAAAATTGCTATGATTTGTTCACTTGAAAAAGAAAAATCATTTAATAAAATCACTGTATTTTTATGAAAATACTTAATAGAAGAGAGCTAGAATACAAGGCTTATTGCTAGTGTCACATGTTACAGTGAAATTTTCTAAGTCTTCACTCTAATATCTTAACAAAGTAAGAATGTCCATATTCCCCAGTTTTGTTCAGTATTATAGAATTCCTAACCAGTGCAATAAGACAAAAGCACTTAAAAACAAACAAAAAAGAAATTGTCTTCATTCATAGATGATATGTTTGTTTGCCAAGAAAATCCTAAAACATCTTTTTTCTAACAAACCATAAAATAATCTATTAAAACTCATGAAAAAGTTACCATGGTCCCCAAGGTACATGGTCACTACATACATACAACATCCCCCCAACACATACACATGTGTATTTATATATCCTAGCAAAAAAAATTTGGAAAATCAAATTAAATATTAATACTATTTATAAGAGCATCAAAGACATAAACCAATTATGAAACATGTACAAACTCTACATTGAAACTTACAAAATATTACAGAGCAAAATTAAAGCCTTAATAGCTTTCTAGATGCAGCCTGCATTTGATTAAAAGAGTCAAGGTTATTAACATCAGTCCTCTTCCAAATAGTCTATAGATTCACTTACATTCTAATCAAAATACTAGTATGACGGTTTTCCGTAAAAGTTGATAAGGTGCTTCTTAAATTTATATGGAAATGTAAAATACTAGAATAGCCAAATCAATCTTGAAACAAAAGAAAAGTTTAGAAGACTTACATTATCTCATGTCAATACTTAGAGCTTTATGGCCAAGCCAGTGTGGTATCAATGTAAGCATGGTCAGATAGGTCAACATAGCTGAATAGAGAGTCTTGAACTACATTAACACATATTTGGTTAATTAATTTTCCACAGCAGTGCCAAGGTAATTCAATGGGGTAAAGGATAGTGTAACTCCAGGGGAAATACACCTTCCCAAACTGGGGCAAAACACCTTTGAAACTGAAATCAGTCAAAGGGAGAAATGAAGTGGAAGAAACCCGTTTATTGCTTACACGTAGTCGTCCACTTCTGCTGGCCCATGCCTCCCCGGCCTGGCAACAAAGAGGGACCCCATTCAAACTTGCTGGTCCAGATATGCCCTCACTCCCCCACGTAATTACCTGTTGATATGGAGATGGCCTGCTTCTCTCCACCCCTTAGAAACACCTATTGATATGGAGGTGCACTAAGTCCAGGCGAGAGATTCTGGAAATGCTGCAATTTTACCTGCAAATGACTATTTAACAAATAATGCTGGAACAACTAGATGTCCTTAGAGAAAAAAGAAAAATGGATTTGAATACTACATCACCTCAACCACAGAAGTGAATTCAAGGTGGATCATAGACCTAAAAATGAAACCAAACTTAGTAAAAATCTAATTTGGGTTAAAAAAGTACAACAACAAAGAATAGCTTCACAGCCTTAGAGTAGGCGAAGATTTCTTAGAAATTAAATAAAAACATTGAATTGTTGTATTAGCTGGGATGCTCTAGCAAAACACCACAGACTGGGTAGTTTAAACACCAGAAATGTATTTTCCCCAAGTTCTGGAGGTTAGAAATACAAGTTCTTGATCAGTTTGGTCTCTTTTGGGACCTTGCTTCTTCACTTGCAGATGCTCACCTACTTCTTTCCATGTCCTCACATGGCCTTTCTTTTGTGCATGTGCATGTCAGTGCCGTTATCTCCTGTAAGGATACCAGTCGTTTGGGATTAGGACCCACAGGTATGACTTCATTTTACCTTAATAATCTTTTTAAAGGCCCTATCTCCAAATCCAGGCACATTGGATTTTACTGGGGCTTAAGACTTCACCATATGAATTTGGAGGAATGCAAATCAGGCCATAACACTCAAAAAAAAAAAAAAAGTAAAAGAAAAAAGAAAAAAGAAAACTGAATAAGTTGGACTTAATAAAAATTAATAAATTCTGTTCTTGAAAGTCACCATTAGGAAAATGAATCACAATCTAATGACTTGAAGAAATATGCACAACAGATGTATTTTAAAAGGACACATATACAGAGCTATAAATAACTCAAATAAAAAAGGAAAACAGCCCAATAAAACTGGGTGAAAGACCTGAAAACATTTTTCAGAAAAAATGTAAATTCTATTAGGCACATGAAAAACTGCTCAATAACATTGGTCACCAGAGAAGTTTACATTAAAACCACAATAAGATGTCACTTAATTAAAATTAAAAATCAAAAGGAAAGCATTAAAAGAGCAAGTATTGGGAGGATGAGGAACAATTGGGACTCTCTTGCATTACTGGTGGGAATATAAAATATGCAATCATTCTGGAAAACAGTTTGGCAGCTTTTAAAAACAAAGGTAAAAATGTGCTTATGTCAATGACTATCACTTCTATATATTTACTCAGGAGTAATGAAAACCTGTGTCGAAATACGATTGTACAGGGATGTTTGTAGCAGCTTTATTCATAATCACCTATATTGGAAGTGAATTCAAATGTTCATCAACAGGAGAAAGACTACACAAAATTGTGCTATATTCATAATACAGAATACTCTAAGCAATAAAAAAAAGAATGTGTTATTAATACAGATGTCAATCTTGGTGAATCTCAAATACATTTTCTTGAGCAAATGAAGTCAGACACAAATAAATATGTAGTGGATAGTTCCCTTTGTATGAAATGATAGAATAGATACAAGTTACTAGGATAGAATTAACAACAATGGTTGCCTTGGGTAGGGGAGGGGATTAGCTGGGAGCAGGATGAGGGAATTTTCTGGAATGAGGAAAATGTTTTATAACCTGATTGGATTACAGTAATATATATAGATTTGTCTAACTCATCATACCAAACACTGAAAATCTGTGTATACATTATAACTCAATAAAATTATTAAGTTCAATTTATTTTCTTTCTTTCTTAATTTTTTTACCTTCTTTTATTATCACTGGTTGGTTTAAGAATTGTAACAGACTAAAAATGAAATTTCCCTTCTAGGAAACCTGTTAAAAGTCAAGGCCATAATGCAACTCTAATCAACAATATGTCAGGTTATTTGGCTAGTTCTCCATGTCATCCAAAGTTTGAGTTGACATTTAAAAAAATAGATCTACATTGAATTTAACTATACAGCCAACAATAAGTTCACGAGGATAATAAAAATATATTACCCGCAAAATCGTTTAATGTTTAAAAGTTCTTTCATGTAGATAATATTTTATTATCAAAAATGCAATCAAAAGAATAAACAAAAGTAAACTGTTATCCAAAAAGGAAATATATTATTAATCTCCAATTTACACATGATGAAACAATGCTCAAGAAAAATAACCCATCCCAAATTGCATACCTAGTATATGATAGAACTGAAACTGAATTAATATATTCTAATATTTAATTCTGTTTTCCAAATGGTCCATTTTATTTCAACTACTTTCTTAGTAGATAAATTACCACCTCATAGTTACATTTGCATTATTCATGTCTTTTCTATAAGGAAATGATCTGAGAAAGAAAAAGAATTAGCTAGAAAGGTCTAGGGAAAATGAAAGGACTTAAAAAAGGTCACATTTTTGACAATCAGAATGGCTACATTCTAGAGATAAAATTAATTGTTAGGTGTAGGAAGTTAAGTCTGCCTAGGAGCTGGAGCAGGGGGTGTGTTAACAGAAAATATAGAGGGCCTATGCATTGTCAGATATGTGTAGCATCACTTTTAGTTTCTGATTTCCATGAAAAATATGTAATATTGCCAAATTTAATCTTTCCTAGGTCTAAGAACAGATTTCATGTCATATGTCTACATTTACTATCATTGTTCACTTACAATTTGGCATTTGACTGTCACATGTTGACAAACTGTTTCTGTCTTCTTTTCTACCATGAATTTTATTTAGGTTTAAAGAAATGTCATATTTTTACTAGGCAGACCTCAAGATGCATAATATAAAATTGTCTTTTAACTGTAAAAACAGAACTCACATTATTTAATTATGTTACTTTATCTCCCAATCACTGGAAAGGTTTTTTTTTCCTCCTTTTGAGTATTTCCTCAAAGCTATGATGTTTTTTTCCAAAGTATTTATTTGTAAGTCTAAGTTTCATAATATGAAGTAGAAAATGGGTCTCAGATTTCTTCTTTCTTTTAGCTTATTGTTGGTTATCCTTTAATCCAAAAGGGTCCCACCTCATTTCCATTATTTCATCTTAGAGACAACTTAAGATATACCTGTAACATTTGTGATCACTCTGTGACTGAAAAGCCAATTTATATATCAATATATTTTATTTCCAGACTTTTCCTAATCCATTGAGCACATTTTGTTAGATGTTCTGAAGAAATATTCTACTAGTCAATATCATGGATAAAATAATAATTACTACCCCTTGTTGAGGTCCTACTGTGAATCAAAATCTGTCTTACATATTTTGGTTTATAACAACAAATATAAATCTAGCCATAATCTAGCAAAGCAGGACTTATTATCCCTGACATTTAGAAAAATAAAAAATTCAGAGAAGTTAAGGGAGTTGGCGAATGCCACACAGATGGTAAGTAATTTAGCAGGCTCAAAATCATGGGTCCTTCTGACTTTTGGAATTGTTAGAGATTGGCAAAGCCTTTGCTGACTAAGCATGCTGTGCTATGTTTTGTTTTTTTTTTGAGAGGGCATCTCTCATATTTATTGATCAAATGGCTGTTAACAACAATAAAATTCTGTATAGGGGACTCAATGCACAATCATTAATCAACCCCAATCCTAATTCTCAACAGTCTCCAATCTTCTGAAGCAAAACGAACAAGTTCTTTCATGGTGAACAAATTCTTACATAGTGAATAAGTTCTTACATGGTAAACAGTGCAAGGGCAGTCATCACAGAAACTTTTGGTTTTGATCACGCATTTTGAACTATAAACAATCAGGTAAAATAAGAATATTCATTTGATTTTTATACTTGATTTATATGTGAATCCCACATTTCTCCCTCATTATTATTATTATTATTTTAAATAAAATGCTGAAGTGGTAGGGAGATGCAAGATAAAGGTAGAAAACATAGTTTAGTGTTGTAAGAGGGCAAATGTAGATATTCAGGTCTGTGCCTATAGACTAAGTATTAATCCAAGCTAGACAAGGGCAACAAAACATCCAAGGACACAGAAGATTTCTCTCAAAACAGTGGGGGGTGAGGTTCTAAGCCTCACCTCTGTTGATCCCCAATTTCTCACCTGATGGCCCCCCTGCCACTGTGCCTGTCTTAGGTTGTTCCTCCCTTGAGGAATCTTACCCATCTCTGGCTAACCAGTCATCTTCCGGGGCCATACAGGGAAATGTAAAGTTGGTAAGTGAGAGAGAAGCAATATTGTTTGAAAAGGTTAGCTTTTTACTTCTTTGCATATTTATGCCCTGTGGCTTCTATGCCCAGCATTTTTCTTGAGGTATCTTTAGCACTTGGAAGAATTATGATACTCGGTAATTTAGTTATGAGGCACGAATTCTACTTAAGGGTAGTAATCAGGAAGGAAGAAGAAAAGCTATAGAAGTAGCAGACGGAAGAAAACATGGGAAGATTGATTATTTCTTTGACATATCTTCTTGTAGAATAACATAAGCGTGTATAGGTTTTAAACTACTAATTAAATTGCACACATACATTAACATAATAGGAATACAGCTACATAACCAAAGCAGACCTACAATTACCAGCCATCTCCAGTGAAACCAAGAAAACCAGTTAGGCACTCTAGGCATTTGTGAAAACTTATCAATAATATGATGGATATTGCCTAACTGAATTCGAATAGTTTGAGAAAAATCAGACAAATTAAAACAACACATTCCTGGGAACTGTTCGCATCCCATATGTTCTTTTAACAGTAGATAGTCTGTAGTCGCAAGATTTTGGAGCGATGCAACTTACACTTCTCCTAATTCTTGGTTGAGTTCCGACAGTATAGATCCAGTCAAATTTGTTGTTTTACTGTATGCACAGGCCAGCTTAGATATCTCCTTCTTCATTCCCATGGCAAGTCCAGGAACTGGTGGGATGAATGCAGCTAGAACTGCAACAGCGCCAGGATCTTTGTTGAAGTTTTTTGATGATCATCTTCTGGAATGACTCTTCCAGAGAATGCTGATGTTGGAAGTTCTTCTTCATATCGTATCTTAATTTGTTTTCTGGGTAGCCAAATTAGGCTTTGATTCTCTGTATAAACACAAACAAACCCTTTGCCCACACTTTGATATGCCCTTTATATCATTATGAAGAACTTATTGGAGATCACCACACAGGAACTGCTTTTTTTTTTAAGAGAAAGCAATATTATCAGAAAAATGTACTTCCATAGCTGTTCATCTGACACCCTTTAAATGATCAAAGTTAAGGATATTTAAAGCATGCATTAATCATTTATTTACAGTTAGTTTATCCTATCAGGGAGTAATCCCCCTTTTTTTCCTCTTTTTTTTTTGTTATCATTAATATACAATTACATGAAAGATATTATCTTTACTAGGCTCTCCCCTATACCAGGTCCCCCCTACAAACCCTTTACAGTCACTGTCCATCAGCATAGCAAAATGTTGTAGAATCTCTGCTTGTCTTCTCTGTGTTGCACAGCCCTCCCCTTTCTCCCACACCCTCATGCATGCTAATCTTAATACCACCCTTCTTCTTCCTCCCCCTTATCCCTCCCTACCCACCCATCCTCCCCAGTCCCTTTCCCTTTGGTACCTGTTAGTTCATTCTTGGGTTCTGTGATTCTGCTGCTGTTTTGTTCCTTCAGTTTTTCCATTGTTCTTATACTCCACAGATGAGTGAAATCATTTGGTATTTATCTTTCTCTGCTTGGCCTATTTCACTGAGCATAATACCCTCTAGCTCCATCCATGTTGTTGCAAATGGTAGGATTAGTTTTCTTCCTATGGCTCAGTAATATTCCATTGTGTATATGTACCACATCTTCTTTACCCATTCATCTACAGATGGACACTTTGGTTGCTTCCAATTCTTGGCTACTATAAATAGTGCAGTGACAAACATAGGGGTGCATCTGTCTTTTTCAAACTGGAGTGCTGCATTCTTGGGGTAAATTCCTAGAAGTGGAATTCCTGGGTCAAATGGTATTTCTATTTTGAGCATTTTGAGGAACCTCCACACTGCTTTCCACAATGGTTGAACTAATTTACATTCCCACCAGCAGTGTAGGAGGGTCCCAATTTCTCCACAACCCTGCCAGCATTTGTCTTTGTTTGTATTTTGGATGGTAGCCATCCTTACTGGTGTGAGGTGATACCTCAATGTGGTTTTAATTTGCAATTCTCTAATAATTAGTGATGTGGAGCATCTTTTCATGTGTCTGTTGGCCATCTGTATTTCTTTTTTGGAGAATTGTCTGTTCAGTTCCTCTGCCCATTTTTTAATTGGATTAATTGTGTTTTTTTTTTGTTGAGGCATGTGAACTCTTTATATATTTTGGATGTCAAGCCTTTAACGGATCTGTCATTAACAAATATATTCTCCCATACTGTAGGGTACCTTTTTGTTCTACTAATGGTGTCTTTTGCTGTACAGAAGCTTTTCAGCTTTATATAGTCCCACTAGTTCATTTTTGCTGTTGTTTTCCTTGCCCGGAGAGATATGTTCAAGAAGAGGTCACAGATGTTTATGTCTAAGAGGTTTTGGCCTATGCTTTTTTCTAAGAGTTTAATGGTTTCATGACTTGCATTCAGGTCTTTGATCCATTTTGAATTTACTTTTGTATATGGCTTTAGACAATGGTCCAGCTTCATTCTCCTACATGTAGCTGTCCAGTTTTGCCAGCACCATCTGTTGAAGAGACTGTCATTTCCCATTGTATGTCCATGGCTCCTATATCAAATATTAATTGACCATATATGTTTGGGTTAATGTCTGGAGTCTCTAATCTGTTCCACTTGTCTGTGGATCTGTTCTTATGCCAGTACCAAATTGTCTTGATTACTTTGGCTTTGTAGTAGAGCTTGAAGTTGGGGAGTGAGATAACCCCAACTTTATTCTTCTTTCTCAGGATTGCTTTGGCAATTCGGGGTCTTCGGTGTTTCCATATGAATTTTTGAATTATTTGTTCCAGTTCATTGAACAATGTTGCTGGTAATTTGATAGGGATTGCATCAAATCTGTATATTGCTTTGGGCAGGATGGCCATTTTAATGATATTAATTCTTCCTAGCCACGAGCATGGGATGAGTTTCCATTTGTTAGTGTCCCCTTTAATTTCTCTTAAGAGTGACTTGTACTTTTCAGGGTACAGGTCTTTCACTTCTTTGGTTAGGTTTATTCCTAGGTATTTATTCTTTTTGATGCAATTGTGAATGGAATTGTTTTCCTCATTTCTCTTTCTATTGGTTCATTGTTAGTATACAGGAAAGCCACAGATTTTGTGTGTTAATTTTGTATCCTGCAACTTTGCTGTATTGCGATATCAGTTCTAGTAGTTTTGGAGTGGAGTCTTTAGCGTTTTTCATGTACAATATCATGTCATTTGCAAATAGTGAGAGTTTAACTTCTTCTTTACCAATCTGGATTCCTTTTTTTTTTTTTTTTGTCTGATTGCCGTGGCTAGGACCTCCAGTAGTATGTTAAATAACAGTGGGGAGAGTGGGCATCCCTGTCTTGTTTCCGATCTCAGAGTAAAAGCTTTCAGCTTCTTGCTGTTTATTATAATGTTGGCTGTGGGTTTATCATATATGGCCTTTATTATGTTGAGGTACTTGCCCTCTATTCCCATTTTGCTGAGAGTTTTTATCATGAATGGATGTTGAATTTTGTCAAATGCTTTTTCAGCGTCTATGGAGATGATCATGTGGTTTTTGTCTTTCTTTTTGTTGATGTGGTGGGTGATGTTGATGGATTTTCGAATGTTGTACCATCCTTGCATCCCTGGGATGAATCCCACTTGGTCATGGTGTATGATCCTTTTGATATATTTTTGAATTTGGTTTGCTAATATTTTATTGAGCATTTTTGCATCTACATTCATCAGGGATATTGGTCTGTAATTTTCTTTTTTGGTGGGGTCTTTGCCTGGTTTTGGTATTAGGGTGATGTTGGCTTCATAGAATGAGTTTGGGAGTATTCCCTCCTCTTCTATTTTTTGGAAAAATTTAAGCAGAATGGGTATTATGTCCTCTTTGTGTGTCTGATAAAATTCCGAGGTAAATCCGGCTGGCCGGGGGTTTTATTCTTGGTTAGTTTTTGATTACTCTTTCAATTTCTTTGCTCGTTATTGGTTTGTTTAACTTTTGTGTTTTTTCCTTGTTCAGTCTTGGAAAGTTGTATTTTTCTAGGAAGTTGTCCGTTTCTTCTAGGTTTTCCAGCTTGTTGTCATATAGGTTTTCATAGTAGTCTTTAATAATTCTTTGTATTTCTGTGGAGTCTGTCGTGATTTTTCCGTTCTCATTTCTGATTCTGTTGATTTGTGTTGACTCTCTTTTTCTCTTAATAAGTTTGGCTAGAGGCTTATAGATTTTGTTTATTTTCTCAAAGAAGCAGCTCTTGGTTTCATTGATTTTTGCTATTGTTTTATTCTTCTCAATTTTGTTTATTTCTTCACTGATCTTTATTATTTCCCTCCTTCTGCTGACTTTAGGCCTCATTTGTTCTTCTTTTTCCAGTTTTGATAATTGTAATGTTAGACTATTCATTTGGGATTGTTCTTCCTTCTTCAGGTGTGCCTGGATCGCTATATACTTTGCTCTTAAGACTGCTTTTGCTGTGTCCCACAGAAGTTTGAGCTTTGTGTTTTTGTTTTCCTTTGTTTCCATATATTCCTTGATCTCTATTTTAATTTGTTCATTGATCCATTGATTATTTAGGAGCATGTTTTTAAGCCTCCATGTGTTTGTGAGCCTTTTTGTGTTCTTTGTAGAATTTATTTCTAGTTTTATACCTTTGTGGTCTAAAAAGTTGGTTGGTAGAATTTCAATATTTTGGAATTTACTGAGGCTCTTTTTGTGGTCTAATATGTGGTCTATTCTGGAGAATGTTCCATGTGCACTTGAGAAGAATGTATATCCTTTTGCTTTTGGATGTAGAGTTCTATAGATGTCTATTAGGTCCATCTGTTCTACTGTGTTGTTCAGTGCCTCCGTATCCTTACTTATTTTCTACCCGGTCGATCTATGCTTTGGGGTGACTGGTGTGTTGAAGTCTCCTAGAATGAATGCATTGCAGTCTATTTCCCCCTTTAGTTCTGTTAGTATTTGTTTCACATATGCTGGTGCTCCTGTGTTGGGTGCATATATATTTAGAATGGTTACATCCTCTTTTTGGACTGAGCCCTTTATCTTTATGTAGTGTCCTTCTTTATCTCTTCTTACTTTCTTTGTTTTGAAGTCTATTTTGTCTGATATTAGTACTGCAACCCCTGCTTTCTTCTCTCTGTTGTCTGCCTGAAATATGTTTTTCCATCCCTTGACTTTTAGTCTGTGCATGTTTTGGGGTTTGAGGTGAGTTTCTTGTTAGCGGCATATAGATGGGTCTTGCTTTTTCATCCATTCTATTACTCTGTGTCTTTTGATTGGTGCATTAAGTCCATTTACATTTACAATGACTATAGAAAGATATGTACTTATTGCCATTGCAAGCTTTAAATTTGTGTTTACCAAAGGCTCAGGGTTAGCCTCTTTAGTATCTTACTGCCTAACTTAGCTAGCTTATTGAGCTGTTATATACAATGTCTGGAGATTCTTTTCTTCTCTCCCTTTTTATTCCTCCTCCTCCATTCTTCATATGTTTTTTGTTTTGTGCTGTGCTCTTTTTAGGAGTGCTCCCATCTAGAGCAGTCCCTGCAAGATGCCCTGTATAGGTGGTTTGTGAGAGGCAAATTCCCACAGGTTTTGCTTTTCTGGAAATTGTTTTATCCCTCCATCATATTTAAATGATAATCATTCTGGATACAGTATCCTTGGTTCAAGGCCCTTCTGTTTCATTGCATTAAATATATCATGCCATTCTCTTCTTGCCTGTAAGGTTTCTATCAAGAACTCTGATGATAACCTGATGGGTTTTCCTTTATAGGTGACCTTTTTTTCTCTAGCTGCCTCTAAAACTCTTTCCTTGTCCTTGATCTTTGCCTTTTTAATTATTATGTGTCTTGGTTTTGTCTTCCTTGGGAGGACTCCTTTCTGTTGGGAGTTCTGTGTATTTCCGTGGTCTGTTTGATTATTTCCTTCCCCAGTTTGGAGAAGTTTCCAGCAATTATTTCTTCAAAGACACTTTCTATCCCTTTTTCTCTCTTCTTCTTCTTCTGGTACCCCTATAATATGGATATTGTTCCTTCTAGATTGTTCACACAGTTCTCTTAATATTGTTTCATTCCTGGAGATCCTTTTATCTCTGTCTATGTCAGCTTCTATGAGTTCCTGTTCTCTGGTTTCAATTCCATCAATGGCCTCTTGCATCCTATCCATTCTGCTTATAAATCCTTCCAGTGTTTTTTCACTTCTGTAATCTCCTTCCTGGCATCTGTGATCTCCGTCCAGACTTCATCCCTTAGCTCTTGCATATTTCTCTGCATCTCCATCAGCATGTTTATGGTTTTTATTTCGAATTCTTTTTCAGGAAGACTGGTTAGACCTGTCTCCTTCTCTGGTGTTTTCTCTGTGATCTTTGTCTGCCTGTAGTTTTGCCTTTTTATGGTGATAGGAATAGTTTGCAGACCTGGGACGAGTGATGGCTGGAAGAACTTCCCTTCTTGTTGGTTTGTGGCCTTCCTCTCCTGGGAGAACAGCGACCTCTAGTGGCTTGTGCTGGGCAGCTGCGCGCAGACAGGGCTTCTGCTTCCTGCCCAGCTGCTATGGAGTTAATCTCCGCTGTTGCTGTGGGCGTGGCCTGGCTCGGGCAGCTACTCCATAATGGTGGAGTCGCGTTGGAGCAGGAGCTGCTGGGAGGCTATTTATCTCTGTAAGGGGCCTCCCTGCTCCCTGCAGCCCAGGGGTTAGGGTGCCCAGAGATCCCGGATTCCCTACCTCTGGATTAAGTGTCCTGCCCTGTCCCTTTAAGACTTCCAAAAAGCACCCACCAAACAAAACGACCACAAAAAATAAAATAAAATAAATTTAAAAAATAAAAAAATAAAAATAAATGAATAAAAAATGGCCACTTGTTTTCTTCTGCTCACTGGTCTTGCTGCCCTGTTTTGCTAGTATTCTGGTCCCTATCCCTTTAAGACTTCCAAAAAGCGCTCGCCAAAATGAAACAGCAAAAAAAAAAAAAAAATGGCCACTCACTTTTCTTTTGTCCTCTGCCGCCATGGCTCCGGTACCCTCTCCTTTACCCTCTGACCTTCTGCTGCCCTGTTTCCCTGGTATCCAGTGCCCCATGCACGCACTGTGTCTGCGCTCTGGTGCGGATGGCTGGGGCTGGGTGTTCAGCAGTCCTGGGCTCCCTCTCCCTCACGTTCTGCCTACTCTTCTCTCACGGTGAGCTGGGGCAAGGGGCACTTGGTCTGGCCGGGCTGGGGCTTGTACCTTACCCCCTTCACGAGGCGCTGGCTTCTTGCAGGTGTGGATGTGGTGTGGATGTTGTCCTGGGTCCTCTGGTCTCTATTCTAGGAAGAGTTGTCTTTGTTATATTTTCATAGATATATGTTGTTTTTGGAGGAGATTTCCACTGCTCTACTCATGCAGCCATCTTGGCTCCGCCCCTTGCATGCTGTGTTATTTTAACCAACTCCAGAGTTCTATGTGTATCAGGCCTCTTGTCTGCTACTCTAACATGTCACTCATGATAAAAATTACAGCTTCCTGCCTTCTAGTCATTAAATGACACTCATATTTCTATCATCCCAATTGCTAACATGAGGCCAATTCTTTGGTGGCCTCTCCTACAGTCTGCCCTGCCATCCTGGGGCCAGGAACTCTCTAGCCTACATTAGCCTTAGCCAGCCCCATAGTAAGCTCTGGAATGAAACACTTCCTACCAATGTTGGCCCTCATTAGAATTACAGGCAAGGGTTTGATAACTCCAATGCCATCAGCTGTAAAATGTAGGCCATGCCAGGAAAGGGCATGACCTTGGGTGAAACATCTCTCTGCAGATGAGACAAGTCTGAAAGATCTAACAACTGAGTGATCTGGCACATAATAGTTGTATAATTAATATTTGATGAATGGGTAGATGAATGACAGATGAAGGCATGATAGGGAATTTTCAGTAAATAACATAGAGAATAAGTAAAATAATTAAATTAATAATGAGATAAAGATGAAAAAGCCATCTCTACCAGTACGTATTTCTGACCTGCTCATTTAAAGTATCAGAAAAAACATTCCCAAATGAATTCAGCCATTACCCATGTGATGACAAAACAAAGATTAAAATGAAACATTTAATGAGTCATCCAAAAGCTTATTAAAAAACTCACATCTGACTACCTGGGACTCTCTGTAGATGTTGTACTGAATGTAACCCTTCATCATGGCATTTTGGCTCAGTATAGACACAGCTGCGTAATCCTACTGTTAAGTCCCCAACTGTGAACACTAGATAGTGAAATCCTTATTTTCAAATAAAATACTAAGCGTGGTGCCAGGCGTTTCTTAAAGTTTCTAGGTGACATTTTAATTACTGAGACTTTTCACAGTTATATTCATCCTCTTTCAGTCTCCTTTCATTGAGAATTAATTAAAAGGAGAAGAAAACTAGTAAGTTGAAAATGATGTCCATTTAGATCTTGTGTTTTCACAGGATTTTATCACTGAAAACAAATAACTTTTCTTTTCCAAACTCAAGGTCACCTTTTGAAGTCAAATAAACCATGTTCTTCTGCTTTTAAACTGTGCATGTGGGCATTTGTGGAAATATGTCTCTATCTCTGACCAACAGTCCATTCAGAATGTTAAAGAAAATGGATGCTAGTAGTATTTTCTGATTTAAAAAGGCAGTTGGGTCTCTAAGAGGTCATTTCAGATTCCAGAAGCATTGTTGATAACCACCAGGCATTGGTGGGTGTATTGGGGCTCCTATCACAAACTACCACAAACTGGGTGACTTAACACAACAGAAATCTATTGTCTCAGTTTTTGAGGCTACAAGACTGAGATAAACTTGTCAGCAGAGTCATACTTTCTGAAGTTGCCTCTTTCTGTTTTTTGCTGGCAGCCAGAGATCCTTGGCATTTGTTGACTTACAGATGGTAAGTCTATGTGTCACCCCAATATCTGCCTCTATTATCACAGAGCAGTTTTTCTGTGTATTTGTGTATCTAAGTATTCTTATAAGGACACCAGTCATCTGATTTGGGCTTACCTTAGTCCAGCATCTCCTTATAGAATCATCTTAACTTGCTTACATCTGCAAAAAAACCCTATTTCCAAATAAAGTCACATTCACAGAAACGGATTAGGACTCCACTGTATTTGGGCTGGGATAGGGGACACAGTTAAACCCACAACAGTGGGCTCTTCATACTTATACTTCAAAATCATATTAAGTTCACTGACAAGTCATTTCAATTCTGCTCGTGTTTCCCACATATCTTTACTTTCATCCATGTTGCAGAATTGCATGTAGTATTTAAATAACTGTGACAACTTATCCCATATTCTTTCCAAAACAAAAACAAAGCCTGCAACTAAATTTCACTAGAAAAACACTGTGGTATGGAAAGAAAGTCCATAAGCCTTCAAAATTGAAATTTCCACACATAAAAGGTAGAATATATTAGCTTCAGCATCTTTTCATTCATTCATTCAACAATTATTTTTGAACACACTGAAAAGGCAGAGAATTCCTCTCTCCTAGTCAACTGAGAAAAATTATTCTTAACTGAAAAAGACATGCAAAATTACACATTGTAATTAAGTGGGGCATCATAGACAGTGGGGTAAAATATGCCCTCGATGAGGAGATACATAGTGTACTAGAGGAAATCAGAGAAAGCAGTGGAAGAAGATTAGGGTGAGATGGGAAAGAACAGAGAAGCAAGACAGAAAACATTTGGGGACCAAGAAGATTGATTGACATTTTGGCTATTCAACCCATTAACTTGGAAGCCAAAGAAGAACATAAAATCTTATGGAAATTATACTACATGAATTATGATGAAGGCATGTAGACCTCTTTAAATGTAACACTTGTTTTCTGTAATGAAATTATATTACAAATAAATTTCCAATACGCTAACCCAGGAATGTTTCCAACAGTCTCCGACATTAAAAGTGAATGTGAAATAATAGAAAATATATAAAAGTCTCTGCTCCAAATTTCTGGCACGGAGCTATTAACACCCTTGTAATTTCCTAAGAAATAAGACCACTAGGAGCATCATTTTGTCCCAGAAGTTGGTCCTTGGCCCTGTTTCCTGACACAGAGCTCCTAAATCCCTTGAAATTCCCTGGGTGATAGGAGTGTCTAATGTGGGGAGACTCTTGGTGACTCCTTGATGGCTTCCAGATGAGGACTGGTCACCATAGGATCAAGCCACAATGAGAAGATTATAATTTTCAGCCCCATCCCCACCCTTCAGGAAGGGGAGAGACTGGAGATTGAATTCATGTTTGATCAACCCTATATGATAAGCCTCCATAAAAATCCCAAAAGTATGAGGTTCAGAGAACTTTTTGGTCACTGATCATGTGGAATTGAAAGGTGACTCACTCAGAGAGGCCATGGGTGAAACCTTCTGAAACCCTTCCCCATATCTCATGCTATCTGTCTCTTCACCTGACTGCTCATCTATATCTTTTAATACCTATTTTATAATAAAGTATAAATGTAAGAAAGTGTGTCCCTGAATTCTGGAGACATGATAACAAATATTAAACTCAAGGAGAGGGTAGTAGAAACCCCAGTTTAGCACTGGGCCATTGAAAGTACTGGGCAGAATTTGGGGATTTGCAATCGGTGCCTGAAGGGGAGGGAAGTCTGGTGGGACTGAGCCCTTAGCTTGTAGGATCTGATTGTAACTTCAGGTAGTTAGTGTCACAATTGTTTAGTGTGGAAAACCTGAACATTTGATCTCAGAAGTGTTGTATATGAGACTAAAGGAGAAACAATGTTTTTTTCTGAGACAACAAATAAAGCATAAACATTTGGAAAATATGTACTGGGGTAAATGACCTCTATATACAGTTTGGATTTAGCTTCTAGAATCATGTACCTCATAGAAGAAATTTTATAACTTTTAGATTAGTGTTGAAATGTACAGATAAAAGTGATTAAATGAGTCTACTTATTTCAATGCATTTCTTTGCTGCAAAGCCTTAACATTGTAATGGACTCATTTTCATATTCACTGGAACCATATCCTGTTATTTACAGATGAGAATTTAAGGTCCCTCTGAGTTAAGTGAATTTCACAAGCTTATAAAGATGTATATCAGCAAAAGTAGGACCAGTGCTAGGCAATATGTCACCTTTGGATGCACTAGAAAGATACTTTTTTTTTTCAGGACTTAGAGACAATGGGATGAGTGGTGCTGAAATCCACTGTACCTTCCACTCGCCAGGCCACACCTCCTACTGCAGAGCTGCATTTTGTATCTTCCCGTGGGATATAGCTTTCCTGGCTACTTGTGTGATCCTGTGCAGAGGAATAATGAGAACCCAAGTTCCCTGATTCTTATCCAACATGTCACCACAACTTCCGGAACTTCACTCAGGAGAAACATCTTTCACATACAGGATAAATGATAATGGCCATTGATAGGGTAACAAAAGTTTCTGAGTGCTTTGTTAATTTTGTAAAACAAAAGCAGAAGTCTATAGAACAAAAAGGTATCCTACAGTATGGGAGAATATATTCATAAATGACAGATCTGATAAAGGGTTGACATCCAAAACATATGAAGAGCTCACACACCTCAACAAACAAAAAGCAAATAATCCAATTTAAAAATGGGCAGAGAAGCTGAATAGACAGTTCTCTAAAGAAGAAATTCAGATGGCCAACAGACACATGAAAAGATGCTCCACATCGCTTGTCATCAAAGAAATGCAAATTAAAACCACAATGATATATCATCTCACACCAGTAAGGATGGCTACCATCCAAAAGACAAACAACAACAAATGTTGGCGAGGTTGTAGAGAAAGGCGAACCCTCCTACACTGCTGGTGGGAATGTAAATTAGTTCAACCATTGTGGAAAGCAGTGTGGAGGTTCCTCAAAATGCTCAAAATAGAAATACCATTTGACCCAGGAATTCTACTTCTAGGAATTTACCCCAAGAATGCAGCATTTCAGTTTGAAAAAGACAGATGCACCCCTATGTTCATAGCTGCACTATTTACAATAGCCAAGATATGGAAGCAACCTAAATGTCCATCAGTAGATGAATGGATAAAGAAGATGTGGTACATATACACAATGGAATATTATGCAGCTATAAGAAAAAAACAGATCCTACCATTTGCAACAACATGGATGGAGCTAGAGGGTATTATGCTCAGTGAAATAAGCCAGGCGGATAAAGACAAGTGCCAAATGATTTCACTCATATGTGGAGTATAAGAACAAAAGAAAACTGAAGGAACTAAACAGCAGCAGAAGCACAGAACCCAAGAATGGACTAACAGTTACCAAAGGGAAAGGGACTGGGGAGGATGGGTGGGAAGGGAGGGATAAGGGCAGGAAAAAAGAAAGGGGGCATTAAGATTAACATGTATAGTGTGAGGGGCACGAGGAGGGCTGTGCAACACTGAGAAGACAAGTAGTGATTTTACAGCATCTTACTATGTTGATAGACAGTGACTGTGAATGGGTATGTGGGGGGGGACTTGGTGAAGGGGGGAACCTAGTAAACATAATGTCCTTCATGTAATTGTAGATTAATGATACCAAAATAAAATGAATAAAAAAAACCAAAAAACAAAAACAAAAACAAAAGCATAAGTATTCCCTCTCATACTAATTAACATGTATTCTTGTGTCTCCATACAGTTCTTCAATAAGTACTGCACTCCAAGTACTGTCACAGATGCTAAATTCGATGTATGAGACTCAGACTCTTCTGAGAAACATGGGAAAGGCTGTGCCCCTGAGAACTACAAAATAACTTGGCATATAGCAACTCTGTTCAAACCCTGCACTCAGAGACTAGCCTGAGGGTAAGTCCCGGGGACAGCCCAAGACCGATTCACTCTCCTGTCTGTAAAAACAGAAGGTGTCAAAAGAATTCAGTGTTTTTTCTAGTCAATAACTGATGATAGACCCCTTATTTCCCTTTCTTAGTATTTACTGAAAAGGCCTTACAATTATGAATTCTTCCTCTGTCCCTTTGAGAAATATATGCATCTCTTAAAACTCAGAAATGTCTCTCTCAAGGACCTGGAAATCATTTCTTTGGAATACAATCATCAGAAAGGGTAGGGCTTGTCTCCCAAGCTCTGTGGGAGGATAGAATCCTAACTTAGGTAATTGCCAGCTAGCTGACACAGCTGGCCTAATCAGCATTTACACTGACCTACCCTTTGTAATTTTTCACTTCCCTGCCTCTAATTAAGCCCCCACTCCCTCCCTTTCTCTACTTCATCATTCTCCCCTTAAAATGCCCAGTCACCTCTATGCAAATCACAATGGAGCTCAGCTCTTTCCTCTACTGTCAATAGTTACTAAGTAAAATCTGTTTTCACCACTTTAGTAAGTGCCTGGCTTTTTTTTTCTTTAGCATACCCCAAAGAACTTCTGAAGGAAGCAAACATGCTTTGAACCATATGTTCTGACCATCTTCACACCAGGTGATGGACCCAGAGGTACACTTCCTACCTGGTCCCAGGTATAATCTCTGTATGTTTGCAGGGAGCCAATGATTAGTCTGAAATGAGGGATGTTCCTGAGGGATGTTGCTGAAATGAGGGAGGATCCATTTTTTAATGAGGTTGGATGACCAGTCATACCCTCACTTTATAGAAGGCTGAACATACATACAAAAAAAATAGACACAAAATACAGATACATGAAGTGCTTGCAAGAAGGTAGAAAGTTGAAACAGGGATTAGAAGTGGGTAAGTAAAGAAATAATGAAGCCAAGAAGAAAAAGAAAACATTAGGGTGAAAAAGAAAAACAAGAAAAAGAAATAACTAATTTTTACTAGAAAGGAAACTTAGGCAAAGAGAGAAGCAGGGAAGGACTTGGGAGCTGAGTGGTGTAGTTTGAGGGTTTATCAGAACTACTCTGTATACTGAGATGAAGCTCAGGGAAGCTTTCCACGAGTTCAGACAAGATTCTTTATAATCTTTTTACTTCCCCACCTATCCTGATTAATATCTCCTCTACTAACCAGAGGAAACTGAATAATTTCAACTTGTAACCTGGTAAATCCTTATTACAACTTGCCCTTCACCCCATACTCCAAATGTCACTTGCATCCCCAGGCAGTTACCTGTGCTTCTGACCTATCCACTACATGTGGGATATCCCCAAAGCCTTCCCCTTAGATCTGATTAATTTGCTAGAGCAGCTCACAGAACTCAGAAAAGCATATTTACCAGTTTAATAACAGATACTGTAAAGGATAGAAGTTAACAGTCACATGAAGAGATACATAGGGAAAGGTTCCTAATAAAGGTGCCTGTATACTCTGGAGCTTGGGACCTGGCTTGGTGGCACATGGGCATTTTCTGGTTCCCCAAGCATAGAACTGTCTCCAATAGAGAAGCAGGATCCAAAAGAATGATAAGGTTTTCTCAGGGGTTTTTGTGAGGGCTTCATTGTGCAGTGATGATTGACTAAATTATTGACCTTTGGCTGATTCAATCTCCAGCTCCTGCTGTTGGGTGGGTGGGCAGGGAGGGGCCCAAAAGTCTCTCATTAACATGACAAAACACCCATTTCACCTGTAAGACTCTGGAGTGTTTTCAGGAACTGTGGTTGAAGACCAAATATTCTTGAGAAATAGATATTTGGTTATATGAATGCCCAACTATATGGATTTCTTATAACTTATTATGTCACACAACCCTTAGATTTTAAATACAAACAAGACATTTTTCCTGCTCCAAAGGAGCTCTCAGGTTAGTGAGCAAGAAATAATCCTAACTGTTATCAATAGATAAGCCTGTGTCAGAATCTCTGGTCACTTTGCTGATTTGGCATTTTGCCCTTCAGGGAACAAAGTTCTCAATTCTAATGCATTTGTCAAGATGGCTGCAGAGCCTAATACAAGGTTTTAGCAGGGCACAGTAAGTTCTCTCAAGCTTAGAATTAATGATCTAATAAAGCAGGAACTATATGCTCATTTTGAAAAAGCAAAGAGAAACTGTTCTGTAGGAGAGAGGTAGACAAAAGAAAAGATTGTATTTTAGTTGCTTTAATGTTTTTCAGAGGTAGAGGATAAGAAAGACACGTGTGTTGCTATGAAAGACTGGTCAGTTCACATCAGAATCTCTGGTCACTTTGGTGACTTGGCATTTTGCCCTTCAGGGAACAAAGTTCTCAATTCTAATATATTCATCAGGATGGCTGCAGAGAAATAGATGATTTGTGGTTGGGTGGATATAAGACTTAGTTGATTATGCAAATTAGCTCATAGCTCAGATAAAAGGTCAGTCTAACTCACAACAATTACACATTTTTTTATAGTCTCCATGGTTTATTGCTGGTTTCAAACTATGACCAGTGTATGAAGATGTCAACCAATGCAGATTTTATAATTTGATCATTTGCTTGATTGCCTCACCCAGCCAAATTTTTAGAAAGCAAAAATTTTAAATGTCCATCTACTCAAAACTGATCCTAAACAAAAGTTTGAATTGCTTAAGGTAAGTCTTCAATATTCTTTTTAAAATTCTTCAATTCCTTTTCTGTCTCAAGATACTGGTTGTAAATCTGCTCAAGGTGATGACTCCAAATCTGACCTTCCCAGTTTCTTTCAATAGAAACTCACCTCGTTTATCCTTATTCTTTCAGAGGATAAATCATTGGCTAAGTTCAGCATTGAATTACTCTTGAAATTTTTGTGAAGATAATCTCTTCAGACAGATATTTTGCTTTATCAGTGACTTTAGAAGTTCTAAGTCACAGGAATAATAGTGGGAACTTAAGCCACTATTAAAACAAGTTATTTAGCAAGATTTGAAAACATCAGGTTAGGTAATATCTGCAAAGACTGAAAAATTATATCTAGAAATGAAGCTTCATTTGCCCATTGACTACAGCAAATTTATCTTTTCATTTCTATGAAAGGCATTTCTCCAGGTATTCTATTATCATCATTATGGTCAACAGTAGGGAAAAGACCCATTTCTATTATTCATCATTTTCACTACTAATTATATTTCACCTATGAATCTTAATATGATAATTGTAAAATTTTTCATTATGGAAAGAGTCAAATTGAGGTACAAATGAATCTAAAGTTTTCTGGAGGTCACAAAGTTAAGTTTAGATCCATGAATACAACTTCTATTTTTCTGGTATTTATGAAAGTACAAGGTTTTAGCAGGGCACAATAAGTTCTTTCAGGCTTAGAATTAATGATCTAATAAAGTAGGAACTATATGCTCATTTTGTAAAAGCAAAGAGAAACTGTTCTGTAGGAGAGAGGCAAAACAAAAGATTGTATTTTAGTTACTTTAATGTTTTTCAGATGCAATGGATAAGAAAGACACATGTATTGCTACATATGACCGCATGTTTTTTAAAAGTCACATAATTTTAGATATGATTAATATTCTGACTCCTGATGACTGAAAATCTATCAATTGAACACAAACAAAGCAGCAAAATAGAAACCTGAAGTAAGGTTCCAATGCGAACTGTTAATCAGTCCAACCTGTATCATCTCAAAGAGTTTCATGGAGACATTAACAAAACGCTTTCCAGGTTATAAAACATTTCTATGTAGTTATTTCTTTATTTTTATTGTGTTGATGGAGGCTAAGTAGGCAGAGATTTGAATGTCCTATTTTAGAGGTGAAGAAATAGATGAAGAGGGGCTGAGCAACTGACTCAATCACATTGCCACAGAGATGGGAGATCTCTGGTCTCCAGACTCCAAGATCTCCAAGATCAGTGCTCTTTCTTACAGCCCATCCAGCACAAAGTGGGTCTCCGTAAATGATGGCCCAAGTGCTTGCAGCAGTGGTGTTCATACCATCTGAAAGTTGTTGCCTTCCAAAGTGCCCACCACGTATATACACATTCTCTTCCCTTGGGATCAGAGCCTCTTTCAAATGGTTCTTCTACTGTCCATTTTGAGTCTGTGGATGCAGCCAGATGGAGCTCTCTGCCTCTATTAGTCATAAAATAAGGGAAGAAGGTCTATGTTGTGGAAGCTGTGATGTACTGCCCTCTCAGGAATGAACTTATTACCCCAGAAATTGGAATTGCTATGGACAGAGATTCCTTCCTCAACTGTTAGACCCACTCAGCGATGCCTGACAGAAAAGTACCCCTTACTCAGATCACACCACATTTACAGGGCAGTGGGTATTCAAGGATTTATTGATGCAGGAGCACAAGGCCTCACTCTCTCCCTTGGGACAGCTGTGTATGGTGATTTCATTTCCACAATCCCCTGGAGGGTTTGCTGAGGCTTCCACTGAGACACACTGCAGCTCAACTTCTCCCTCTGCCTGCTCTGGCTTCCTTCTCTTCCTTTCCCTTCATGTCCTCAAAAGTCCTCCCGAATAAATCCGATATATTCTGCCTCTCAGTCTGCCCCACTTAGAACTCAACCTGTGGCAGAACTGAGGAAACCAACAGACAGTGAGTGAAGGAAGCCCTTCTGTATTTTATGAAACGCTGCAAATCCCTTCATCTTTCTGAGCCTATGTTTCCTTATTCATTGATATACATGCTAAATCAAATGATGTCAAATTTTCAGTGGTCCAAAAAGCTAAAAAAAAGATATTTTCTGTACTATGAGCAGGACCTGCAAAACTGAGAAATACATGCCTATTGTGCTTTATTTGGGCCAGAGAGCAGGTGGTCGGAAGAGGAGCTCTTCTATCTTCTGTTTTCCTTCTCCCTAGTTTACTCCAGGTCTGCCTAATCCAAACAGCTGTCTATTCCTTATTATCCCCATTTATACTGTGCCCTCACCTGGGTCTCAGCCAGTCATGGTCTCCACCTCTCTCAGTCTAACTCAGCCCCCAGCCCTGGGGATCAGTGGCAGACTCAGAACCAGCCAGTTCCCATCCTTTCCTCAATGAACCTGGTGTTATACTGGGGGCTATAGTCTTGATGCAGGTGTTAGGCTAAGTAGGGGGTAGAGCTAAAATGAGTCTGAGTAACCCAAGTGGCATGTGGGTTGTCTCATGTCAGACCCTGGAGCCCACATACCTTTCATATCCTTCCTCTTTCTACAGCTCCTCCTGCACCCTGTTCTGGGTTTCTGCCTTTGTGTCTATGACTAAACTCTATTTTTTTCCCTTAAGAATGAAGCTTTATTCTAAATTTTAGTTTCATTGCCTGGGGCCATAACTCTACCCTAAAGTACCATTTACTTGAGGAAAGGTTTTGCTCTTTAACCCACACATTTAATTGCATGAGTTTTAGCCAGTTGTTTAGATTTTGGTGGAATATAAATTATGTTGAAATATGTTCTAATATAAAGAATAATATAAGCCATATTATCTGATTCTGAGACTCATCTTTGAACAGGAGCTATCATGTTACCCACACTCACCAGCTCAGACCCACTTAGATTTAGCCATGATAATACCATGATTTTTTATCTGACCTCTCTCCTCCTATCGGGAATCCTATAGTTTGATTAGCATTCATGCATTGTCTTCTTTTTAGCTCCTTGTTTATAGCTAATTTTGTAACATGAAAAGTGTCATATTTCATAACAAAACATAAATGATTGGCCTGAGCTCCATAATTTTCTGCTTCTAGGCAAGCATCTATGTGGGTAAAATCGTAATATTCCAGAATATCTTTCCTGGCTTTAGTGTGTCTCCATATGAACAGGCATTCCTAAGGTGTGGAGAGAAGTAGTTCATCTCCACATCAATGCATAATTGCCTGGTCCAGAGAGGGCTTATTTGAACCTGAGAGGTTGGGGGGAGTATTTGCTTGCTTCTGCCACAGCAGGAGAGAGAGACATAAGGGACAATTTCTTGTAAGCAATAAACGGGTGTTAAGCTTTATTTCTCCCTTTGACTGATTTCAGATTCAAAGGCATTTTGCCCCAGGATTTTCCCCCCATTGTTACATCTGGTGGAAGCTGGCAGGACCTCTGAACCCAAAATCTGTCCACATGGGTGCAGCCTTTGGGAGGGCTGCCTCAAGAGATGGTGGGGAGGTGCCCAGAACCGTCCTTGTGGATGGTGGGGAGGCCCCAGTGGATGCAGTGGCAGAGGATGCAGCTTCACCTGCTACTGTCCCCCCATCTGTGGGTCTTCCAATTTGGGAGACCCTAGTGGGGAACTGGTGAAAGGTGGAGACACCGGAAGCTGCAGAATTAGCCCCCAGTGATATAGAAGACTGCTTGGGGTCCCTAAGTGGCTGTGTAGCTGCTGGCAATGTAGGGTCTCTTTTCATCGAGATGGTGGAGAATGCTATCCAAGAGAGAGAAGCCTATTGCCGAGAAAGAAAAGATTATTCAGAGAGTTAGCATGGAGAGAGAGGGACTTAGGTGGGAGAGAGATACACTTAGGCATCACTTGGAGGAGCTGGGAAATAACTTATGGGATGCCCTTAAGGAAGAGAGACAGTTATTGAGAAGACATGTCAGGCTCCTGGAAGATTCCTTAGCAGTGGTGGAGGGGGAGGCAGCAGGAAAAGTCACGTTGGGGAAGGGGAAGAAAGAGTGTTTCTTTCAGCCCCAGAGACAGAGGAGGAGCCTGGGGGAGAAGAAGAGGAAGCAGGTCCATGGGCTGATCTGCTGCCGAGGCCACCACCCAAGGTACCACCAGCATCTCCTGTATTAAAGGCCTGCCCAGCTGTAATTAAGAAAATAAAAATGGAACAACAGGCTCCTTAGGGGGAGGAGCCACCCCTTCCCAGATTGTGGGGCACTCCATGCTCCGCCCCTATACCCAGGATGAGCTGGTGGACGTGAGCGTCCAGTATACACAGAAGCCTATGGACTCTCTACCTACATGGCTTTTACATCTCTGGGATATGGGGGCGGAAAACTTTGTTATGTTCAGTACTGAGATGAGTAGACTGGCTTTCTTGACAACTCATCCAGCCCTCCGGCAGCGGTTGCAAAGTCCCCATCACACCTCAGGAAATCAGACACTTCTGGAATGGCTGACAGCTGCCATCAGGGTAGTTTGGCCTAATCAGGGTGATTTACCATATTAACCCAGTAGTTGGAAAACATATGTAGAGCTCAGACAAGTTTTGCAGGAACTAGTTATGAAAACATCATCTATAATATGGACCCCCAGGGCCCTGATAAGGAGTTGTTCACTGTAGGAATGAGAAATCTGGTGTTGCATACAGTTCCCACATCTCTCTTTGGGTCCCTAGTGACTACTCTTGCCCCCAACATAGGCAACCCATAAGTGAGGCTACTCGTACTAAGCAGATAGGGGGGAGTTGAAATAGTAAGGGCACAGAAGGAAGTACAGGCTACAACTAAAAGGAAAGGTGCAAAAGGCCCCATGAATGTCTCAAGGACCCAGATGTGGGTTGATCTGATAAAGGCCAGAGAAATAAAAGAAAAACTTGATGGGCAACCCAATAGAATCTTGATAGAACTGTGGCACCAATTAAAGCCAGATTAGCAGTTCCAACCACTGAGATCCGGTACATGGAAACTGGAGTCAAGGCCTCATGCCTGGCCTGTGTCTCTGTAAAACTTCCTGGGGGACAGTACTCAGGATTCACCTGGGCCCTCACCCCCACAGGACAACAACTGGGCATCATGGTTTGACTAAGGTGGGGGGTTAAGGAATTCACCTTGGGGGATGTGGTGGGTACCAGATGCCACATGTAGAATTAGCAATTCATTGGTCTCCCGTGAATGTACAACATGTCCTGGCACTGGTGGACACAGGAGCTGAGTGTTCTCTGATTTATGGCAACCCTGAGTGATTTCCTGGGACCCCTGCTGTGATAGGTGGCTATGGGGGTAAGGCAATTAGAGTGAAGAAAGCTCAAATCCCATTGGGGATAGGGTGTTTGCCCCCAAAGGAGTATACCTTGTGCATTTCTCCATCCCTGAATATATTTTGGGGTAGATATACTGCAGGGCCTGTAGTTACAGACCACTGCAGGTGAGTTCAGACTGAGGGTACTTGTGGTTAAGGCAGTTCTTAGGGGACATGCTAAGCACCCACCTGTAGCTCTGCCTGTACTTCAGCAGGTGATAAATACTAAGTGTTAAAAATTGCCTAGGGAACACAAGGAAATTGGAAAAACTCTATAGGAGTTGAAGAAGGTGGGCATCATAAAGTCCAAGCATAGTCCTTTTAATTCCCCAGTGTGGCCAGTAAAAAATCCAGACAGCTCCTGGTGTATGACTATGGACTACAGGGAACTGAATAAAGTCAGAACCCCTTTGCATGCAGTGGTCCCCTCTTTAGCAGCCATTCTGGACACCCTCAGTCATGAGCTGGGAACATATCATTATGTAGTAGAACTTGCAATGCTTTCTTCTCTATTGACATAGCACAGAAAATTCAGAAACAGTTTGCCTTCAAATGGAAAGGCTGGCAGGGGGCATTCACTGTCCTTCCACAGGGATCCCTCCACAGTTCCACCATCTGTCACAGACTTGTAGCCCAGGACTTGACCACATGGAAGAAACCACAAATGGTGCAGTTGTGTCACTGCATTGATGATATGCTCACATATTATTCTTTTGCATATTTAGAAGGGGCATTTCTTACATTGCTGCAACCTCTACAGGAGAAAGAATGGGTTGTGAACAGCACCAAGGTTCAGGGACCTAATTTGTCTGTAAAATTCTTGGAGGTTGTCTGTTTGGGTAAAACTAAAGTTATCCCTGAAGCAGTCATAGACAAGGTCCAGGCTTTCCCCATGCCTACTACTTTGGCAGTCTTAACAGAGTTTTTAGGTCCTTTGGGCTACTAAAGAGTGTTTATCCCACACTTGGCACAAATTCTGAAGCCCTTTTACTGGTTGGTATGAAAAGTATTCTGGTGAGACTGGGATGAGACATGTGTACCTGCTTTTATCGCTGCCAAGCGGGCAGACAAGACCACATAGGCCTTGAGTGTAATGGACTTATCAAGGCCCTGTGACCAGATGTTCATGTAATCAAAGATGGTTATGGATGGGGTCTTTGGCAGCAGCTTGAATGCACACGCCAACCTATTAGATTCTGGTTACAACTAGGGAAAGAAGCAGAGGTCTGGTACACCTTCATAGAGAAGCTACTGGCTGCTGTGTACAACACCTTGCGGGCTACGGAGCCTATCACTGGAACAGTTCCAACCAAGGTAATAACCGTCTATCTCATCACAGGGTGGGTACGAGACTGGACCCAGAGGCCACAGAGTGGCATGACACAGATGCCTACACTGGCCAAATGGGGCTCATATTTACAACAGCACAGTGCCCTCTCTACTAGCCCCTTATGTCAGATACCTCTCCAACACTTATTGGGGCCAGAGACCTATACCAGTGGAAAGCAGGAAGAAATTCTTTTGAGCCATTAGTAGTCAAGAGTCCTTAACAGAAGGGAAAATCCCCTATACCTGGAGATGCTTGGTATACAGATGGCTTCAGTCAAGTGTAGCTCCCGAAGTGGAGGGCTGTGGCTTTCCATCCTAAGACTGAGACAATATGGATGGAGGATGGAGAGGGAAAGAGCAGCCAATGGGCTGAGCTGCAGGTGGTATGGTTTATGATCACCCAGGAGCCTTCCCCCTATAGTTGTCTGCACTGATAGCTGGGCTGTCTGTTGTGTCTTGACCCTGTGGCTACCACATGGTACATGCCAACTGGATGGTTGGTCAACAGCCCCTTTGGGGGCAAGAGTTGTGGCAAGACCTATGGGCCTCTGGTCAGACTAAGACTGTTACCATATATCATGTGACCGGCCATTTGCATTTGACATCCCAGGGAATGATGAAGCAGGCACACTGGCCCAAGTGTGTTGGCTAGAAGGAAAGCCTGTCTCTGATGTGGCCCAATGGTTACATCAACATTTGTTGCACATGGGGTGAAAGACAATGCAGGCTGTAACCAGTAAGTGGGGCTTGCCATTGACTTTTGAAGAAGTCAGCTAGGCCTGGAAGGAGTGCCTTGTGTGGTCTAAGAGGGACTTACAACAAGTCCCGCAGCAACATGGGACAAAAGTAAGAGGGCTAATATCCCTTGTCAGGTGGCTTATAGACTATATTGGGCCTCTGCCCATATGGAAGGATATTGGTATGCCATGACTTGTGTGGATACAGATACTGAACTATTGGTTGCTTTTCCTGCATGTTGTGCAGATCAGCAAAGCACGAAGATGGGCCTAGGGGATCTCTTTGCAGCCTATGCCTGCCACAGGTGATTGATGGCAATCAAGGCACCCACTTTACAGGACATGCATTACAAGGATGGGTTGCAGCATTTAAGAATAAAGTGGAAATTTCATGTACCATATAACCTTACTGGGGCAGGCTTGAGAGAGAGGGACAACAGTTTGTTGAAATCTAGCTTGAAGTCGGACACCAATAGTCTATGGGGCTATCAGTTCGCTTATGGACAGTGTTATGGCATTTGAATGAGAAGTGCCATAAGGAGCTCTGAGCCTTGCTGCCTCTCCTATACAACTGTAAGTGCAAACTAAAGAAGAGGCATTGAAGCCAGGATAGGGCCAGCAGAGCAACACCGTACTGCCAGCCCTACTGCATTAAACCCTGGAGGTACTGTTGAGTAGACGTGGCCCTGGACATTTTGACACATGGATCAGCAATGGCTGGCCCTTCTGGCACCTTGGGGAAAAGTCCTGGGAGCTGGCCTCATGTGAATTTCTGGAGAAACAGGAGAGTGACCCCCAAAGACCACGGCACTGTACCCAAAACGTCCAGGAGGTAGGAGCATCTTACAGGGAAGTTTTGTTTTATCTTTATAGCCAGTGCATGTACCTCCCATGGATCTATTTATCAACCCATCTGTAACTCCCGCAGAGAGGGGGCTGAAAGTCTGGTATACTAGACCAAGATGGGATCCCATTCCTTCCACTGTCCTATCACAGGACCACTCTCTGGCATGTATCCTACCTGATGGACAAGATTTGCCTATTATGGTGTCATTAAAACATATATCTTATCGCCGGTAAGGTTATTTTCTCCTATAGTCCTTGTGTCGTGCATGCGCCCCCTGGCTGCAGCTGCCACATGATGATTGCTCTGAACCCTCTACCTCTTCAGCTACTGCCTGCCTGTGGAATGGGCAAGCTATGGACTTAATCTGCATAGGACTTTGAACCTAGTTGAATTCTCCAGCTTGAGGGTTGTCATAATTTTATTGCTGTTGCTATTGTATGTCATTAGTCTGGTCACAATGCTCCAGTTTTCTCACCCAAGGACCACTGCAGAAGAAGGGGAATTGTAAGGTGAGATTTCTAGATGCATGGCCTGTGGATAAAATTGTAATATTTCCAGAATCTCTTGCCTGGCTTTAGTACATCTCCATATCAACAGGCATTTCCAAAGGGTGGAAAGGAGTAGGTCATCTCCATATCAACTAGTAAGTACCCGGACAACCAAGGGCTTATCTGAACCTGAGAGGTTGGGGTGAAGATTTGCTTGCTTCTGCCATGGCGGGAGAGAAAGAGAGAGAGACACTCTATGGCTTTTTTGTAAGTAATAAACACGTTTTAAACTTTATTTGTCCCTTTGACTTATTTCGGTTTTAGAGGTATTTTGCCCTGGGATTTCCTCTCCCCAGAGTTACAATCTATTTTATATGAGATTGATTAGATACTGGTACACAAAAGGCTTTAATTTCCATTCAAACACAGTACCACTTGAAGAAAGAGTAAGATGTTTGGTTTGCTGCCTATGCTGGACCAGTGAAAGTTTATAGTGCAGAAGAGGAAGGCAACCATGTAGATGCTGAAAGAAGTATGTATGGAGAAGGAACATTTTGTTTTGCTTTTTTATATTTTATATATAAAAATTATATATATGTATGTTACTCAAATATAAAACATCAGTAAACAAAACAGGCACTTGGGTTCAACCAATAGTGCTAGAAATTAGGCTTTTGTAATATGAGGAACAGATACATTGACAGTTAGAGAGGAAGGGAGGAAATAAAGGTAGGTGCATTTTACAGGGAAGAGTTTGGTCAAGGCAGTTGCTAATACAGAGAACAATTTTCTTACCATGATCTGAAAATGTTACTCGAGAGTTTTAATCAACGCAGTAAAGAAGACACCTTGTGCAAGTGTACACTGGCCCTTGTGTGACTTCAGCTCGCAGGTAATACTGAATTTAGAGGGAATACAATGGTTTTTCCTTCTGTGAGAACTCTCTCCTGGATGCTAAAAACATGATTAGCAATATGAATACATTTGTGGGATATGGGCCATCACTGAGAAAACATATTACTGATAACCTCATTTCTTGTCTTAGAAAATAAAACAGGAAGAATACTCAGACTGACCAAGGAGCATGCATCAGTTTGATCCAAGCCATTGGTCCTTTTGAAAAATGGCTGACCCTCAGAGGGAAAGTCTTGGATTCATGATGGGAGCTGATAATCAGAAATTGTTCATCATGTCAGTTTTGGGAGAGGGAAGTATAATCTTGACTCTAATCCAGACTTCATCCCCAGGAAACTCTGACTTTGCATACTTACACAGGCTGGAACAAGGGATCATAACTCTGGCTATTTCACTATTTCATGACTGCTCACTAGGGACAGAGAAACATTTTATGTCCAGTAACCACAGACAATTCCCCCATTGTCTGGTTTAAGGGAACTGTGTCTACTGTAGAGGTTCAAACGTTTTCTTGCTTTTAATATGACCTGGAACAGTGCAGGAAGCTGAGGGAGAAAAGGCAAAAGGAAAGAATCAAAGAACACAACATGAGAATTCCTTCAGCATCAAAATGATAGATCAAGGTTGAAACTCTCCATAGCAGAAAATCTCAGTTCCAAAGGAAAATGCAGTCTGAGTACTCATGTTAAAAAGATAGAGAACCTCCGCATTACACAGACACAGCCAGAATCTTGCAGAGAATATTGGAAGGAAGGAAAAACAAGCAAACAAACAAATCTACTTAAAGCAAAAGTGTATGCAAAGACAAAGGCTTTCATAAAGAAACAAACATCCTTGGCACAGCAACTGGGTCAAAGCAGCATGGGAGTCACAGAAGGGGGCCCAGTAGAATTAGAAATGATTAATAATGTAGTTGGATTAATGTCCACCATGTTTATAAATTTCTGTTCATTTAATTTGTCCTTTCTCAAAATCTTTCCCTTCTTTTTTCCTTCTCTGATTTGAACAGCATTTGATAAGATTCCATTTTATCCCCTTTCTTATATCACTTGTACTTTTTAAAAATTTTGAATGGTTGCTGTAAGGCTTGAATATACATTTATAACTACTTAGAATCCACTTTCAAATAACACCCTATCACTTCACAGTGGGGATCATATAGCAGAGTATTTCCAATTTCTCCCACTTGTCCCTTAAAACATTACTGTCAATCATTTCACCTTTCCATACAATCACTTTACATGTACATGATCTCAACACACAAACTAAAAGGTAGACTCTCAGTATGGATAAAAAAAAAAGATGTAATTACATGTTGTCAACAATAAACCTACTTTATACTTATAAAGGGGTCAATTCTTCACAAGACATAATAACCTTTAACATTTATCTACCTAACCACCAGGTACCAAATACTTGAAAAAAACCTGGTAGAACTGTGAGAAGAAATAGACAAACCCATTATTATAAGTGCAATAACATTTTTTTAAAAAGGAAATAAAATGTGTATATATGTGTGTGTATACATATATATACACGTATGTATATGGAAAAAGAAATAAAACTATCTTTGTTAATAAATGACATGATTTTCTATATAGAGAAAAATACTGACAAAGTTCTCAGTCTTGAGAAGTGACAACAAAGGTTCTTAGAACTAAGCAGTGATTATAGCAAAATCAAGGGATGTAAGATTAATATATAAAAGTGCATTACTTGAATGAACGATTGGAATTTTAAATTTAAACAAATAGCATTACATGAGAACAAAAATTAAGTAGAGATAAATGTATCAAAATATTTATAGAATGTATATGCAAAAATAAAAACACCACAAAACTGATGACAAAAGATCTAAATGGAAAGATGCCACGATCGTGGACTGGAAGGCTCAGTATTGTTAAAATGTCAGTTCTTCCCAACCTGATCTACAGATTAGCACAATCCTAATCAAAATTCCAGTAAGCTGTTTTAAAGATATCGATAAGCTGATTGTAAAGTCTATATGGAAAGGCAAAAAAACCCAGGATAGCCAATATAATACCAAATGAGAAGGACACAAAGTTGGGGGACTGACATTAGCACAACTTCAAAAAATGTTTTACTCTAAATTATAGTCATCAAGATTATGTAATATTGGTGAAAAAATAGACAAATACATTGGTGGAACAAAATATGAATATTTATAGCATTTTATACATACTTTTCCAAAAAAAAATAAAGGTGGGGGAGAAGCAACCCTTTGTCCTGCAATAAGAGAATGGATAAACAAAGTTTGATACATTTATACAATAGATTGTTATATTATTCATCCATTAAAATATAAATGAACTATCAAGCCACAAAAAGACACAGAGGTGTCGTCAACACATCTTGCTAAGTGAAAGAAGCCAGTCTGAAAAGATGATGTGGGATGAGAAAATTTTGAGTTGCTGACTAGGCATTTTACAATATGATAATCCTATTCACACCCAGAGTCTGCACAATATTAGATAAGAACTTGAGCTTAGGATTCCCACCATAAGTTCTCACTTTGCTTTTCCTGGGGTACCTTTTTAAATAACCACTCAAGAGTTGAGCCCCAAGAGTTAGTGAGTTCTTCTCAACACCTTGTAAGTAATAGGCGCTTGATACCCTGCTCTTTACCTCCCCTTCACTTGTGACCTGGGATGGAAGACCTGCCTTCCCATGGCTCATTGCAACCCAGACCCCATTTCTGGAATTTGTAAGTAATAAATCATGTGACTTTACTTCCTTTGTGTGGGTGTATTAAAACTGTACCCTCAATCAAAAGACCCTGTGGTTCTCACCACATGGCGTGGGCCGATACCTCCTTCAGCATCCATGCCTCCACTTTGGGATAATAAAACAATGGGGGCTTTTGATTGAAGGCACAATTTCTCCTCATTCATCAGGTTATAATTTTCATATTCTTAATTAAACACACCAGCTTCTGCCTTCCAACACAACATAGTATGATTTAGTTATATAACATTCTAGATAAGTCACACTATAGAATGAGTAAAATAATGAGTGGTTGGTGGGGTTTAATGAGTGAGGGGAAACAATGAATCAGTGAATCACAGGGGATTTTTAGGATGGTGTAAACATTCATTGTGTTCCCGTGGTGGTGGACACATGGCATTGCACATTTGTCAAAACCTATAGAACTTTACAATAGAAATTATGAATTTAGAGTATGCAAATTTCAAAAATTATTTAGGAAGTCAGGGGCTCCACAGAAAGAATGCAGCCTGTGACAAAATAATCTAAAGATATTAAATATGTACAAAATAGATCCATTGAAGGGGATGTCAGGAAAGCTGCTGACACAAGTAACTTTGGAAATGAATTGAGTCTGTGAGTCTGAAAGCAAAAAGGAACTGCACATAAGTACTCTAGTCAGGTTAATAAAGTTGTTTCCAGTGGTTATAGGTTAATAATTCTATTATAGCTATATACATGTATACTGGAATTTAGTAATTAAGTAAATAGAGAGTGGAGATGAAAACCAGGTTTCTCACTGTTGCAGATGAAGTTTACAGATCAGTAAGAAGGAAGGGCTAGAATGAGTCTCGTGATAATGGATTAGAGTTGGACACATCAATAGCAATTCATATTTAAATTAATAAGACACAAATATTGAAGTAGAAATATCTGTAGGTATGTGTACACACATAATTTAGCATATACACTTCTACTTATTTGTTCTGTCAGCTAAGAGGGTCTAAAAGAAATGACATCCCAGAAACAATAATTAAGGCCAGCACCAATTTCTTCTTTTTTAATACCATTTTCCAATAGAAGAAATCAGATATTTATTAGTCTGAGGAATATTAAGCTATTTAAAAACATCCATTTTCATCTATGGGAGATTTTTCATCCATTAGAGAAATAGTTGATTTTATAACTCTGTGGGAAATGTATAAAATAGGCCTGGAGAATCTTGCAAGGAAGCACCCAACATACACACACACATACACACATAAGTGGGGTCATATCAATGAGCACAGGAGCCAACTAAGACAGCTGCCAATGATCAAAATGGGAACAATTTGAGCAACATAATACATATACTAATGTTGGATCACAACCCCAAGTATAAATATATCATAATATCACAGCATATGCATAAATGATTGAATCATGTCTGAAGGAGAAGAGACAGATCTCTCATGCAGAATTCCAAATAAATTGGAAGGGAACATAACTTTCCACTCTTTAAGGCTTTCTGCATAGTGACGTCCTTCCAAAATCTGAGCTATGTGTAGCGACAGTATGAAAGGGGAAGCAAAGGATACTGTTGAAGAAGCTGACAAACATTCCTTTAACCAGGGGATCAGGTCAAAATCAAAAGTCTTAACCATTGTTGTCATTATATACCTTTGACAAGCTGTGATGAAAATTGCATGCTATGTCTATGATCTTCCTTCCCCAAACTCACAGAACCAGTCTTATGATGAGAAAGACATCAGACAAATTCTAAATGTGAATATAACTGATATAACTGCACTATAATGCAAAACTATCAAAATCATCAAAAATGAGATAAGTCTGATCTTTTATAGCCAAGAGAAGGCTAAGGAGACATGCTAACTAATGTAGGAGGGTATCCTGGATGGGATCTCAGAAACAGAAAGGACACTTGGTACAAAGTAAATCTGAATACACTATTGACAGTAGTTAATAATAATGTGTCACTGTTGATTTATAATTTGTAACAAATTGGTAATACCATACTAATATAAAGCCTTAATGATATGGGAAACTGGGTGTAGGTTATATGTGAACTTTCTGTACTATCATGTTAATGTTTCTGTAAATATAAAACTTTTATAAAAATAGTCTATTAATAAGAAATGACTATTTAACATACTGTCTGAGTACTAATGATAGAAAGCAATGCATATGTTAGGATAAAGCATATCTTTAAAGATACTAGAAGGAATAATCAGTGATAAAATATTATACATTTCTGACTAATGTCAAAAACAAGGTGCTAGTACTGCATATTGTATGAGTCCTTTCATATGAAGTTGTCTGGTGTAGAAGAAGTAAGAATAGTGATTACTTTGTGAGTGGGGATATTCACTTGGAAAGGGCAAGAAAGAAATTTCTTGGCTGCTGAAAATTTTCTATACTTTGGTCCAGGTGGGGAAGCACAAGTTTCTATAAATTTGTACTTATTGAGTTGAATGTGTACTTCCTCTCAATAAAAGAGACTTAGAAAGAGTTAAGATACATAATTCTGGACAAGAGCATCATTACAGTCAAGTTTAAGTCATATCTCCCTTCCTCACTCCCATGGGTATAAAAGAGGACAATAAGGGCTACTCATCTTTGAAGGTGGAAATAAAGTTGCTCTTCACTAAGATAGAAGAGAAAAGATTATTCATCAAAAAGACTTTGCATGGTTATTAGGAATGGGACATAATTCTAAGTACTCAAAATTACAAGGTCTCTGTAGTTACTGTGATAAATTATCCCAGAAGAGAATGAATATTTTTTTCAATTTAAAGAATAAAATATTTTTTTTCTAGACAATCAACTTGATTTTACAAATACTTGAATTTGAGAAATGTTTCCGAGTAAAGACATTGTGGGAAACTATGCTGTGACCTTGTATTGGAGATCATTAAACTGGCTGTTCCTGATAAAACTGTCTTCAGTTTGGACAGTCTCATAATGGTTGGGACACTACTAGAAATAAAATACATCTTTAGAAACCTAACTTACTGGACAGGACTAAATACAGCATTAAAATACACTCCTAGCTTTCATGTATTCTCACATTTTCTTCTGTTTCTTCCTTGAACTTGTGTTTATCCTATTCTAAAAGACAGTTGGAGAAGACCGGGGACAGTTATTCTAAGAATCTAGCATCTATAGAGAATTAAAAAGTATTATGTGAGCATTTATTCTGAGTACTGGTTTCTAATCTCAGCTATCCTTACAGAAGTTCTATTTATTTCCTCATATATAAAAGACAGAAAGAATTCTCATTGATTACCCTTGCTTTATTCCCATGCACAGAAGGTAGAAAGACATCCATTCTTCCTCTGCATCACATACTGTCATGATGTGTGTTTGCCAGCTAGCTCCTGGGGTTCAATTATATACACTTTAAGATAATATGTCTCATTGGGGCAGCCCATCTGTAATGTGTCTTCAAAAAGAGCTGTTATATAATACAGTTCCTTGTACTTGATTTTTGACTTGTTTTCAGGGGTTATAGATAAGTTCAGTGTGTAGTGGGATGCTAATCACACTACTCCCTACATTAAAAACACAATCTTAATTTAAAATAAATCAACTGTAACATATAACATAATACATATTTATAAATAGACATGTGAATTTCAAGGGTCCCACATCCTAACTTCCTAAATATTTGATCACTTTCATTCCTAGATATCTTTCATCTGTTCAGTGAACTCCTTAGTAAATAGTTTGGACAATATGTGTTGGTTCAACCCTCTTTCTATTTCATTTTGCTTGCTTAAACAGCTTTCTCTGTTGGTAGAAAATTTCTCTGGAGTAAGAACTCTTGTTTCCCTTTAAATACCTTCAAGTTGGACTTTGGGCCATGGTTGGATTCACTATTTGAATTTCTCATAAATTTCTTGATTGTTCACACACATTCCTTTTCTTTAATAGTTTCTGATGGAAATACTATTTTCTATGTTTTCCAACTAGTAGCAGAAAATATTTCAGTGACATACTGCCCATGCTTACATCACTACCAATACTACCACCATTATGTTTAAAATCTTTCAGTGGCATAACAAACATCTTAGAAAATAAGTAAATATTCCTCACTATGACTGTACTAGGCAGAATTTTTAAAGTTTCCCCTCAAGATTTCCAACTTCTGGTTCTTCAGTAACATGGCAATTAGGTACTGTAGAAGGACTTTGCAGATGTAATTAACATTACTCATCTGCTGAATTGAAGATGGGGATAGCATCGGGGTTCATGAAGACAGATACGGTGTAATTGCATGAGCCCTTACAAGTTGAAGAGGAAAACAAGAGGGTCAGTCAGAGAGATGCAACTGATAGGAAAGTCTGAAAGTTGCAGAGCTTAGACTCATGGTTCCTGGAAGGCAGTATATGCAGAAAATGAGAAGAAATGCAGCTGGCTTCTAGGAGCAAAGAACAGTACCCAGCTGAGAGCCAACAAGGAAACAGAACCTCCAACATACAGCTGCAAAGAACTGAATGATCTTGGAAGCAGATTCTCTTTCAGGGCAGAGAGTAAGGAATGCAGGCTATCAGAAACTGATCTCTGCTTGGTGAGACTCTAAGCAGCGTGTCCAGCAGAGCCCACTAGACTTCTGACCTATGAAACTGTGAGCTCATAAATGATTGTATTCAAAGTTGCTAAATTTGTCCTGGTTGGTCACGTAGCAAGAGAGAATTAATAGTGACCTATTAATTAGGAGAAAGATCACCCCTGTAGCCCCTTATTATCCTTGATCCCTCTGCTAGAACCACTCCAGTCTTCTTTATGACAGTCTCCTTTTAGCCACAGATATTTTTGTCTGTTACAACTGGAATATTCTCCCGACTTCTTCATATGCTTAGCCTCTGTCCATTCTTCAGATCACAGCTCAGGGTTAGAACCTCAGAAAGGGGATTTTGTTAAAATGAATCCTAAAAATGTTGAATCTCCCTATTACTTTGTCATGTCACCATGCACTCTTCTTCCCAGTGCTTTGATGAATTGTCAGTGTACATTTATCAGGCAGTTATGTTATTGATTGATCCCGTTAACTAGATGCAGTTCTCAGGAAATGAAGAGCATCTGCTTTTAATCACCATTATATCCTCAGCACCTAGTATGGGCTGAAGAAATCTGAGGTAAATGAATAAATGAGCTAATGAATTGAAATACTATATATAAAATTTGCAAAATCAGGTACATCCAACACCAATTTAATTGAGTTTCTAACTAGAATAGTCATTATGGTAAGGAAGATGAAAATTCTGTTGTCTATGATCTGATAAGCTTTACATCTTTTAGGTTATATATTTGAAAAGAATACCCAGGCATAAGTTTAAATAACACCATACATTTCTATTCTACCTAGTAAAATGACAACACAATCAGAGGAAGAAAATGAATTAAATACAAGCTTACTTTACATGATACCAAAATTAATATTTATATGCCTCACATATTCCCTAGTGAGAAATGCAAAAGATTTCCATTGTGTACATACAGTCTCTTTGACATTAGAGGGAATGGTAGGAGTAGAAAGATACATTGGGGGTGGGCAGAGAGAGGGGCTTACCCTCTGTCTGACAAGGTTCAAACAGGCAAATATCAATGATTCTGTGTATTTATAGCAGGCAGAAAAACATGGACAGTGAGCAACCTAGTAATCAGCAGCAACGTGCTGCAGGAACAAAGACAGCAACAGTGTTGGTGGAGTCCAGGCCCTTCGGTCATCTGGCAGGAGCTGGAGCTATGGAAGTATTGCCTATACTCCTAGGACACCTTGAGGGAAGGAAAGAAATACTGGACTTCTCCCTTTTTCCCAAATTCCAAATTCCACCAGTCACTGGCCAAACCCAGATATAGACAAGCTGAGCCAGGAGTATGGTGGGAACAAGGTAGACCTGCAGAACTCAATTTCCCTAAAAAGAAAGCAGCATGGGTAGAGGGAGAGGAATGGGTCCAGCACAAATGGGCTCAAGCCTGGAACAGCTGACAAGTGACCTCTAAGAGCAAGATTCTGGCCTCTCATTTTATATGTCTAAGTACACAAGTGTTCACTTGTTTTTATTTATTTATTTATTTGTCTGTCTGCTTGTTTGTCTTTTTTTGCAGTATTTTCAAATGAGATCAACGTTTGCTTATCTCTTGGATTCCAGGTCAGCAGGCAGCTCTGCTTCAATGTAAACATTTTAGGTCCAAATTCCATCAATCCTTAGGACACTGGGTTGTTTGCAAGCTGAGTCACAGTCACATCCAAATTTCAGTTTGCAAACAGGCAGGGAAGGGGAAATGACGATGAAGAAGGTAGCTCTTCTGACTTACAGACTTCAGCCCAGAAGGCACTCGCAAAACTTGAGCTCACATCCCTTCAGTGAGAAGTTGGGCACCAACATGGTTTAACTGCAAGGGAGACTGGAAAAGAACAGAGCTGCAAGATCACAACTCTTTTTGCTTCAGAGGAGGAGAAGAGAATTGGTCCAGAGCCAGCATTCTCCCAGGAAAGCTTTATCTTCCCATGCAGCCTTGGGCAAACCATTTCACTCCCCAAACTTCTGTTTTCTCATATATAAAATAAAGTTAATAACCCACAGAGCACAGGGATATTAGAAGGATTAAATGAGATCATGTAGTGCATGCATGACTACCAAGCAAGATGATTTTGGATGGTGAGTGATATATATAACTTATATAAATGTGCATCAGGAAAAAACACAACTAATAACTAAGGCCTGCATTAGAATGAAGCCAAAGAAGTTACCTGAGTGTTTTTTTCTTTTTTTTTTTTATTGAAGTACTGTTAATATGCAATTTTATACTGGTTTCAAGTATACAACATAATGATCCAACAATTATACACATTATTAAATTCCTACCCCAACCAGTGTAGTTACTCTCTGTCAATGCAGAAAGATGTTACGGAACCATGAGTATACTCTCTGTGCTGTACTTTCAACTTTGTGACTAACTAAGTATGTTTAAGATTTTGTGACTCTTTATCCCTTTCTCACCAGACCACCCCAACCCCTCCCCAACTCCATGGTAACCACCAGTCAATTTTCAGTGTCTATGAGTCTATTGTTGTTTTTTTCATTTTGTTTTATTTTATTTTTAGATTCCACATATAAGTGAAATCATATGGTATTTGTCTTTCTCCAGCTGGCTTATTTCACTTAGCTTAATACCTTTTTGGTCCATCCTTGCTGTCATAGGATGCTTTTCTTTTTATGGCTGAATTATATTCCTTTGTGTATATACATACACCACATCTTCTTTATCCATTCATCTATTGATGACCACTTAGGTTGCTTCCATATCTTGTTTATTGTAAATAATGTGGCAATAAACAGAGCAGTGCATACATCCTTTAGAATCAGAGATTTTGTTTTTTTCTGTACTTTCCTACAAGTGGAATTACTAGGTCATACAGTATTTCTATTTTAGATTCCTGAGAAACCTCCATACTGTTTTCCATAGTGGATACACCAATTTACAGTCCCACCAAAAGTGTAGCAGGGTTCCCTTTTGTCCACATCCTCAGAAGCACTTATTATTTCTTGTCTTTTGGATAGTGGCTATTCTAACTAGTGTGAGGCAATATCTCATTATGGTTTTAATTACCCTAATAATGAGCAATGTGGAGCACCTTTTCATGTGCCTGTTGGCCAACTGTTATGTCTTCTTTGGAGAAATGTCTGTTCAGCTCCTCCACTTTTTTAATTGGGTTATTTGTTTTTTTGGTGTTGAGGTGTATGAGTTCTTTATACACTTTGAATGTTAATCACTCAACAGAAATATCATTTACAAAAATATTCTCCTATATAGTAGGTTGCCTATTTGTTTTGTAGATGATTTCCCTTGCTGTACAGAGTTTGATATAGTCCTACTTATTCATTTTTGTTTTTTTTCCCTTGCCTGAGTATATATGTCTAGAAAAAATTACTTATGTTGATGTTCAAAAGATTATTGCATATGGTTTCATGTCTTATATTTAAGTCTTTAGTCCATTTTGAGTGTACTTTTGTGTATGATGTTATGGAGTAATTCAGTTACATTCTCTTGCATGTAGCTGCCCAGTTTTCCCAACACCACTTATTGAAGAGACTGCCTTTTCCCATTGTATATTCTTGCCTACTTTGTCATACATAAATTGACAACATATGTATGGGCTTATATCTGGACTCTCTATTCTGTTTCATTGATTTATGGGTCTGTTCTTTTGCCAATACCATACTGTTTTGATTATAGTACATCTTTAAGTCAGGGAGAATAATACCCCTAGCTGTATTCTTTCTCAAGATTGCTTTGGCTATTTGGTGTATTTTGTGATTTCATACAATTTTAGAATTATTTGCTCTAGCCCATTGCAAAGTGTTCTTGGTATTTTGATAGGGATTGAACTGAATCTGTAAATTGCTTTGGGCAGGATAGCCATTTTTACAATATTAATTCTTCCTATCCATAAGCATGGGGTAGATTTCCATTTATTTGTGTCTTCTTTGATTTCTTTCTCAGTGTCTTAAAGTTTTCACAGTACAGGTCTTTCACTTCATTGGTTAGACTTATTCCTGGGTATTTTATTCTTTTTGATACAATTGTAAATGGAATTGTTTACCAAAAGAGAAATTCATAATTTCTCTTTCTGCTAATTTATTGTTAATATATAGGAATGCAACAGATTTCTATATATTGATTTTGTATGCTGCAACTTTGCTGAATCTAGTTATTGGTTCTAATAGTTTTTTGTTGGAGTCTTTAGGTTTTTCTCTATATAGTATCATGTCATTTATAAATACTGAGTTTTATTTCTTCCTTACCAATGTGGATGCATTTTCTTTTTCTTGTCTGATTGTCATGGCTAGGACTTCCAATACTATGTTGAATAAAAGTGGTGAAAGCAGGCATCCTTCTCTTACCACTAATCTTGGAGGGAAATCTTCCAGCTTTTTGCCATTGAGTATGATGTTAGCTATGCATTCATTATATATGGCCTTTATTATGTTGAGGTTTGTTCACTCTATACCCATTTTGCTGAGAGATTTTAACATGAATGGATGTTGAAATTTGTTAAATGCTTTTTCAACACCTGTTGAAATGGTCATATGGTTTTTATTCTTCCTTTGTTAATGTGGTGTATCAGTTTGTTAATATTTTGTTGAGGAATTTTGCATCTATGTTCATCAGGGATATTGGTATTGTCTGTAATTTTATTTTTTTATATTGTCTTTGTTTTGGGTATTAGAGTGTTACTGGCCTCATGGAATGAGTTTGGAAATATTCCCTCCTCTTTTATTTTTTAGACTACTTCAAGAAGGATGGGTAGTAACTCTTCTTTAAATGTTTGGTGGAATTCAGATGTGAAGCGGTCTGGTCATTGATTTTGTTTGTTGGGAGATTTTTGATTACCAATTCAATTTCATTACTGCTAATTGATCTGCTCAGATTTCCTGTTTCTTCCTGGGTCACACCTGAAGGGTTGTACATTTCTCGTAATTTTTCTTCTAGGTTGTCCAATTTATTGGAATATAATTTTTCATAGAATTATCTTATAATTCTTTGAATTTCATTGGTATCAGTTGTAATTTCTCCTCTTTCATTCTGATTTTGTTTATTTGTGTCCTCTCTTTTTTTCTTGATAAGCCTTGCTAGGGGTTTGTCCATTTTGTTTATATTTTCAAAGAATCAGCTCTTGGTTTCAGTGAGTTTCTTCTATTGTTTTATTATTCTCTATTTTATTTATTTCTTATGTGATCTTTATTATGTCTCTCCTTTTACGAACTTCAGGTTTCATTTTCTTCTTTTTTGAATTTCTTTAGTTGTAAACTTAAACTGTTTATTTGGGATTGTTCTTCTTTCTTGAGGCAGGTCTGTGTTGATATATACTTTCCTCTTAGAACTGCTTTTGTGGTATCCCATATATTTGAACTGTCGTTTTTCTCTTTTCATTTGTCTCCACAAGTCATTTGATTTCCTCTTTGTTCACTGATCCCTTGATTATTTAAGAGCATGTTTTTTAGTTTCCATGTTCTGTAATATTTTTGTTTTCTTCTTGTAATTGATATATAATTTCATACCATTGTGCTCTGAAAAGATGCTTGATACAATTTCAATTTTTTAAAATTTACTGAGGTTCTTTTTGTGTCCTAATATATGATCTATTGTGGAGAAAATTTCTTGTGCATTTGAGAAAGATCATGGGCTTCCTGATTACAGAGCATGCTTAAGGTTGAAAGACCTTGTCTGAAATTAACCCTAACTCATTACAATAGTACCTAAATCTTATTAGCATCTCAGTTTTGGCCTCATTGTGAGCTTTGCTTAGGTATTTATGGGTAAAATACCTACACACTGAGAAAAAAGTTTGTATTATCTAAAGGTGCCAATAAACCTATCAGTCAAATAATGTAAAATGCAGGACAGGATTTTGCATCAAACAACATGTCAATCAAAGGATGTAAGATGCAGGGCAGGACTTCCTGCCATCTTAAGAAAAAATAAAAGTTAACCTAACTCTAATGGTGTGGCTGTTTCTAGTTCCAGACAAACTGTTCTTCTGTCTCAAGAGTGTACTTTTCAATTTAAACCCCCAAATTTCTCTGTGCTTTTTTATGCTATCTGTTCTCTCAACTGAATTCTTTTTTTGAGAAGACAGGAATCTGGGAAACACAACACATCCCACCATTAACACTTCCTCTCTTCCCCCCTTATACTTTTCTCTTGTTATTTGATGGTTCTTTTAAGTGTTATTATTGATTTATTTTTTTAATATCTTGTGCATCTATTATAGGCTTTAGGTTGTGGTTACCATAAGGTTTATAGTTTCCTAAATATATAACAGTCTATATTAAGTTGATGTTCACTCTATTTTGAACACAATCCAAAAGTACTTTTTTCTTTTTCTTCCTCCTCCACACTTTATGTATAAGATGTCATAATCTACATCTTTTGTGTATTCTTTGACTTTGTGCATTGTTGATTTTCCTAATTTTTTTACTCCATGCTTTCTTTATAAGTAATTGGTTTACTATCTTTACAGTATTTTTATTTCATTGATGAAAAATATTTAGTCTTAAGGACATATCCATCTAAAGAAGTCCATTTAACATATCCTTTAAGGCCTGTTTAGTAGTAGTGAAGTCTTTTAAACTTTGTGTATGTGGAAAGCTTTTATAATCTCCTTCAATTTTGAATGATAACCTTGCTGGGTAGAGGATTCTTGGTTGTAGGTTCTTCCCTTTTCAATATTTTCATGCCATTCCCATCTGACCTATAAAATTTCTTCTAAGAAATCTGATAACCTTATGGAATTTCCCTTATAGATAACTCTGTCTTTCTCTTGCTGCTTTTAAGATTCTCTCTTTATCTTTAATCTTAGCTATTTTAATTACTATGTGCATTGGTGTTGTCTTCCTGGGGTTCCTTTTGTTAGGGGCTCTTGTAATTCTAGGACTTGGGTATTCTATTTCCTTCCCCAGATTGGGGAAGTTTTCAGCTATTATGTTTTCAAATAGATTTTCTACTTCTTTGTCTCTTCTTCTGGATCACCAGGTATGTGAATATTATTTCATTTAGAGCTGTCACACAGCTCTCTTCACATTTTCTCATTTTTAGAAATTCTCTTTCTCTGTATTGCAGTTTTGTTGGTTCCCTATTCTCTAACTTCCATCACATTGACTCTTTCCTTTACTTCTGAAAGTCTGCAATTCATTCCCTCCACTGTATTTTTCATTTCAGTTATCGCATTCCTCATCTCTTAGTAGCTTTTTTTCATATTTTTCATCTCTTTTTTTGAAGTTCTACCTGAGATCATCAACTCTTTTACTCAGGTCAGTGAAATTTTGACTTTATGACTATTATTCTGAAATCTTCATCAGGAAGATTGGTGATCTCCATTTCATTTAGCCCTTTTCTGGTTTCTTATTTTGTTCTTTTGTTTTGAACATACTCCTCTGCCTCTTCATTTTGTCTGGGTTTCTGTGATTCTTCCTTTGTATTAGAGAGATCAATTATGCCTCCTGGTCTAGAAGTAACAACTTTATGAAGTAGGCATCCTGTGACACCCAGAAGCTCAAGGCTCTTTGCTTACAGTGCTTGTTTTTCTTTTGTGGTAGAGGGACAGTTACTGTGGTGGGCTGCGGGCAGGGCCACTTTCTTTGCCTCTTTGTAGGCAGTGGCTGATTTCTGCCCTAAGAGGTTCACTGCACATGTGTTCATGCCCTTTGTGTGACATGAGGATGTTCTTTTCTTCTACCACCATTTGTTGAAAAGGCTATCTTGCTCCATTTTATTGCTTTTGCTCTTCTGTCATAAATCAGTTCACTATATTTATTTGGGTCTATTTCTAGGCCTTGTATTCTGTTTCATTTATCCTTTTGTCTTTTATTTTATTTTTAATTTTTGTCAATAACATACTGTCTTAACTATTGTAGCAGTATAGTAAGTCTTGAAGTCATGTGTTAGTCTAAACTATGTTCTCTTGAATCTATAGATCAAGTTGGAAAGAACTAACTTCTTAATAATGTTGACTGTTCCTGTGGATAAATAAAAACCTCTCTGTTAATTTAGATCTTTAATTTGTTCACTAGAGTTTTCTCAAACAGATCTTTTACATATTTTGTTAAATTTTTATATAAGCATTTCATTTTTGGTGTTAATGTAAATGGTATTGTTTTTAATTACAGATTCCACTTATTATTGTTATATATATGATTTGTGTATTAACCTTGTATCTATAATTCATGTTATAATCACTTATTAGTACCAGGAGGAATTTTTTCTTTCTTTTTTGCCAGTTCTTTCATATTTTCTACATAATAAATTATGTCATGTGCAAATAAAGATAGTTTTAAATCTTCCCAATCCGTATGTGATCTGTATATGTTTGATTTATTTTTTTCATTATATTGCATTTGCTAGGAAGATGGTAAATTCAACTCTCTCCTTACTGATTTTCTGTCTGCTGGATCTGTCCATTTCTGATAGAAGAGTGTTGAAGTCTCCAACTAAAGTAATTCATTCATCTTTTCTCTTTGCAATTCTATCAGTTTTTGCTTCATATATTTTGATGTTTGCTTGTTAGGCACATATACATTAATGATTCCTGTCCTCTCACAGAATTGATCCCTTTATCATTATGTAATTCTCCTCTTTATTCCTGGTAAGTTTCCTTGCTTTGAAGTCTGCTCTGTATGAAATTAATATAGCTATTTCTGTTTTCTTTTTATTAGAATTACTATGGTATATGTTTCTCTATCCTTTCATCATTTTATATTTAAAGTGGCTTTCTTGTAGATAAACTATAGCTGCGTCATGTTTTTTGGTCAATTCTGACAACCCCTATCTTTTAATTTGGCTCTTTAGATCATTGACATTCCAAGTTATTATTGATATAGTTGGATTAATATCTACCATGTTTATTACTGTTTTATATTTGTTGCTGTGTTCTTTTTTCTTATTTTAGTCTTTTACTCTTTTCCTGCTTTCTGTGGTTTTAGTTGAGCATTATGTATAATTTCATTTCCTCTTCTTTCTTAACATGTCTTTATTTTTACTTTTTATATCATTTTTCCTAAAATTTGCCATATTCATTTCCAACTAATCCAAGTTTATTTTCAAATAATAATAAACTGCTTCACAGGTAGTGTATCTTATAATAACAACATAATCCTAATTCTTCCCTCCAGTGCCTTGTATAATTTTCACATAATTTATTTCACATATAAGTGTATATAAGAATATACATATGTGTGTATATATATATATTATTATATATATATTCATAAATCACATATATTGCTACTTATTGATTCCTGTCCTCTCACAGAATTGATCCCTTTATCATTATGTAATATTTGGAAAAGTATTTTGTTAGATGTATTAAGAATAAGAAAAATAAGTTTTTATTTTACTTTCATTTATTCTTTCTTCAATGTTCTTCCTTTCTTTATGCAGATCTGTTTCACACATATTATTTCCTTTTCTCTATGAGCTTTTAACATTTCTCCAACCCAAGTGTACCAGCTACATATTTCCTTAATTTTTGCTTGTTTAAATAAATCCTATTTCTCCTAAATTTTGAAGGATAATTTCACAGGGTACAGAATTCTAAGTTTGTGTGTGCATTGTTTTATTCCTTTCAAAATTAAAATATTTCAGTCCACTCTTTCCTTGCTTATATGGTTTCTGAGGAGAAGTTGGATGTAATTTTTATCTTTGCTCCTCTATAGGAGCATTATTTGTATATATTACAAATAATGTAAACATTATTTACATATATGTTTTATGTATATATGTATTTTCCTTTTCCTATGGATTATTTCAGGGTTTTTGTCTTTATATTTAATTTTCTATAGCTTGAAAATATGGCTAAGTGTAGTGTTTTTGGCATTCATCTTGCTTGGTGTTCTCTGAGCTTCCTGGATTGTGGTTTGGTCTGATATTATTTTGAGGAAGTTCTTAATCATTATAATTTCAAATATTTCTTGTGTTCCATTCTGTTCTCCTGCTGGTATTTCCATTCCATGTAAATTACATGTTTTGTAGTTGTCCCACAGTCCTTGGATATTCCATTCTGTTTCTTTCAGTCTTTGTTTACTTTTCAGTTTTGGAAGGTTCTGCTGAGATATCCTCAAGCTGAGAGATTATTTACTCCACCATGTCCAGTCTATGAATGAGCCCATCACAGGCATTCTTCATCTCTGCGACAGTGTTTATCTCTAGCATTTTTTTCTGGTTCTTTCTTAGGACTTCCATTTGTTTGTACACATTGTCCATCTGTTCTTAGATGCTGTCTACTTTATCAGAGCCCTTAGTGTATTAACCATAATTGTTTTAAATCCCCAGTTTGATCCTAACAGCACCAATGTGTCTGGTTCTGATGCTTATTCTGTCTCTTCAAACTGTTTTATTTTTTTGTATTCTGTTATGCCTTGTAATTTTTTCATGATAACTAGGTATAATATAACAAGTAGAAGAAGGTGTTGTAAATAGGTCTTTAATAATGTGGTGTGGAGGTGCTGGGGAGAGGAAGCATTCTACTGTCCTGTGATTAGCACAGTCTTTTAGTGAGTCTGTGCTCCTGGACTGTGAACTGCACAAGTGTTTTAAATTCCCCTCCCCCTTTAGTGGGGCAGGCTGGCTAGAGTGGGCTGAAGTTGGGTAATTCCTTTCCCTCAGGTCAGTTAGCTCTGATAAAATACCAGCAGTTTAGGTTCTTTATAAACAGTTTCTCCCAAGGGCAGACTTTTTAAGAACAGAGTTCTCTGATATATTTCAAAATAGTTACTTTTCCCTTTCTCCTGCCATAAGGCACAAGGGATTTTTGTCCTTTATTTGCTATGAGAACCTGTTTGACTTTCTAAAGGTAACTTACACAAAAGCATGGGGGCCCCCTATAACTGGGTCCCCTGGGAGTTTTAAATTCTCCAAGAGTCCACAGTGAAGCTTCAGCAATTCTTCAATTACAGTTCAGGTTTTCCTAACTGGACACTGATTCCTACAGTTTTTGTTTTGTTAGGAAGTAAGCCTCTGTATTTACCTATCTCTCCAGTTTTGGTGGCAGTGGTTTGTACTGTGACCTCACATCTTTTAAGTATTTAAGAAAAGTTGTTGAATTTTCAGTCTGTTCAGCTATTTACCTTTTTAGGACTGAATGGTGACTTGCAAACTCCTTACATGTGGAAACTGGATCTTCCAAAATATTTACTTTTAAAACAATTTTAGTGATAGGAATATTCTCCTTAAATATGAGTAATGCAATACAGATCATATTCCTTACTCTACCTGCTGGAGACAAATAGCCTTATATCATTTGCTTGCCACTTTCAAATCCTAAACTGGCTTACATAATTTTTTTAAAACTAACCAGGTGTATCACAAATCCAGCCTCATCATCTCTTCCCTGCTTAACTAACCAGACTTTTAACTTCCACATTTGACTCTTCCCCATGTCCATTTCCCATATGGTGGCCAGAGTAATGTTTCCAAAATGTGTATTAGAGCCTGCTTCTTACTGGTTCACTCCTGCAGTCACTTCTCTGTGCTCAGACACTAAACCTATAATCTTCACCCAGTATCCTGGGTCCTGCCTACCACACTGGTCTCATTCCCTACCAGTCTATATTTTGCTCTCTACACCCCAGACATACTCATGATTTTCTTTTCTTTAAACATGGTAGTTCAAAGTACTGCCTTGGAGCATGGTTTTAACTGTTCCCTCTGCCTGGAATGATCTTCTCTCAGATTACCTGGCTTTTCTGTTTAAATGCCATTTCTCATAGTCCTTAACTACAGTCTCAGTCAACCCAAGCTATATTCCTTTTTATTTTTATCATAGTACTTTTGACTACCTGATAATATCTTATTTATATATATGTTATATATATATGTGTGTGTGTGTGTATGTGTATGTGTGTATATTTGTTTATCTTAAATAATGAGAGTAAGGACTTTATATGCCTTGTTTAATTCTTCATGTCAGCTCCCAGGACAGTGCATGGCATGCAGTAGGCTCCCAATAAATGTTAAGTGAACATATATATTAAAAATCCTAACATGCAATTTGTGATATCTCATCCAGAGGAGATTTCACTGAACTGTTAACCTGTAAATTCCTATATATTGTCCTTTTGACTTCTCCCTGATGAACTTTAATTTGAGAAAGAAGGAAAAAATCTTTATTATTATTTAATTTTGGAAAGCCACTAGAATTTACACCAACCTTTTTGTTAGGTTGTAGCTATGTTTCAGTGTCACCATTATTATTTCTATTTATTATGGGTAGTATAACAACAATCTTTTCCTAATAATATTAGTGGCTTTCAAACTGACCCCTGCTCACTAGACAACTTTGCAAAGCCAAACTTTCTTAGAAGGGTGGATGTTGAATCAAGTAACAAGTCTCTTCTCCTGTCTCCTCCCATCCCCACAAAATCAACGGAACTTTTAAAGACACATTTGGGAGTATATGAAGGAATATGTTGCATTACATTCAGATAAAAAATAGATATTGTTCTAGTTCTCTGTGAAGCCCCAAATATATGTCACTCTCTCGTTCTGAATTCACCTGTAAGAAATTTTGAAAGCTGATCCATATTTGGTCTGCCATGTTCCTATTTATTGAAGTATTCAAAAATATATTTCACCCACACACCAGAATGTTTTTGTTTCAAAAGCCCTGACTACTTCCAAGAGATCTTGAAAGAGCTTATAATTTAAAACAGGAAATAGAACTAGGCAATTAATAAAATAGAACTCCTCTTAAAAGGAAAAAAGCAGATTTAGAAATTCCCAGGTTTCTGAAATGAAAAGATTTCTATGCTGTACGTGAGTTCTGGATGTACATGTAGTTTCCTGACAATTAAGAACAGCTTTTTGTCCTAACCACAGGAACTTGTTGGCATGCCATGTTTTACTTTTCTGAGGAGAGATATCCTACAAATCCATGTGCTCAGCAGGGCCAATATTTTCTTTCAGCAGGACAATTCAAGTAGGCAGTGAGCCCTGCAGTATATTGAATTATTGGTCCCGGTTTTTCACTTGCTGTTATAGAATGATACATAGATACCATTTCCATGGCTTCATAGTAACAGATTATTCATCTTGTGTACTCTGCATACTTGACTTTGTTTGTAACCTTGTGACATGCTCTGCTCATTGGCATGTTAGGACATGATGGGAAAGTAGTTGGAATTGCCCTCTTGTGTTTTTATGACGGCTCTGGGAAAAGTATATGCTGTGTACAAATTACAGCACCGTGCTGGGTCCAAAAACCCATGAAGCAGAGCCACTTTGCCAACCTGCAGCCCTGCAGAGCAGAGCAGAGCAGAGCAGATGCAACCAATGCACAATGCATAAGCACAGGATAATTGGGGCAATAGCTAAACAACACAAGCTCCTTCCACAAGATGCAAATGGAAATTATACAAAGGAAACTGAGTAATAAACATGACCCTCTTCTATGTGTTATAAAACTTCAAGCTAGTATCTTTAGATCAACATGTAAAGGTAAATAGGAAATTTCTGTGTGACCATTGAGTTCAGGGAATATTGATGTTATAAGATCATGTTTTAACCATTGAAACACAGTCTATCAGGGTCAAATCTGGGTTTAATGCACACTGACTTAGAGAGTGAAGAAATCTGCCTGCAGTCCTGAAGTTTCTGTGCACAAATATTTTGCATATCTGTATAAACATACATATAAGGGCCCAGAAGCTACAAAGCAGGATTATGTAGTGCCATTCTTGGAGTGTAAGAAAGATCCTGTTTCTGAAGGAGGACACTGAATTTTGGTTTAACAGGTGGAATGGCAATACTGCAGAAAGCAAACATGAAGAATATATTTTATATTGATCTGATCTGAGCAAAGGCTTAAAGGAGGCATTACTAAAGAAGCTAATTATATAATTACTTACAGAGAGAAAAAAAGCAAACAGGAATTTCTAAGTTTCAAAGACTGAGAACCAAGGCCTAAAAAACCAAAAGAAGTGATTTGGTAAGCCTCACACCAAGAGATAAACATTGTTTTTTAATTTAAAACATTCATGGTAGTTATACACAATACCATATTTTGCCTATGTATTTTTTGTCTTTCTCATCACAAAGGAACACTATCAATACTATGGTTTCAGGGTTTCTTTGCTTTGATTTATAAATCTAGTTCATTCATTAAGACTAGAATAATCTATTGCATGCATGTATTCATAGGATGCATTGTCTGCAGTGTCTCTTCCTGTGCCAGTGTATATTAAGGTTGTTTCTAAATTGTTTTATTTTCTTTTGTTATATACAATGGCATAATAAAGTCCTTCATATAATTTTCTAGTGCAGAATTACATATGCCATATAAAATATTTTAGGTGAATTTTAAAACATAATGCAGAAAATACTATATTTTATACTGTTCATGTATTATTAAATATTTAGTAGAAATAAAACAATAAACCAAATAAAACATACAAAATTTATTATAATGGTTGTTGCTTCTGGGGAGAAAGAAGGGGGATATAACTGCACAAGGATACAAGATAGATTTCTGTAACTGTAGTGGTCTAACTATTTACTTTAAAAAATCTGAAGAAATAGGGCTAATGACAAACAATAGCTAAATCCAGGTTAATGACAATAAGTGTATTTTTCACATTATTCACTAAAGTTTTTTGGGCTTTTAAAAGTTTCAAAATACAGTAAAGGCAAAATGTATATATCTTATTACTTGAAAATTCACATGTAGTACATAGCCTATACAAAATTCTTGTTCATATGTATGAAAACCTATACAATGGATATTCACCATTTTTAATGGTTATAAAATAGAAAAAAAAACAAAAGTTCAATAGTGAATAAATGAATTATAGTGCATGGAAAAATATGAAAAATAAAAAATATAAGAATCTAATCCATGCATATTGAACAGAATTTGGAAAATTCAGAAATATATGAGGAAAAAGAAATATTGATATTTCTATGACCCAGACTCAATCAGTGTCAATATCCTTTCTGGCTTTCTTTGCGGACATTTGGAGAGTTTTAATAATGCAACAGGTATAATTTGGCAACTTGCTTTTTCACTTAAAATCTCAGCTCTTATTTTTAGCCCAGAATTTTTTTTTTTTTTTACTTTTTTTTTATTTTTTATTTTTTATTGAAGGGTAATTGACAATTGACAACAGTATTACATTACATTAGTTTCAGGTGTACAACACAGTGATTCAACATTTATATACATGATAATTCTAGGTACCAGCTATCACCATACCAAGTTGTTACAATATTTTGACTATATTTCTTATGCTATACATTACATCCTGGTTACTTATTTATTTTACAATTGGAAGTGCGTACTTTTTTTTTTTTTTTTTTTTTTTATGAGGGCATCTCTCATATTTATTGATCAAATGGTTGTTAACCACAATAAATTTCTGTATAGGGGAGTCAATACTCAATGCACAATCATTAATCCACCCCAAGCCTAATTTTCGTCAGTCTCCAATCTTCTGATGCATAATGAACAAATTCTTACATGGAGTACAAATTCTTACATAGTGAATAAGTTACATGGTGAACAGTGCAAGGGCAGTCATCACAGAAGCTTTCGGTTTTGTTCATGCATTATGAACTATACACAGTTCAAATATGAATATTCATTTGATTTTTAAACTTAGCCCAGAATTTTTAAGTAGCATTTTTCGTTGGCAAGGAATGCTAATATGTTTCTCAAATCAGTGTAATCTCTTATTCTTTACAGTGACTATTTCAAATTTTCTTCATTCATTAAGCCATCTTATGTTTTCTCTCCTCTCATTATTTTCTGCAGATCACTTTACTTCATACTGGAATCTTCCATTACCTAAGTATCAAATACATCTGGATGCCCTTCTTATCATTCTTACCTTTTGTTATGCTGAAGTGGTTGCTGGTAAATCTATCTGATGTTAATCCCTCCGGGCTTCATTGGGATGAAGTAATAATTATGGTTATCCTGTCTTTCCTTGTGCTTTCAACAATGATTATTAAAAATTCTCAAATGCCTTACTTTAAAATAAAGAGTACCTTTTTATAAACTCCCCATCTATTCTGCTACTTCTTTCCCCATGCTCTCTACCCCTCACTGCCAAACCTCTTGGAAAATCCATCAGTGCACTCTATTTCCTTTTCATCACCAAGCACTCTCTGTTCAAGCCAATGAAGCCTCCTCCTGGCCCTGTCACTCCACTGGGATGGCTGTCCAACCAGTCTGTTAGCTGAGTCAAACAAGTCACTTATCTAACTAAATAAGTAAATAAACATACAGTACCAATTGTTCAAAAATACCCTATGAACACTGTCTGGAGCTATTTAGCCAATCAATGCAATACAATAACTTGACATCTCTGTTTCCTTAAGACTTTTCATTCAGAAGTTTTCTTGCAGTTACAAAAGGAAATAAACTCTGTGTTTCAGTCTATGGACTCACTTACTCCCTCAACTCTGGTTCATCCCATTCTCAGTTGAAAACTTTCCTCATGACCCTAGGATAAGAAAAGCAAAACGAAAACAAATTGTTACTGTGGATTATGGGCCATAATTATATCCATAACTTTGCATGTCACAGTTCTAGCCTTATCTCTTTCCAAATCCTGGCCAGACATTTTTGTTGTTGTTCTTTTAATAATAAACAATTTATTGTGGTTACCCACACATACTATATTACCATGAATATTGTCAAGCTTACCAAATCCTATTTTGTGTTTTTATGTATCTATTTTTGCATATTTATCATTAGAACTTAGAGATATATTGCTGATATTTTTGGATGATTAATAAATATCTTCTTTTTAAATAGGTAAATAAATGAAGATTTATTCAACTCTCAATGGGCACAGTTGTATAATTTGCTTAGGTTTATACACTATGGACAAGCAAATCTATGAAATTAGAAAAGCTAAATGAGGATAAGCATTAGGGTCTATGGTTTCGTGGGCATATCCATGATCCTTTCTTATCACTATACCTTCCACTTGCCATTTCCCCATCCCTGCCGCTTTTTAAGGTGTTTGTGACACTTGCTATTCCTTTTAGGAATTTCTGGGAGCTGATTTATTAATATTTTATATGGTAGCAGTAACATTCTTCTTTATAAAACATAAAGATGGCAATAAGAAGGAAAAGAAATACTTTGTGTTCATGAAGTATGAATTACTTAATAGGAAAAGTATACTTTAGTGATAAAGTGTAATATTTGCGATGAAGCTGCCTGGATTTAAATATCAGCTGTAAAGCCAGGAAGGAGAAATCCTGGGTCAAAATATCTAGTTGAAACAGAAATCAAAGGGAGAAATAAAGTTTAAAACCCATTTATTCCTTTCAAGAAGTTGTCCTGCATCGCTCTATCCTGCTGTGGCAAAAGCGAGCAAATCCTCCCCACAGCCTCTCAGGTCTACATAAGCCCTCGCTGGCCCATGTAATTACGCATTGGTATGGAGGACTACCGCTCTCCACCCCTTGGGAACACCTGTTGATATGGAGATGCACTAAAGCCAGGCAAGAGATTCGGGAAATATTGCAGTTTTACCCATGCAGCCCCAACACTATCAGCTGTGTAATGTTCTGAAATTACTTATACCTGCTCTGTCCAAGTTTCCTCATTTATAAAATAGGAGATGTTAAAGTACTGATCCCTCAGATAATTAAATAGTGCAGAAACCAACAGTGGCAAATGCAAAAGGAAAAAAAAGTCAGCCAATTTATTTGCATTCCCATCTTTTGTGAACCATTTATTAAACTCTAATGAACCATCACCTGCAATAAAAATGTCTCTTGGTTTGGAGGGTCTTATTTAATTTTCAGATTACACTAATTTATAAGTGCTATTTAAATGTGACCTTTATAGACTAACCTCTGATTCTATTAAGTGCCCCAAATCCCCATATGTTGAAGAATTAATGTTATAGAATGGGGATATTGAAAAATTAATTAAAATTGAAATACATCGTTAACCTGAGGGAAAGAGAGACAAGAAAGGCCCACTTGAGAGAAAGATTTCCTTCTGAATCATCCTCACTGATACATTACACCAAAGTGCTTTTGGTTTAGCCATATCTTATATCCAAAATGAATAACACATTGGTTTAAACAGTGACCACTTTTTTTAAAATTCATTCAGTAGGATGGCCTGCTTTTGCTTTAAATCATCCAGCTATAGTTTCTGTGGAAAGAGGAAATCTTTTAATATGTCAAAAGGATCTCTTCAATTCAGAGACAAAAGCCAAAAGTGAAGACTTAGCCTTGGCTTTAATGCTGGAGAACAATTAATTTGGAGTGCCATAGTTTTTATTTTATTTTTTATTTGTTTGTTTATTTATTATTAAAGTATCATTGATATACACTCCTATGAAGGTTTCACAATAAAAACAATGTGGTTACTACATTCACCCTTATTGTCAAGTCCCCTCCCAAACCCCATTGAAGTTTCTGTCCCTCAGTGTAGTAAAATGCCACAGAGTCCCTACTTATCTTCTCTGTGCTGCACTGTCTTCCCCCCACACACCATGTGCACTAATCATGATACCTCACAATCCCCTTCTCCCTCCCTCCCCATCCACCTTCCCCCACCCTTCCCCACCCCTCCCCTTTGGTAATGGTTAGTCCCTTCTTGGAGTCTATGAGTCTGCTACTATTTAGTTCCTTCAGCTTTGCTTTGTTTTTATACTACATAAATGAGGGAAATCATTTGGTATTTGTCTTTCTCTGCCTGACTTATTTCACTGAGCATAATACCCTATAGTTCCATCCATGTTGTTGCAAATGGTAGGATTTGTTTTTTTGGAGTGCCATAATTTTTAGTAAGCAGAGTCTTTTTTTATGTCGTTAAAGCAAGAACTGAGTTAGAAACTATAACAATTACCCCATAATAAGACTCAAAGTTACACATACTGCAAAAATTTAAATTAACATGTTATCTTAACTATGACAGAAATAGCATTTTTATGTTAAATTGCATTAATGTTGCCAAGGTGGTTTACCATGCATTAATGATAAGGGTGTTTCTGTCAAATAAATAAAAGTACTTCAATAGCTCTGAAACCCTGCATTTATTTTGTCAAAATGTTAGCTTTCCTTACTCAGCCTAGATCTATCACTACAGATATTAACATCTAGCAGATGACAAAAGAGAAAGTGTATATTTTCAAGATGATTAATGCATTGCAATGCATTAATACAGCACATTGCTCTCAATTTTTTTTCTTTTATTGTAACAAGAATTTTACAAAATTAATTTTTCATTAACTGAGAGAGTAATGAAGAAATGAGAGCATGTTTTATTCTGATCTGCTATTCATACATGATTTCACAACTCTTGTAAAAATATAAAATGTTGCTGACTAATAGGAGTGGAGGCATAGAATAGAGGTGAAGAGCATGGCCATAGAACCCACTAGCTTAGTTTTAAAGTGCACACTAGCTGTATGATTCTGGGGCAAGTAATTCAATTTCCCCATGGATAAAATGATAAAGAAACTAATAGATATCGTTTCATAGGGTTTTCATTATGTACTTTAAAGAAAATATGTATAATGTTTGGAATTCTTCATGGAATACATTTTTGCTACTAAATCTCAGTAGAGAGGACACACCAGAGACTGCTTTCTCTGGTGCCACTGCTAACCACTGGATATTAATGACAACAGCAATGAAAAAAGAATACTCAATGATAATTGAATGCTCACAACTTACTGGGTAATTTGTTAAGTGCTGTTTGTGTGTATATTTATACACACACACACACACACACTCATTATGCCACACAAAACATAGCATTTTATTTGCTATTTCTATCCCCACATGTCAATGAAAAATATTAACACAGAAAATTTAGCTAAACTGATAAATGTCCTAACTCTAAAAATAATGGACAGCCATAATAGCAGACAAAAAAAATGTTCTTATTTGATTCTGTTGGTTATGGGAAGTGAATGAAAAGTGTGAAGTAGAGAAATAAAATGACCAGTTTGATATTTAGATATATAATTCTGGTGGGAGGGTTTGAAAAACACCTGGATGTAGTGGAATGGTGCGGACCTTTCAAAATAGTCTGTTTGAAATACAGTAACACGTAAGGTGGCCAGATACGTTGGCTGAGTTTAGAAAATCTCTACAGATTACTATGGTTTATCTGTGTTTGAAATGAGTCACTGAGAGGTGACCAGACAGGGCACCTCTCATCTGGAACTTCTTTGGTTAATCATGACCTGCAGCAAAACAGGAAATTTCCAGTTTTGTCTACAGGTACATGCGACCAGATTTCATCATGAATTATTTCAATCACAAATGATATAATGAACCATATCATTGAACACCTTAACACTTAGGAAGAACACCTTTGTGAACACCTTTACACATACAACTAAGGTCACAAGTACCACTTGCTGATATGCATAACCTTCCTTAACCAGCATGAACACAGCAGTAGTTTTCATTCCCATGGATGCTATTATATTTTCAGTGTATATGTTTGTGTGTCCATACAAAATAATGCTTTTTCATTCACTACCATACTTCTGTATGATAATTTCCATTTTATAAAAATATATACATTTATTTTTATTCTCCTGTTTGTGATCATTCAGATTGCTTATGAGTTCTCACTTTTACAAACAGTGTTGCTAGGAATAGTCATGCCCAGGTTAACGGATGTATTGCTCTAGAATGGCTTAAATGTATATGTTAATGGGTAAAGTTTCTAAACAATAGGTCATGCCCACCTTGCAATTTATAAGTATAACCACAGTTTTCAAAATAGTTATACAAATGTATCCATCTTTGGCCAATGTATAAAATTATGATGCTTTGCATTTTTCACAGAACTTGGTACATCATACTTTTAAGTGTTCATCAACCTCTTAGGTGCAGAAGAGAGAATATATCTTTTCATAACTGACCATTCAAAAATTTCAATTTTATTCATCTCCCAATAAAACGAACACACCCACTAGAATCTGGTGAATTTTTTCCAATCCTTCAGTTTATGCAGTGTTACACCTTTCACATTCCTTTTCATTTTTTTATGAAAAAAAAATCCACAGGTGGTTGGATGTAGAGTTCTTGCAGGCTGTTATCCTACAATTCATACAACCTCATGTTAGATTAGTCTTTTTTCTAAGAAAAAAATAGTAGTAAGGTAGATGCCAGCAAGCTCTCGGATTCATTAATGGAAATATTTATTTCTTAGATATCCATTTTAAAATACTAGAAAAAGAATTATCTTCCTGTGAAATGTGATATATGATTTTATGGTGGACTTCAGATTAATATTTTGTGGCCAAAATATCAATGTTAAATAATCTGATTGGAATCTGATGCAGAAGCAGCATATTTCTGCATTTAGATTCATAGCTTGAACCTGGAATAACAGTGATGGTTGTGTTTGTTTTTATATAAGGTTTGCTGCTCTGCTTAGGAATGTCGACATTTGTCTACTCCATGTTATACTCCAGTTCTTTTTTTTAAAAATAATTTAGTGACTACTTAAACACATTGTTCTACTGTTATCCTAGCATATTGTTACTGACAGTAGAATTAACTTTTTGGGTTGTGTGTGTATATGCTATTGTCTTCTTTTAGGCAATGTATTGTACCAGTTTTGGGGCATCTCACATCACCTATTTCCTCAGAAGATATATAAATGTTCCAGAGTCACCACTGGTAGGAAATTAGTACTCATTTGTTTCTTGTTTTTGTGCTAGTAGAAATAGTTGCTTGAGAGATGAATCACAGGGAGAGAAAAGAAAGAAACTGGGTATGAAATGCAAATATCTTCCCATTTGAGTTACCTATGATAAATAATTCAGTATCTCACCACTGCTGCTTTTCTGAAAATAAGGATGGTGCTGACCTCCAAAAGTTTTGCAATGAGAGTCTTCATTGCCTTGTTCATGAGTGATCTATTCTGATTATCAGTCAAGCATGAACTAATATTGTTAATAACAATCAACAAAACAGAACAAAACCACAGCATGATGTCATATTATGCCATATAATACATTTGAATGCAAGAGGGTTTATGCTCTAGAAGTTTATAAATGACAATTTCTTAAATGAACTTGCTAAACCCCAAAGATTGGCAATATTTTATATTTTCATTTCCAAACAAATCTAGATAAAATATGAGTAATGTTAAATGCATTCTAGATTACCTGAATAGCCCCCATTTATGCTCATGTAATTATGCTAGTCACATGTACGTTCTGTATTTTGCTTGTGTTGGATAAAAACAGTACTAATTTTACTGGCATAGGTTAATAATTGAACAGATTGGTAAATTCATGCTGAGGGTTGTGTAAATGATTTCATAAAGTTTAAACAGCACAAAGATACTTTTGCAAGATTTACATAAAAAATACAGTAGAAAAACTGAGTTTTACATAGCATAAGCCATAGCAGACATATTGACCTCAAATAATCACACATTATCTCAGCCATTGCCATAATCACATTCATGAATCAACTTAGATTCAACAGAACAACTGAACCATCTCACTCAAAGCATCATTTTGCAGGAATCAGTTTGAAAGGATCACTATATTCAAATGTGGGAAAATTTGAGCACCCAAATAATTGAGAACCTTAATAAATCATAAGTCTATAGGCAATTATGAAGTTACAAGACTACACCAATGATAAAATGAATTAATAAATGTAGGAGAAGAAGAGCTCTTGCTAAAGTAGAATGCTTAGTGCTGTGCTTGGCAACCCATCAGTTTCAGTATGTTTATCAAATCTACCGTTTGTATTCCAGTTTTCACTTGAACTATTGCAATCACAAAAGAGATTGGATAACAAATGCATCATAATTGGGTGCTTAATCTAGGGGAAGATTTCAGTGAGGAGCAGCATATTTGTGTGGGTCAAATCTCTTTCAATTTGACGGGGAGCCAAGATGGCGGCGTGAGTAGAGCAATGGAAATCTCCTCCCAAAACCACATATATCTATGAAAATATAACAAAGACAACTCTTCCTAAAATAGAGACCAGAGGACACAGGACAACATCCAGACCACATCCACACATGTGAGAACCCAGCGCCTCACAAAGGGGGTAAGATACAAGCCCCAGCCCAGCGGCACCCGAGCACCCCTACCCCCAGCTCCTGGCAGGAGGAGAGGAGTCGGAGCAGGAGGGAGAGGGAGCCCAGGACTGCTGAACACCCAGCCCCAGCCATCCGGAAAAGAACGCAGACATAGTGTGTACGTGTGGCCCTGGATACTAGGGAAACAGGGCAGCAGGACTGGTGAGCAAGGGCCTGAGGCCTACGCCAGAGAACAAAGAAATGGGAGTGGCCTTTTTTTTTTTTTTTTTTTGGTGAGTGCTTTTTGGAAGTGTTAAAGGGACAGGGACCCCAATAATAGGGAAACAGGGCAAGGGCAGTAAGACCGGTGAGCGGGTCCCTGAGGCCGGTGCCTGAAAAAAAAGAAAAGCTAGTGGATTTTTTTTTTAATTATTTATTTAATTTTTTTTTGTTGTTGTTGTTGTTGTTTTGTTTTGGCGAGTGCTTTTTGGAAGTCTTAAAGGAACAGGGCTGGACACTTAGTCCAGAGGCAGGGAACCCGGGGATCTCTGGACACTCTAACCCTCAGGGCAGCAGGGAGCACTGAGGCCCCTTACAGAGATAAATAGCCTCCCTGCCGCTCCACCTCCAACGCGACTCCACCATTTTGGAGTAGCTGCCCGAGCCAGGCCACGCCCACAGCAACAGCGGAGATTAACTCCATAGCAGCCGGGCAGGAAGCAGAAACCCTGTCTGCACGCAGCTGCGCAGCACAAGCCACTAGAGGCCGCTGTTCTCCCAGGAGAGGAGGGCCACAAACCAACAAGAAAGGAAGTCCTTCTAGCCGTCACTCGTACCAGCTCTGCAAACAATTCCTATCACCATGAAAAGGCAAAGCTACAGGCAGACAAAGATCACAGAATCAACACATGAGGAGACAGACCTAACCAGTCTTCCTGAAAAAGAATCAAAAATAAAAATCATGAACATGCTGACGGAGATGCAGAGAAAAATGCAAGAGTAATGGGATGAAGACCGGAGGGAGATCACAGATGCCAGGAAAGACATTACAGAAGAGAAACAAACCCTGGAAGGATTTATAAGCAGAATGGATAAGATGCAAGAAGCCATTGAAGGAATAGAAAATAGAGAACAGGAACGCATAGAAGCTGACATAGAGAGAGATAAAAGGATCTCCAGGAATGAAACAATACTAAGAGAACTGTGTGACCAATCCAAAAGGAACAATATCCGTACTATAGGGGTACCAGAAGAAGAAGAGAGAGGAAAAGTGATAGAAAGTGTCTTTGAAAAAATAATTGCTGAAAACTTCCCCAAACTGGGGGAAGAAATAATCGAACAGACCACGGAAATACACATAACCCACAACAGAAAGGATCCAAGGAGGACAACACCAAGACACATAATAATCCTAATAATTAAAATGGCAAGGATCAAGGACAAGGAAAGAGTTTTAAAGGCAGCTAGAGAGAAAAAGGAAACCTATAAAGGAAAAACCATCAGGCTATCACCAGACTTCTCAACAGACACCCTACTGGCCAGAAGAGAATGGCATGATATACTTAATGCAATGAAACAGGAGGGCCTTGAAACAAGGATACTGTATCCAGCACAACTAACATTTAAATATGATGGTGGGATTAAACAATTACCAGACAAACAAAAGCTGAGGGAATTTGCTTCCCACAAACCACCTCTACAGGACATCTTACAAGGACTGCCCTAGATGGGAGCACTCCTAGAAAGAGCACAGAACAAAACACCCAACATATGAAGAAAGGAGGAGGAGGAATAAGAAGGGAGCGAAGAAAAGAAACTCAAGACAGTGTATATAACAGCTCAATAAGCGAGCTAAGTTAAGCAGTAAGATACTAAAGAGGATAACCTTTGGGAACCACGAATTTAAAGCCTGCAATGGCAATAAGTGCATATCTCTCAATAGTCACTCTAAATGTAAATGGACTGAATGCACCAATCAAAAGACACAGAGTAATAGAATGGATAAAATAGCAAGACCTGTCTATATGCTGCTTACAAGAAACTCACCTCAAACCCAAAGACATTCACAAACTAAAAGTAAAGGGATGGAAAAACATATTTCAGGCAAACAACAGCGAGAAGAAAGCAGGGGTTGCAGTACTAATATCAGACAAAATAGACTTCAAAACAAAGAAAGTAACAAGAGATAAAGAAGGACACTACATAATGATAAAGGGCTCAGTCCAACAAGAGGATATAACCATTCTAAATATATATGCACCCAACACAGGAGCACCAGCATATGTGAAACAAATACTAACATAACTAAAGGGGGAAATAGACTGCAATGCATTCATTGTAGGAGACTTCAACACACCACTCACCCCAAAGGATAGATCTACTGGGCAGAAAATAAGTAAGGACACAGAGGCACTAAACAACACAGTAGAACAGATGGTCCTAATAAACATCCTCAGAACTCGACTTCCAAAAGCAACAGGATATACATTCTTCTCAAGTGCACATGGAACATTCTCCAGAATAGACCACATACTAGCCCACAAAAAGAGCCTCAGTAAACTCCAAAATATTGAAATTCTACCAACAAATTTTTCAGAACACAAAGGTATAAAACTAGAAATAAATTACACAAAGAAAACAAAAAGGCTCACAAACACATGGAGGTTTAACAACATGCTTTTAAATAATCAATGGATCAATGAACAAATCAAAATAGAGATCAAGGAATATATAGAAACAAATGACAACAACAACACAAAGCTCCAATTTCTGTGGGACACAGCGAAAGCAGTATTAAGAGGAAAGTATATAGCAATCCAGGCACACTTGAAGAAGGAAGAACAATCCCAAATGAATAGTTTAAAGTCACAATTATCAATAATGGAAAAAGAAGAAAAAATGAGAACTAAAGTCAGCAGAAGGAGGGACATAATAAAGATCAGAGAAGAAATAAACAAAATTGAGAAGAATAAAACAATAGAAAAAATCAATGAAACCTAGAGCTGGTTCTTTGAGAAAATAAACAAAATAGATAAGCCTCTAGCAAAACTTATTAAGAGAAAAAGAGAATCAACACAAATCAACAGAATCAGAAATGAGAACGGAAAAATCACGACAGAACTACAGACTCCACAGAAATACAAAGAATTATTAAAGACTACTATGAAAACCTATATGCCAATAAGCTGGAAAACCTAGAAGAAATGGACAACTTCCTAGAAAAATACAACCTTCCAAGACTGACCAAGGAAGAACCCGAAAAGTTAAACAAACCAATTACAAGCAAAGAAATTGAAAGAGTAATAAAAAAACTACCCAAGAACAAAACCCCTGGGCCGGACGGATTTACCTCGGAATTTTATCAGACACACAGAGAAGACATAATACCCATTCTCCTTAAAGTTTTCCAAAAAATAGAAGAGGAGGGAATACTCCCAAACTCATTCTATGAAGTCAACATCACCCTAAAACCAAAAACCAGGCAAAGACCCCACCAAAAAAGAAAATTACAGACCAATATCCCTGATGAATGTAGATGCAAAAATACTCAATAAAATATTAGCAAATCGAATTCAACAGTATATCAAAAGGATCATACACCATGACCAAGTGGGATTCATCCCAGGGATGCAAGGATGGTACAACATTCGAAAATCCATCAACATCACGCACCACATCAACAAAAAGAAAGAGAAAAACCACATGATCATCTCCATAGATGCTGAAAAAGCATTTGACACAATTCAACATCCATTCATGATAAAAACTCTCAGCAAAATGTTAATAGAGGGCAAGTACCTCAGCATAATAAAGGCCATATATGATAAACCCACAGCCAACATTATACTGGACAGCAAGAAGCTGCAAGCTTTTCCTCTGAGATCGGGAACTAGGCAGGGATGCCCACTCTCCCCACTGTTATTTAACATATTACTGGAGGTCCTAGCCACGGCAATCAGACAAAAGAAAGAAATACAAGGAATCCAGATTGGTAAAGAAGTTAAACTGTCACTATTTGCAGATGATATGATATCGTACATAAAAAAACCCTAAAGACTCCACTCCAAAACTACTAGAACTGATATCGGAATACAGCAAAGTTGCAGGATACAAAATCAACACACAGAAATCTGTGGCTTTCCTATACACTAACAATGAACCAACAGAAAGAGTAATCAGGAAAACAACTCCATTCACAATTGCATCAAAAAAAATAAAATACCTAGGAATAAACCTAACCAAAGAAGTGAAAGACCTATACCCAGAAAATTACAAGTCACTCTTAAGAGAAATTAAAGGGGACACTAACAAATGGAAACTCATCCCAGTCTCTTCAACAGATGGTGCTGGCAAAACTGGACAGCTACATGTAGGAGAATGAAACTGGACCATTGTCTAACCCCATACACAAAAGTAAATTCAAAATGGATCAAAGACCTGAATGTAAATCATGAAACCATAAGTCTCTTAGAAAAAAACATAGGCAAAAACCTTTTAGACATAAACATGAGTGACCTCTTCTTGAGCATATCTCCCTGGTCAAGGAAAACAACAGCAAAAATGAACAAGTGGGACTATATTAAGCTGAAAAGCTTCTGTACAGCAAAAGACACCATCAATAGAACAAAAAGGAACCCTACAGTATGGGAGAATATATTTGAAAATGACACATCCGATAAAGGCTTCACGTCCAAAATATATAAAGAGCTCACACACCTCAACAAACAAAAATGAAACAATCCGCTTAAAAAATGGGCAGAGTAACTGAACAGATAGTTTTCCAAAAAAGAAATACAGATGGCCAACAGACACATGAAAAGATGTTCCACATCACTAATTATCAGAGAAATGCAAATTAAAACTACAATGAGGTATCACCTCACACCAGTAAGGATGGCTACCATCCAAAAGACAAACAACAACAAATGCTGGCAAGGCTGTGGAGAAAGGGGAACCCTCCTGCACTGCTGGTGGGAAGGTAAATTAGTTCAACCTTTGTGGAAAGCAGTATGGGGGTTCCTCAAAATGCTCAATATAAACTTACCATTTGACCCAGGAATTCCACTCCTAGGAATTTACCCTAAGAACACAGCACTCAAGTTTGAAAAAGACAGATGCATCCCTATGTTGATCGCAGCACTACTTACAATAGCCAAGAATTGGAAGCAACCCAAGTGTCCATCAGTAGATGATTGGATAAAGAAGATGTGGCACATATACACAATGGAATATTACTCAGCTATAAGAAGAAAAGAAATTAAACCATTTGCAACAACATGGATGGAGCTAGAGGGTATTATGCTCAGTGAAATAAGCCAAGCGGAGAAAGAGAAATACCAAATGATTTCACTCATCTGTGGAGTATAAAAACAAAGAAAAACTGAAAGATGAAAACAGCAGCAGAATCCCAGAACCCAAGAATGGACTAACAGGTACCAAAGGGAAAGGGACAGGGGAGGATGGGTGCGTAGGGAGGGATAAGGGGGGGATGATGAAGGGGGCTATTAAGATTAGCATGCATGGTGGGGTGGGAGAAAGGGGAGGGCTGTACAACACAGAGAAGACAAGTAGTGATTCTACAACATTTTGCTATGCTGATGGACAGTGACTGTAAAGGAGTTTATAGGGGGTCCTGGTATAGGGGAGAGCCTAGTAAACATAATATTCTTCACGTAATTGTAGATTAATGATGACAAAAAAAAAGAAAGGGGGATTATTCCCTGATAGGATAAAACTAACTGTAAATCAATGATTAATGCATGCTTTAAATATCCTTAATATTGATCATTTAAAGGGTGTCAGATGATCAGCTATGGAAGTACATTTTTCTGATAATATTGCTTTCTTTAAAAAAAAAAAAAAAGTGCAGTTCCTCTGTGGTGACCTCCAATAAGTTCTTCACAATGGTATAAAGGGCATATCAAAATGTGGGCAAAGGGTCTGTTTGTGTTTATACAGAGGATCAAAGCCCAATTTGGCTACCCAGAAAACAAAATAAGATACTATATGACGAAGAAGTTCCAACATCAACATACTCTGGAAGTGTCATTCCAGAAGATGACCATCAAAAAATGTCAACAAACATCCTGGCGCTGTTGCAGTTATAGCTGCATTCATCCCACTGGTTCCTGGATTTGCCATTGGAATGAAGGGGGAGATATCTAAGCTGGCCTGTGCATACAGTAAAATAACAAATTTGACTGGATCTATACTGTTGGAACTCAACCAAGAATTAGGGGAAGTGCAAGTTGCAGAGCTCCAAAATCTTGAGACTACAGACTATCTACTGTTAAAAGAACATATGGGATGTGAACAATTCCCAGGAATGTGTTGTTTTAAATTGTCTGATTTTTCTCAAACTATTCAAATTCAGTTAGTCAATATCCATATTCATATGATATGATATTCATATTATAGATAAGTTTTCAGAAATGCTTAGGGTGCCTAACTGGTTTTCTTGGTTTCACTGGAGATGGCTGGTAATTGTAGGTCTGCTTTGGTTATGTAACTGTATTCCTATTATGTTAAAGTGTGTGCGCAATTTAATTAGTAGTTTAAAACCTATACATGCTTAAGTTACTCCACAAGAAGATATGTCAAAGAAATAACCAATCTTCCCATGTTTTCTTCTGTCTGCTACTTCTATAGCTTTTCTTCTTCCTTCCTAATTACAACCCTTAAATAGAATTTGTGCCTCATATCGAATTTCCCAAGTACCATAATTCTTCCAAGTGGTAAAGATTCCTCAAGACAAATGCTGGGCATAGAAGCCACAGGGCATAAATATGCAAAGAAGTAAAAAGCTAACCTTTTCAAACAATACGGCTTCTCTCTCACTTACCAACTTTACATTTCCCTGTATGGCCCCGGAAGATGACTGGTTAGCCAGAGATGGGTAAGATTCCTCAAGGGAGGAACAACCTAAGACAGGCACAGTTGCAGGGGGGCCATCAGGTGAGAAATTGGGGATCAACAGAGGTGAGGCTTAGACCCTCACCCCTCCTGTTTTGAGAGAAACCTTCTGCATTCGTGGATGTTTTATTGCCCTTGTCTAGCTTGGATTAACACATAGTCTACAGGCACACACCTGATCATCTACATTTGCTCTCTTACGGCACTTAACTTTGTTTTCTACCTTTTTCTTGCATCTACCTACCACATCAGCATTTTATTAAAAATAATGATAATAATAATAATAATAAGGGAGAAATGTGGGATTCACATATAAATCAAGTATAAAAATCAAACAAATATTCATATCTGACCTGATTGTTTGTAGTTCATAATGCGTGATCAAAACTGAAAGTTTCTGTGATGACTGCCCTTGTACTGTTCACCATGTAAGAACTTATCCATTATGTAAGAATTTGTTCACCATATAAGAACATGTTCTTTGTGCTTCAGAAGATTGGAGACTGCTGAGAATTAGGCTTGGGGTGGATTAATGATTGTGCATTGTGTCCCTTGTACAGAATTTTATTGTTGTTAACTGTTAACAACCATTTGATTAATAAATATGAGAGATGCCCTCTCAAAAAAAAAAAATATCTTTCAATTTGAACTTCTATAGCATGGTGGGAGTTAAGCATGTTTTGACAGTATGAAATGAAAGTATGCCAAATAAACTCAGGTTAATTAATTCATTTTCCTTTAGCCACTTACTCATTTGAAAATATTTACTGAATACTGTTCTAACCCCTGGATGCCAAGATTGTACGTTTGTAACACATTATTTTGTGGCTAACGCCTTGCTCATGAGCAAAAAAGACATTCTCTTCACCACTTTTGCCAAATAATTGAGAATATATTCTTTGGAACAGGCATGAGATTGTTAACTTAACCTGTTCTTTTTTTTTTTTTTCACTGTGTATTCCACAATTCTTTAATTGGGGAGAAAAGACATAAACCCAAGGCAGTATACTGATATGTGCCAATGAATTATAAAAACAAAACAAAAAACTGATAATGTTCATAAAATAAAGTGATGTTCATTGACTCTAGCAGGGCCAGGCCTAAGTACTTAGATAAGGACTGAGCATGGGTGTGTCTGGATGTCTGGATGGAATCTGATGGAGCCTCTGGCTGCATGCACTGATGGACAGAGTGAATGGGTTCAGCTCCTATGAAGTGGCCATTGTCAAAGGTGTCCATAAGTACCTGAAGCTTTCATTATTGCCCCTACACAGGACAATCTACTTTCAAGGTGGCAGAAATCATTAGTCAGTCTGGTTGCAAACTAATGTATTGGATTTAAGCACAAATTATCATAATGTGAAATTCTAAAAAGCAATATTCTTCCAATCAGTCTTCATGTAAATATGAGGGATGCTGATTAAACATTGAGTAAAAAGCTGCTACTGCCAGACTATAAAATTTACAGAGAGGTTGGTGAGACTGTCATCAGCCAGCGAACATAATTAAGCAGTACAAAAAATGTGAAAGAAGACACACCATGAGGGCCATAATTACATATTGCTTTTAATTTAGTTAGTAAGAATCAGGATAAAGTTTCCTAATTTGCCAGGAAGGAAAGAAGTTGAATCTTCTGCTGTGTTTAATTTGTGCTCTGCCTGTGACCTTTTAATTTGCGTGCTTAGTTCATCACCCCTAAGTTCACCTCCCTTCGTTTTTCTTCTGTAATAATCCACTAGAATGCATTTGTTATCTTATAAATTATACAAAATTATAGCCTGATGCCTTTGACATTTTTGTAGCAATATTAAATATTAAGAATGTATCAGATTCTTTCTAGACTATGGTTAATGAGTGACAAAATATTCTAATCTTTTTTTCAGACATACAGGTTGAGTAGACTAAATGACTAATTTTTAATAGAACCAGTAAAGTGTCAGCATTACTTATAGATATACCATAATCAAGTGATGCAATTATATATATGCATAAATGTAAATATATATGTGTTTAGCCATATCCATATATAGTATATATACATATAACTTAGAATTATTTTTAAAATTTAGAGTTATTCCATCATCCTTATCTTTATTCTGTCCTCGCCTATCCCCTGGTCTGTTCCAGGACTCGGCCATACCTCCAAGTCAACAAAGATTTCCTTTATTCTGACACATATTTAGTTTCAATCCAGTATTACACATAATTCACAGAGAAAACGATTCTCTTGTAACAATATTTTTTCACTCCATATGCACACTCCATAGCAAGACCTGTCCTATTTATGGTTACTTCCTCAAATTAAGAAAAGTAAATTTTTAAAAATTGAGTTAAACAATTATAAAGCAATAATTTTCTTTCTCATTCAATAGAAATTATATTCCAAATTGTTTCTGGAATGAGAGGAAGTTCAATGATGGATTTTGGTGTATATGACCCTATATATTTATTACAAATTTTCAAGGGGCTTTTTATATCTCCACAGAGATGCCACATCTGAATATACAGAGAAACCAGTTAAATACCTAATATTAGCAAGCTTATTATCTTTTCAACTGCAAGTTTTCTTAAAAAAGATAAAAACGGGTGTAAAGAGTAAAGTAAATACATTATCTTCAGGAAAGATTTGAACAAGTGGTTCAGCAACACTACAGAAATCCTACTTTCATTCTGCCCTAACTGCACATCCCTACTAGTTCTCAAGTGACTTTTATTAAATTCAGTGGTGTGTACTTCCTTGTTCAGGTTTGGCAGGTACATTGCCTTCCATAATCCTGTGATTTGCTGGTCCATAGAGGGCTTGTTCTGTGCATTATCAAATAGTCATTAGCCAGCATAATGGACATGTTGTTTTCTCCCAAATCCCTTCCTCCTGCTGGAATTGGCAGCAGGATTATCTCCACTAGAGCCACATGAAGAGTGAAATGCAAATTGGAGTCATTAGAATGGAGAAGGGAAGCATTAATGAAACAAAATATTTCTATTAATGAAACAAAATATTTCTACAATAGACATTATTTAACAAGACAATACTATATGGCCATGCTCACTTCATTTACAAAAGGGATGCTCAATTCACAATTTTTTTGTGTTACACAGTATAATATAGTCCAGGTTAAGGGCTAGGCAAGACGTCAGAGATCATCTAAACATGTCACAGTATGGATGAAAAGGAATCAGGGATCCAAAGAGATAAAGTGATTTGTCTAAAGCAGACATCTTGATAGTGGCAGGCTGGTGAATTTATTCCCAATCTGATACTCCTTATGTTAACTTTGTGTCTTGAGAATTAAGTAAAATCAGTGAATCAAGGGAGAAAATTTCTTCTTCTTTAATGTGTAAGAGTAAAAATGGCTATATCTTCCCATTGCTAGTGAAAACTAGAGTTTCATAGGACAAGCCCTTTACATAATGGGGCTCAGAAAAAGCTCTCAGACTAACTTTCCAAGTTAAGAGCAGTCCGTTTAAAATAATGACACCAGATGCACTTTTTAAAGAAATCCAATCAATCATAAAAACACACTGCTCTGTACTTAAGAATTAACTTGTGTTAGTAGGAGATCCATTATAAAAACACATCATTTTTACTTGGGAATTAACTAGCATAAGGAGAAGAAAGGATTTTGCATTAAACTTATCTTCTTGGTTATGGAGTGTAAGAGCATCACTTTGGGAAAGAAATGTATTATTTCAAAGCACAAAGTACAGTTGGTAATAAATGGTTCTCTTGAACAGTGATCCCCAACCTTTACAGAGTTGCCTGGAGATAATTCATCATAATTTGTTTGATTTTGTGATTTCCTGCAGTCTTTCTCTTAGATCCAGCTGAAATTGTTCTTCCCATGGAGTTTTTAAAAGTTTCTGACAATCCCAACCTTTCCGATCACTCCCATATCTAAGCTTTGACAGCACTTGTTTCAGTATTACACAGCCTGGCATTGAATTGTTCACTACTGACGTCAAAGGACAAAATTTTGGTTCCAGAATATGATCATAAGCTATACCATTTCAGGGAGACTGAATTGCATGTCTTTCCAAACCAACAGCTCTTAGATGTGCACAATATTTTAAACTTATGATGGATAACTAATTGAATACAGAGAAAGGGGAGTTTTTTGGCAAAAAATGTAATAATTATTTCCTGATACTTATTTTTTATTTTAAGATTTTGGTGACCTGAGAGAAATGAATAATGCAATGAGTGGTTACTAAAGTGGATGAGGCTCTCTTAACTAAAAAACTTAAAATTGTTTTATGGAGCATGCATATATATATTTAAAGTATTTTCTGAAAATTGGGAAATACAGTGCTCATGTAGAAATGTGCATAAAATATAAATGAAGTCACTAATGAATCATTTAAAAAGGAACACTTGAATAACAGCCTCCTTGAGAGGAGATAAAATATTGTTAGCATCCCCAATCTTATATGCCCCTTTACACCACACCTAACCCACCCTTATTTTTCTCATTATTTTTGCCACGTAAATATGCATGAGGGAACAGCATGCATTGTTTTCTTCATCTCTTCTCTTAATCAACATTATATTTGTGAGATAAAATCATGATTTGTATGTAGCTGTGGTTTGTTCATTTTTCTGGTTGCATAGAATAATATTTACCAGTTACTTACCTATCCTATAGTCATTAGATATTTGGATTATTTTCAAACTTAGACAATCATACCCTTTCAATATCCTTCTAGAAGTCTCCTGGAGCATATGTATAAGCAATTTTGTCAGTTTTCTACTTAGGGTGAATTTTCTTAAATTTCCAGTTTTACACTTCAGCCTGAGACTTCCCACTGCTCACCATTCTCACCAACACTTGGTGTGTTAGTTGTCTAGGGCTGTCATAACAAAACCACAAACTGGATGGCTTAAACAACAGGATTTTATTTTCTGGGTTCTTGGAGCCAAAAGTCCAATATCAAGATTTTGGCAGGCTTTTTTCTACTGAGGCCTCGCTCCTTGGTTTGCAGATGGTCCCTTTCTCACTGTGTCCTCACATGGCCTTTTTTTCCATGAATGAGCACCCCTGGTGATCAGGATTGGGGCCCCACATTTAGGAACTCATGTAACCTTAATTACCTCTTAAGCAATAATCACCCTCACCCACAATGACTCCATATATAATCACATTGGGGGTGAGGGCTTCAATATATGAATTTTTAGGGGAACACAGTTCAGTCCCTAACACTTGTTATTATCAGTTTTCCAATCTTTGCAATTCTGGGGATGTGTCTTACGTCCATGGGAGTTTCAGTTTTCATTTCCTTGACAAAATATGAGCTGCACACTTTTTCAAATATCAACTGACTATGCAAATCCTCAAGTTGGTACAGTGTCTATTCAAGTCATTTAGTCAAATTGCTTGCTTGCTTCAGGTAGTTTGTTCCTATTGATTTGTGAAAGTTCTTTAAACATTCCCTTTTTCAGTTAGTATCATTTTAGATATCTTCTACTGGAAGCTTTGCTTTTCATTTTCTTAATGGTGTTATTGATGAAATAAAATTTTTAGATGTGATGTAGTTGAACTCATCAATCTTTTTCATGCTGGCCTGTGATTTGTGTATGTGGCACATAGTGTGAAGTTAGGGTCAAGTTTTAATTTTTCTACATGGATGCCAAATTGACCAACATTATTTAGGAAAAGGCCTTCCTAGCACATTTTCCTTTTATGCCAATTTTGTCATAAATCAAATTGAAATAATCAAAATGACTGTATCCTATTTTAGAAATATACTATATAAAAATTATAATCCCTTACAGGTGAAAACTTTCCTTTACTTGCTTTGAATAACATTCAGCATATCCTCCTCCACAGAAGTGGAGCAGCACAAATAGGTGGAGAAATTTGATAAATTCATAAGAGATTGTCTTCCCTTCTTTTATATGCTTAGTCTCTGAGCTTAGTGTTTTGTTCTATTTCAACAACACTGGACAAAAATTGACTTCCAAGCAATTGGAAACTCTAAAAATTTCATCCCCAAAGATTAGACAAATTACTATCAATCAACTTACTTATATGTCACAATAGGGCTTATTTGAAGTAAATATAAGGAACTCATATAATGTCAGATATTAACCAAGTAAAGATGATTTAAAGTAATTTTAATATTTACTAGGCACCTACTGTGTGTCAAATTAACTCTTACTGTACACACTTTTTCTTTTTAGTACTCAAAAAGCCCAGTAAATTAGGCCATGTTATTAGCCCTATTTATCTGACAAGAAACTTGTGTGCCCAAAGTGTCTCAGCTAGTCACCCTAAGGTCAAGATTTGTAGTCTTTTCTACCTGGATTCAGAGTCTGAACAGTTGAACAGTTAGTTAGAATGTATCTGGACTCATAAACCAGAGGAAGCCACATTATGTGTTTTCAAATGCTTACTGCAAACATAACATTTTTCTTGGCTCATTTTTATGCAAGGGATGAACATTAGGTAAAAAGAAAAGATATCTCCCTTCCATTGCTTATGATAAATAATGAACAAATACAAGCAGTAGATTATAAATTTGAACTGAACAAAATTTTAAATGTCTACTGTACTTGACTTTTCTCATCAAAGATAGCTGTTAAAATTCTATCTTTATGTGAATAAGAGGTATTGGATTCTGATTTATTCTGCTTGCAGTTTATAAGATATTTATCCATTTAAAATTTAAATCAAACTCCATTCACTATTAGTGTGCTTGTAAAGCTAGAAGTTTCATTTTAATTAAGATAGTTGATCAAGTGCAGACATCAGATAAAACAGAATTCTGATTGAAAAGGAGTACAAAAGCAAAAAAATCAGTCCCCAAAAACAGGTTTTCTCCAACCTATAAATCCATAAGGATGACAAACATGATATTAATAAACATTTAAACTCTCAAGCAATTTCTGAAAATTGGTAATGCTGCGTCATCTTTTCTAATAATTACACATTTATCCCATCTATTAGCTTTGGTACCTGCACAGAGGGACACTGTTAGGATTCAAGTAGACTGTACTTTTTAAATAAACAAGTCTTAAATCCAAGTCTCTTAATAAAAATGTTTCATTTGCAGTGTTCCCTATAGATTGGGACTTCTCTGTGGGGCATCTCTATCCTTTTCAGTAACTGGATGATTGAGTCAGCTTCACATTTTTGGTGCTGTTATCTTAAAATTGGTCATAGGAAGAAAAGTGATCAATTTCTGTCAATTACAATTACATACACAATTCAATAATTAATGTCAGAGCACAATAATAAAGAATACTTTATAAAGGAGGCTGCATCTATTTAATTTTAAATTGGTAAGACTGTGGTCAAAATGAGGGATTTTAACTGTTTTAAGTAAGACAATAAAGATTTCATAGTACCCTGTATATTATGCTTGGACATTAAAGGAAAATACGAGAGTCTTTATCAATTAAAATCTGTGCATTAAGAAAAAAATGGCTGCATTAGCAGCTGTTATTAGTATTCTTAGGAAAAGCATACTATTTAGGGTTATGTTCATGGAATTGTACTTCTAAATAATAATGACATCCATTAAGGTCAGAATCATTAGACTAAATCTTTATATGCTACACACAAATTTAATTGTTTCATCAGGCAAAGTTCCATTAAACTGTCATTCAGTGTTCTTTCTTTCAAGTACCCTCACAAAGTGCTAATTAGATAATAAGATAAAAATGTAATTTAGGTACACTTTATTTTATTCCAGAAGAGACAACTGATTTAGATTTAAGGGAGACATAAAAGTGGAATGTGCCACAACATGAGGCAATGATTTGAGAAACTATTTTGATAAGGAAAGTATCATTTCAATAGAATAGAATCTAGCATAGGAGAAAAACCAATAAAATACTAGTCCATATAGCACTCTGAATATTATATCTGATGTTTCAGAATTTAGAGCTTTTTCTGATTTGAAAAAAGTAATGTTTACTTTATTAATCAATAAATATGTATATTCCTCCTGGCTTCCCACAGTGTAGTGATCAATTCACATACTTCGTCAGTGAGCTGGACTGTCTGCTCCACTTTGAACTCCACCTTGTAAATCTAAGGCTTCCTGGCTTTCCCCAGAGGACAACCTGGAACTACATTTCTCAAAATCCCCTTCTTCTGCCTCTGAGAGGTGATCATGCAACATTTGGAAATTAAAAATAAAAACATTTGGAAAGATGATATTTTGAGGCAGTTGCAGGCAACTGAGTGGGTGAATGAATGACAGGTGAAATTTAAGGGGGCTTGTTGATGAACGCTGGGAATCATGTGTATGGGTGCTGCATGCTGAGATAGTCTAAGGCTCTTCCCTGAGGTCCTAGGGGAGCTTCTGCGTGAGCTCTGGAGAACATCTCCCCCAAATGATGACGCTGTAGGTTGAGATCTTTGGTGACAGCTTCCCTGAAAACATGGTTAAAATCCTTAAAACTGAAATACTGCAACTTCTATTCCTTTAATGAACCTTAGACAAGCACACCCAATGAAGAAGAACCAGTTTCCAATGATTGGAAAGTGCTGCAATTTTAGAATTGCTTTTCCGGTTTATTCAAAAACAAATAGAATGTGTAATGTAATGAAATATGCCAATGACACATCTCTAATTTTCTATATCTAACCTTGTCTAACCTACTTAAACAAAGCTAATTTCATTGTGTATTATCTCATACCTAAATAAATAAAAGGATCATCACTCTAGGCCCATGCCTGCCTCTAAAAGTAAGTCTAATATATTTTTATATTGTGGCAAACGAATTTACAAGGAATGTTACAATTATAAATATTCTGCTTTCTCAAGACATGTTATTATTATTATTATTATTATTGAGAAACCAGTCAATCCTCTTGCCATTACTATACCGACTACTCCTTGATGAAACCAATCAAAGGTCTGTATTATTTTTAGGCTCTTTAGGGCTAATTGAGTCATTCAAAAAGAGTGGCTGCATGCCATCATTTCATTTAATATCTGAAAGCTCACACATCAATTTTTTGAATTTCTTCTGTAATCTTTTGAGTTTGAGTATTTATATAAATCTCAACCTTCATGTCCTACTTTTGTCATTTGGAAGAACATTTATGAAAGCGTTATTGCTCTATTTCCAAAATTAGAGTTTATAAAATGCAGCATTATCACTCTGAATTAAATACTTCCAAAGGTTTCAATGTGATTTTGCTGCTAATTTCAAGATTTATGTTACTAAATATATGCTGGCTAATAAACCCATATTCCAACACTAAGTCCACAGACTATTTGGTATGAGGACAATTGTTCACAGCTGCATGCAAGATTCCACTAAATATAAAATGGCACAACTTCTCTTCTTTGGCATACTGTTAATCACTTCCCCTCAACAAAACAAAACAAAACATATCTACTGATTTCTCTTTGTTCAATGAATTTAGGAGAGGACAAGATTAGGAGAACATACCATAGCTGAAGGAAATCTGCAATGCAAAAGATAATCCCATACAGACATACTAAAAAGTGTGACTGTCAACAAAGTTCATGGACATATTCTTTTCTTTGTTTAATTAATATGTGCTGGATTCATATCACAGGAGTGTAACTGTAACCTGAGGTTAGGATTTTAATTTAGTCCTAGAGATTATCTTTTATTTTCACTTGTCGTCAGATTTTTTTTTCACATCACTTTTGTATGCCTTTACTCACCTGTAGATTCTACTACAATCTTTTAAAAAGGATGGAGATGGAAAGTTTTCTTTGAGAATGTGTTTGGGCTATATTGGTTTTGTCTTCTTTTTATTTAAGGTTAAGGAATAAACTACTAATTATATTTCAATAATCTTTTAGTAGAAATTTAAAGCTTAGTCAAAACCAGCTAGTACCTTTTGAAATCAACACTAAAAAAGCAACCAGTAGCCAAAAATCTAGCTGTCAACTTCAAACAATGAGCATATTCCAAACAAAATAATCTTTGGAACTTAAATCTTTTAAACATCTTACAGCCTATTGCATGACTATTTAACTATTCTAAGACAAATCAGCATATTTTCATACATCTTGTCCCACTGAAAGCTTCAACCATATTGTATAGCTGCCAATTTAAATAATACCTAACAATTTTATGTTAAATTATGTTTTATAAAATAAGCACACTCTTTTTCTTCTTCCGGGGAGAAAGAAGGAATTAGACAAACAGTAATATATTTTGATATTTTGGGGTTAAATAATAGATACTAAAAATAAGGCCTATTAAAATTAACTTATTTCTTAATGCACTGAATCTACAGAACAGGTTAAGTGGCACTCGGCTGTCAGCGAATTGTTAGAGCTTTACTGCATAGTGAATTTCGGTGTTATCCCTTCCCTGATGAACTCCATAGAAATTACAGCTTAAAAACTCTGAAGAGCTAAACAGAAACAATCCTATGTCCAAATATTTTTAAGAGTGATATCAAATACAAATAAAAAATAGGTGAGAGAGTGATTCTATTTTTGCCAATAACAAATGGTTTTCTTGAGAAGGGCATTTTTCAAGGGGACTGTCTTGTGCAGACAATAACATTTCTCAGGATTTGGCTTCAATGAGCTTATCATGCATGGGGAAAACAGGAAGAGAAAGACAGTATATTGGCAAAATAATGGATTTTTGTCAAGTAGTTTCTAGCTGAAAATAACATCTTTCTCAAGATTCAAAATAATTTGGCGCTGAGTGTGAGATGAGAATAATGTGTGAATATAAGTTTCTGTTGCAGACTGAGCATTGTGGGTACTGTGAAATAACACTTAATGGTAGCCCTTCACCCTCAAAATATGTCCCTCTCTTAGTCCTCCCATACTCAGGGGTAAATCTTTTTTTCCTAAGTGAACATAATTCCAGCTAGCTGCCTTACAAACGCTGAACAGACACCTTGGTGACTCTTTTAAGGAATATTGTTTCAAGTTGTGGCAGTATCAGCAGGGAGCACATAGGTCCCACCAACTATTTTACGTTAATAAAAGTTACTGACTTTTTAAAATTATAATAAAAATAAGTAGGCAAAAAAAAGACAGTTATTAAAAACCACTTAATTGAAAACAAATCTCACTTGTCTCTAAAGCCACATACAATTTTTTACATAAACAGAAATGATAAAACTGAACTTGGTGTTTATAACCTGTTATCAATAGGACAACAATATTTTTTCCATTTTTGTAACATCCCTGGACTCTGTTCTTAAGAAGAATCAACACTTGATAAACGGCTAGTTTGAGTGAAAACTAATTTCATAGATGCACCTTCCAGATATTGTTTTCCTACTTACAATATATTCTGTTTAGCTGAACTATTCAGGCATAATTTAAAGTTTAAATAGAACATGGATTCATATATTTCCTTCTAGTAACATTTATTGACTCCCTTACTCTGTGTGCAGTATTAAGAATACGTAAGCTAAATTAAAGCCATAGTATCTTAGTTAAATACTATATTAGATATTTAGTGTTTTCCTATTTTTCTGCAAAAAAAAATTTATTTCCTCAATGTTTTATCCACTGTCAATACGGTAAGATAAATTCCAGTAAATTCCAACCGAAGTAAGCAGGCAAAGAGAGGCAACAAAGGGCCAGGCAATTTATTTGAACGCAATCCCCGGGTGATATTCCGCCGGTCTGGGTTTTACAGGCCAGGGAAGTCACACTCAGCAGGGCAGGCAGCAAGTTTTTAAAGAAGGCAGGGGGAGGGAGAGCAAAGATGTACACTGGTGTGAGGATTGGCTCATCTAGGGTACGTGGGGGTCTCTTATTGGCCTTTAGCCAGGTCCTGGAATGTTACTACTAATCCTTTAGCTTGGGGGAAGGGCTCTAGTTGGGAGGGTTATCCGATCAGGCTCTGAATGTTGGCGGACCGGAACCTGTTGGTCTCTTTGCCTCGTTTGGGGAGGCCTGAGCTTGTCCAGCAGGCTCACCCCTTCCCCTGATGCCTTCCACCTAACAAATACTGTATTTTTGATGCAATACATTTGCAAAGAAACAATCTCAGCTTAGTTATTCAACTCTTTTGAAAGTTTTCTCTACACTTTTGCTAAGGAGTAGTTATCTAGTTCCTTTTGAAAATTTGTAGTACCAAGATATTGACTATCTCAGAAGGTAGTATGCTCCTTTTTCACTGCAAATATGTCGATGTTTTATTTTATTTCAAAGTGCTGATATATGGCTATTGTTAACTCTTGGCCTTAGTCTTCTTTTTGATTATGAATTATGTTTCTATCATATGTGATAGTCCCTCACATATTTGATGAACTGGTGTGCTTCCGTGTGCCAAATTTTAACTAACTTTGGCAGAAAAAAGAAAAACAGAGAGGGAAATAAAATGAAAATACATAAGCTCTGCACCAAATGCAGGCAGGTTAGGGATGCCATATTGGTGAATTATGGGAACAGGAATTGGCTGCCAGGGCTCTTTCTCTGGCCTCTACTTCTCTATGTGGATGAGCTCCATTCTTATGCTTATTGAAATATGTAAAGAGAAGATTCTAGCTTTGTTATTAATTCACAAAATTCAGTCTTATTCAAATTATGGATTTTAGCATATGTGATCATTCAACCTTTAGGAATTTGCATTTATCCATTATTACATTTTAACCATCCTTTCAGGAAAAATCATAAATTAACAATGTCTAAAATGAGAGGATTTTACTTTTCTCCCTACTAAAAACAACCCTAGAAGCCATTGATATGATTCTATGTGGTGTGATTAATCCATATTCATCAGATCTCTAGTCTCATGGTCCTAAAAGGCTGCTCAATCTCCAGCCATCAAATCTATATTCCTGCAAGCAGATGGAAGGACCAGAAGAATAAGATGCCCCCTTTTGATGGAAAATTCAAATAATCTCCATAAATCATATCCGCCATTTCTTGTAACTACAACAGTGCTTGATAAGTGTGATGGTTTTGTTGAGAATGCTATACTAATTATACATTGATGTTCTACTGCTAAGGAAGGAAAAGGGAACAGATATTGTGATATCAATGAGTAGTGTTTACAAATGTGAAAATATGTGTATGTTCATGGGTCACCTAAATTTTTCTGATGCAGATTGTATTAAAAAGTTGTAATGAAAAGATATAATTTAATTTTCAGTGTAAATTACTGAGAAACTTTCAAGTAACTGTGAGAAAGAATATATTGAGAAAACAAAGCACTTAGTTCTTTATTAGTTCTACTTAGAGAAAAAATAAGTTTAGAAAATATTTACATTTTAGTTACCATGAAATTTAAGTAAAATCTCTATTGGTTTGTTTATGTTTCATCATACACTTGATTTTCTGGATGTTTTCTTAAATGTTCACTTGTTTTTCCCATAAAAATGAAAAAAGTGTTTAGCTAATACAAGGATTATTGATTTGTCAACTTGAGATGGTGATGTTTCAGGGCATTAAATATACTAGCCTATGCCTATAAAAAAACTTTGCATATTCACTTAAATTAAGACTATATTTATGATAGGTTTATTTTACTCACTGATTTTGTGACAATTAACATGTTGACTATAAACTTATTAATCCAGTTATAAGTGGCAACAGTTTTATAAGAGACAATTTTCACAGAATTCAGTATACAAAAATGTTTTCAAACAAAATAAACTTCATATGAATATGTTACTTTCAAAACACAATGTAGGTTCCTGATTTTCTGCAAAAATCCCTGTTAGTTTGGAGACATCATTATGATTTTCATTCCGTTGTCAGATATACTAGGGATCCTTGACATGACAAAGGGAAAAAGGCAAGGTTTTTGGGATTCATTTGTCAACATGTGTTGAGTATAATCAGTCAACTAGCTCTGACTCTTTGCAACGGTGCTATCATTCATACTAGTTTACTTATCTTATTCAAAAGCTTATCGTGATACAGTTTATAAAATGCCTTGCTGAAACAAAGATGAGCTATATAGATCATTTTTATAATAAAATATTATTATCTTTCCAAAAGAAATAAAGTTAATTTGACTTTTTGAAAAACGAATAAATTACAAGTCCTAGAATTTGAAGTTTAATTTCAAGTCCTCATGAAATATCAAGTCAGGGTCCATTTCATAATCTTGCCAGACTTTGTGTCCATAGAATGATGCCGGTCTGCCTCTAAAAGCTGGCCCCATCCTTGCCAGCCACCATTGTAAACCTTGTGCTACCGCACCCATGATGCCCTGGGGGATGAAAGGGCTCTGTCAGTGGTCAGGTGTCTGACCAAATGGTAGCTGCCACTCTTAGCTTCTTTTGGAGAATGGTCCTTGACTACTTCCAGGGGCAGTATGTTTCCAATGACTGATGGATGTAGGGATGTAATGGCTGGAAAGTCTGCCCTTAGTCCCAAATGGGAATAACTGAAGGATAATCCCAGCTGCAGAATTCACTGGACACTTGTCTGAGGCCTTGTGGCAACCAGATACTCCCTCTGTCCAATTCTGTTTTCTTCTCTTCCCCAACAGGTACTAATCTTAAGAGCATTCTTTAATAAATCCTGGCACGTTTATGTTCATTTCACTATCTGATTCCCAGGATATCCCATCTAAAGATCTGCCACCTGATTTTCCTGTGATAGCAACTTAAGTGTCCTTTACTACTCAAGATTTAACTTTCCTGGGTCTGGAAACTAAAACTCATTTAATATAGTAGCATTGACTTATTATTTCCTCATAATTATGTCTATTCTTAACTTTATGATTTCAGGTTAATTTTGCTTTATCTTGAAGATGAAAGCAAAAAGTAGGTTAAACTGCTCTGCCTTATCCTAATAGAAAATATCGATCTTCTCTCCTCCATTCATTATATAGATTGTTTTCCAAACAATGAAAGGTTGGTTTAACACCTGAAAATCAATTAATGCAACCTAGCATCTCAACAGAATGAAAAATTAAAAAATGATTATTTCCATCATGCACAAGAAAAGCATTTATTAGAATACCATGTCTATCTCCCTCTCCCTCCATTGTCTCTTTCAATCTCTGTCACACACATGAAAGAAACAGGAAAGAAAAATCTTCTCATTAAATGAAGAATATGAAGGAACTCATAAACATGAAAAAATGCATCTACAAAAAAAAAAACTATAGAAAATATCACACAATGACAAAAGGGTGAATGTTTTCCCATTATAATCAAGAACAAAACCAGGATGTCTCCTCACTACAGCTACTATGACAATTTGCAGTGTTCTAGGCATCACAATAAGGCAAGAAATAGGAACAAAGAACATCTTACTTGTAAAGGAGAAAGGGCATTGTCCTTAATTTTCTATTTAGAAAATTTATAAAATAATTGAGAAATGATTTAGTTTTTAGGATATAAGATCAATATTAAAAATCAGTTAAATATCTATAGACTTGCAGTAGACCAAAATTTAATGATGATTTGATGGGTGATACATATGTTGAATTGTGGAATTTAAATGGGTGTAGTTTTATTATATTCAATTGTGTCACAAAAGTATTTTTTTTGACATATTTTCTTGTAGAGTAACATAAGCATGTACAGGTTTTAACAAACTACTAATTAAATTGCGTACACACATTAACAGAATAGGAATACAAATACATAACAAAAGCAGACCTACAATTACCAGCCATATCAAGTGAAACCAAGAAAACCAGTTAGGTACCCTAGGCATTTGTGAGAACTTGTCAATGATATGATGGATATTGTCTAACTGAATTTGGATAGTTTGAGAGAAATCAGACAAATTAAAACAACACATTCCTGGGAACTGTTCACATCCCATATGTTCTTTTAACAGTAGATAGTCTATAGCCGTACGATTTGGTGCACTGCAACATGCACTTCTCCTAATTCTTGGTTGAGTTCGGACAGTATAAATCCAGTCAAATTTGTTGTTTTACTGTATGCACAGGCCAGCTTAGATATTTCCTTCTTCATTCCAATGGCAAGTCCAGGAACTGGTGGGATGAATGCAGCTACAACTGCAACAACACCAAGATCTTTGCTGAAATTTTTTGATGATCATCTTCTGGAATGACTCTTCCAGAGGATGTTAATGTTGGAAGTTCTTTTTCATATCGTGTCTTAATTCGTTTTCTGGGTAGCCAAATTAGGCATTCATCCTCTGTATAAACACAGAGGTAACTGTCCCTTTGGTAACTGTTAGTCCATTCGTGGATTCTGTAATTCTGCTGCTGTTTTGTTCCTTCAGTTTTTCCTTTGTTCTTATACTCCACAGATGAGTGAAATCATTTGGTATTTCTCTTTCTCCACTTGGCTTATTTCACAGAGCATACTACCCTCTAGCTCCACCCATGTTGTTGCAAATGGTAGGATTTGCCCTTTTCTTATGGCTGAGTAGTATTCCATTGTGTATATGTACACATCTTCTTTATTCATTCATCTACTGATGGACACTTAGGTTGCTTCCAATTCTTGGCTATTGTAAATAGTGCTGTGATAAACATAGGGGAGCATCTGTCTTTTTCAAACTGGAGTGCTGCATTCTTAGGGTAAATTCCTAGGAGTGGAATTCCTGAGTCAAATGGTAAGTCTATTTTGAGCATTTTGAGGAACCTCCATACTGTTTTCCACAATGGTTGAACTAATTCACATTCCCACCAGCAGTGTAGGAGGGTTCCCCTTTTTCCACAACCTCACCAACATTTGTTGTTGTCTGTCTTTTTGATGGTAGCCATCTTTACTGGTGTGAGGTGATGTCTCACTGTGGTTTTAATTTGCATTTCTCTGATAACTAGTGATGTGGAGCATCTTTTCATGTGTCTATTGGCCATCTGAATTTCTTTTCCGGAGAATTGTCTGTTCAATTCCTCTGCCCATTTTTTAATTGGATTATTTGTTTTTCATTTGTTGAGGTGGGTGAACTCTTTATATACTTTGGATGTCAAGCCTTTATCGGATCTGTCATTTGTTGTCTATTTTTCTATTGATGGTGTCTTTTGCTGTACAGAAGCTTTTCAGCTTGATGTAGTCCCACTTGTTCATGTTTGCTTGTTTTCCTTGCCCGGGGAGGTATGTTCAAGAAGAGGTCACTCATGTTTATGTCTAAGAGATTTTTTCCTATGTTTTTTTCTAAGAGTTTTATGGTTTCATGACTTACCTTCAGGTCTTTGATCCATTTGGAGGGTATGTTCAAGAAGAGGTCACTCATGTTTATGTCTAAGAGATTTTTTCCTATGTTTTTTTCTAAGAGTTTTATGGTTTCATGACTTACCTTCAGGTCTTTGATCCATTTGGAGTTTACTTTTGTGTGTTGGGTTAGACAGTGATCCAGTTTCATTCTCTTACATGTAGCTGTCCAGTTTTGCCAGCACCATCTGTTGAACAGACTGTCATTTCACATTGTATGTCCATGGCTCCTTTATCAAATATTAATAGACCATATATGTTTGGGTTAATGTCTGGAATCTCTAATCTGTTCCATTGCTCTGTGGCTCTGTTCTTGTGCCAGTATCAAATTGTCTTGATTACTATGGCTTTATAGTAGAGCTTGAAGTTGGGGAGTGAGATCCCCCCCATTTAATTCTTCTTTCTCAGGATTGCTTTGGCTATTCGGGGTCTTTGGTGGTTCTATATGAATTTTTAAACTCTTTGTTCCAGTTCGTTGAAGAATGTTGCTGGTAATTTGATAGGGATTGCATCAAATCTGTATATTGCTTTGGGCAGGATGGCCATTTTGACGATATTAATTCTTCCTAGCCAAGAGCATGGGATGAGTTTCCATTTGTTAGTGTCCTCTTTAATTTCTCTTAAGAATGTCTTGTAGTTTTCAGGGTATAAGTCTTTCACTTCTTTGGTTAGGTTTATTCCTAGGTATTTTATTCTTTTTGATGCAATTGTAAATGGAGTTGTTTTCCTGATTTCTCTTCCTATTGGTTCATTGTTAGTGTATAGGAAAGCCACATATTTCTGTGTGTTAATTTTGTATCCTGCAACTTTGCTGTATTCCGATATCAGTTCTAGTAGTTTTGGAGTGTTGTCTTTAGGGTTTTTTATGTACAATATCATGTCATCTGCAAATAGTGACAGTTTAACTTCTTCTTTACCAATTGGGATTCCTGTATTTCTTTGTTTTGTCTAATTGCTGTGGCTAGGACCTCCAGTCCTATGTTAAATAGCAGTGGGGAGAGTGGGTATCCCTGTCTTGTTACCAATCTCAGAGGGAAAGCTTTCAGCTTCTCGCTGCTCAGTATGATGTTGGCTGTGGGTTTTTCATATATGGCCTTTATTATGTTGAGGTACTTGCCCTCTGTATCCATTTTGCTGAGAGTTTTTATCATGAATGGATGTTAAATTTTGTCAAATGCTTTTTCAGCGTCTATGGAGATGATCATGTGGTTTTAGTCCTTCTTTTTGTTGATGTGGTGTATGATGTTGATGGATTTTTGAATGTTGTACCATCCTTGCATCCCTGGTATGAATCCCACTTGGTCATGGTGTATGATACTTTTGATATATTTTTGATTTCGGTTTGCTAATATTTTACTGATTATTTTTGCATCTACATTCATCAGGGATATTGGTCTGTAATTTTCTTTTTTGGTGGGGTCTTTGCCTGATTTTGGTATTTGGGTGATATTGGCTTCAGAGAATGAGTTTGGGAGTATTCCCTCCTCTTCTATTTTTTGGAAAACTTTAAGGAGAATGGGTATTATGTCTTCTCTGTGTGTCTGATAAAATTCCGAGGTAAATCCATGTGGCCCGGGGGTTGTTTTCTTGGGTAATTTTTTGATTACCGTTTCAGTTTCTTTGCTCATAATTGGTTTATTTAACTTTTGTGTTTCTTCCTTGGTCAGTCTTGGAAGGTTGTATTTTTCTAGGAAGTTGTCCATTTCTTCTAGGTTTTCCAGCTTCGTAGCATATAGGTTTTCATAGTAGTCTTTAATAATTCTTTGTATTTCTGTGGAGTCTGTCATGATTTTTCCATTCTCATTTCTGATTCTGTTAATGTGTGTTGATTCTCTTTTTCACTTAATAAGTTTGGCAAGAGGCTTATCTATTTTGTTTATTTTCTCAAAGAACCAGCTCTAGGTTTCATTGATTTTTTCTATTGTTTTAGTCTTCTCAATTTTGTTTGTTTCTTCTCTGATCTTTATTATGTCCCTCCTTCTGATGACCTTAGGCCTCATTTTTTCTTCTTTCTCCAGTTTCGATAATTGTGATGTTAGACTATTCATTTGGGATATTTTTTCCTTCTTTAAGTGTGCCTAGATTGCTATATACTTTCCTCTTAAGACTGCTTTCACTGCGTCCCACAGAAGTTGGGGCTTTGTGTTGTTGTTGTCATTTGTTTCCATATATTTCTTGATCTCTATTTTAATTTGTTCGTTGATCCATTGATTATTTAGGAGCATGTTGTTAAGCTTCCATGTGTTTGTGAGCCTTTTTGTTTTCTTTGTAGAATTTATTTCTAATTTTATACCTTTGTGGTCTGAAAAGTTAGTTGGTAGGATTTCAATCTTTTGGAATTTACTGAGGTTCCTTTTGTGGCCTAGTAGGTGGTGTATTCTGGAAAATGTTCCATGTGCACTTGAGAAGAATGTGTATCCTTTTGCTTTTGGATGTAGAGTTCCACAGATATCTATTAGGTCCAACTGTTCTAGTGTGTTGTTCAGTGCTTCCGTGTCCTTACTTATTTTCTGTCCAGTGGATCTATCCTTTGGGGTGAGTGGCATTTTAAAGTCTCCTAAAATGAATGCATTGCATTCTATTTCCTCCTTTAGTTCTGTTAGTATTTGTTTCACATATGCTGGTGCTCCTGTGTTGGGTACATATATATATAAAATGGTTATATCCTCTTGTTGGACTGAGCCCTTTATCATTATGTAATGTCCTTCTTCATCTCTTATTACTTTCTTTGTTTTGAAGTCTATTTTGTCGGATACTAGTACTGCAACACCTGCTTTCTTCTCTCTGTTGTTTGCCTGAAATAAGTTTTTCCATCCCTTGAGTTTTAGTCTGTGCATGTCTTTAAGTTTAAGGTGAGTTTCTTTTAAGAAGCATATAGATGGGTCTTGCTTTTTTTAATCTATTCTATTACTCTGTGTCTTTTGATTGATGCATTCAGTCCATTTACATTTAGGGTGATTATTGAAAGATATGTACTTATTGCCATTGCAGGCTTTAGATTCGTGGTTACCAAAGGTTCAAGGTTAGCTTCTTTAGTATCTTACTGCCTAACTTAGCTCACTTACTGAGCTGTTATATATACTGTTTGGAGATTCTTTTATTCTCTCCCTTCTTATTCCTCCTCCTCCATTCTTTATATGTTGGCTGTTTTATTCTGTGCTCTTTCATGTTTCCTTTAACTGCTTTTAGTGGGTAGTTGATTTTATTTTTTGTCTTTAGTTGGTATTTTGTTGGTCTGCTTTCTTTGCTGTGATTTTATTTTCTCTGGTGACACCTGTTTAGTCTTAGGAGTGCTCCCGTCTAGAATAGTCCCTCTAGAATACCCTGTAGAGATGGTTTGTGGGAGGCAAATTCCCTCAACTTTTGCTTGTCTGGGAATTGTTTAAACCCTCCTTCATATTTAAATGATAATCCTGCTGGATACAGTATCCTTGGTTCAAGGCCCTTCTGTTTCATTGCACTAAATATATCATGTCATTCTCTTCTGGCCTGTAACGTTTCTGTTGAGAAGTCTGATGATAGCCTAATGGGTTTTCCTTTATAGGTGACCTTTTTCTCTCCAGGTGCCTTTAAAACTCTTTCCTTGTCCTTGATCTTTGCCATTTTAATTATTATGTGTCTTGGTGTTGTCCTCCTTGGGTCCTTTCTGTTGGGAGTTCTGTGTATTTCCGTGGTCTGTTCAATTATTTCCTCCCCAGTTTGGGGAAGTTTTCAGCAATTATTTCTTCAAAGACACTGTCTATCCCTTTTTATCTCTCCTCTTCTTCTGGTTCTCCTATAATATGGATATTGTTCCTTTTGGTTTGGTCACACAGTTCTCTTAATATTGTTTCATTCCTGGAGATCCTTTTATCTTTCTCTGTGTCAGCTTCTATGCGTTCCTGTTCTCTGGTTTCTATTCCATCAATGGCTTCTTGCATCTTATCCATTCTGCTTATAAATCCTTCCAGAGTTTGTTTCACTTCTGTAATCTCCTTCCGGACATCTGTAATCCCCCTCCAGACTTCATCCCTTAACTCTTGTATATTTCTCTGCATCTCCGTCAGCATGTTTATGATTTTTATTTTGAATTCTTTTTTAGGAAGACTGCTTAGGTCTGTCTCCTTCTCAGGTATTGTCTCTGTAATCTTTGTTTGACTCAAATTTTGCCTTTTCATGGTGATAGAGATAGTTTGCAGAGCTAGCACGAGTGACGGCTGGAAGAACTTCCCTTCTTGTTGGTTTGTGGCCCTCCTCTCCTGGGAGAACAGTGACCTCTAGTGGCTTGTGCTGGGCAGCTGCACGCAGACAGGGCTTCTGATTCTTGCCTGGCAGCTGTGGAGTTTATCTCTGCTGTTGCTGTGAGCGTGGCCTGCCTAGGGCTGCTACTCCGATATGGTGGAGCCGCATTGGAGGGGGAACATCTGAGAAGCTGTTTATCTCTGTGATGGGCCTATGAGCTGCCCTGCTATACAGGGGTTTAGGGTGCCCATAGTTCCCTGCAGCTGGACTAAGTGTCCCAGAATGCTTCCGTCTGGCTGTGGGGTCCCTGTCCCTTTAAGACTTCCAAAAAGCACTTGCTTTTCTTTGTCCCCGGGGCACCAGCTGCAGGAACCCGCTCATAGGCCTTACTGTCCTGTTTCCCTAGTATCCAGGACCCCACGCATGCACTGTGTCTGCACTCTGGTGCGGATGACTAGGGTTGGCTATTTAGCAGTCCTGGGCTCCCTCTCCCTCCCCACTCCGACTCCTCTCCTCTCGCCAGGAGATGGGGTGTGGGTCGCTTGTGTCCCACCAGGCTGTGGCTTGTATGTTACCCCCTTCGTGAGGCGCTGGGTTCTCGCAGGTGTGGATATAGTCTGGCTGTTGTCCTGTGTCTTCTGGTCTCTATTTTAGGAAGAGTTTTCTTTGTTGTATTTTCAAAAAAATATGTGGTTTTGGGAGGAGATATCCACTGCTCTTTTCATGCCACCATCTTGGCTCCACCTTCACAAAAGTATTTTTTTAAAGATCCCTTGTACTCAGCTTCTGACTATATCCACCTTATTTGATTATTGCTCCATTTCTTCTCTGTGATGTATGGTTATTTATATTTCATATGATATAAATGGAAAAAAAAAACACTCATCATTCCATACTCAGTCTTCTTCCCTTTACCTCTTATTGTACATCGGTACCAAATTGCTTTGATTTCATATGTCATGAACTTTTAGACATCTTCTCTTAGCAGTGTTATTCCTTCTGTCACTAATGCTTATCCACCTCTGGGATTCATTTAGTTAATGTACAGTTTGTTTGTTTTTTTCTTCAAGACTCAGCACATTTGTCTTCTACTCATTTACCAGGCCTGTTTTAGGTGATCCTGTTCCATGCTCTAATAAATAATATTCTCTGCATATTTCTGGCAAAGTCTTTACAGGCTGCATATGCCTCCCACATTGCACTCTTGGCTTCTCCAAGTAGGGACCCTGCATTGCATAGTACCTAGCAAAGGGAAAGATTCAAAGAAGGCATCATCTGTGTGTTCATCCAGCTGAATGGAACCCCACTTCCTCCATGCATTTCTCTACCTGAGGAGTTCCACTAAAATTGATGTGAACCATTTTTAATAACATTTGCATCATTAAATGTGCAATTACTATACACATCTATTGACTCTTGTTTCAAAAAATCAACAATTAAAAATTGGCTTATAAATAAAAATAACATAATAGGATATTTAAAGCAAATCCAGATCATGTGAAGGAAGCAGAAACAGAAGCATTTCAGTCACTTTAGTTAAGTTGAACACAAATCACATAACACATTTTGTTCTCAAATGGAGTGATAAAAGAAACACTTTAGGTTGAATAGTATTTTGGTGATGACAAGTACCAAATATTCATGTGTAAATATTTAATGTCAATACTTACAAATAATTTATTATACTTATATGTAATATATTATAAGTAATATCATTATAAGTACTATTATAAATAATATTTAATTAAAATTATACATATTTCATAATTTACTGAAAATAATTCAACTTACATTCATTACGGATGCTTTTGGAAAATGAGTGTAATAGTGGAAAATACAGGTGAATCAAAACATCTCTTCAAATGGAACATTTTTATATTAAGCATAACTAATAGAAAATTAGATTATGAAACCTATTTCTGGGAAGGTATTTATTGAAGGTCTGGGATCACAGCTATAGCTATTTTATTTCTGATGATTTGACAGTACAAAGGAGAGGGAATTGCAGGAGACTGCCAAAGGTACATTTTGTATACTTACAATTTTAATACCTTGAATCACAGAAAAGTGTGTTTATGCTATTTAGACTCCCAAGATTTTGTTTTAGTCAATCCCAGTATCATAAGATAAAAACAAAATTTAAAGGTCTCTGTGGAATGTGATCTATTTGACAGAAAAGAATGGCAAAGAAAATCAGTAATTTGGCATGTCTGAGGACTTCTTTCAGAGCTGTCACTGTCATCCTGGCAGGGGCTTACACAAGTTCCAGGGACCCCTTAAAAGTCCCCTCTATGTATCAGTAAGTCGCAGGTGCAAGCACACTAACAAGAATAATGTACTGGTAAGGTCATTGCTTAATAACAGTTCACCTTGGGCAGGTGTTCTGGGGTATTTATTATATTTTTTTTATTGCTATTTGCTATCTCTTAAGGATAGGAAGTTTGTGGCATAACTAGAGCTTAGAGTAGATCATAGTCTTATCTGATTTTTTGTTTGGGCTGGAAGTAAACAGTCCTAATAAAAACCTACTACTCTTGACGATGCGTCATCAGTCACTTACTCACCTGAGCAGGAAAAAGATACATGTCTCTTGCTTTTTTTTTTAATTTTAATTTTTATTTATGTTATTTTATTTTATTTTTTTTATTTTGGTATCATTAATCTACAATTACAGAAAGAACATTATGCTTACTAGGTTCCCCCCTTCACCAAGTCCCCCCCACATACCCCTTCACAGTCGCTGTCCATCTGCGTAGTAAGATGCTGTAAAATCACTACTTGTCTTCTCTGTGTTGCACAGCCCTCCCTGTGCCACCCATGTACTATACATGCTAATTGTGATGCCCTCTTTCTTTTCACCAGCCCATAACCCTCCCATCCCACCCATCATCCTCAGTCCCTTTCCCTTTGGTATCTGTTAGTCCATTCTTGGGTTCTGTGATTCTGCTGCTGTTTTGTTCCTTCAGTTTTCTTTGTTCTTATATTCCACATACGAGTGAAATCATTTGGTACTGTCCTTCTCCACTTGGCTTATTTCACTGAGCATAATACCTTCTAGCTCCATCCATGTTGTTGAAAATGGTAGGATCTGTTTTTTACTTATGGCTGCAT